>NC_079311.1:56825554-58025554 GCF_023638135.1 Falco biarmicus
AGCCCCCCAGTACTGAAACACAGAAATCCAGCAGTGCTGCAGGATCAGAAATGCCCCTTGTGGGATGCTAGAGCCAAGCTCTCTTCTGCCATGACAATATACCAGGTGATTCCTGATGCTGTGTTTCCTGCCTTCCCTTCTCAGTGGGTTAGAGGGGTTATGATGGAGTCCAAGGAGGAGTCACACTTCCTCAGCGTCTGGATGAGGGTGCAACTCACCTTTCCACTTCATTTTCTCTGCTAAGTCTGTGCTTGAAATTTCATCGCTGCCTCACAGTTCCTAGCACTTGAACCAGACGCAAACATGTAGGTTAGGGAAAACAAGTGGAGGAACAGAGGAACATTTCTGCTCCTCTGGAAGGGAAGAGGGAAGCTGGCTCCCCTTGTGAGACAGGCTCACAGCTCAAACATATTCATTGGGTGGCCCAGTCTGCACCACACTCCCGTGATCTGATGCATATACCATGTCATTATTTCAGGAGAGAAACTTGTTGGAGTGGTTCATACTTCAATTACTACAAAATGACAGAACAGAGATGCTCTGTAGTCCACACCTCCATGTCAACGGGGAAATCACCTACAGAAAATGCAGCAACTGGCAACCCTCCTGACACATGTTAGAGACTAGATCCTCAACGGTCATTCAGGGCCTTGGCTCTTCCCTGCCAACAGCACAAGCTTTGGTTGGATCTGGCCACATCTAGCATCAGGAAACACCTCTTTCTACATGAGGTACCCTGTGTTATGCAGTAAACACACAGTAGTGTGGCTTCCACAGAGCTGGCTGGCTCAGAGGCTCAGCTCTCTGACTCTGAAACCTTGTTCTGCTCTGATTTAGCACAACCCAACGTGTTAAGATTTAGGACACACTGTAAGGAATCTCTGTGTTCCCAGGCTCTGGGGCAGAGGTATGAAGGAAGCAACTGAGGTTGAAAGGGCATAATTTTTTGTTTACTCCTGAGTAGCCAAAAGGGCAAGTGGCTTATTTATTGTAAAGGATTTGTTAATATTTTTGGTATGCATGTGCCCGCAGTGATGGAAACGCCCATTTTAAAATACTGAGATCTATAAATCTCTGTGACAAAATTACAGAAAGTTCTCTTCCTAAATGGAAAGAATCCAAGAGGAAACCCATCCAACATGCTACAGCACGGATGTTAAAACCCTCCCACAGCAAACTGCCACTTCATTTTCACAATCTATTTTTCCTGCAACCTCATGTTAAATTAGTGTAAACCTGAGGAATGACACAGAGGGCAACTTTTTTGCAAACAGACATCCACATCACAGCACCTCAAGCAGTGGCTCCTAAGCCTTCTGGGCCAGTGGAGCTCCACCAGTCTTCCAACATTTTTTGTGGGGCATCAGACATCGTGATTGAACTTCAAATGGGAAGTGTCATTACATGGGAACAGTTCCAGTCACCACCTGGTTGGCTCACAAGCTGCCTCAGGGTCTGAACATGGTGTAATTCCCCAAAAGAACTGGTAAGTTTGTACTGACAAGCTGAACTGAGAAGTTTGGGCTGAGAAGTTTCTCTCAAGCAGTGAGGCAACTGCAGGGATCACTGCGCCAACCAAGCCACCCGGCCGAGGACATGGCAGCATCATAAGGACGAACTGACACGCAGGCAGGCAAAGCCACCATGCAGAGGCAGGTGCACCCCAGCTCATGAATCCCCTTCCTCAAAAGGTGAATGTCCTGGAAACCGTTAACTACGCATGTGAGCTAACTTACCTGAGAAGTGGAGAAGGCATGTCGGGGGTGGAGAAAGACCATATGTAAAGGGGGACTCCCCAAAGGTTCTGGTGACTTTGCACCAGACACTCCCCATGGGCCAGACCAATGCTGGATCCAGCACTGGTCAACTTTCTCTCTCCACTCCCCCCTGTCTTCTCTTTCTCCTCTCCCTTTCTTACTCAATACTTCTCCTCTTTCAAGAAATGCATTACCCTTGTAAGTTGTTGATAACTGCAAAGTGTTATTGCCACTTCCATGTATGCAGCCAGAACAAAGACCTTGTGTTTGTGGGTCTCTGGTGCCATTTCACCTTAATCTGACCACAGGAATCAGCGATTCTGAGTCATGCACCCCTCCTTCTACAGGAAAGTGGGTTGGTCCTCCACTCACTTCCAAACTGGTCACTGTTTTGACAGTCAGGCAATTTGGGCTATATGTACTGGTCTCTGAATGTACACAGGGATGCAAAAGGGCAGCCACATCAATTTTAGAAACAACCTGGCACTACCAAGATACTACTTCTAGCAGATGAGAGAGTATCCTGTATCCAAACCTGCACCACTCACTTGGATAGACTTCCACTGCAGTTGATGGGAGTCACCAAAGTCAAGTGAGTAGCTGCAATCCAGATAATAAGAGCAAGATACTCGGATTGGGACTTGTAGCTATAAAAAGGCAGCAAAAAGGAAATGAGCAATTCTGTTCCAGTGTTTTAATCACACAGCAATAAAATGTAGAACTTCCAAGTTCAAAGAAACAAAACCCATGTTCTTTTTGATTTAAGTCTATGAGTTTCATCTGTTTGAGGTTTGCGGCTGATACTCCCCCTGTTGTTACACAGCCCTTATCTGTGTAAATTACAGTACCAGAATTGGGTCTATGACAGTTTTTAAAGACCATTCCTTGATCTAATTACCTTTAGCCTTGGGAAAACACCTGAGTACTTTTGAGCCATATGAATTCAAACAATTTCCAGCTAATACTGCACAGGAAAAGAAGCGAGAAGGGATTCCAACCATAAACACAAAACCTTACATTTTCTGACATGGGAAACTGCATTGACTTTTAACGTGAGTGATCCCTGGAATTCAATGGACTGAAGAAAATAATACACTTTCAGTGATGTGAGAAAGCAGAAGGATATTCATGCCTGAAAAGTAAATATTTCCCCGCGTTTACATTTAAAAAACTATTAAACTCTCAATAAGGAGCAATTTTAAAAGATTTAAGTTGAGAGGTACCATTCATTTCTCAAAACTCTTTCACCTTCTTTTTCAGGGAAAAGGAAAATAAGTAAGTTTGCCATTCCCACTTGCTGCTAAGGTCTATGCACTTCATCCCGGTGTGCACACATATGTGTGTGAACACAGCCACGTGTACAAGATGAAGGGGAGCAGAACCAGACTGCCACTGGCAGGTCAAGGGCACTGAAGCATCACTGAATTGTGCTTGGGTTTTCGGCGTGAGGCTAGACAGGAACTACTCTGCTCTTTGTAGCGGAAACATTTTCCTTTTGCAAATACCACTGCAAATGGATGCTAAGAAAGCTGTAACTTCCACTCCAGGCTCCACAGGTCCTGTATGAAGTGTCTTGACAAAAAAAAAGAGGCCTGGGAAACTGGTGGCAGTCAGACCAAGCAGCAAGCCATGCTATCTGCATGAAGGGTGCAGCGAGAGAGAATGTCATCGGCATTCTCCCCAGGTTACCATCTCAAGGACTGGCACTGGTCTTCTCAGTGCTGCTATCAGACATAGTGGTGTGACTGGCAATGCTCTGAAGACAGGCTGGCTTGGTGGCATGTAAATACCACAGGTTGAACTTTGTTTGTAAACACTGCCTGGTTTCCAATCAAGTTGATGGCACCTTGCTGCTCAGCTGCTCAGATTGACCCTGGAGGGCTGACTTTACCACCACCACCAGCAAACAGCCTGCCAACCTACAGCAACTGTCGTAACACACATGGCAACTGCCTGACAAAGCATTATGCCACAACACCAAACTAAATCAACGAAACAAAAAAAATGGTTACTGCTGCAAAACCAAGCACTCAGAATCAAGAGAACCATCAGGGCTATCTCATTCACTGGCTCCACAACAATTTTCCTATTGTGGAAAAAGTATCAGAGCGGCAACAAGAGTGTCAAGGTCTGTCCTGATTTTGCTGTAGATCACCATAAGATGGGCAAGATGAAATCCCGATGCAAACACAGGCAGAAAGGCCAGGTTAAGTTACCCTAAGCAATTAAGTTATCCTAAGCAATCTCCATTCAGCTGCCTCTCATCTTTGGAGTGCCTAACCCTACGTTCCGAAAAGTTCAACCCTCTAAACACAGAGTTAATTAACAAAAGGTCAAAAAGAAGATCTATCTTCACTGAATCTCTCATGTGATTCATTCCTGTGTGAAGGCACTATTTCAGAAGATGGAGGACTACTGACTTACACCAAGATGAAGAAACCGGTGTTATTAAAAAAACAGCCATGCATGGCTATCAGTCTCATACTTTGGTATTCTGCTCTGTGCAGATCAAAGACATCAGCAGTCAGGAGACTATGGCTCAATGCGTTCCTGCCTGAGGGCCACAGAGAAGCTGCAAAACGTTAAGAAAATTAAACTTTCATTAGCTATGATTTCAAGATTTCCTTTAAACACAAAGATGTGTATTTTGTAAAGCTGCAGTAACTCATGTTTCTGAAGGACATTCAGACTTCGTGAATCCACAGTATCCTTTAGTTCTTTTGCTTCTACTCTGTGTGAACTAACCTAAAAAAAAATAAAAAATGCTGTCTCCTTCCTCACTCAGGATGACTGCTGGGATTAAATGGTTCCTACTGGCTGAGAACTCCTGCCAACCTCTGCAAGTACATAAATAAGCTAAGAATGTTCTGTGTTGACTATCCTTCTCCTTCCATCTCTCTGGCCTCAACAGACATGGGGCAGGTGATGGCTCCCACAGGGACAAATTCAGCATGGCCACCCAAAGCCAATGGTTTCTGCTCACTGCAGCTCGTCACTACAACATAGCAAGGGTGCAGGCTGCTTAGAAGCGGTGTTATGCACAGCAGGGAGTAAGACGAGACATTAGTCTAACAGGAGGCTGGTATCAAATAGTTATAAGGGACTAACAAGAACTCAGCTATGGATCTGCCTTAAAACTGAACTCTGTGTATTACATGCACTAGCTGAAATGTCTTTGCAATTTTTGCTTTGATCAGTATGTTGTGTACTCTTCTGTGCCAACAGTAATGCAGACCAACTTACGAGAAAATGGGAGTGGTGGTTGTTTTCTGCTTTGCTTGTTAGTAACACAAGGACCACCAGTCCAGTTCTATAAACATATGTCCATGGGTATTTTCTCTCTGACAAGAAGTTTCAAGAGGACAAGCAGAGATGCTTTTCAATGCAAAAATAAAAACAAGCCTAAAGATCTGGAACTGAAAACATGTCCCACCTGTGTCTCTTAACACAGATATACTATTTCACAGTAGAGCCCTTCACCCTCTCAAACACCTACCCTTCTCACTAACATTAGGATTATCCTGGATGCCCACAGTAGGGCACACTTCATTGTGTACTTACAAATAGCATTAATTCTTGGCAATAGGAACTTAGGATAAAAGGTAAAATACTGAATGGAGATATTTATTCAGCATACTTTACTACAGATTATCTCATTCTTTTCCAGTTCCTGCTTGCACTTTTAGCAACTGAGAAGGCAGGACTGTAACTGATGTAATTAGAAACCAGAAGCTGAAGAAAATACCCTCCTGTTGACTCCCTCACCTCTGGCTTTAAATTCTCTTACAATAATATGTGAAACAATCAAACAAGGTTTTCCACTTCTCACCCACCACCAGTTAGACAGGGAGGATACAAAGATGACATTCAGGAAGCACAGGAAGCTTTTTTTTTGAACACTCCAAAACCTACCTTGAAACTATACTAAGCCATTATTACAAAGCAACTGCTCTGCATGCTTGCAGACACAATTCAGAGCAGAGCAGTACTGATGGACCAACACTCTGCTATCACCTGTGTTACATTCTGTGGCTAACTTGATGTCACTAAGCCACTGCTGCGGGCTAGGAAAGGCAGATGGTGAGCCATCTCAGAAAAAAGTTCAGGAGGATCAGGTGTGCTGAGTACCCTTGCTTTGAATGATTGAAAGGCAATGTGCTGAATTCAGCTGGCAGAGACAGGCTTTTGGGTTAGCAGAAGTGAATAGTTACTTATCTCCTGTGAGAGTTATTTGCCAGAAATGCTTCCTCTGCCTGAGCCAGGTCTCAGCAAGGTATAAACCAGTTACGACTCCACAGAAAGCTCCCCAATTTACATTCCACTGCCAGGTGCCCAGATGGCTACTTCTCTTAGTAAGGAGACACGATTTTAGTGGTTTCACACAGACATTTTCTATTTTGGAAGACACAAAGTGAAATGTTCTCCAGGAACAGGACATCTCAATGTAAAGCAGACACTTCCCACTGCTGGATAACAAGGTAAAACATGCACTTCCACAGCAGTTTTTATGGGTCATCTCTAAGCACAAACATTCTGTACAATTACACAAGCAGCACGATGACCTCAGCATCACAGAAGAGCTGAGATGATGTCACAGCTTTGAGGTATGTTTAATCTGGTAGTAACACTACAAAGAAAAGGCATCACAATAAAATGCCAAACTCATCTCCCTTTTCCCTTCCTACCATTCTCCAGTCATTTATTTAAACTCTGCATTGTCCTGTGCACAAATTTGTGCAGCAACATGGGGAATTACGCTGCAAACTAATTCTGCTGCTGAACATGCAGCCCCTTTGGTTTTGTATTGCTAGTATGGGTAAGATGCATTTGCTTCTCCTTCAGGCTGTGTCTCTGTTACAACTACCAGCAGACCTAATTTTGAAGATCCCTACTTCTCTCAGACATTCATATTCCAATATGGCAGGGCAAACCCAATGGTTTGCATGGCTGCACTCCAAACCAGAGGCCAACAAGGCAACAATGATTTTGCAAAAAAAACCACAAACAAAAAACTATTTCAAGATTCAAGATTAGAGAACAGCCACAGAAACATATGAGGAGACATCAATTTCCAGGAAAGGTGTATAAAAAATTGCCTGTGAGAGATGGGTGTATTTGGAGATCTGACACCAGGTGCGGAGCAAGGAATCTTAGAGGAAAGAAGTGACTTGCTTCATCACTAACAAGGCTGTGACAAAGCTGGGACCTTTCATCTCTGTTCCTGGAGGTTGGATACTACTTCTCCATTCCACAAACAACACCAGAGACTGATTCTCCATCAAAAAAAGATGTTCCTGGTGTGTTGTACTCAGAACACCGGCAAATGACAGAGGCAGCTCTGAGAAAACAATATGGACTTAAAATTAATTTTCTCAACTGTTTTTCTCATCCCTATAGTATTTAAAAACTGTTCTAACAACAAGATTAAAACAGACACTTATCAATCATTTCTCATAAGAAGTACCTAATTATCTTGCCAGCTTGCTGGTGTGCATGCCCAAACATCTATTTATCCTGCCAGGGCTGGTTTTGCCCAAAATTGCTGAGGCTTGGGCCTGCCTAGGCTTTTCCATTGCTCAGTCCAGCAGCAAGGCAGTTACCTCAGCACGCCACATGCTTCTCCTGTGCAGCCACCTCCGAAGCCAGATCCATGAAATGAACTGCATTTTTTGAAAAAGCCATCTCTTTTTTTCCTGTGCACAGGATCCAGACAGAAGAGGCTACATAAATGTGCACACGGGACAACCTCCGGTAGCAAGGCAAAACCAGCAACAGAGTTCCTACAACTCCAAAGCTAGGCACAAGAATCATAGAACGGTTCAGGTAGGAAGGAATCTTTAAAGGTCATGTAGTCCAACCCCCTCTGCAATAAGCAGGGACGTCTTCAAGTAGATCAGGTTGCTCAGAGCTCCATCCAACCTGACCCTGAATGTTTCCAGGAATCGGGCACATACCACCTTTCTGGGCATCTAACACCTCTCTGGGCAACCTGCTCCAGAGTTTCACCACACTCATAAAAAATGTCTTATATCTAGTCTGAATCTACCTTTTTTTTAGTTTTATACCATTACCCCTTGTCCTATCACAACAGGCCCTACTATAAAGTCTGTACAGATCCTTCTTCTAAGTCTCCTTTAAGTACTGGAAGGCCACAGTAAGCTCTTCCTGGAGCCTGTTGAGAAAACGTCACGTGTCCAGCTGAATCCTCTGCTTGTCCCACTGTGCATTTGCAGAAACGTGACTTCAGCAGGAACAACCAGTGGGCTGGATTTCTTCCAAAGCAACAGTTTTTATTAGAACAATTTCCAGCCAGCTCTAAAGAAAACACAGCATCATCTCTCTGCACCCCACAGTCCCCCTCAGGCATAATCTGGAGACCTCCCAGTAATTTTATGGAGACTGTTTACTGTCCATTTCCTTTGGGGTCTGGATCTTCTCCTATGCCAATGACACAGGCTTTTCCATACATCGCAAACACCATCTAACTGGCAGATAATGCCACACACAGGCAACTGAAATGGACATCCCCAGCTGCTGCTAACCAGTGGCAAAGTAGCTGTGCACACTTACCATGGCTGTGGCGTGGCAGCATGTGAAGATGAATGGAGAAAAAAAGGCTGCCTGCTGCTTCTTTGTGGGGTGACTGCTGACACTGCAGCATGCAGATGGACAGGCATGGGGGCTGCTCCCTGTCTAGAGGAAAGACCGCACACACTACATCTACCTCCTAGTGCAACACCAGAGACAGCCAGTGACTCCCGACTCACCTGCTTCTGGGCATCACTACAATATAGCTGCCTTTGTTTTGCTTGGTATATCTGTTTAAAACCTGTTTAAACAAGAAGTTCCTTTTGAGTAACTACTTCCAGCAGCACCAACTGTCCTACTCAGAAAATGCACTGCCATTTGCAATACCTGTGGCAGGAAAAGCAATGGTAATCTTTTGAAAAGCAATGGTAATTTTAAAGGAAAGAGTGCACTCAAGGCTGTAATGTTATCAAGCTGCAGAGTATGTGGAGAGACACAAAAAAAGGCACAAGGTTTCCTCCTTGTGTAGATATACTAAAGGAAGGAAAGAGGATCCTAAGAGCTTTAATAATCACATTTAACTTTTTGGATTCAGCACAGAAATCTAAACATAACACGATTTTGGCTGAATGTCTCTCTATTGTTGGGTCAGAAAGGCTGTTAATCATCACTAGCGTATCACAAAAAAAGGAGGATATCACAGTTTGTGCAACAGCAGGACTAGCCATGTAAATGTAAACGTTAATTCCGGTCAGCCCTCTTTACATTTCTGTTGTTGTCAATGCTGCTTTCAATCTATAAAGCAGGATGCAATACATGCCCATTGTCATCAGTCATAATGCTCAAAGAGTAATCAAATAGCTAATAACGATGGCCTCGGCTCTTTCAGGTTCAGTGACAGTCTTAAGTTTAGGAAATATGGGCTCAGTGCAAAAGTGACATATTATACAGCTTAAAATGTGTTTTTGGACATGATTTGCAAGCTTTTGGAGATCAAGAGGTTGCTAAACAATCAAAGAAAATGCTGTCTAATGCAAGTGATCTATTGTAGTAGATACAAGAGATTTTTCACTTGCAAAAAATAGATTATTTTTTTCTTAATGCTCTTAGAATGCAAGCTGCTTTGCTGGGAAGGGAGAAAACAAGGACCTGCAACCCATACCACACTAGCAAAAGCTGCAGGCGGTTTGTCACTGACTTCAGCATGAACAAGACTACTCACCAATGACCATACTCAAAATTGAACAAGAGGGAAGAAAGAAGGTGCCTTATCATTTACAGCTTACAATTTAAGTGAATCTGCAGTTTAAAAAGCCCAGAAGGCTTTAAAGTGACTTAATATTACCACTTTTTAATATTAACTCTAAACTGGAAGCAAGTCAAGCAGCTTTGCAGTAAAACGGCTCAACAAGTATTGATGAAATATTCAGCACAAGATGGGTATATGCATGAACAGAGTAAAAACGTTGCTACTTATTTTAAAGTGAGATTTATGCCCTCCGAAGTTTAGGAACCTCACTGCAATAAGTCACAATACTTGAGAAAACAGGGACAAAAACCGAACACAAAACATTTCTGAAGTAGTCAAATAAGTTAAATGAAGTTTCACACAACATTAGGCTTAAGACAGACCTGCTGCATTATATTTATATTTATTTGCACAAACACAACAGCAGTATTAAATGCAGACAGTGAAACACTGGTGCAGCACAGAGGCTGGTCCTGCACCGAGGTGAAAGGCCAGCCTCTAGCTGACAGGTGTCATCAGCTGGAGGGCACGGGCTGCACCTAACAACACTGCTGGTGCTGGCAGCAGCACCTCTCCAGGCCCAGGAGGTCCTGCTGACTTCCTACAGCTTTCTGCAGTGATGAAGACCTGGTGGGATGGTCAACCCACCACTGTCCAGTGCTTCCTTCAGGATCCTGACAGCAGCAGCCTCGCTAGGAAGGGCCAAACTCCCCCAAGATCACAGTTAACGGTCTACAAGCTGTGGGTCAATAGAACCTAAAAACCTTGGTTGTTTTAGTTTCCTACAAGGGTACTATGTCAGTCCAGTGCTACTGTGCCATCTTTCCTTACTAAGGTTACTGGAGTGGGCTTGGGTGTATCTGACCTATTTTGTACATGTGCTTCCCTTGCCTTTGCTTGCCACAGCCTGAAGTCAGGAAGGAGAACCTTAAATCATGGTTAAGTGGAAGAAAAGTTCTAAAATAAAGAAATTAATAAATAGAAAATCAGAATTTTATCATTGGCTCTGTTGTACAAAAAATTTTAAGACAGGTTTCTTGGGTCTAGAGGGCCAGTGCAGACACTGGTGGCTGTGTTGAAGACTGCTTGCTTTCAAGAGGACCACTCCAGTGTTATGCCTCAGTTAATTTCAACAACGCTGAACGCAACTCTGGCCAGTACGAAACTGATTCAACAATGTAAGGGCAAGGCAGGGAGAACAGAAGGGAAGCAAAAGGTAGAGCTCATCCTCTGCTGCATCATACAGGGCTGCTGCAGCCCACCACAGACATGGGGCAGTGAAGGGGGGAGAGGGGAGGGGCTGCAAGGAGCTTGCACCATGCAGAATAACTGAGTACCTGGTGCTGTTCAGGGTCAAGGCAGGCTTTTTCCCCCTCCCTTGGAGAATGGGGCAGGCAGTCTTCATCCGCATATGCAGCTGACAGGCACAGCAGTTGAATGCAGCAAGAAAAGCAGATGAAGTGATCCAAGCTGGACAGTTAAGAGGCAGAGGCAGAGAGGTCAGCCTCATGGCTGAGAAGGGGTAATTACTTTCGAACTAGGGACCAACCCACATTCCTGTCTCCTCACCAGTTTTTAACTACAGTTTAGGCAGCTACAGCTTCATTTGGGTTAGTCCCTGCAGGAGTATTGATATAACACCAATACACCAGACACCTCTCATCAACAAACCCGTGTTGCTTCACTGCAGTGTAGGCTGTCTGCACAAACTCATGTGCAGTATTTATCCCTTGGAAAAACTAGACATTCAATCCACAAAATTAAAGTCCCTGGAAACACTTCTGACACTGGGAAGAGCTGGGGAAAGACGTGTATGGCACAGCTGGTACAGACAGCTTTATGAACTAGAAGTTTGTATTTATCCGAGAGAGGGGACAGCAAAAGCTGAGGTGTGCAAAGTCTTTATTTGGAGTATTTAGCAGATTTAAAACTGTATTTAAGGGTACAGAGCTAGCTCAAATCTGACTCAGACTGAAATTTATCAAAATGTGTTTTATACAGCCAAAAGCCAACACTAAAATCTAATACAAAAAATCTAGTGTAAACAGCTGTTTCAGGGTGGGGAAATAAAACACTCCTTGCAGTGTCTGCAACTTCCCTGAGAGAGAAATGGAAGGGGAAAATGATTTGTAAGTGAACAGGAGAGAGAGCTCATTGATTTTTCTTTTTATTTCATGTCTAGAAAGGAAACAAAACTAGTGACAAACTGGACTAAAAACATTCTTTTACGTTCAGCAGTCCAAGACATGATTAGTGCCATGCTTGGGGTAAACAAACATGCTACCCACAGCATATGGGGGGTGATTCAGACCTTATGCAAACCTTCTGCTTGTGAAACTTAGCTGATTTATCAGATACTGTGAGATAACATCAGACATAGAGCTTTAAAACTGGCACTGTAACCTTACAAAAACCCACAAAATAAATGCAAAGATGTAAATACCAGTGTTAAAAAAGAAACAAATTCACAATTGTTTGGTTTATTTCAAAATGAACCACAGGGAGTCCTACGTGGTTAACTTGGCTCCCATGCTTTCTAGATTACATACTAGAATGAATCCCAACAAATGAGGTGTTCAATTCCAAAGATACTTCAAAAGCAGTCTCCAGATCTTTTCAGACTTTTAAGAGAAGTGCACTTCAAAAACAAATGTTCCCCCTCCAACCCCTTTCAAACATTTTTGAAGTGAGCTGTAATACGCCCATCTGTGCACAGATGCTTTCAGCTTTTCTCACACCTTGTCCAACCTGTAGGTGCCAAGCGGGGTAGTCCCTTTTGCAGCAGAGGTGGGGTGCGCTCCAGAGAAGTGTTGGGATCTGTGGGCATTTGCCTCGTGGCCACACCACCAAGCACGTGCTGTGATGCAACGGTAACACGCTCTGCAAGCAGGAGCTACACCAGCGCAAGGCAGCATCACTACACGCACGTGGTGCAATTGCTCATGGGAATCAGTGGGCAATTGCCCTGGCAGAAACCACCACCTTCAGCTCTTCTCCTTAAAACACCAACAGTGCTACGAATTTAATGAAAATGCTGACACCCTCCTAATTACAGAGGGCAGAGTGGAGTCCCTCTCCTATTCTCATTATGCACAATGAGCATGAATATGTGTTTATATATGATCTTATTTAGATGTGTGGAAGTAGTGAGGGGAAGCACTTTTATACGGTGCACAACAAGTTCACTGATTTTGCATCAGCTTAGCAAGACAAGTCTGGTATTCTTCCATTTTTCAAGTGAAAAAACACTTCATCTAAATAGTTCTTTGTGTGTTCTCAGTACAGCAGACTAAGAAAATGTCACAAGCAGAGAGCAGCTACAACACTTGCATGTCTGATCTACTTCAACAGGTTTGGAGGAAAGGAAGTATAATTTATTATAGCCTATTTAGCTCTGCAACAATTGCCCTTCAAAACCCCACGGAGAACAACGTAATTGAACAATTGAATGTACATGCCTTCTTCCCTGCAGAAACCTCAAACAGCCTCGGGCAAGAGCTAATACAGATGTAGTACAAGGCATTAAAAGAGTGCTGGATGCTGTAGCTAGCAATTATCCCGGTATTTAACCATATCTATCGTTCATCAGGAAAGCGTTTAGTGCAGTAGTCGAGCGAGACAGGCTGACACGGAGCACAGCTACTTAACTGTCCCCTCCAGCGATTACACTTTCTCAACCTGAGAGTCATGTCAACTTTAACAACTATGCATTGACTTTTCACTTCTATAAACATTAAGGTATGATTGACAACTTCTGGATGCCAGAGACAGTCATTATAATTGGCCAACATACCGTTAGCTTATTTGTGGTGTGTTTTTTCCCCCCCGATTCTCAGCAATTTCCTTCTGGACTATTTTCACAGTGCTGTATAGGTATGTTTGCCTTGATTCCTTGCAAAGTCACCATAACAAAATGCCACTACTACCATAAGACCTTTGCATGTGTGTGAGAAAATAACATAAAATCAAGTGACTAAAGACAAGATACTTTTTTTTCTTTTTTCCTTAGTCCCAGCCAGCACTTGCCCATTTAACTCAAATTTGGAGATACCTGGACAGCAACAACTGGGTGCTAGCACTGCACTAAATACTGTTGATGTGGCACCTCTCTGGAATATTTTTACCAATTCCTGCCCTAACACCTGGAAGTCTCATTCAATCTATGCATGGCAGACACTGCAAAAGGAACAAGTCACCTCCAAGAATGGGAAACTAAATGACAAGCTCTATGATAATGTTCTGAGTATGTATTCATAAAGACCTCAAGCTTCCCAAGACTGTTGCAGAGTCCCTATGCCAAGGCACCACTTCCTATATACATTTGAAGACTGCAGCTTAGTAAAGTTACTAGAAACCAAACAGATATAAAGCAGTCAAGGTTGTGAAGAAATACATCCCTTTGATTTTAAATGCCACATTCTGGTGCCTGAAACCACTACATTCTAAGAGACAGTTTTATTCTTCACCACTCTTAATTCAAGCACAGGAGTAACATAAAAGATGTCCAAATTTGCCCTTCTCAAAATACAAGCAGAAAGTAAAAATAAAAAAACCCACTTCTACCCTCTTACCCTCTCATCTTCCCTAAGAAACCTTCCTGGATCCTTTAAAGCCTCTGGTAAAGACGATGGTGAGATTAATACTGTATCACTAAATTAATTATGAATATGAACAGGTCCGGCATGCTATTGGTATGCCTGGAAGCCTCTGTATTTACGTGATTACTGGAGCTGAGGCTTTACCTTCACGCTGCCTGCAGCAGACTGAAAGGTAAACTTTACAGTGCTGGATTTTTAAATAAAAACATAATAAATCAACTAAATAAAATCAGTAACAATAAGCACATTCGTGGAAACTGTTCTGAGCTGGAAAAGCATGATTTGACTGCAGGATTAGCATGACAAAAACAACTACAGGAGCTGAATACAGCTAAGGACAACAAATGAAGTACAGTTCTCTCTCCTCTCTGACAGTACCAACTGCAGTTCCACTCCTTTTTCCACTTCTGAACTATATTTAATACCTGAGCACGAGTCTCAGAAATCTAAAATTAAATTTAACAGTATTTCAAACATCCCATCTCTCCCTCCAGTTGAAAAGCCTGGCAATAATAAAACTAAAAGATTTCACTTAAGAGTCCAGAACATGCCAGTTCTGTTTCCATCACAGAAGACAAAGCAGTCACAGCACTAAAATAACAACATCACAGCAAGCACTTAAAAACTCTGCTGGTCTATCTCCAATCTTTAACTTCTTTTTAATCAGTTAACTGCCACCAAAGCACCTCACTTTGACTAAAGCAAGTTAGTGTCCTTGTTTGTAGGCCAACCAAGACAACATGCTTTTAAAGCTTCATGCGGCTATTACTGTTTATCTCCAGGGATATTTCTCAGACTACCAGATCCCCAAGACAGCAGATTTATCTCCAAAGACTCAGCCTCAATTTACTCATACACAAAATGTCTTGGTTATATTTTGCACCGACTTCCTACTTACATAACTGAACAGACACCTACTGTTTTATCTTATTCTCAGTGACGTTGTGTCCACACTGCAGTTGAAGGGACTATAACAAGCCGGGAGAACACCTGCCATCCCAGTACACAATCAGATGTAGGCAACTTTTGTAGTTTTTGTATTTTAAGGTTTCTGTGTATATTTCCACCAGGTCTTCTGCTCAAAGTTTCATCTTCCAAGTGTGGGAAGACATTCACACAAAAAAAACAACAAAAACCCACTCAAACCAAACCCCAGCAATGGGCCTTAGCTCCATTTCATTGGTTGCCAGCCAGCTGCATCATCTTGACATCTCAGAAGCAACTTCCTCCAGCTCAGCTGCTCCCACAGAGCTCTGCCTAACCCGAGCTCAGCTGCCTGCTGGGTGCACCTGCATGCACACTTGTTCTCCCAAAGCCAGCACACCAGCTGTATGTAACACACTCACCTCACAGGTTCTCTGCCTTTGATTACTGAGAAATTCAATAGTATTATCTGCTGTAGCAACCCTACAAAAAAACTGATTAACCTAAACAAAAATTCCTTAGGAACTAATGCCCATTCTGTGTTTCTAGACAGGAATCATAAACCAGCGATATTTGACCTGTATTTTCAACAGTATTTTTTGAAAATAAAGGGCTACTTGGCTGAAAAGCTAATGCTAAAATGCAGAACTTCAATGAAATACTGAAATATCTTTTAAGAAACAGCATGAAAATAAGACAGGGTCCCATCAGAAAAATAAATATTTGAACACATGCAGTGTCTGTATACAGAATGTGCGCATAGCATGTGTGTATCCATATAACCATGTATATATATCTCTATATCGATATAGGCACCCCCACACAAGTACAGGTATGTGTAGATTATATATATTATATATATAAAGCTAACTTTCAGTCCTCAGAAAACAAAAGCTATCCCCATATAACAGCCAAATTCCTACATAACTCAATTTCGACATCTCATCTGGTGTGAACTGCACTCATTCCTAGTGTAAACCCCAGCGCGCTCTGCAATGATATACTGTAATGTCACATCGCAATCTGGATTTACTATAAAGGGCTGCTGACGAGTTTCAGAGCAGTAAACATTGCTGCGAGGTGTATTTCACACTGAGCTGGTTTTTATGAAGAACACTTCACCGCCCAGCCACGGCACCCAGATGATGAATGGTGAAAGATGCATGACAAGCTTCATCATTGTTTGTAAATCTTAACTGTTCCTGCTCACTAACTCTGCAGGCAATTTTCAAAGACAGCGGCCGACAGAAGGACAGCACAGCTCTCCTGAAGGTTATTCAACTTGTACTTGGCCTAAGATATGCCTGTGAAGAGCACTGGAAATAAACCAATTGGTTACACTGAAGCATAGAATTAAAAACATTGGATGGGCAGGCATGCTAATGGTCGCTAAATTAAGAAAGCCCATTAAGTAGCCTTGGTATTCATCCCCTACCCTGCCCTGCAGGATTACATACATCATGCACAGGCAACACACCCTGGTATTATTTATACATGCAATATAAATATGCATATTTATAAAATGGGCAGAATGAATGATGGGCTGTCTGCTCACACACCATGATTCCCTTGTATCTTGTGCAGTTACACACAGTGCTTGACTGTCCCCCAGCTCCTTTGCCCAGTGCTTGTAGGAAAGCTACTTCTGTTCTCTTCTGTCAGAAGTTTACCCTTGCAACAGGGTATAAGGCACATATCTCCATAATACTCATGGAGAGGTGTTACCCTTTGTTTTCCCTGAGATCATTCTGGCATGGGAGCAGTGTCATGGACTGCAACAGCTTCTTGCAAAGAGTCACATTTTAGCTCATCATGTCCCTACTACAGGCGAAGCCAGCCTACACGGCTCTATACTGCAAAGCCTTAGTAATTCTGACTTTTTACTTCCCCCTTTTCTTTTCTTCAGAAATCAGTAGCAAATAGATTTTTTGTGAGAGTTTCTTACAGCCTGCAGAGGTTTGCTTTAAAAGCAGAAGCTGCAGAAGAATTAGCTCAGCTGGAGACCCTCACCTGAGCTGCAAAACTAATGTGAACTGCAAGATGCTCCATGTAGACCATCATGCACAGAAAAGATTACAGCTGAATATGGGATGAGTTCTCTTCTCTTAACCAGTCAACTGCAAGATGCAACTGCACATTAAAGGAAAGCAAAGAGGTGAGCGTTATCACTGTTAAAATTACAAATCACGCCTGGGTAAGCACACTGTTACTGCTACCATCATAACAAGATGTCTTGATTTGTTTTAGACTTTATGGTAAAGTTTGTTTTACTGTTAATGATTTCTATCAATTTCTGCTTGCAGTAGGAAAAATTCTGCATCCAGAGGTAATAAAATCAGAGTGTCAAAGCCACACTGAGTATAAAAGGAAGTAGATCAACTGATGGTACGGATTTTTTCAGTGAAGTATCCAACATCCTTTAAAGTGTAAGAAAAAAATCCCACACAACCTCATCAGCTATAGTAACAACCTTTGTCCCACACAAACAGCAGCTCCAACAGGCAGAAAATAAGTCCAGGGGTGCAGTGGGTATAAACCACTGGTCTCTGACATGTGGCTCTAAAATGCTAACTGCAAGAGGGACTGAGAATTAACCTCCCTCCGTTAAGAGAACGTAAAGTAAAAGAGGGAAGGTGTCTGGGGAAAGCAAACAGAGCTATTACTTATCCCAGGGCAGCATCCTGGCAGGGGCCTGCAGAGAGATGCTGAATGCCCATCATGTGAGCCGGCGCTGCCACGTGTGCTCTGCAGGGTGCTGCCAAGGTGGCACAACTCGCCCCAGCGCTTGCTCTCTGCTGCACCCTCAATGAGGGCCAGCAAGAGCGAAGGGCGTGCGTCAAAACCAGTCATTCTCAGACCGGGATTGATGTGAAATTCTTTTCACAGAAGAAAACTCAAAAAAGCAGAGATTTTGGCAGTAGGTATAAATTTATTGCTTTAGATATGCATCTGGTGTGGCTCACCACATCGCTGATATGGTTTTCCTCAGAATAAAATGACTCTCCTCAAACCCCTGTTTTACCAGCTCAATGCTGGCAACACTTACCGGAGTCCAGCCTTGAATTTCAAAATCCTTGCACCTTTTGATCCACACAAAGTATAACAGCATGAACAAATACATCCAGTGGAAAAAAACCCTTTATTTGACTGCTTAGCAACTGTCTGGGCTGACTCCCTTCTTGGTAGATGTGGTTTTGCTGGTGTGGGTGGATGGGGTCCCACTGGCATCTCCTGAGGGTTCAGACTGTCCCACTCTCTCTGGCTGGAGTGCCAACAGATGAAAGCATTCACACCTATTTTTCATGAGAACTTAGCATTCCTCCTAGAGGATGCTAAGGCCTCAGTCTAGAAATACCTGCATTTCTACAAGAAGAGATTTGGCAGAAAACCATAAAAAACACAGCTTCTTCAGCTGCTCCTGTGGCAGGACCAGTGGCTTCACCCAGAGCAAACAGCAAGGGCTTATCAGCTGTCCTGGCATGAATCGGCAAAACTCATGAATCAAACCTGTAATTCTGCAATTGTCCGATGAAAAGTTGCTTTGCTGCACGTATTATTTTACTCTGTGTGTATTCTGTGTCTTATTTTATTCTGAGTGAGCATAATATAAAGGCTGCATTTAGAGAAGAAACTACTAAAATTAGCCTTTTAATCAGGAATAAAGTGAAGCAGAATGGGATGTAAGCAAATTCTTCCATTAATTTCAACACTTCTTTTCAGACCTTTTAAAATTATTTTAATATTGGTCAAATCTTCACCAACCCAACTTAATTTAGACCACAGACAAATAATATACAAAAATACTTCAATTCACAGAAAATGAGTCACCACAGCTTATACTGAATATGCCTCACATTCCCAAATGTATTTCAATAGCTGCTGTTACAGTTAACGAAATGAAGTATGAACAAGAATGTCACAAATCACAGTTAGTGACTTCCTTTGTTTAAAAGATTGAAAAATCCCTAAGTCCAACAACTGCCTAGTCAGCTAAGCCCAAAATTCAACTTTTTCTTGAAAATGAAAATGACATGTTAAAAGCGAGTCTGCCTGAAGAGGTCTGTAAGATGTTGCAATGCACACACACAAGCAGCAATGTAAACCAAGGCTTGCAGAAGTGCAGTGTAAAATCTGCTCGCCATCCCTGCAGTGAGCACCTAAGGGAAGCCACACAGCATAGCCATAGGGGACTGTAAGTAACAGCAAAGAGAAGGCACAAAAAAAAAGAGGAACAGCTCACAAAGGTCAAGTTAACCACTTGAACTGACTGTTCAAAATCTGCAGATTTAGATGATTACCCCTTCCTTTCTTCTGTCTTGTTTCAAAATTTACTTCTAAAAGTTTGATGTAAGATGGATAGTTAGTGAGGAACACAGTCTCAAGTTTCCAGCAAACATTGCTTGCTCCTTCATCACTATTGATAGCATACTCTCAAACAGAGGTTGCTTTTTAAGCACAAGATGCACAGACATGACACACACACAAAACACACAAGCTAAATATTGCTGAACTGTATCAGTTCTAGGAGCAAAATGTTATCCTCCCTACATACTCTGCTGCTGAAACCCCTCCAAATTCAAGGGGTTTTGAAGAGGTGCGCAGGAAAAGGAGTACAAAATGGCACCTCTCACACTTGACAACACCCAGACCCCTTGGGACTGAAACAGCTACTTTTTAGCTTATGCTGACAGTTACTAGCCCAATGGTGGAGGAGAATTTGATCTACTTTCTACTATTGTGCCCCATTTCCTAAGTGCTTTACCAGCACAGCTCCATCAGTGCATCTTCTCAGCTGGCTGCAAACAAAGAGCAGATAGATGCAAGGGTTTTTTTCTGTTCTTTGGGCTAATTCCTTAGACTTATCAAACCAGCCTGCTTTGTTGCAATGCAGTCCATGTAACTTGAATGCTTGCAGAAAGCAGTACAGGTTCAAGGACATTCTCAAAAACCTTTTGCATATCAGGATGCCTTGACCTACAGCTGTCTGCCACATGTGGCTCCAAAGTGTTACTGTTATCTCACATAGCATTTCAAGGGCACAGGTTCATGCAGAAATACTATACATAGGAAACTTCAAAAAAGAGGCATAACTCTGGTGCACAGATCTGAGAGAAACATCAAACCTATCATGCACGGTTATGGCACACACAGCATTCCTTGCGTTCTAACAATGCTTCTGTCAAAATGAACCTTTCTGTCTTAAGCAGGGAGACCGTCTCCAACATGACCTTCATCGTGAAACTGCTGGAAGAGGCTCTTCATGGAGCTGCTCCACTTTGGGTGGGTTTCTCCAATGGCTCAGCACTGTTTTCCATACAGGATCCAAGCAGAAAGACGTAAGGGTGAGTTTTTAAATGCAGACCCTGGAAACGTCAGTGCTGCCTTGATCTCCACAACTGTGAAACTGGGGACACCAGTTATTTAACTGCTAGAAAGGATAGTGAGAAAGTGGTTTGAAAGTGTTGGAAGCTGTCCTGCTGACAAAAAAAAAATCTACTAGAAATGTTCTTTCATAAAATGGTGTTTGCTGATTTACACAAAACTGTTGCCCTTTTCTGTGTCAAAATGAACACATCATATGAGTTTTCCTTATTTCTATTTCAGAGGAGTTTCAGATTCCTGCTTTATGTTCAAGCTGCAAATACAACTGCTCCAGTGCTTCATTGTGTTTCCAACTATCCTGACACTCAGACAGGGAAATAAAAATTCAAATCCATTCAGCAGCTAGAGCAACATTTTAAATGCAAGCCATCTCCTTCAACACAGGCACAGACACATAAAATAATTGTCATAGAATCACAGATTCATTCCTATTGGAAAAGACCTTTCAGGCCATCAAGTCCAACTGTTAACCCAGGACTGCCAAGTCCATCACTAAACCATGTCGCTAAGCACCACATCTACAGGTTTTTTAAACATCTCCAGGGATGGTGATTCCACCACCTCCCTGGGAAACCTATTCCAATGCTTGACCACCCTTTCAGTGGATGAAGTTTTCTTAATATCCAATCTAAACCTCCCCTGACACAATCTAAAGCCATTTCCTGTTGTCCTATTGCTTGTTCCTTAAGAGAGGAGACTGACCCCATCTTGCTGCAACCTTCTTTCAAGTAGTTGTAGAGAGCAATAAAGTCGTTCCCCCCGAGTATCCTCCACTCCAGACTGAACAGCCCCAGTTCCCTCAGCTGTTCCTCATACGACTTGTGCTCCAGAACCTTCACCAGCTTCGTTGCCCTTCTCAGGAAATGAGGGGCCCAAACCTGAACACAGGGTTCGAGGTGCAGCCTCACCAGTGCCCAGTGTAGGGGGACAGTCCCTTCCCTTGCCCTGCTGGCCACACTGCTTCTGACACAAGCCAGGGTGCTGCTGGCCTCCTTGGCCACCTGGGCACACTGCTGGCTCATGCCCAGCCGGCTGCCGACCAGCACCCCCAGGCCCTTTCCCACCAGGCCCTTTCCAGCCGCTCTGCCCCAGCCTGTAGCGCTGTGTGGGGCTGGTGTGACCCAGGTGCAGGACCCGGCACGGAGCCTTCTTGAACCTCATCCAGCTGGCCTCGGCCCATCGGTCCGGCATGTCCAGACCCCTCTGCAGAGCCTCCTGCCCTCCTGCAGATCAACGCTCCTGCCCAGCTTGGTGTCATCGGCAAACTTACTGGTTAATCCCCTTGCCCAGATCTTAAGATATTAAACAGGACTGGCCCCGGTGCTGAGCCCTGGGGAACACCACTTGTAACTGGCCACCAGCTGGATGTGACTCCATTCACCACCACTCTCAGGGCTCTGCCATCCAGCTTTTAACCCAGTGTAGAGTGCACCCGTCCAAGCCATGAGCAGTTTCTCCAGGAGAATGCTGTGGGAGATGGTCTCAGAGGCTTTACTAAGGTCCAGGTAGACAACATCCACAGCCTTTCCCTCATGCACTAGGCAAGTCATTTGTCACAGGAGATCAGGTTTGTCAAGCAGGACCTGCCTTTCATACACCCATGCTGGCTGGGCCTGATGCCCAGTTGTCCTGCACGTGCCTGTGATGGCACTCAGGTTGATCGCTCCATACCCTTCCCCAGCACGGTCAGGCTGACAGGCCTGCAGTTCTCCATCCTGCCCTTCTTGTAGATGGGTGTCACACTGGCTAACCTCCAGTCTTCTGGGACCTCTCCAGTTTTCCAGGACTGTTGATAAACGATGGAGAGTGGCTTGGTGAGCTCCTCTACCAGCTCCCTCAGTACCCTTGCGGGGGTCCCATCCATCCCCATAGACTTGTGTGTGCCCAAGTGGAGCAGCAGGTCAGTTACTGTTTCCTCCTGGGCTGTGGGGACCTCATTCTGCTCCTCCTTGTCCCTGTCTTCCAGCTCAGGGGGCTGAGTTCCTAGAGAGTAACTGCTCTTGCTGTTAAAGGCTGAGGTAAAGAAAGCATTAAGTACCTCAGGCTTTTCCCCATCCTTTGTGATAATGTTCCCTCCCGAATCCAATAAAGGATGCAAACTATTTTTGGCCCTCCTTTGTTTCTACTGTATTTGTAAAAATATTTGTTGTTAACTTCTATGGCAGTGGCCAGCCTGAGTTGTAGCTGGGCTTCTGCCTCTCTAATCTTTGCCCTGTGCAACCTCACAACATCCTTATAGTCCTCCCGAGTTGCCTGCTCCTTCTTCCAAAGGCAGTGAACTCCCCTTAAGTTACCTCAACATTTCACATAATAATGACAAAGAAGAGGTTTTATTCCACGCCAACTTTTAAGCCAAGATAACTACTTTAAAATCAAAGGTGTCTGCAAATACAGGGATGTTTCTCCTTTGGATCCTTCTATTTGAATGTTGTTTTTTTTTTGCAGCTGTCCCAAGCCTTGAAAACACTTCCACACAGATAAGCCAACGCTCAACTTTTACTCAGTGGAAACAGGACCCAGAGCGAGGCACCCAGTCCTGATCCAAGCATGTGCTTTCTTGCTCTCTCAAACAAGGGTCTTGTGAAGGTATTTCACAAATCTAAGTGCAGGAGAGGCTGATTCAAAATCAGTGGAAGATGCTATCCAGTCTGGGCACTGAGCCAATTATGAAAAAGCCCATTTTCAAACAAACAAAAAGCAACTGTCCTACAGAAACCTACGGGAATAAGGCACTTGGCTTTTGGAGACAAAATACCCTGTTGTGAGCCATTCTAATTCATCCACTTCTTGCACAAGGATATTTCAGCTTGGCTTCTTCCAAAATAAAGACACATTTTACAGTATGTTTTGCATGCACAGGGATTGATAACAACCTCTCATACGTATTTTCCTCTCACTACTCTTGCAGAAAAAAGGAGTGGAATGATCTTTTGAAAGTACAGAGTACAAAATCCCTCTCATACCTAGAAATTATTATATAAAACTTACAACTTGGTTATCTAAGAGAGCCCTCTGAAAACATCCTTCTGCCATTTGTCACAGGTTTTTCTTTTTCTCCCCTTTTTTTCAAGTTTAAGCTAGAAGGGCAGCAGCTGTGCTTAGTTGTAAGCAAAACCATTTTACTTAGAACCACTTCAAAAGGCAAGAAAGTTGACTGATGGTGTTTTGCAGCTCAGAAAACGTTAGCCCATTACTATATGCAACATACCGTAGCACAGTATGACCTCGTGCAAATGTCAGAAGCTTCCTGAGAACTTCACACCATTACCAAACAAAGAAAGCGTAAATCAGTGTTCTGCTAGCTCCTTTCTCCTCCCTTTCAACATTAACTAGTCTAAGCACACAGTTACCTTAGCAGAACAAAATTAATGAAATAGTCTGGCTGAAATACCAACTGAGATAATACATGAACTGGCAAAACCTCTATAAAGCTGAAGTTACAACTCAGGTGTAGGTAACAGACTGCATGCATTGTAAGACCATCTCAGATTTGCACTTGGGAATTGAATAATCATTTTTGTTATAGATACAAGTTTCTGATGTTTTGAAAATCTGGCTGCAAAATGAGGTTTTTATTTTGACCTGTTGCTCTTCTATATGCACTGTTACCGTCCTGTAAAATTTCTGGATTACCAATATGCAAGTCCTCACATAGATCTTAAAAATATGGGCTTGCTGCATGAGTTACTAGGTAAGGTTTTACAGTCTGCATTATTATAGCAAGTAAGATTAGATGATCCTAATGTTCCCCTCTGAATCTAAAAATCTATGAACATTTCTTAGAAAGAAAATGAATCTCTGAGTATGGTTACTTCAGCTGCAGAAACAGAAGGAGTAAAATATGATTTATTTATTTAAAACATGCACTAGAGTTGTCTTTAGCAAGTAGCAACCACTAACCTTGCAGAAACATGTCACCAGGCTTCATACAAAGCAGTCAGGCCTTGTACAAAGTTCAGCCCAACAATCAATGGAGAAATGCATAAGAATGTGTCTTTTGATTGAGACAGCACTTGCAGCATGAGCAGTCAGTACTTTGGGGGAATGGACTGCCCTCTTTAATAAGCAGGATCCACCACTCACAGCCCGCTTGCTGACTCGGCAAAAAACCTCAGATCCTCTGTGGATTGTGAAAAGCACCAGAAGAAAATGTCATGGGGGTGTAAATCATGGACTAACAGCCTGAGAATATTATTTTGTCTGTAGATGGAAAAAGTAAAAGCAGTCATCTCCTCCAAGAATGTGCATAACAAAAAAGAAGATGCTTCTAAGCAGGTCATTAAATGGGTATTATCCTGCTTACATGTTCCAGTTTCTCACAGAAATACTAGCGCCTCTTCCACCCACTAGCTCCCTGCTATGGAAAAACACTTCTTCAGAGTCTGGAAAATGCTGTTGGATCTCGGTAAATTACATCTCACTGCTTGTCGGTTTCTGATTGATGGTGTAACTTAGGGAACAATATCTGTATGTGGAATACTGTCTGGAGAAGCAGTCAGGGATTATTGAAAATACAGTATTTATGCAGTTTAAAAATCAGTGGCACATTACGCACAACTTTTTTCTAGAGTGATGAAAAACTACTGAAGTGCATTTGGGAACAAAGGGTATAAGGTCTTTTGTCTATTTGTAAGAACACTCAACTGGTAAGACTTCTTAAGTGAATTAGTAGTGATGGATGCAAGAAAAAGCGTTAACTGCAGTTGAGCATAAAGCCAACTGCTTCTCCAACCAATGGGCAGAAAGGAAGACATCACTGTTCAATGGTGGTCAGAGAAGAAGGAAGAAAATAAAATTGAAGAAAAGAGAAGGAAAATGAACCAAGGATCACTGATTTCTCTAAGCCATTTAAAACTACCTGAGAAGGAGGAAAAGTCTAAGATTTCATCACACCACGTGTTGTTTCTTCATCTATCTGATACTTCACAGTATTTGGAAGACTTTCAGAAAACAGCCATTCCGACAGAGCAACCGCCCCCTCAGCACAAATTGTTCTGGAGTTAGTGAATTCAAGGGCTCAGTGCTGATTTACACCAGCCACAGGTATGACTTTATACACATCTCACCATCCAAAACTTAACAGTTGAGTCCGTAAGGTCCTTTCATGGCACTACCACCCTATTTTTCACTGCAACACAAATGCAACAGACACCAGGACATTGGCCACAGAAAGTCCATGACTCAAAACAATTATGGAACCTGCACAACATATATCCTTCCATCAGATATAAAGAGAAGTTTAATTTCATTGTAAGAAGATGTACAAGAGCATCAAAGAAGCAAATGAGGATGGATGCTGTTGCCAGTGGCGTGACTGTGCAAAAATAAAACCAGAACCCCCACAAAAAATTGGCAGGTGTAACGTAAATGAAAAGAAGTACTTCCCACAGACCACACAAAATTAAACTGCCCAATTCGTTGATTGCTACAGAGAGACAAGAAGTGTGAACAGCTTATGGAAAGGTTAGCTCAATTCATGGAGTGCAGACTGCTGCTGGTAACTGAAACGATGGTTCAGAGGAAATCAGCAGCTTAAGACACCTTTGAACATTGCAGGAGCATGAGGATTTTGGACATACAAAGCAGGATCACCCTACTCTTTCTGTTCCTCTTCTTGCTCCTCTAGCATCAGTTACTGTCCTATTCCAGGGACAGGGAAGCAGCTCAATGGAGTTGGTCTGCTCCAGCAGGGCCATGTTAATGCCTGTGTGTGCGCTCTACCTGCTACTGAAGCAAGGGAACAAGGAAGCAAGAGGAACGTTTTCAAAACCACAGGGTAAATTCAGCAATGCTTTCCTGGAAATTACTGCAGATAACAGTAATCCTTAGGACAGCCAAGAAACACTGCATATGAAAATAAAACCTTATCTGCAGCAGTTTTAAATTAAGTAACACGGTGTGATGAGTTTGAAAGCAAACAAGGAAGCAAGTCTGCAAAGGGCTTCACAACATGGTTGGGATGTAGGGATAGTTCCCACATGTGGTTCAGAGAGAAGGGAACAGCAAACGCTCTGGGGGAAGCCTGTGGAAAAAATCATGGACAGCATTTCTGAGGAGAAGAAAGTTAATTCTGTGGCTGGGCAAAGATAATTCTTTTTTCCTGGGATGGAGCCAGAGGGTGGAGCACCAAAGATGGAACCTCAAGTGACTTTTTCTACAACTTAAGAGACATACATAGGAGCAGAAAGGCATGAACAACTGTGCTCCTGAACTACAAGACTGCTTGAAGTACAAGCTTGCACTACTGTCCAGTAACAGCTCTATGTCGCCACTCCACTATAAGCCTTCCAGAAAACAGCTACCATCTTGAAAACACCTATTTTCTGACACCTAGCTTCCTTCCCAGCAGCAACCCACACCTCCTGGGTGTCTGCCCCACAGCAAGGTGGTCCCAGACAACTTCGTGGGTGTACTTACCTCTCACTTTTGAATCCAAGTAGGAGGGGACATCCTCAGAAGTCAGGATTTGGGTAACGCATGTGGGAGTGCCAACCCCCTGTCCCAGGTAGGAAGCAGGTGGGTAGTAGGAGCACATGCGATACTGGGAGCTGATGGCTTGGTGGTTCTCCATGCCTTTTACCTGTCAGAGAGAGAAGCACAACAGCAGTCTGTGAAAGCTGAACCCCAGCACCCCATGGGCACCCCACTGCCACATGGTGTGCACATGAAGGAGCCCTCAGGGGATGGATGAGAAGTCAAATCCTGACACGCTGGTCTTGGGTTTTTGCTTTGATGGGCTCACGGTGTGTCCACACTGCTCAGCTACAGGTGAGCTGGCATGATACGGGATGTGACCTAGCGGTTACAGCAGCAGGAGCAGCACCAGCATACCTAGGGGCTGGTTTATCTCACCTCAGGTGAAGCTGCATCTGGCACACAAACATGCACTCTTTACCGCAAGGAGCTTCCTGGGAAGTCCTCTGTTTATGGCACAGACAACACCGCGGGAAGCTTTCCAGACCCCTTCAACTGCACACACCTGGCCAGTGTCAGAGGTGAAGTGTCCATCCAGTCCCTACACCTCCCCAGAGACTAACCCACCTCAGACTGGTAGTAACTGCTCTGCCAGGGACCTGCAGGGTGGCTAAGGAGGACAGTCCTACCAATTGACTCACTCGGGACACACTCTGCAGAATCTGAGCAGTCACAACACACACTAACACACTGCTTTTCTTACAACACAGTCAGATGGAAAAATATTTTCTTGGTTTACCCAGAAAAACCAAGTTGTGGACAGACCACACAAGAAGCCTGTAGTGGAGCCACAGCTGGACACCAGCCAGCAGGTCCACTGTGTCAGCAGAGTCCACCAGACAACCTCCTCCCCATCCCACAGTCTGCAGCAAAGCTGGCAGCACTGAGAAGTCAAAGTCTGTCCTACTCCAGTGCCCTGAAATCATCCAAACTGCTCTCCTGAGGGAGGTGGTAATGCGTTTTTAAATTTTTGTTTTATGAAAGAACTACCATCTACTATCATTTGTTCCCAAAACCCTATAATGTAATGTGGCTACAGTGCTCCAAAAAATGCAGCCAAACACTTCACAAGATTTAAGATTATCAACAGGAAAGGTAACATGACCTGGTCTCCCTAAGTCTGCCAGGAGCTGAATGATTCTAAGATGGAAAGCTTCTGGACAGAGAAAAAATACCACAGTTCTGTACCAGGTATAAAGGTAGAAGTGCCAACAGTAACGCACATCTAGCTATGCCATTAGACGTTTACTTTGCAACCAGAAGTGTCTGACAGCCTTTTCAGCCGTATCTCACCATGGTTAGAGGAGCTCTGCCCACTCCACTGTGGCTCCCTTGGATCCCAGCCAGCCACACGTGGAACCCTGCTGCCTCAGATGGCCACCCTGTGCCAGCAGACCCCCAGGGTCTGGTCCTTGCAGAAGGAGTCACTGGCACCTCCCAGCAAAGCAACCAGAATGCAGTCACCCCTTGTTTTCTAGGAGTCCCCTTAATAATTCAATATTCATTTTAGTATGCCTGGCTGGAAATAATGTGGCCTGAGTCACATAAAATCCTGCTGGTGCTCTCTGAGACAGAGGTCAACATCCCGCTTTCCAGGTGGAGCCAGGCTTACAGCAAGATTAAGTGCTGAGAGAGAGCAGTGGCTGTTTACAGGAAGCAAAGTGCACCTCTGCCCGTCTTCTGACAGCAGCACAGTGGCACGTATTTGCACATATACTGAAGGACTGGCAGAACATGCTTTTAGTCTGTGAAAGTAAGAGTTTTTCTATTATAAATTAAAGCAATAATTAAGATGTTGATTTTTCTACCATCTGCACCCTATGCTTGCAGAAACAGCTCTATATGCACCGATGTTAACCATGACAAATAATAACTTGCTCTTAAAAAAACATTAATGTGTCAACCCAAAGAAGCTTGAGCTCAAAAAACGCACTGACATCCTCTCTACTATTCTGAAAAATGGCAGTCTCCTCTTGGAAACAGACATCTGTACTTTGCACAGACTCCTTCAACAAAACCCAGGCTGCCTCTGCCCTGAAATTATGGATCAGCAATGCAAACTGCCCAAAAGCTCAGTCCAAAGGCCATTTTGAATCTACATATCCACAAAGCTCAACAGCTCTAGAAGTACTAGGGAAAAATGTTAACAAACTCCTCTGCCTGCCGTTCTGCGCACAGACTTCCCTCCCTTGATGGCGCAGGGCTGTGGGCAGCATCCATGGTCCTCACATCTCCACCTCTCCCCTGTGCAAACGCACATGTGCACGTGTACAACTGAGAAAAGGTCGCCTGCAGCAGACAGCTGTAAAATTGAAGGGAACACTCGCTGGCACTGAAAGAGTCACATGCGTGTTTCCTCTCCCTTTAGAGTGGACGCAGTGACCTGTTTCTTTTCGAACCTCTTTTTAGGGTTTTTCTCCATTTCTTAAAAAACCAACTCATCTAAAACCTCTGGATGCAATGAATTATTACTACTATTATTATTAGTATGTGGTAGCTGGCTAGCAAGAGACATGTTTTATAATCTTATTACCCACACCAAGTCTATGAACCACAGTTCGACCGACAGCCAGCTGCTTGGCTCTGCAAAGAATATGCTGTGTATTAACTGCTGAAGGAAATCTAAAAGCTTTGGTTTTGTTTTATTAAACTGTTTAGAATACACACTGCAGTAAATCTGAACCATAAGGTTTCCTTTTTATAGTGCTTAGCAATTCTATTTTACAGTAACAATAAAAAAACAACCAGTCGTAAAAACTCCTGACCTTAGCGCTGCATTAAAAAGGGGTCTCAGGAGATCATTACCCCATGAGAAGGGGCATTTGCTCTGTATTAACTCCTGTAGCTCTGAAGAGTCCTTGCACATTTTTGGGTGCCAGAAAGGGAGGTAAAAACAGCCCTGGGGAGGTCCTGGAATATTCAGATTATTTCCAAGCCAGGGCAGTCTGGCCTTCCAAACACTGCAGCCATGTTTTCTCCAGGTGCCAGGTTTGGGAACCTTCCCTGGGTCCTGTCTTGGGGGAATCCTGGGGTCATGCAGGGATCACAGGAGGAGATGCCTGGCCCTCTGGTGCCTCCCCTTGCCTCCCTCACCTCTTCCAGTCCTACAGCTAGGCCAAGACAGGCAAGGACTGGGACGGTCCCACAAGCCACACTGACTGGCATCAGCACAGGCTATGCTCCATAAGAACAAGGATTGGTCTGTCACTGAGCACACAACAGTCAGTGCAGACCTACAGCAGTGCGCAACAGTGACAGAATACGTAGCAATAGCCAGGGAAGCATGAAGAAAATGCTCTTGCATCAGTTCACTCTGTTCCTGCAAAAAAAGCTTCCTCAACAGCTTGCGGAAGAGCAACGTAAAGCCCAGCTCCTCCTTCCATGCTCCTGGAAACATCTGCATAACCTCTACAAATCTTCATGCAGGAAGAGCTGATGAGAAAAGGTGGCCAGACCAGAGGCAGAAAAGAGGCAAGGCAGGCACAAGTGGTGGCTCACTTCTTCCAGCCTCAGAGATGAGAAAATGGTCCTGCCCTTCCCACATGATTTATTCAGACAAAACATCACCCAGTTAATTCTTTTATTTGCAGAAGCTGCAAGACACAGTCTCACAAGTCAGTTTCTGGCACGAGATGAGAAAGCATCTGCCAGGCACTGGAGTGTCGACACATCAGGAATCTCCATTCTGTCATGTGCAGGCTGTGTGACCACGGGCAAGTTATTTAACACTTCCCTGCCTCAGTTTCCCCAGCTGTAAATCAGGGTTGCCACTACTCTCCCATCTTGCAATGCTACTGCCCATGAGCTGACCTCTCACAACTACTGCTGCACTCACACTGCCCAGAGTGGCTTTGTTTCATTCCTAAAACCAGCTAAGCATATTTTCCAGCATGAGGCAAAACAAGTCTATGATAACCTGCCTTGACTTACTTTGATTCTAGCATAGAAAATACAAGAGACATCTATATCTGTCCCTCCTTGATAGACAAACTTAATTAACCTTTGCTATTCTGTTCCAACCTATTCTTTTAGACAAAGGCAGTGACCCATAAACAATATGTTACCATCAGAATCTCAACTGCGGTGACACCTAGAGATATAGCCCTATCAGCAGTATCGGAAAACAAACCGCTTAGATTAGCTCCTCCAAGAAATATGGATTGCATTCATGTCACACATGAGCTGTCAGAAACATTAGGATACTTTTAGCATAAATCTGTGGTGTGAAGGGTATGTTATGAATACAGTATATAATACACTGCTTACACATAAAATCGCGATTGTGTCAGTTGACTTGCACAATGTGTATATATTTACACACACACATTTTACACCTATTTCTGGAGAGTTAGACCGCACATTTCTGCAAGAAGGCCAGGCTTACTGGAGTAAAAACTGTGCCAGAAAATAGAAGCACGTTGTGGAAGCTGAGAAGACTTACCTTTTTTACTAGCAAGCAGCTATTCTTAAAGAGTTCAAACTGCTAGCGGCCCTATCACAGCTACACTTTTCTAGATTTAGTAAAAGACAGTCTTCTATGTTTGCTGCTTTTTAAGAAATCCTTAAAAAAACAGTTTCCTACCTCAGCAATATTAAGTATTTCCACTTCGAAACAGTAAATGTAATTCCCATGTTGGCAAATGAGTTAAAATCTCTCAGTCTGACTTTCACCAATTCTTACTTCTGGTTTTTGCTCTAAACTGGTTTAAGAGAAGAACAAGAAAGTTGAGCTTTTGGAAGTGTGAATACTGGTTTGCCAAGCTGCATTAAAAAAAGAAAGAAAAAAAAGCCACCTCAGAGCATAAAATAGATGTCATGAAATTCTGAAATTTGTCCAAAACCTCCTGGCCAGCTTAAACCTTTCTGCAAAGCAGGATCTGTGGAGTTACCAGAGCAACAAAGAAAATGCAGCTGTTTGTCCCCAGGTGTGGGGCTAAACTTGGCATCTTGTGGATTTTTATTAGTTCAGCTGTAGAAAACAGAAGAGTTTTAACACTTTTTGGGGAGGATGCTGACTCACAAGGAGTCCCTATTATGTTCATGGTCTGCGTCACATGCCAGTGGTTTCACTGCCAGCTTGGAGAATTAAACCTGATTAGAGTCTGACATGTCCATCCAGGTTTTACTTTTGATGTGGTAGAAAAGACTGTTGTCACCACATCATTTTCCAGTTGCTGTCCCTAAGTGCGTTGCAGTGAGACGAGTTTCAGAAGGACCAACTTCCACTATATAACACCATGCTCTGACTTGGAGCACTAATGTTGGTGAACTCATTTAACTGTTCACTGGATTGAATGCACATAAATTCCTGTCATAACGAACAATTACAAGAGCTTCAAGGGAGGCTCCACATGCTCACACAGAACTGGAGTGAAAGGAGATGCACAGCAACCACCACATCTGCTACATTTCCTTTCTGACCTAAGCTTGCCTTTTCTTTAGGTACACCACCAGATATATCTGATTATCTGCCTTGCAGGTGACAAAAGCAGCAGAATACAAATGACTGAAGGTCTCGACCAAAACTATCCTCTTCATTATGCTTATCAAATCATGATGGATACAGCTTCTGGGATAACTGTATACAAATGAACAAAACCTACACAGAAATATCTAAAAAATTTGCACCTCTATGAATCCACTCATGAATCCACACCAGCCTCTGCCAAGAACAAAGACTAATGAAATCTGACATTAATCTACATTAAAGATTCAGTGATTCCGTTTATTTGCCAAGGCTCAATGATGCATTAATCCTCATCCCATCCCACACACACTCACACATTCCCTCCCTGGCTTTTCTCCCTTGCTCCCTAAATCCTGAAACAGCAGACAGCTGGGCTGCTCAACACCTTGTCTGCATCCAGAAGTTACCTTAAGTATGCAATTCTCCTTGTGTAGTTACAGTTATTCCAAGACAAGCTTAAGACTCTACCAACAGAGCCTGGAAAAAGACAGGGGTCTTGTCTACGCTGCTTAGACTAGGGTACCTTACAGTGAGCACACAAAGACACCCTCCCGCGAGCTCACAATCTTAGCAAGCTGCCTTGATTCAGTTACAGCAGGCATCATACAGCTAAGATTTTGGTAAAGAAGCAAAAATAAAAAACTTTGATCAAAAATGTTACAGCACTACCAGTCACACGCAGACTCACATACTGGAAGACTGGTTAAGAAAGCTGCGCGTGTGAAAAATAAACCCATGCAGTACAGGCAGTTCAGCAAAAATTCCTTTGTAGATACAGCTACATGGTTCCTCTGGGAAGAATCAGCCTGGACAGGTGGCCTGGTTTCAGCTGGAATAGAGTTAATTTTCTTCTCAGCAGCTGGTACAGTACTGTGTTTTGGCTATGATGTGAGAACAATGTTGACAGCACACTGATGTTTTTTAGTTGTTGCTGGATGATGTTTATACTAAATCAAGGACTTTTCAGTTTCTCAGGCCCTGCCAGCAAGAAAGCTGGAGGGGCGCAAGAAACTGTGAGGGGGCACAGCCAGGGCAGGTGACCCAAAGGGACATTCCATACCACGCTATGTCATGCTCAGCAGCATATAAACAGAGTGAGTTGGCCAGGGCCTGCCGATCACTGGGTCACTGCTCAGGGACCAGCTGGGCATCGGTCAGCGGGTGGCGAGCAACTGCACTGTGCAACACTTGTTTTCTTTCCTCCATTTCCTCTGGATGTTGTTTCTCTTCCATTCTCCCTCCTCTTCATTATAATTGTTGTTGTTATTATTACTTTTTCTGTTCAAATTTTGTTTCATGTCAGTTATTAAATTGCTCTTTATCTCAGCCCCCCGAGGTTTACATTCTTTCCTGATTCTCCTCCTCATCCTTCTGAAGGGTGTGGGGAGTGAGTGAGTGGCTACATGGTACTTAGTTACTGGCTGGGGTTAAACCACGACAATAGGTTTGCCAACAAAACCCCCTGAAGGTGTAAGCAAGGTTTGATTCCTCTTTGTGGATCATGCTTGGAAAACTCTCCTGTAACTCCTCACTGTGCTTGACAAAGAAATGCATTCATCCTTCTCCATTTAACACTGTATTTCTGGATCTTCCTTTACTGGTAACCTTCCACGCACAGAATTGACGTTTAAGCGAGTGCAGTAGCTGAAAGCTTGTTCCCCTTACAACAAACCATCTTCAGTGCCACACAGTGTTTTACAACCTCGGCATCACTGCACCCACTGCCATCAAACATTATCTAGCCTAGCTCTCAGTAAAACTTTTTATGATTATTTGTGCAATGTTATGCTGTCATAACAGTATGCAAACCCCATGATTCGTAACTCTTCCAGCAATAACAATCCTTCTTGCAGATCAGCCTCTGAGAAACATTTTGTAAGTCACATGACACTGACCTTGAACCACACTCTGCCCTGCTGAACAGGAGAGGTGGCTCCTGGTTTTAGGCCATATAGCAACTGGGGAGATGTCACTTCTGCAGGCAGAAAGCACTGCTTCTAGTCTCTCTGCACAGACATCTCACCAGAACAGCACTGAGAGATCCCAAAAGGTTCGGCCAGGAGAAATTAAAATCTTAGGTGAGGTAAATCACTAAATTCATGCCACACAACCTACAAGGTGGGAATGAACACCCAGTGCTTGGAGCCAGCTGGTGGAAGGAAAATGGTCCTTTTTGACAACCACCTCTTTTTTTCCTTAATTACCTCTCTGGTATCCCAAACAAATTTGAGTGGCCCTTAAGTAAAAGTTAGTTACAGATTCTGCAAGGCCCCAAGAGAAAAACGTGTGGAGAACGTACTATTGCTTTTATTTCTTTAAGGGGTGTCAAAGGTCCCACAGGAAACAGGTAGTCTCACAGTGTGACAATGGACCCTCCAGGCCAAGACTTCTTACACATACGGTCTAGTTTCAAATGACAGTACATGAAAACAGAACCAGGAGAACACCATCTTCATTCCAAGGTTTAACATACTTTAAGAAACCCTCATCTATCTCTTCCTCAAACACTATGTGCTAGAATAGTCAGTATCTGTAATTTCCTTTCATTTTTCCCAAGCAAGTAAAATCACAGAAGTCTCTACAGGCTGGGAGAGTGGTGAAGTGCAGGACTAGCAGCCTTCAAGATTTTCACAAGACAAATGTTGCTGCCCCTCATTTGTGTTGTGATGGTGTCTCCAAGCATCAGCTCTACAGTAGCTCTCTTACAGGCTAGGTATTGCAAAACTGCTCTGCTATGACGTGCCAAGTTAACTCAATCAACCAAAATGAAAAAGCTAAAAAACCACTGGCACCTCACCTCATTACCACACACAAAATCCTATCACCAGCTTGCCTTTACTAATTCTCCTCCAGTCTGGTGATGAAACTCAGTGGCTAGAGAGGATGCTATCAACTAACCTAACTGAAAAGGTGTACCTCCACAGATTTGAAGGTGATTGCAGTGAAGCTTACCAACACACTAAAAGAAGATAGCTCTTGTGGTGTGGGCTCACACAGCAGCAGGGAGGGAGACAGCTCTTTTCCCCACACAGCTGTACTCATAGCAAAAAAGGGACATGGAATAGTACTAAATGCATACTGCTGTAAAGTCATGAGCTTCAAATTCATGGACCTGCCAGCTGTTGCCCCAGGAGGCATCTGCATTTTCAGAAGGACATTTCCACAAAAAAAAGTGTCAATGATAGGAAAGACTCACTGAAGGTGACGTGGACTGCTACACTAATTGTAATCACCCTGGTCTTAGTTCCAGCTCCTTGGTAATGGAAGTTAAAATACCCTTTCAGAGTTGGTCCCTGTGCCAGAATTGCTAGAGGAATTCTCTGTCGACAAAGGGGATGACCCATCTGTTCCCTTCAGAAAGGAGGTTTTGGTGGATATTTAATCTTTCATTGTTGAGTGGTTTCACAACACAGCCTTTGCGGAAGGCAGCCTACTCTCTCTTGAGGCTCTATAGAAGAGGTCTGCCCTCTCTTGCCCTTAGACAAGGGCCATGGGTGTACACAGCCATGGAGAGTGTAGCTTGCCAGGTTCAATCTCAGATGGAAAAGTGCCACTGCAGCCCCACTGAACAGCCTCAGGCTCACTGAAATGGCTCCACTTACTTTGCCAAGAATCCCTTGCCTTGGCAGATTTCTCCATTTTCCAGTCTCTGACTGGTGCTGAGCTGGAGGCTGCAACTACCAAGTCCTACAGTGAGATGGCTCAGCTGGCTTTACACCTTAAGAAATAACGCAGAGCTCTGGTGCAAACCTCTCAGGCACAGCCTGTGACCTGAGCTACCCAAGTGGAAATGGCGAGCCCTGGAGCTGACACTGCCAGAGCACACCATTAGCAGCAATACCCCGTATCACACTCAACTGGCTGCCACCAACCCACCATGCAGCAGCACGGTCTATTGGTTACTTCAGCACCTCGCATGTGGAAGACAGAAAATATTCCTAAAGGGCAAAGCCTCTCAGAAATGACACCCGAAGCTGCCAGGATGCTACGCTGGGTAATTCAGCTGGGACTCTTTTTTTCGGAAAACAGTCTGTAATCTCCTGTGACATAACTCAGAAGGTAAGATCGAGTGGGTGCCTTCTATCCAGCGGCTGCAGCAACCTACCTACACCTGTATGATTGCTTTCCTTGTGCTGCATCATAATGACACATTTCGGCTAGCTTTCCTAATGGGGGTCCTAATACCACCCCAGAATCTGGCTCCGGTTTGGCACTGCCATGAAAACAGCAAACAGGAGGTGAGAATCAGACCCAAGGAACAGCTTAATGTGCACCTCACTCTTCCACATAACATCTCTGTAACATCATCATACCTGCCACTGTTTTCCTGACTGGCTTGGCATGTATGCTGCTGGGAGGCTTCGAAGGCTGTTTTTCATGGCCGGACCTAGAATCATACCCTCCGCCTCACTTGAGGAAGGCTCACCGGCCACTGCCATTTGGTACTGGGAGTAGTTGTACAGGTTGTTATAGTAAGGATACAGGGACGGCTGGTAAAAACCGCTGTAGTAGGGGGACTCCACAACCAAATCAGATGTGCTCTCCAAGTGCCCTCTGCTGGGGATGGAAGGGATGTCCTGAATGACCATCCGTCCCTCTGAAAAAGAAAAAAAACCAAACCATTATGAAATAGAAGGCTCCATGAAAACCATTACCTTTCACCTTCTGATGATCTACTACTTCTCCTGAGGGCTGCACAGACAGTGGTAAACAGTAAGAGGTGGTAACTGAAAGGGAAACAGCTGGATGTTTGGTAGAAACCCAACTGAACTAATGTCCACTCAAAGTCTAAGACCACCACCTACACATGCCACAGACCACAAAGCAGGAGACAAAACCAACTGCAGGTTAAAATCATGCTCTGAGCCCTCAAGCAGCATCAGTTGATCTGGTAAGAATTCACACCAGGTAAGGATGCAGCACTCTTATTTTAAAATTGTAACAGCATGCCAAGTCTCTTAATTCCCTGCAAGCAGAAAGGCCCTAGCTACTGGATGACCCCTTTCCAGCCAATGTCCTGCCGGTGAGAGGACACAGCCACACGAGAAGCTGCAGGAGTGAAAGCACTGTGCTGTCAGCCAAGCTGTCTCAGAAACCCACATGCCACCTCCACGCAGTGAGGCCTTCAATCCTGGCACAGCCTCCATACCCAAACTGAGCTCCTGCTTACCTTCAAAATCACAAAGCAGAACAAGTTCCCCCACCAGTGGCAGAAGAGCAGGAGGAGGGGGTTGCTCCTGACTTGCTGCCTGCGCTCAGGAGTGCCTTCAGACCAGAGCCCAGCTGGCTGCAAGCCCTGCAGGCTGTCCCCACCAAGATCTGCCTCCCCTGTGGTTCCCTAAGGTGGGTTGGGCTTCTCTGAGGATGTTTTAAGTCCTGTTTTCCTCACCCCTGTATCAACCAGTGCCCTGTGATATTTGCAAGGATGTAAAAGGAAGGTGCTTGTTGGTACCATTTCAGAGCTGAGCTCTCTGACACACTGCACTGGCTACCTGGCCGAGCCAGACACAGCAAAACACTACCACAGCCTTAGGAGGTCTAAACACACAGTGAAAATATGTTTACATACTAAACAACAGAGGAACTGTACATCCCGGCACCCCTGCAGCTCTGGTTCTACCTCACATCCCTGTAACCCTGCCTTGCACAAACCCCTACAAAGTGTTTGGGGCATAGTTTTCCCTTCTGCAAGGAGCTCCTGCTCTTCCCATGTCTTCCCAGTCTACCTACCATGGAGGAGAGAAGGTTGTGTCTTAAAGCATACTGATGAGTTGTTGAGGGCTATCAGGTATGGAGACGAAGCAGAATGCACAACAGGCACATATGAAATAACAGCCCTAAGAGAGATGTCAGGCAGGCATTGCCTAGTTTTGTATGTTTCTCTTGGTATATCTGTACCCTGGTTACATATCTGCAATATTAATATGGTGGCATTTACCAGCCTCTCAGAGTCATGGTAACAACTTCCACTGTACTGTGCATTAGCTGCACTCCAGATCCAATGATCAGTTTCACCCATTACTGCCATTTACAATTCAACTTGTTTTCACTTCTTCAGCTGTAATGAAAGCTCTCTGCCATCGTGGATTGTCTCCTTCCAGATCACTTTACTGTACAATGCCCCCTTTCACCATTTTGTTGAGATCAGTGAACTACACGCATTTAATAGCAGAGTGTTTTATACCTCCTGCATCTGATTTTTCTGCCCCTCAGCCCTATGCAAGCTAGAACAACATCAGCTGGCCTTTTTTGTTGGCAGTACCTCAAATTTGCACACAGAAGAGGCTGCAATGCCATAAAAGACCCTACACAGGTTTTGCACTTTCATATTTCTATGAAATTATATTATTGCTATTATTTTGCTTCTGGGCAGGCCTCTCTTCAAGTCCTTTTGTCTGTGTCTTATAAAAACAGAACTTAAGACTACTGGCGCTGAAAGACAACAACTCTGATAAATCACAGCACAAGTCTGACTCTCCTCCTCAGATTCAGCTCCCAAATCAAGCTGTGGTCCAATTGTTCTGCTTTTCATGCTGTAAAATAGAAGCTGAAAGCAAAATCCTCCAATGTGCTTCCTGCTGGGATACAGATTTGACATGAGACAGAGCAATGCAAGGCAGCCGGCTACAGAACTTCTGGCAGGGCTATGCTACGCTGCACAGATACGCAACTTCTTCCAAGACCTTTGCAGTGTCCTTCCACCACTTGCAGTGCTTCGTAAGAAGGGATAACACTTTCTGCTAAGAATATTAGGCCAGGAAGATTGGGCCTCTTTACACCTACACATGAAAGGTGAGCCACCCTGAAGCATCAGCAACTAAAAGGAAGTGAGGGGAAGAGTAGCAAGTTTTGCTGCAAGTTTGGAAAGGTCTCATGCATGCTGCTTCTTCACACGGCAGAAGACAGGCTAGGCTAGAACAGAGACTTGCTCATAGCTATCCACAAAATCATATAAGCATCTTTGATGTCTCTGTGATGTTCCAGGGGCAGGTAGTACTGCAGCTCCTTCCTAAAGCAAGAGCAGCTGTAGCAGTCCCCTGCTGCATTAAGCAGGGGAAGAAAATATGCTTTTTGTCCCTTCTTTTCTCTTTCTTCCTGTATTTTGTTGGGGATACCATCATTTGCCCCCAGAGGTGCAAAAGGGTTGACTTGCAGCCACCTCTTTATCTGGCTGCACAACAGCCGTCAGCAGCTGAGTGCTCAGGGCTGTTACAAATCCACCAAAGTGGTCCTCTGCTTTCCTTCTGCTGTCCCTGTGCTCTCCAATAGCCCCTACAATACTATCACCTGCCCTCTGAAGACTCCATACTGAGTCTGTAGAGCCAGTCAGCCGCTCATTCAGGCACCACGCACCCATACACATAAATGGCCAGATGTCAGCACCTTGAGGCATCTTTCTCTTATAAATGCAGAATTATGGAATCTGTGGTCCTTGTTACATCGCTGCCACATGGCCCTTCTGAGCTGCAGCCCCACTACAAGGATATGCCCCAGCAGATCAGCAGTAAAAACAGAAGCCCTGGCAAAAGAGAAAGTTCAAGCAAAGAGATGGACACACCCAACTCCAATCAGAACTAGGACTCCTGCGCTAGCGCTGGAAAGATAGCTAGAAGGGTTAATTTTCCCTAAATATCAAGCCACATCATGCTTCTGAAGATGGAAGGACTGACAACATCTGACAAAGAGCAGGAGAAACATGCCACCTGCTTCAGCTCACACTTTCCCCTGAGTTTAGGAGATGAGATTTTCTCTGATGTCATGCTTTGAGACAAGACTCTGCTTTTTTTCTGTAGCATCTGGAGATTTGGTGCTTCACCTGGGAGAAGGGAGACATACAAGACATAGCTTTGTGCCATCTGGACTGTGGGTGGATGCCATGTCAGACGAAGTCAAAACATCCCACTGGTTACTCTAAACTCACAGTCTTGAACCAGCCAGCCTGAGGGAAGGATGCCTCTGGAGAGATGAGCTCTTGCAGGTCTTCAGTGACTCTGGCATGCAATAGGTTAGGGACAGGTCTGCAGTCCAGCTCTACGCTCTTACCCCATCCTGCCTAGCTGAATCATGCCATCTCCTACTACTAATGCATATATCATACACATACAACATATACAGAACACACACAACTGTAAACACAATAAGGGGAAAGAGTTTTGCTATTAATGGAGAAAGCTCTGAAAGATCTGACTTCTGAGCAGTAAAACCTCAGGAAGGTTAGACCAGCCAGTACCTACACAGTGTACTTTCAAAGAAGTGCTAAATGCCGAGGCCAGCAGAATTAAAGGTCAAAGAACCTTGCTAAACTGTCTTAGGGATAAAACAGGGCACTTGGAGATCTGCCCAGCGATTTTATGTTTACCTAATATCCAGGGGAGCTTCTGACGTCTGCTAGCCCTTTGCAGGCAAGCACACTGCTTGTGGGCTAAAGCATCCTCACGCAGGGCCGCCGCTGGCAAACAGCACAGGTCTTTTGGAACCAACATCTGTAACTACACTAAACTCTAACTAATCGGGGTTTCTCTAGTTGGTCTTTGGCCTGTACCTGTAATTCCTGACTCCAACATACATACAGGTTGAACCTTCCCACAGCCCTCCCCTCCAGCTGCTCAACAAGCAAGGTGTCCTCTTCAAGGGAGACTGTCTGTGGCTGCATTTTCCACCAGCAAGATGAGACTACCAAGGTTAAGAAAGCAGTTTTCAGCTGGTTTTTTGTTTGTTTGTTTGTTTTGTGGCGTTTTTTACCCCACAAATGTAATTGCTGGCAAGGAGAGGGTCCTCCCCTGCCTCAGAGCTTGCCACATTACAACACCTGCACTTGATGGGCAGCCCTTAGGTCCACTGCTTTAAAGGGAGCAATTTTTGAGAGGAATGCAGCTCTCAATGAGGCAACTGCTGCTACACCATCAGACTCCTACTCTGTCCCTCCACCTGCCCTTTCAAACAAGAGGTCTGCTGCAGGAGCTGGGCTCACACCTTGGCTGTCTTCACCCTCTACAGGGAAAAACTGCGAAGGGCTCCTGGGTTCTTTCCCTACCACTAGCCACAAATTTTAACATTTTGCAAGTTGCGAACAGGATGCGATTAAAAATACGGGATTGAACCTGCACAAGAAGGAACCAAAACTAGACAAGTAAACCAAATAGTGGTTAAAATTCTCACCCAGATTTTGGAACATCAAATCTACAACGTAGCAGCATCAGAGGCTCTCCCTGCCTGAGCAAGGCTCTTGTAGTGAGCCAAGAGTATCCCTTCATGCAGTTGTGCCCTTGGATCTCTAAGCTCTTTTCTATGTATTTACTAATTCCTGTAGAGAACTGATGCTACTTTTTTTGCACTATGTACACAGTGTGAAATACGGCCCACTCTTTCACAGAAGATCAATATGATGCACGATAAATACTGTTATTGATCTTGCAGTGTTGTAGACGACTCTCCAGCTCTATGGCATATTAATAGTAGTTAACCAGTAATTCATTTCAGGATGGCCAGGATTTTCTTTTAAGGAAGTTAAGTTCTCAGGGTCAGTTACACATGTGGGTCTTACACAGTCAGTAATCTATGAGGGGCTCCTGCCTTCACTTAGCAGAGCATGGTGAAAAACAGTGGTCCAATCCTCAGTTAATGTAAACCAGTCTCAGACCATTTACTTCAATAAAACTACGGTGATTCACACAATTACAGATATGCATGGGAAAATCAACGCAGAAGGAAGTATATATATCATTCTTTCCCTTCTTACTTTTCTGATAGAAATTTTCTGGAGAAAGAAGAAACGTCAGGGAATTTACAGGCATTTCTATCATCCCATCTGTCTCAGTGATGCAAACTGTTTTTAAGAACATGCACAGAGAAATGCAAACACTGAAGTTCTGTCTGTAATGTTCACTCATTCTGTACATAAATGTGGACTATCTTCTGTTCCTACCAGTACTGTTAAGAGCCACTTACACATATTATTATACACTAATAATAGTAATTTAAATATGCATGGGTAAGCCTCCAATGCTGAGGTCAAATGGCACAGAGTCCATGCTATTAGACTTCTTCACCATCTAAACCAGGGCAGTAGCACCAAACTGACTACTGGGAAAGGTTACTGGACCACGCTTGGGAATCTGGGGGAGAATATTAGTCAGCTTGGGACAGACACACACCAGGAACTGTTTCAGAGATCAGGATAGCACATACAGTCAGATTTCAATATAGTGGCATGGTTCAATTTACTCACGTGGCCATAGCAGCTGATTAGTTTCCATCTGATTGGGTATTTCAGAAAAGGGATCCTGTATATGTACTGTGGCCATTAAGAGAATTTCATTGCCCATGTCTATTGACGTGAGTTCTTACACCTACGGCTAGCAGTTCTTACTTCTTCTAAGCCTACAGAGACTCTGCACATACACAGACATGCTGTTGAAAATGCAGAACTGAGACTACTCAAGTAACACACTCAAGGAGCAGGAAGGCATTCCCAGTGAGCAGAGTTCAGCTTCTGGTAGTTTACATTTCCTATAGTTTTCAATTCAGAGTGAGTGTTTTCATCACTGCAGTGTTACTATCTAGCTGCAAGCCAGTCTCTGTGGCAGGAGACAGCTATGCCATTAAACACCAAAAATTAATTATTCAATCAGGAAACACTTGCCTTCAGACCTCAAGAGTCCTGGATCCACACCTGACAGTCTCCCCTTGCTCAGTATATAAAGTATCAGTAAACTCTTATTAAACTGGTTTGGCAATATTAAGTCTCGCAGCACATTAGTCCAATTCATAGCTGGCTTTGAGGTCGGACAGTAGCCTTGAATGAGGCCAGTATGAAATCACTCCCTAACATCATAATCAGAAACACTGGAACAATATGTTTCTCCCACCAGACAAACATGACAGAGCTATTTCAGATGTCAAAGAAAGCTGGCACCATTACTTACTTTCTGCTGAGACATTCTGCCTCCCAAGGAACAAAGCATGCAAGCTTGCTCTGCCTTTGAGAGGAGTATTTTTGTTCTCTTCCCATTAGAAGTTGCGGATTATCTTTGGTTCCAGTGTTGAACTTTTAGCTTGCTATAAAGTTAATGTGCTAGACAATGTTCATTCCAGGCAAGGCTGTGGGGCTGTGTATTTTCTGCCACCCCCAAAAAAGGCCATTATCTGTAATTACCCATTACCATGCATAATTATTTCTTCTATTCTGGTCTATGGCCCCCAGGACTTTATGCTGTTACAGCTCACTGCTTTATCTTATCAAATTTGTTAAGGAAGCTTTTTTGACCTTTTGAGCACTTGTCACAGCACATACAAAAGCCAGCAGTAAATTGTCTAAGCATGCAGTGTGTAATTTATTACTTGTACATTGCACAGTGATACCATATGAAGTATTACACATCAACACCTTCCCGGTTCACACTTCCTGCTTTAGCTAAAATGAGAAGAGGAAAGGAAACCTGTTTAGTGAAAGAAGGAAGGGAACAGGAAGAGACTGGAGTCTCTCAACGGGAATTTGAGGAACACAACAGCAATACCTGGCTAAGCCTAAATGTCAGGCTCTGGAGAAGGTCCCAGCTGCTCTCCTCTCCAATGCCACATTTCCTCTTTCTCTTCTCCATCCCCAGAGTCTGATTTCACCATTTCGGCTTCTTTTCACACCTATGTAATTCTGCTGAGCCCTACTCTTTCACATAGAAGCCCACTTACTGCTCCTTCAGTAAGCAGACAGGGCTTTAACATCAACACCCCCATACCCAGCCCCCACACTCCCCATTTACAATTTCTGTCAATGCAGTACAGGTTCCCAAGAGAACAACTTGCTCCGATATGAGATTCACAGGGACTGCCCTTTATGGATACTGATGTGAGTGCACAAAGGACCAGGTTTTCACCTCCACTGCTCTCAAAGCCCCCACCAAAGGGCCAGACACTGACCTGCATCCCAGTACCACTCAATTTGACTAAGCCTCACTGCACTACATGGGTCCATGCATTATGTCCCTCTTCCTCATAAAGACATTGAAATTGGACCTTACAGAGAAGCAGGGCTCTCAACAAAACAAAGAGGGCTGACTCCCTGCATCCTGATCCTTGTTTTCCCCTCAGTCCTCTTTTGATCAATATACTCCAGAGGGTGCTTTATTTTAAAGCCTCTTCTTTCAGGTGTTTACACGTGTAAAACTTTCAGCCCACAACCCTATCTGAAAAGAGGTATTTAAGAAATTATCACGTAGCAACTTCTAGTAAAACAATAATGTTGATGCTTTTGAACTGTGTGATTAAATAAACTTGCCACATACAAGGAAATCTGAGATATCTTTCTCCCATCATGACAAACAAACCATCACAGACCAGGTAATCTGGACTAAAAGTGCACAGTATGAATTACTGTAGCACAAGGTATGCAGAATCAGGCCTTTCAGATCTGCCAGTGAGAGCCTTCTTCCTCAAAGCAGAAGGGGGGGGGGGGGGAAAGGGACACTGAACCCCTGAAAGCATCCCTGAATAAGAGATGGCTACCCAGGCCACTGCAGTGAAGACAAAACCCTTCCCTGAGTTTCTCCACAGTTTGCAGACCTCTGGTCTACTGCTCTGTGCTGGCTCTCAGCCAGCAGGGAGATGGAGATCTTCACAGTGGTACAATGAAGGGACAGTCACTGTCCCTTCGAGATGAGCCAGCAAACACAGGTGAAGGGCATGGTCTGCAGAGCCAAAGAGAGCCTGTGCGCATAGCCCTGTCCTGGAGCCTGGCTTCTGAGACATACAGGGCTGTCCTACTTGCATTCACCTATGGAAAACCAGCTCTGCAGCCCTCACAACTGTTTTGACCAGAAAGCTCTCTTTCAAGACAAGCATTTTTTTTCTGCCTCCCCCAACTGCCAGTAACCCCATCTCAAGCTCAAACACCAAATCCAGCAGTTCTTCCTCCTTGTTCAGGACTGCCTGTCCAAACAGCCCTGCATGTCCAGCTGTCCTGGTTTTGGCAGGGGTAGAGTTGAGCTTCTTCACAGTAATTCGTATGGGGCTGTGTTTTGGATTTGTGCTGGAAACAGTGTTGATAAACAGGGGGAGGTTTTCGCTACTGCTTAGCAGGGCTGACACAGAGCCAAGGGCTTTTCTGCCTCCCACCCACCAGCGAGAAGCTGGGAGGGGCACAGCTGGCACAGCTGTCCTCAACCAGCCAAAGGGATGTGCCATAACATAGAATGTCACACTTGGCATACAAAGCTGAGGGGAGAAGGAAGAGGGGCACATTTGTTTTTCCAAGTAACCGCTATGCATGACGAAGCCCTGCTGTCCTGGGGATGGCCGAACACCTGCCTGCCGGTGGGAGGTGGTGAATGAATTCCTTGTTTTGCTTTGCTTGCATGCACAATTTTTGCTTTACTTATTCAATTGCCTTTATCTTGAGTTTTACTGGTTTTTTCCCCAGCTCTCTCCCCCATCCCAACTAACATCTATTAGATGGAGAGGTCGAAAAATCTGTTATCACCCATATCAGATGTGTGGGATAAAAGCAGCTGTGTTTCCAGGCTAAAGAGAGTAAATCATAGCCAAACAGCTTACTGCCACCGCAGTCTATAGGTCCTCTCCAATCATACCTGGGGAACACAGCTGCTCAGCAGAGATATACCTTTCTTCTAAAAGCAGAAACATGCATTAAAAAAAAAAAAAAAGAAGAAAAAATTGCACGGTCCAACTGAGCCTCCTACAGGCCTCCTGGCTTCTTCCCTGAAGCTGGAGTGCACCAGTACTGATCTACCCCACCTCCTTATTACAGCGATGCCTCGCCTGGGCACTTAACACCTGCCAACTCGTGCAAGCACTTCTCACCTTCTCCCACCACCCCAAGACCAAACCACCAGTCGTTGCACCCTTCCTGCAGTGGCTCTCTGACAGTGAAGGCAGAGTCTGGGAGCCTCACAACACCCTTCACTCAATGGAGCAGCTGCATGATGAGTTCAGGAAGTGTTATCAGCAAGGAGCGGGCGTAATGTCAGCAGTGTCTGCAGGTGCAGGGCATGCTTCATCCGCCAAGACATCAGTGGCTGTGTTCTCCTGCTTCTCAAAAATTACTTGATTGCCAGAACAATACTCATTTTCACCCCAGAAAGATGAGTATTACTTTTTTTCTCCTCTAGGAGTAAGTCTGGAGCGGTCATTTGAGCAAAGCAGAGTAAGCTTTTCCAGTTTCAACTATGAAGGACGAAATGAATCCTAAATGGGACACCACGTTTTACCAAGAACAACATGTGCCAGAAGGAGACACTCCAGGTATAAAAGTTATACACAGGGACAAAATCTGGGAGGCCCTAGAATTAAGGTTATTTGTTATTGTCTTGCTTGAGCCCTGCAGTGGATACACCCAACACAGAAGCTTTTCATGGGATTCTGCAACCACATTCCGCTTCTGTTCACAATGTCAAAACCCATCTCATGAAACGACACAGAAACTTTCAGCATGAGCTGGTCTAGTCTGGCACAAGCAATTTAGAACAATCTTACTGGGTATTAATTAAATCTTAGATAAGGGGGTCACTAAAAGGCAAAATAAATTGCTGTCTCTCACTCCAGGAAAATGTTTTCCAGTCTTCTAATCATTCCTATGTCTCCTGCCTGAGCCCTTCCAAGTCCAAGCCCAGGTGTGTGGGTCCAGACCATGGCTATATCCCCACTACTAGCTATAAAGAGAAACCCAGGGTGCAGTACAAATGGGGCAAACAAATGTGATACCTCCAGTGGGGCAAGCCCACGCTCCCAGCCTCCCATTCCTTTTGGCTCAGTGACACTCCTGAACCTGGCATGGTGTGCCTCCATAACCACCACCAACTACCTTTCCAATATCCATTTTAAGCCCACTTCCTGGTATGCACATTCGTCCGGGAACGAGTCCACTAGCTCCACAAGCACCTCACCGGTTTCAGGGAAGACCACACAGCTTACAGCCAAGAGCAGGTCCCTCCCTGTGAGATGTCTTCAGAAACGCCACTGTGTTAAGATTCTCCACTCAGACCTACATTTTAAAGACTGATAGGATCATCCTCAAAACGACGTAACACATACAATACTGATTTTTCTGTCAGTTCAGTTTCCTAATCAAGATGTCATAGGACACAAAAATTAAATGCTTTTCAGAATCTGATTTCATCAATATGTCACTTTGTCAAGCAATTTTGTAACGATAAAAATTACTAACTTGACAGAATATTTTACCCATAAACTTCTGTTAATTTGTATTGTGTGAGCGTCCTTTAACAGCTGCATTTCTCCCCCTCCTGCACATTTCAATTCACTGTGGACTCTTCCACTGTTCACAAAAACTGATGTCAGGCTGCTGGATTTGCAGCCACCCATCCTACCACACTCACTCTTCTTAAACACTGGCAGGACATCAGCTTTCTTCCAGGCCTTAGGGATTTCCCCAGTGTTAAAAGACTTACTGGAAATCAGCATTAACGGACCAGATAGATCCTCAGCCAAATTTTCTGTTGTTTTGTTTTTTTTCCTTTTGTTTCTGTTTTTGTATTAAATACTGCATGCAAGTTATCCAATCCTGCTGGTTTCAGTTACTGCTGGAAATGAAAGCAGAATGTCACCATGTCCATACACAGCCATATCACTTGTGTTTTTTCAAAGCAAAGATCAGAAAAAAATATTAAGCATTTTTTCTTCTCTTCTGCAGGCAGAATTATTATCCCATAATGGGTCAAATGACTGTTAACTCTGTGTGTGTGTGTTTTCCTAATACAATTCAAAAACCTACCAGTTTTAAGGTTTTTAACAAAACAACACTTCTCAAAGGAAAACGGCATTTGGGAGAAAAAAACAAGGAGGGAGAAATCCCATCCAGAAGACTGCAGCTTGGCACAGTAAGTTTCTCACTCGTACATACAGCTCCAGCCAAGAGAAGCTGAAATACCACCAATTTCAGTAGAACTGGTGAAGGCACATTTTGTTCACATTTAGCATACACTTAATAAAAATGATCTGCTGCAAACATTTAGCATGCAACTTAAAAATCTGCCTAATGTGCCTGAAGAAGTAAAACCTACAGAAAATAATTTTTATTATCACACTCAGTGGAAGCTTCAGGCCCTTAGTAAGATGTCTACAGCAGCAAATGTCACTTTCAACATCTTCTGCCACTGACTAGAGCAGAGTAGTTGATATTTTAATGTGGACTGGTGGGGCAATGCTTGTCCTTTCCGTACTTGCACTTTTATTCTTTGTAATATAGCTATAGTGATTGTATTAAAATCTTTATCAGCAAAAAAAGAATGGCTTTAGTAAAGAAAAAACATTCAAAATCTTTGAACATGGCTTTTATTTTTGTGAAGATGCTAAGCACTATTTTAATGCTCCAGCATATGTTTGCTCATGCTGAACTAAGACTGCAGGATTATTTACCTATCTAAAATTATTAGCATGCATGACAGCTAACAGGATTTGGACCAACAAAATTAGGGCTTCAGAAAATTAGGAGCATGAGAAATAAATGCTGTTTTCAATCATCAGTATTACAGCTGGGAGTATGACTACTACGTGTGCATATGTATGTATACATGTTATTATTCACCTCGAGATACCTGGTTTGAGAAACAAATTTACAAACATTTAACTTGTTCCATTCAGACATCCGATGTGCTACTGAAGTGTGTAAAAGGAACAAAACTTAGAATCAACACAACTTTTAAAAAAATAGAGGAAGAAATTAAAAAAGAAGGGAAATTAGGAAAGGAAATCAGATTTCTAGACAGTGATGGAAAACAGCCTGAACGCCTCCCGGCACAAAGAAGCAAAATTGAGAGGAGAAAGAAACTCAGCGTGTATTAAATGTAAAGGGATTTAAGTCATTAACAACAGATCAAAGAGAATATTAGAAGGGAGGGAAAGCTTTACAAGTGTCTGAGATAGCAGACCTTGGGCGAAATATGACTGGGATAAAATCATTATGGCTCACAATAAAAATAATAAAGGGAGTAGGATGATGGCTGGAATTAGCTGGAGTCCATGCTTGACTATAAGCTATATGATGACAGAAACCCAAAGGGTTTCTAAACAAGACCAACCAGAAGTAACACGAGTGCTTTTTCACTCTATGTACTCAGTATGTGATGGAAAAACTAGTATCAGGAGTGGTACAGAACCACTGTTAACACCCACAGGACCTGGGCAAGTGAGCAAAAATCACATGCACATGCATCACTTGTACATGATCACCAGTGCTGCATGGATGCCACAGCATTGGCGCTCACAAAATCTGCTTTCATGCAAATGCAAATAGATCACTAACGAATTTTGTTCATGCACAACTCACTGACAGAGACACACAGTGACTGGAACTACAGTGGCTTACATCAGCTGAGGTTCAGTTGTATCCATGACTATAGGCATCCAAGTCAGCAAATGGTGGCCTATGCTGTAAGCAACAGAAATAGCATGAATAGAGACTAGAGACAGGAACTGGAGAAAAAAACCCTATAAAAATAGTTAGGCACCCACTCTCATTGCAAAGGAAAAGAAGCTCAGTGCTTAACTGACTCTCTGCAAGCTCCCAAAGAAAACACAGGACAGAAGCACATGAACAATGTTTGTACCTAAGTAGATGAGCTATTTATTAACTCTGATTAAGACTATCAGGTACTCAAAATCAGGAGAAAGTTTACCAAAGTTCAGAAAAAGAAAAAAAAAAAAAAAAAAAAAAAGAGGCATTCGAAGAAGCATATGAAAAAGCATTCCTCCAAAAGAAACCTTCAAAACTGCACTTTAGTCCCCATGTCATTAAGTGACAAATCCACTGAAAATGGGAAACGCGCCAACAGGCTGAATTAGAAAGTTGATAAATAAAATGAATGGAAACAGTCTTAAAGGTATAAGAAAGCACATGGAAAAAAGAAAAGGCAAGAAATCATGCCAGTGCTCAGTTAAGGAAGCATGCAGCACCCCTTCACTCCCCAACCTCTATCTTTTCTAAAAACAAAAGGAAGACCCCACACATTCAGTTAAGTCATAATAACTGTTTCAAGGGCACAGAAAGGAACAAGAAGTTAGCTGCAGATAAATGTCGTAATATGCCCATGGACAGAAAAGTCTTAGTACATCTTCTGCTCCTGCTCTCTTCCTTATCTCAGTGTTCACAATGATGAATGGAAATGACAAGCTGGCATAAGTAACTCTCTAAATGGGAAGACACATGTGCAAATGTCAACATGACAGAGGAAGAGCTTCCAAGGCACAAAAAACAACAGGGTTGCCCACTAGCCCCAGTGGCCTTCGGTGAGAGGAGAAACCCTGAGCACCCAGGTGCTAGGACAGTGTACATGGTAAATAAAGTCCACTCAAGTGCGCGGCAAACACCACTCAGCAGGGACCTCGTTCTGAATGGCAGCTCTATGTCTGGAAACGTCACCTGGTGCGAGAAAAGTCAGACAAAAAGATGCTGCAAACACAGAAAGCCCTAGGGTGAAAGCTTTTGGAAAATGGAAAAAAAAAATCTACTCCCAATTCTTTAAGGGAAAAAAGCTCTTCTGAAATGTGAAAGAAGGATGGGAATACCTGCTGAGCTCCCTGTGCATTCTCCCCTCCACCCATCCACCCAGAAGGTGGTCACAGAAGCCCTGGGCTGGGCAGCCCTTCTCTCCCAAAGTAAGCAGGTCTGAGTAGGTCACAGCTGCTCCCCTGGCACCCCTGCCTTGCCAGCATGCTGCAGAAAGCTTTTCCCAGCCCCCGCCTCTTGTGAAGACAGCACTGGACAAGCCCTGCAGTACCACCTGAACAGAAAAAGAAAAGCAATCTTCCCTGAGGTCTTCAAAATCTTTTAATGCTATTTATTTTTACACTATTTACTTCCACTGAAGCTTCAGACAGGATCAAAAGCCTGAAAAGAAAAATAAAACTTCATTTACAGCCTTAAAACTCTGAAAATTGCTACTAATGCTACCAGTTTCACCGTCATGACAGAAATAGCACACTTTTGACAGTCTGTGCCTCACTGAATAAACACGTATGGCACTTCAGACATTAGCTCAGTTAAAACACCGACACCTAAACACACACACATGCACACACACATGAAGCTGCAAAGACAATGAACAAATATGGCTTGAAAGGAGGAGCAAGGAAAGTGCAAGCTTTGCAAGCTTCAGGATCCAGAACTGGAGAATTAACTGGAAACATCTAATCAGGGATGCAGAACCCTGTAACATTATGATTTATTTAACACAGTCAAACAATAGCCAGAGGCAATGAATCATATAGATGACAAAGCTGCAGGAGATTTCCGTCATCTAGTTTCACCTGCACATTGATCAGAGTTTACCCCCATATTAATCACTCGAGATCATAATCTAACACACTCTTAAACACCTCTCCTGATTATGCTTCACTTACCCCCTTGTCCTTATGCAGGTCACTCCATTGCTAATTGCACTTCTAGTTAGGAGAAAAAGTGTCTACTGTCTAATTTAATTTTGTCTTTTTTAGTTTCAAGCCGTTGCTCCTTGTTATGCTGTCACAAGCACTGTAAATAATCCCTCCCCCTCCTCCATATTATTACCTCTCAAATATTTATAGACTGTTATATCCACCCTTAGTCTCCTTTTCTACAAGCCATACATCATTTTTGTCACCCTTCCCTCTATCCTTTCAGATTTATCTATGTCCTTTTATAATGAGATGCTCAAAACTCCTTGCAACGTTCCCAAGTACGGTGAAACTACAGCAGTGCAGAGAGGCAGCAATGCCTTGCTTCACAAACAATGCCTTTTTAAAGAACTCTGAGCAAAATGCACACTATTTTGGTAGGAACTGAAAATTACAAAGCCATGGCAGCCACACTGTGGAGTGCTTTGTTCATCGCATAGTTGAAATTTAAAAAGCCTATCAGGGGCGAGTTTTATCCCAAACCAAGGAAAGATTGTTCAAAGTGAAACACTTTCTCAGTATTTGCTTGAAGGAGATTTAGCAACTGAGAAAACCACCTTCCAGGCAGAAGACCATCTCCAGCAACTGCTTCCCCAGACAAAGTCTAACTCACGCTGTAGAAATAATGCCAATGCAAGAGAGGTACGGCAGTTCACAAACTCTTACAACAGACACATACAAATGTGGTTTTCTCTCATCTGAACTACAACCAGCTGAAGAAAAACAGATGGTTATGGATGGGAAGGTATTAGTTATTCAGAGGTGAAAGATGCAAAACTTATGTTTGCCAGCTGTTACTATCCAGTAAAGACACATCACGTTCAGCTATGCCCTCTTCTTAACAGAGATCTGTTGGCTGTCTGAGAAGCCAGGGCAAAGGATCAGGAAGCAATGGATGGGGCTGCTTGGCCAGGAAGCAATGGATGGGGCTGCTTGGCCCTGAGTATCAAAGGAGAGTCTGCAGGACCAGGAACCAGCCAGCAATTAAACCTGGTGAAGAAGCAGCAGTGGGCGTAGCAGGAGAAAATAACTGTTAGAGAGTAATGAGGAGACAAAGACCAAAGGAAAGAGTAGGATGATGGACCCATAACCACTGCAGACCCACCAAGACCTCTGAGGCCATCCAGCCATCATGTTAGCCCTGGCACATGCAGACAAAGCAGCTAGATGCCTCCTTCTCCTTAGTGCTCAGCCTGCTGAGGCTGCTGCCACCTGAACTAGCAATCCTCTCCACCACCTGTTAACCTCCACGGTGCTAATGTTCTATTGGAATCTACCATAGATTTAGTCATTGAGTGGTTTTAGGTCAAAAGAGTCAAGATTTCTTTCCCAGGCTTGCAAATGCTGATCAGTATTGAAGCTAGCTGAATTCCAAATTTTAGTATGTATGACACAATGTCAATACAAAAAAGTAGGCATTCCATAGATTCACAGTGTAGTTCAGCTTAGAAAGGACCTCTGGAGGCCAGCTGGCCCAAACTCTGCTCAGAGTAGGCCAAGCTTTCCAGTTGGATGATGTGGCTCAGGCACCATTCAGCAGTTTTAAGCCTCCCCAAGGATGGAGGCTCCACAACTTCTCTGGGCAACCTGCTCCAGTGCTTAAGCACTCCTGTGGTGAAACGTCCAAGGCTGCTTCCTCATGTTGCCTATCAGAGACTAAAATGAGACTTTTTTGACAAAACAAAAATTCTGACAGCATATGGCATTATACTGTAAAGACTTAAAATGACCTTCTTTCAGAAAGAAAATTTCTCCTTTTCTTTTAAAGCCAAGCCGTGGTATCTTCCAATTATAAAAACATTTTTCTTCTTTATTACCTATGCAGCACAACATCTGGAAGGTCATGACATTGATTTTTGAAATCACAGTAGTTTTGTAGAAATGCAAAAGATAACATTAAAAAAAGCAAAGGAAAAGTAAAGAAGGCCAGGCAGGATTCTCAGAGGCATCTAGGGCACTGCAAGTTCAAAGGGATCTTAGTACCATCGTTCATTAGGCACAGCATTACTGCTGACCCCACTACAGTCCACAGTTATAGGTAGATAAAACCTCATCTGTTCCTCCAAGGGTTTCAAAGTGAAAGCTGCTCCTATCTGGAGAAATGTAAAAAGAACACTATTTTGTTTCTGTCACACATAATAAACGCAGCAAAGTGAAATATCAAACTCAAGCTTATTACTCACAATTGCTGACAATGATGTGTTTAACTTGTCAGCCAGTGATGCTGCAAAGGCACCTGAGCAATGTCATTATTTATGGTCAATGGAAAACCAATGGGAAATCGACCACCACAGAGGACAGGAGCAGGAGCTGGAATGTAGCATCATATGGTAATCCCATCCATACTGGATTCTTCTAAACTGGGCCAACATGAATGCAGAGCAGCAGAAAGATGGGGTGCTCTCCAGCACCTTCCAATCACCAGGTAATGTATGTTGCAGTCACCCCACCCATTCCATAAATGCCAAACACGACCTTTAAGTCTGTGATGAGGACCAAATAAAAACAGAGGAAAGGTGAAATGCACTGTCTCCTTCCTTTAGTGTGAGCAGCTCTCACTGGAAGGTGTTTCACGATCATGCTCCCCCCTCACCCCCCAGTGATTTCTAAATATTAAAATGGCAGAGTTACCAAAATGACATGGAAGAGGGAAGAACCCAGATTTTATAAATTAAGGATGTCTGTAAGGCACATTTTGAATGCCCCACAACAGTCTTTTCCTGAGTTTTGCACACTAGTTAACCTAACAAGATGAACTTACCCTGCAGAAGGAAGGACAATTACTTTAGATGCTCTGGAATCATGACTTTTTGCTGCTCTGTACTATTAAATGGCCTTCACTCTCAGCAGCCTGCAACTTTTGAAGTAAAAATGCACAGACTACAAGATCTGTTTGCAATCGGTTCTGCTAACTCCCTGAGACCATGGTCTGCTCCCTTCCAACTGAACTGCAGATTACCAGTTTGCTTTTCAGTGGGAAACATACGCTGTATCCAAAGTAAACACAGTTTCCAAATTTGAGATAGTAAAGGCACAACCCCTATGCTATGAACATAGTAATTCACTTCTACACTTTTCAAACCTAGCGTGTCACAAAAGAATCTGAAAAATTGTCTCTTGTCTCTCCAGGTGTCACAATATCTCTCATCTGCCGATAAAATGGATACAGCAAGGAAAGACTCTCTCTGGCACTACATATTTTGTGTGACTCCTTCACACATTACTCCTCTGCTGGCAAACAATGCTCTGCACAATGTAAGTCCAAAAGAAAAACAGCTATGTGAAGCCAAAACTTACAGGAGGAATAGAATTACCACTGTCAAAACCACCTCTTGCCCTGTCTAATGCGTGCTGTACAGGGCACACCGCGCTCCCAGAAGCAACCAGTTCCCCTGGGGCTTGCAGGGGGCTGCTGACTTCCCCTGCTGCACAGGGTTTCACTCTCTCTGCCTGCCTTAATGAGGATTGTAAATCCTTGCAAAACCAGCACCTCAGCCTACCAAACTGAGACACTGTGACATTTGCTGTGATGGGGTCTCTCATTTTGCTTGCAGTTGAGGGCACCTGCAAAATGATAAAACGGAAATGCAAGAATCCTTCAATTACCTGGTTCTGAAAACACCTAAACCAAGAACTTCATGTCACATCACACACAGTAGCTTCTTGTCTAACAGATGATCTTCATATACTAAAAAAATAAAGCATCAGAGTATTTAAGCAGTATCCTCACTGAAAAAACAGACTTTCCAGGGTGAAGCCAGTACTCTGACATCTGATGAAGCCACCCTACAGTCTGGCTGAAGGCAGAGCACTTTCTGCAGCTTCACAGCCAGCACGGTCACTGGTGGCATTAAATCCATACCTACCAAGTACTTACAGTGCTTTCAAAAGATGAGCCTACCAAATTATTTGAGACAGAACTTTATGCAGTGCAGTTGCCTTCGAGATAAGCATGAATTTCTGTTGCTACTTAGGTGTCTATAAACAAAATTATGAACCAAATTTCCTACTCCTTCCCAGATTATTCTACTTCTGGTGGACAAAGCTGACCCTGGCTTGATTCTTGGATGGAATCACATCTTCACTCTGGAGATAAAGCTGTGTATTTTAAATGTTGTTCACCCAAACACAGTTATTCAGTAAAATACTTGAGAAACAATGTATTTGAATAGCTCACAAAGGAAAATCCATTGTAAGAAAGACAACTGGAAACCATTTACAATTGCTTTGATCAAAAAATTTTCAAACCATTCAAGTTACTTTAAAATTGGGCATCTTCATGTTTTCAAGACTTTATTCAAGCATATAAATTGCCTTGAGCTTATTTAATGAATGTTTCTCATTAGAAGACCACAATTTAATACAATTAGTAAGAAATTATTAAAGTGGGGTTAATAAATATTTCCACTGACATTTTAAGCACATTATGATTAAAGCTTATGCATATTTTGTTGACAGTCGTTCAATTTCATTTTTTGACCATTCTGTATAAGCAAGGGTTTTCTTCTTTTCCTAAGTTACACCTGATCTCTCCACACCTATAATCTCTTACTGAATATACCACTTTAATCTTCAGCCAGCTTCTTCCTTGTCTATAGACAAACCATGCAGTAATCCAAATATGAAAGGAGTAATTGCATCAATTCAAAGGTGACACTAACATGACTGCAATAATGAAAACAAAAAATCTCATAAAAAGCTATTTCTTGTTTTATCCACCAGTTTTTCTAAAAGCTTCCCAAACAAATTCCTCCACATTGGTCTGAAACTGCCTGTATGCAACGTATGCAAGAAATCCATCTGACAAGGCTTTAAATGGCCTGCAAAACAGAGTAGTATCATTTGACAGACACACATAGACGCTGTACTTTTATCAGTTAGTGCAAGGCATTGTCCACTTCAGAAGCAGCTTTTTAACCAGGAAGTAAATTCACCTGTATTACTGACATCAGCAGCGATGATTAAAAATCAATGACATTTCCTTTTCCTTTCCTTTATGTTTGTTTTTTCTGTCTACAGAGCAGAAGACAATTACATAATTTTCACTTTTATACATACTCAGTTGCCCTAGCTGTCAGGCATAAGCTCTACACAGGAAAAAGCATTCTGCCTAGAATCTTCACTTCCATGCCTTTAAGTCTCAGTTGTACTTACCCATGGGTTTACTGCAATTGCAGAAAAACATTGGGTTTTGGGTTTGGGTGGGGTTTTTTGTTTCTTGTGACAAGGGTTAAATGCACTACAGTAAGATGTAATAGAGTGGAAGGACTATGTCAGTCTTTCATAGTCATCACACCTGGCCACACCAAACAGATGCACCTCCACATCGAGTCACATAAGGTGGACAGTGCTCTGCTGCTGGGGTCAGTAACATTACCTACATACTTCGCTCCTACACAGTGCTGAAAACCCTCCAGTTGTGAAGAAGATACACAGCCCACCAACATGCAGATGCCAGGACTGTGGCAGAAGCACATTTTGGGATAAAGGAGCAAAGCTCCTTGTAAACCTCTACTTGCAGGTATACACCGCATCGAATTAAATTACAGTGCCAGTCTACATCAAACTTAAATTTTGATTTTCAAGTAAAAATAGTCACTTAAAATATAAAAGATTTCCATTTTGCTAACCATACCAATGGTGTAACACCATTCTCGGAAAGGGGACTCTCCATAATCCCACCGCTGCAGCAAGGGGAAGAGGTGTAACAGCAGGCTGGCATATGCAACATCAGCCCTCACCCCCAGCGGTGAGCATTGCTCTCCCAGCACTTTACCTGATGGTGTGCTGGTTGCTGTCGTGGCTGTACTCGTCGAATGCAGAGGGCTGCTGCTGCCTTCCAACAGGGGACAAGAGCTGCCACCGCTGTTCTTCTTAACGAACACCTCAGGGACACTGGGCAGGGGCCGCGGGCAGCTGATTCCCAGTTCCTCTTCCTGAGCTTGTTGCCTTCTCAGTGCAACCTAGGAACAAGCAGACACTTGTAGGGCATGCTCTCTGGCTTTAGCACAGTTTACAATAGCAACAACAAGACTCAAACTCAAGGCTGGTTTTATCTCCTGGTATTCTCTACAATGCCGACATCACCATCCAGCCAGTGGGTAGCGGAGCATATAAATGAGGTTATAAAGCTATTTAAAACCAACCCTTTTTTGTGTCCAAACATATACGAACAAACCTTTGAAATGCTGGTACCATACACATCTTCGTCCAACAAGGCCAAATTAAGATGCATGAAAGATGACTGCACTCACCAGACACAGCTGCTCTTGGTCAAAGCATACTGTGAAAAGTGTAGTCACTACCTTTCTCTCCGCCAATACATAACTGCTGGGGATAAGAAATTCAGCTGCTTGCAAGGCTCTGCTGTGCCTCTTCATCAATATAAAGCAGCTCTTCATAAGGGCTTATACCTGCAATCTTGCTGCTCTATCTTTGCTGGGCTCCCTCGCTGGCTTTGCTGGAAATCTAGCCCTTCAAGGGAATTTCTATGCACAGTACACTGTACACAAGACATCCACCATGGAAGAAGCACAGCAAAAGTGGTGAACCATCCTGTGAGCATCTCAGCCAGTGCCATATACACTGTAGGCAGCCGGCCAGGCCTGCAGAAGCAGGAGCTCCCTGCTGTTCTTTCCCAACAGATGATGTTCCAAAACCTTGCTGACACTGGCCAAGCTCACAGGCACTATGCAGTCTGAACATGGGTGCAAAAAACCCCACATTCCTCACTCACTGAAGATACAGAGGACCTCTTCTACCTAATCTGAACTGGCAGATAAATTTTGCACAGCTGTCCCCCCATGCCAAGCTGTGTTACATGTCCAGGTGGTACATATGACACTGGGGGCAGCTACCTAACCTGCAATTTGCCAGGTGACTGATTTGCATCTGTACTTGAACCTTGAAAATCTATCATAGATTACAGACTAGGATTGTGGGATTTTCTTGCTGAAAATTCTCCTGGGTAACCTGAACTGGACTTCCCTCCATTTCCATGTTCAACAGTAACATTTTTCTAATACAGATGCGTAATACCGTTAAATAATGACAGCTCTTCCACCAGAGACATCCTAAAGAGGAGGTGTAGACTCGCAAACACCATGGGTAACTTTGACTTCACAAGCCAATAACCTTGAACTGTAAAATTCCAGCAGCGCCAAGGGGCTCACTGCAGAAATACATCAAAACGGGGAAAGTCAGACTTTCAATGTGTAACTCCTACACAGATAAGGTTTAGTTAGGGAGGCTTACAAAGCCACTTTCAGAAACTAGCCTGGGAAGAGAAAATACCCAGGAAGGCCACCACCAGAAACACTAGCAGGAGGCATTCACCACCTGACAGAAGCTGCTGGGCAGCAGGGAAACTGTCTGTGCAGAAGGGGACATCTGCGTGGGCAGCATCCCATTTTGTGCTCCCTCCCCCGAGGCAGGCAGCAAAGGGATTTGTGTTCATTATTCCGTGGTTCTCCCCGGGCAGAGAAACTGCATGAAGTTGGGCATAATAGTTTCTGTACTGCCACACCACCGACAAGGAAGAATTATTTCAACGAACAAAAGCTCCCATGGGTTCAGAGGACTTCTAGTATACCTGCACTGGATGATTAAATAAAAAAAGTGGAGAAGGATTTAATCCAGGGCTGCAAAGTTTTTTTTTAAATCTGTCAGTAGGACACTCATTTTACGTGGGATCTGAGCGCGCACTAGTTGCAAACTGGGTCGGTGGGTCCTGACGCCTTTCGATTAAATTGGCCGCAGGCGACCATTTGCACCAGAGAGAAGGTGCAAGCCCTCCCGCAGAGCTCAAGCAGCTAGTAGCCATTACGCTCTCAGGACTCCTCTTTGAAGTTTTCAAGATAAGGATCGCAAGGACTAATACAGCGGTCATTTACGTATCCAAAGAGTTGTGACTAAAGCGGGACTACCTAACGGAAAAAGTTAACTTCTACACAAAACTGGGTGCACTTTGGTTCCTTTGCGAATACTACTGAGTCCTTGTTTAGATTCAAGACGAGCCAGCCACTCAGCTATTTACAGAGCCACTCTATGCAAAATCAGGAAGAATGCCTGGTTTTTATTAAATTTAATTAAAAATTAAATAATTAGAAATGCACGCAACCAAAGGTGCACAGCATCAGGGAAAGCAGCTACACCGTCTGAAATCACCAACGCAAAATATTCTCGCTAACCGATTAGTTGGCTAGCTTATGCATTACCTAGTTAAAAACAAGTTGAAAACCGGCAACCTGACGTTAACTGGAAGTCCTTCCCTCTGCAGGTTTTAAAGCAGAACCCCGCAGGTCTGGGCTGCCAACACGTTTCGGCGCTGCCCGTCCTGCGAAGGGACGCACGCCGCCACGCCCGCAGGGAGCCGCCACACGCTCACCGCCAGCCTACCGCGACTGGAACCCTAAGCGCCCTCAGGGCATCTCCTGTTTTTATGCATAAGACAGAAAATAGTAACGCACGAGAAAGATAGCGAAAAGCCTCGTTAATTCGGGAAGGCAGCGGCGCAACCCCAGCCCGCGCCCCGGGTCCCCCGCGGCCGCGCGCCCCCAGCGCGCCCCCCGCCCCCAGCGCGCCCCCCGCCCCACGGCACAGCGCCCGCCGGGCGGCGAGCAACGGCCCCACCGACGGCGGCGGCCCGGGCAGACAGCCCACCCCGCTCCGGGCAGACAGCCCACCCCGCTCCGGGCAGACCCTGCCGAGGCGGCGGCGGCCAGCGGGCGGCCGCCCCGCGGGGCTCACCTGTGCTGCCATCACCCGCTGCCGCTCAGCGATCAGGCTGCACTTCTTGCACTGGCAGTCCCGCCACATGCAGAATCGCTTGTGCCCCTTCAGCGGCGAGGAGTAGCCGTGGTTGCGGCAGCGGGCACACTTGGGCAGACGCGGCGGCTTCTTCCCCGCCGTGGCGGCGACCCTGTCCGCCGGGGAGGCCGACGTGAGGGCCGCCTCCTTGCCGAAGCCGCCCGCCTTGTCCCTCGGCCCCGCGGCGTCCGGGGACTTGCTGAGGGCCGGGGAGTCACTGGGCATCGCGGAGACCTGGGGGCAGCCAGGCGAGGGGTCGGCGCGGCTCTGCCCTGGCCCGGCCCGGCCCGCCACCCTGCGCGTTTTGACGGGCGGCGGCAGCCCGACGTCGCCGCTGCCTCGCAACTCCCCCTGGCCGCGCGGTGCGGGCGCGGAGCCCTCTCTCCCCCGCGGGCAGGGGGGGGGCGGCCACTCCTCCCTTCCCCCTCCTTCTTTCCACCCTGGCCGGCTCGCGGCGGCCGCCGGGCGGGCAGGGGCAGGGGCGGCTCCCGCCCCGAGCAGGTGGCCAGCCGTCGGGTGGGCGGCGGGCTGGTGGGTGCGGGGCCACCGCGGCCCCAGTCCCCTGGCTCCGTGCTGGGGGGAACGACGAGGCTCGGCCCAGCCACGCTGCCCGCCGGAGCCGCACGACGAGGCGTCTGTCGGCCCTGGGGGGAGGCGGCGGCCCTGCGGCCCCCCTGCCCGCCCTCCCTGCCGGGGCACGGGCCGTGGCGCCGGGCCCGGCCTGGGGGAGTGAGCCCGGCCCCAGAGAGGCCGTTTGTGAGCCCCGTGTGCCCCTGGGTCGAGCAAGGCCGGGCTTGGTTGGCCGACCGACATGGCCTGGCCGGGGGAGAGGCGTGAGCCCAACTACGACACGGCACCGCGCAGCAAGGCTGCCCCTTGCCGAGGCCTCGGGCTCCCGGCCGGGCCGCGGCTCCCGGTTGCGGGCCGCCCAGCGCGCACATCCCTGGGTGGGTGCGGACACACCGGGACCAGACCCGCGTGGGCAGGGGATCCCAGCAGGCACGGAGCAGGGGGCACGGCGCGGTGAGCAGCACCCCTGGGCAGGCGCGGGTGGCTGGAGCGGCTGTACTCTGCAGAGCAGGACAGCAGGAGATGCTTTTTCTTCTCTGTTTTACATAGGCTCCCCTGCCGACTTGGCACTGTGTGATTTATAGACCCATGCAGCTCTACAGATATTATTTACAGTATTAATATTTCCTCTGTTACACCTTTAAATCTTTCTGGGCTCAACTTTAGATGACGCTATCTTCATGCTGAAATGAAACTATTAAATTACATCTCAATCTAAGATGAATGACAACTGTCAAATGAGTGACTCAACAGAGATGAAGCAGAAAGCGCCTGAGATTATGTGAGGCTGATTTATAAAGATTGCATAAAGAATTCTATAACCCCAGCTTCATGACTCAGCATATCAGATGGTAATAAGTTACAGTAGGTAGAAATTTATTTCTGCTAGAAGAAGCCAAGGAAAGCTTCTCCCTCTTTGAGATCAGCTATCTCCCAGCTAATTCTGCTCACAGACCGAGCCTCCCTGCTGGAAAACGATCAGTGCCTATCCCAGCCTGAAACCCCCAGATCCTTGCTGCTTGCTGCTTTGCGTTAGCCTTCCAGCAATTACATTTAAAGAACTTTTTCCTTCATGGTACAACATTAGAGACATTTATGGCACTTTCCATCGTCTGCAGAGTCCACATTAAAACACTCCTGTTAAGCCCCAGTCTCAAGTAGTCAGATGGTCCTCAAGTGAGCCACCAGCAGAAGCTGGGTGGTCTTCCTGCGGGGGTGCATCAATCATTCAGCTTGCAGAAACTGAAACTTTCCCCTTGCATCACTTTGCTGGGACTGACATTTCTGATGTCAGCAACTGCATATTTTCCTGCAAAATAGAAGATGAATACAGTGTTTTAGCAGAACAAAACTGTGGTTTGCCTATACACCTAACAGTATATACTAATACCTAATGGTGTTAATATCATTAATATTTAAGGAGGTAACAATGAAGACAGGCATGCTTAGCTTCCTATACTGAAACATGAAATTCTTCCCTGAATGAAACTGGTTGAGATCTTCTCAAGTCATGGGGCCGTTGATCGAGCTCTGAAATTGCTCTCTAGGAGTGAGTCTTGAAAGTGAACAGTGTGTGGCTGAACACGTACCCAGGGATGTTTTCAGGTGCTTGTGTGCAAATTATCTTGAAATCAATTGAAAATGCAAATTAAAAGGAGATGAAAGGGGCTAAATCAAAAGAATATGAAATGCAAAATAAAATAAAAGTCAACAAACTGAGGTATTGAAAAGGTAGGAGAAAAAACAGCACATCAGAAATGGCAGGAGGAGGAGAAAAACTGGAAGGAGTGAAAAAAGAGAAAAGAAGCACAGTGCATAAAGCAAGCAAAGACAGACAAAGGAGAAATAATAGCAGTCACCAGCTGCTTATATATGACTTTTCACTAGGAACTAAGTAGGACAGCCAAGCTCAGAGATTAATCACAAGATGCAGAAAATGCAACAGTTCAAAGAACATTAATTCAGCTGTCTTTCACATAGCTAGTATTTTCTACTTCTGCTTTTCAGGCTAACTGCATGGATCTCTATTATCCATAATGTTACAAAATCTATTGGTGAGGAACAAAATATTAACGTTGTTAGTACTTACCTAGTATTTTGTGCTCTGGATGAATACCACCAAAATACCTAGATGACTGATGAATACAGCAAGTACATGATCGATCCTTTAACAAGAATTGCTTTGGTTTTGCTGGCTCAAGTTGCACTTTGAGTATGGGTTTAGTGGGTAATTTTTGTCTCAAAATTTTTTAATGGGTATTTGATGAGGATGACAACACATTACTGGATTTGACATCCACTGGAGTCATGAAGGAATAGGAGATGGTTATAAACTGCCAGCAGTTCTAACATGAATCAGGGTAATCTCACTGTCTTCCGGATAGTCTGCAGGAAATTGTAGTCATTCATTTAGTGTTAAGTCTGGGCATCTGATTTGAATCCAGTGATGATGTCAGTGACTAAGCATTACTGCAGTTTGCTGGCACCTTTGGAAATAACTGTAATTAATGTTTCTGGTGGAAAAAAAATATAAAAGAAATCAAATTACATTTTTGCTTTTTGTCTAGTTATCCTTTAGCTTTTTTTTGTTCAAGTCTTTAAAATACAAAATGTCATCTGTTAGTGATGACCTGTTCTTTGCTCATGCATACCTTTGGCTGCTCCCTTGAACCTTGCAAAAGCGTTTTATTTGCTAACAAGATCATAATTTTGAGGGACAGATGTGAACAAGCCGTGTCCCCACCACCACATTTGGCATGACAGAGCACCTCGGTAGAGAGGTCTCAAATGAAAGAGAACTCAATTCTGACACCATTGCCTGGAAAACAAAGACCTTTAGTATCACAGAAGTCAGTGGGAGTTGACTGCATTTAGTAAGTCCGTTTTAGAGATTTGCTAGGTTTGTTTCTGTTTAGTATTTTTTTGCTGCCAATGGGTCAAGACAGAGGGCTTTTGCCCTCTCTGTTCACAGAATTTTTTGACTCTCCCAGATCATTTTAAAGACCATATCACCAGGGCTGGTTGTGGATCCCAGCAGAGCAAGGAATTGTGAGGGATAGAAGATGAAGCAATCACACTGCTGATATCATTGCTTGGAAACATCACCGTGTCCATGATCGCTCTGGACATTTAGAACAAAATATCAAAGACAGCCAGAGTGGGTCAAGCAAGGGAGGGAAACGGAGCCGGCACATTCCCCTGAGGCACTGACTGGGGCTGGGGAACTCCCCAGTGCTGGAATTCAGTGCGTGCCTGCAGCTTTGGGTGTCTCGGCTGCCCTGCAGCCATCAAGTGAGCAGAATACACAGGTGTACAGCCACCCCCATGTCCAGTCCTGGGGGTGTGTTAGTCCACACATGTCATTTACTCACATGAGTCATCCAGCTTAACATCTGCTGGCCTACTTGGGTGAGTAGACTCCTGTGCAAAAGTACTTGCTGGACTGGCAGACATGATCGTGGCAACTAAATCGATTGAAAAGATACTTCAGGGAAAATCCAGTAGGTGGCATAAATAAGCCATGCATTTTTTGCAGTTTCACTTGCATATTTGCACAGTTCTCTGTCATTCCTTCCTTCCTTATTTTAAATAGGAATTAAATTCTTTATTTTAAATCCTCCTTTAACTTACAGGAAAGCTGAAGTTTTGTCCCCTGGCTCTTAAGCCACCACCCTACAGGCAGGGTATTTTACTCCTGGCAGAGAATTTTCTTGATGCTGGCAGCATGTAGCTTTTTCGTTTGGTGGCCTTTGTTTGTGTTTGTTTGTGGGTTTTTATTTGGGGTTTGTATTTGGTTTCTGGTTTGTTTGTTTGGTGGGTTTTTTTTGTTGTTTTGTTTGGTTGGTTGTTGGTTTGGCTTTTTTTTTGTCTCTTTCACTATTTGTGCTTTTACACTTTCTGTTTTCAGGTTACACCTCTAGAACTACCAGCACCACAAAAAAGGTAAGGTTTACTTCTTAGGACAGGCACATCTGAATCCAAACCTTGCCTTGTAATGCCCAGTATTTACAAGAGTTTAAAATCAGCCCTGGAGTTGCCATCTCAGACACTTCTCTGTGATACTATAATAGTGTTGGCACCAGCAGCATTACTGAAGGTCTGTGAAATCTGATAAGCCACTGATGACTTTTGCTGAAAGTCCATTCAATGAAGCTGAATCTTTCATGCAGACATAAGATTTCAAATGCTTCATTCATCCTTGCTCCAAAAAATGTTTCTAGGGCACGTGGCCTTTAGGTGTAGAGAGCCCCAATGTGCTACTTCGTCCTCTTCTCCTCAAACTCCTTTTTCTTTTGCTGTCTTTGTCTCAGGTGCTTATGTTTGCTGAGTGAAGAACTGAATCAGTTTTTAGTGCTACCACCAGTTGGCTATTTGCTGCTTTTTCTCAGTGAGAGTTAGGAGAGTCCCTGGGGAAAGGGTCCACAGCCTTTCACCAGTGAGCTAAGGGATGTCTTAGTTAGCAAAATACACGAGTCAGAATCTTAAAGTCAGAGCTTAATGGCCCAAATGCCTGAGTTAAGGTAAAAATTATGTATGCAAAAATCAAGAAGAGCATGCTTGTAACAATGGGTGGCTCTTCCCCTTCATAGCTGTGAATGTGGGCCAATGCCATTGGCCCACAGGGCTCAATAAAACCACAATTCATTGGAAACAAAATCCATTTTGTTACATCGTGCCAAGTACATTACAAAACCAAAGCAGTTTTCAAGTACAGTGAAGCAAATAGAATGTAGATACTTAAAAAATGCATGTTTGTTGTGACTGCTGTGACTAATTTTATCTAGTAACAGGCACAAAGAAAAAAAAATACCATTTTTTCAGTAACACCTACATTCTCTATTTCTTCGTTTGTTCATTCAAGTCAGAATAATTTCATTGCAGATTTGAAGACTGAAGAGAGCATTCTGTCAGTTCCTTGGATAGTCATTGACATGGATAGCTATTTGGAAGCATTATTAGGTCAGGCTTACAAAATAGAAGTAAAAAAGTGAGTACAGGGAAACCCACCAGGTTGCTTCTTTCAGTCTTCATTGTTCATTTTAGGCACACTTAAAAATTAATTGGATCCAGTGACTTAGAACATTGAAGACTCTTGCATGACTCATTAAGCTGACATTTCTAACATTTGTAATTCACACTGTAAGAATGATAGAATCACATAAGCCATCTATATGTTTGAGCTCCTTCATCAGGGTAGGTCTACTGAAGAGAATGCCCTTAGTTTTGAATATCATCATCAATTCAGCTCTAAGACATCTGTAATGGAGCTGAGTTTGATAGACTATCAGAGTGCGAAAACTCAAGCTCCAACCTCTTCGCAACACAATTAAATGCTAGTTTTTTTATTTATGGTCTTTAATCTTTTAATGGATACTGTTAAATTTCCACTTCATTGAACAAGCCAATTGGTATTTAATGGAACAAATAGATCATTTCAAATTATAAAGCATTTGCTTTATTACCTACACTTCCTTTTAAATAGTGAAAGTTTTTATTATTTTGCATTCTTGATCTTAAAACTGCTGGAGCTCCATGATTGTAGGGGATGGTTTCAACTAAGGTGACAGAAGGTGCAGTTTTTGCTGCAGTGATTTATTTGCTGTCCAATTTATTTAATTATTTGTTCATTATTATTTGTTGCTCCTAATTCTGATGCTTGATAGAAGCTAAAGTATTTTTCACAACAGCTCCTTCTGAATTTGTTTTCTTCTTTAAGCCTAAGTAAAGAGAAAGTGTCTTTTTTCACATAATACTCTGCTCTCGGGAGCACACAATTCTGTGGGATTTCCCATTAAAATCAGTCAGTGTGCCTAAGAGCAAAAGGTTGTGCTGCTTTCTTCCCCCTTCTCATGTGAAGTCTTTCAAATCCACTGAGGAGGTGCAGGGCAAAGGGGGTGAGAGTGTCAGAATTGCCTCCAGCCGCAGCTGAGCTCTTCCAAATATTTTAATCAAAGTCAAATGACTGTTACTTAATCAGCCATGCTGTGAAACGACTTGATGTGAGCTGCTGACCTTTCACATCTCTGAGGCTGAGAAAGAGGATTTCTTCTTCCCTGTCAGCCTGACTTTCCTCCACGGCCTCTCTGGTGTCGCCTCAGTGCCCCGGAGCTCCCGGAGCAATCGGGGAATGCAGAGGTAGTCCCCAAATGCTCCAGTGTGGCGGGTCTCCCCACTCTTCAAGGGCTCACAGGCTCATCCCTCCTCCATGCCAGGAATCCAGTTCAGAGGAAGAACCTGGGAGATCTGAGTCCCAGGAGACTGACATCTCTCAGGTAAGGCTTTGCTTAGTGCTATCAAGATACGGATAATCAGAGCACTTAATTAGCTGGCTTCCTGAGGTAACAGTTTTCTTCTATGGCTTGCATGTTGGTGCTGTGGTTTAACCCCAGCCAGTAACTAAGTGCAATGCAGACACTCACTCACTCCCCTGCCACTGCCAGGGGGATGGAGAGGAGAATCTGTAAGGAATGTAAACCTTGGGGGGTTGAGATAAAGAACAATTTAATAATTGACATAAAATGAAACCAATAATTATTATAGCAGTTATAATGAAGAGAAAGGGAGAGGAACAACATCCAAAGGGAAGGGAGGAAAGAAAACAAGTGTTGCACAGTGCAGTTGCTCGCCACCCGCTGACCGATGCCCAGCTGGTCCCTGAGCAGTGACCCAGTGATCGGCAGGCCCTGGCCAACTCACTCTGTTTATATGCTGCTGAGCATGACATAGCGTGGTATGGAATGTCCCTTTGGGTCACCTGCCCTGGCTGTGCCCCCTCACAGTTTCTTGCGCCCCTCCAGCTTTCTTGCTGGCAGGGCCTGAGAAACTGAAAAGTCCTTGATTTAGTATAAACATCATCCAGCAACAACTAAAAAACATCAGTGTGCTGTCAACATTGTTCTCACATCATAGCCAAAACACAGTACTGTACCAGCTGCTGAGAAGAAAATTAACTCTATTCCAGCTGAAACCAGGACAGTAGGTCAGCAGTGTTGGGGTTGATGATCTCTGTACATCTTATATGCAAATTGGATAATTAGGAGTAATTGAGTTTCTCTAATTCTACTGGCTAGAAGGTGCTAAGGAAGATGACACATTGTTACAAACGATTTCAACTGTCAGGCTAGTAATTTTAATTAGGCTGACTTTGTCTAGACATGGAAATGCCTTGTCAGGAGATGGGAACATTGTATGGAAACTAATTAGTCAGCCATCTTAATTTTCTGTCAGCCCTATGCAGTGTCTCTTGCAGATTCCAGAATAGAAGTGTTCTGAGCCCAGCCCAGCTTAGCCATCCCAACTAAGTTTATGCGTATTCTGGCAAATATTGCCAGAGTAAAATCTTTTTTAATGCCATCAGAGTTTGAAACTGTAACTGATAACACACAGTACAGTTGAGAGCAAGTGGCCTTGCTGCATGGCTGTTTAAGTGATAATTTTCTTATATCGGTTTTTAAGGAACTAAGGAATGGAGATTGCCTTTTCACTACTGGAAGGCAGCTTCTGTATATTCACAATAATGAAACCTTTTAAGATTGTTGCTTAGGCACCTGGAGGTAAAAAGGGCACACCTCTAAAATTGCCGGAGTATTAACACAACAGCCCATAATGCCTCTTGGCAGGACTCACTGTGTTCTATTGCCTGAATGATGCATATATTAAATACCTGCCTGGATGCTCACTTTATTCAATAGCCCATCAGCCTGGTCATGTTCTGGTCCACTGGATGGAGAACACATGCCTTTAACCAACTTCCAGTAGATATTTATTCTTCTATGCTCCAGTGATAGCTCGCCTATCATCTTTTCAAAGCAAACATTAAGAAGAAAATGAAAATTACACACAAACACACACATTAAAAAAACCCACCAACTCCTCACCTGGTCACGTCATGACATCCCTTTTGTTAAAATAGGAGCTGTTATGGAGTCTGCATATGTTGTTACAAGGAATATCTTGCACTTACCTTTTTGTCCTGTTCAGAGAAGGTCTCTAAAATAATTGCTATCATCACTGTTAAATTCTAAGGGGGACCACTTGACCACTCTTGAAAGACGGTCAAAATAACGGATGTCCCAGACCAAGTCATACAAGATCCCATTGATAGTTTGTAAGTGAACCAGCGAAGGTGATGGTGGTAGAGGGAGACAGTTCCAGCACTGGAGTTCAGGAGTGCCCTGGCCTCGAAATGCTGGTTAATACAATCCTCCTTCTGGCAGGGGACAGGAGGGAGTGACTTTCACACATCCAGTTGCATTTTGATGTAATCAAAGTAGTGGGAAAGACAACCTCATTGTGATGAGGGACTCACTAGTTTGCAAATGGCAATGCTGAAGAGAAATATAGCAGGCAGGGACAGAAGAGTTGCACATTTTCCTTGGAACTCTGGACTCATGCTTTCCCCAAAGCTTTATTTAAAGCCAAGGCTAAATTTCCACATGCAGCCTCCTCTCCATTTTTGTTCCACTAGCATCTCAAGAAGACACATGGCAGTTCAGGAAGGCAGCTTATATATTCTTGTGCTGTGTTTTTGTTTAACGTTGAGATTGACACGCTCAGCTCTGCTCAGCTGCAGAAAAGGATCAGGTTTGCTGCCTGTGGAAGGCAATCAGCTAATTTAGGTACTTTCTGGCAGTCTCTGTCACATTTCAGGTGAAAGTCTCCTAGATAGCTAGTTCCTCTGCTCATGTATTTCTGTGTTGGAGAAGCGTGTCCAGCCCAACTCCTTTTCACACCCCTCAGTAAAAATGCATGCCAGCAGCAGGGCACAGGAGTCCCTGGGCATGCCCATGGTAGGTAGGACAGCCTGTTTTCCATGTTTGTACCTGCCTTTGAAGAACCTTTTCTTGCAGGCTTGAAGAGAATAACACACAAACCTTTTTTGCAGTTGGGAGAGAGTTTCAGCCTTGATCCTCAGCTGCTGTAAGTTAGGGGAAAGTGTCCGTTTTGATCTGGCTGCTGGTCAGGGGTGGGGTGGGTGATGTGTTTGTGTGTTGGAACAGGCATGGAAACATGGAAACAGATGGAAAAGGCACACCTGGACACCAGAAACATGTCACCTGCACCAGGTTGCACAGCAGGTGATTTTGTTAGCATCCTCAAGAAAATCATTCTGTAATTTAAGGGAAACTTTAATTCCTGTGGCAGAAGTAGATCTCAGAGACTGGGTAGTCAACTTAGTACCCCTTGCTATTGGGTAGGCCAGTTCCTCACGAGCCAAAAAATGTCACTGCTAGAGATCTCCTGGAAGGTCATGTCAGGCTGCTGAACTTCTTCCATGCTGACTTGGTATCAAGATCTGTACAGGTTTTGTGGTTTAGCACAGGGTTACGCGGTGAGGTTCCTTTATCTATGGAGCTTACGTTTCTGTTAGCATTCGCTTTGCAACACTCATCACTTCTTTTAAATGCAATGCTAGAGTACAGGCCACAACATTTGTCCATCTCCTGACCCCAGATGTCAGGAGAATTCTGCTGGGCCTCCTTGTAAGCACAAGGCTTGGGTAGAAAGCAGTGGGATAAGAATTCAATGTTAAGTTAGATAGAGAAAATATTTATCTGAAACCCAAGACTTGCACATGTTGGCTCATAAATGCAGGCCCTGACATGGCAGCAGTTGGAGGAATGTCCACAGGACATAAGTTAATGATCCAGCTGACTTTCAAATATATAGCAACATAACATTTCAGAGTTCAGTACTGCTAGGTTCTGGTTTCCCTCACTTACACTGCATCTTTCCAGATAAATGTTTTATATTTTAAGTTATGTATTGTGGCCTAAGACTTTCTGGAGCCCCAGTCCTGTAAGTTAAGCTTAAGACAGCAAACATGAAACTACAGAAGGAATAAACAGAATAAGTGGGGCCAAACTTTGGTCTCTGGCCCACACTTGGGCTTTGAGGCATTCAAAGGCTGTAATTCTAGAAAGCCTAGAAGCGCATTTAAAGCCACCTTACCAAATACGCTGCTACAAATTGATTTGGCAAAGCATGCCTGACTATTTTTTGGATAATGATTTGCAGTTACCTTTGTGAATTATATTTTTAAAAGCATTAGTGAGTGAGTAGAACATAAAACACTTCTATCATTCATGGGTAAGAGAAAGGGAAGGACAGAAAAATAATTGAGTTGGACTTCTAATGGCTGCACTTAGTGATCCTAAGGGTCTTTTGCAACCTAATGATTCTCTGAAAGGGGGTTATTGAAAGTGGAAGAAGACATGAATGAAACAATACCAGAACACTAAAAAACCCGACAACCCAAAGCCAACAAAACCCAGTGGCTGCCTGCTCTGTCAGAGGCCGGTTGTTGCCGCTGCAGCTGGCAGCAGCGCGGGGTTTGTCCCGCCTGCAGAGGGCTCCCTCTCCGCGGCAGCCGCCGGGCGGCGGCGGGGGCGGCGTTCCGCGGGGGCGCAGCTGGGCTGGCCGGCGGGGCTCGGTGGGAAGGCGCGGGGTGGTTTTGTCCGTGCGGCTTAAAGGAGGAATTTGCAGTCTTACCTGTAGCATGTTTTCAGAAACTTACACTCATACTTACCCATTTTGATATATCTACACATGTTTCCTTTGTCTCCAATTCTTGAATGAATTCTGACCAAACACGAGTTGTATGAAGGCCAGAATGGGCAATTATCTTATGACAGAACAGATAAAGATGGTGACAAACTCATATTCATTTAAAAACTCACCCAGGCTTCCCAAGAACTAAAACCCATTCTTTGCAGAACTAACCTGCAGAACTTTCTCGCCTCCAGCTGTACCTCTTTGCTTTACTGCCCCTCTGCAAATCATTTGTGTGGATTACTATTTCAGCAGTCACATACTGTGGGATGTTTTAAATTCCTTATTTACAGATTTGTATCCTTTTAAACTTCTTGTTTTCAACTTCCAGCTTGTTAACAGCGGTTGTTTTTTGGGTTAATAGTGACAGCCTTTGGAGCTGTCTGCCTGGGGACACACTGACTGTAAACAGTGTCAAGCTGCATTACATCTTGCTCTACTTCTACTCCATCTGAAGTGGACAAAAAAATGCAGGACCATTTTTTGCTCTCATCATACTGCCAATTCTGGTCCATTTTTCCTCTCATTGCGCTGCCAGCTTTTGTTTAATTAACTCTCTGGCAAGTTGTCTTTCAGCATTACAGATTTCTAACTTTCTGTCACTCCCACATGTATACTATTTGTGATCAGTTTTTTCAGTCTGATTTTCCTAAACCAAATCTCATTTTATTATCATAGTGTTTCTAATCTCTCTCAATCTCTTTGTGCAGTGGTTCAGCTCAGAATTCTCCCAAATCAGCACCCACTGCAGAAGGCATCAACATGCATCTTGTTCCTCCTGCTAGGCTGGTGATGCAGATTAAACTACCACAATAAAGGACCTTCGAGCAGATATATGTGGTTGGGCTGGAAAATTCTCATGATAAATTTGCAAGAATGAGTGCACAGTGGAGGGGAAGCCATTCCTGGGCCAGCCACCTGCCTGCTCACATCTCCCTGCTCATACCTCCCCAATACCAAGGGGTTGTTAACTGGCTGGCTCTAAGTCTCACTCACCCATGGGGCTGGAGAAAAGTTGCTCTTCTGGCCCCAGAAAATACCCAAGAGCAGTGCAGGGGCACCACAGAATGACTGCCAGAGATAACAGGTGGCTTTTTACACTTTTAAGAAAGGTGTGATACCATGGCCAAGAAGCAGAGAAGCATCTTCTGCCTCTTTGCCATGGCATGCAAATAAAATGGCATACCTTCATCTCAGTGAAGTTAATGTGGCTGAGTGGGGAAGGCCAGTATTAATGGGGGAGCATAACCTGCCCTTTCAGCTCTGTGGCTAGACAAAGCTTTTAAGGACAACACAGCAAGGGCTGTTTCTGCAACAGGCTAAAGCCATTAAGTGAAAAGATGAAGAAAAAAATTATCAGCATGCCTCCTAGAAATATCACTTTGCTACTTCCATTCAGATCAGCACTTACAGATCACACAAAAGCACGTGCAGTGCTTTGAAAAAATGTTACCCCTTATGTAATCTAAGTAATAATCCTGCAAATGGCTGTAGTGGTGTTCAGAGAATGTGGAGACTGACATCTGCTATTCATGGCTGAATGTATTTTATAATACTCTGCTGAAGAATATAATGATGTCCTTATTTACAGGTCTCTACTGCAGAGGTTCTTGAAGGGCAGTTTTGTCTAGCAAGAATTATTTTAAAGGCAATTTATCTTTGCTGGTGCTGGCTGTGTTGGCTCACCAAACAGAAAACCCAGAGACGTGGTTCCTAGTGAGAAGTGGCCAAGGGGGAAGACTACCACTCGACTAGTGTCACAGGGTGACGAAACAAAGCACAGGCAGGAAAAATGATAGAGGGGGGAAAAAACCATTCATCAAGCTTGTGGCCCATGCCCTCTGCCACTCCCTTTAAGGCCCCAGTTGAAGTGCTCACAATGGATACCAAGCGCCTGAAGGATCCTGTTTTCCCGCATGATCTTCTAATTCCTGAGATCTCTTCAGGGATCATGCATGGGGTGGGTGTGTGGAAACATGCTTATCTTTTTCTTTTAAAAGGAAAAGCTGAAGGGGCATATCAATAAGGAAACAGAACACAACAAGGGTTTTGAGGCACTGAATTTGTTAATCACCTATAATAGAACTGTCTGATACATTGACCAGTGTATGTTGTATTGGGTTTGCGTGGCGAGGCTTTAGTAGCAGTGGGGCTACAGGGGTGGCTTCTGTGAGAAGCTGCTAGAAGATCTCCCCGTGTCTGACAGAGACAGTGCCAGCCGTCTCCAAGATGGACCCACCACTGGTCAAGGCCAAACCCATCGGCAGCATTGGTAGTGCCTCTGGGATAATGTATTTAAGAGGGGAAAAATAGTTCCTGGGCAACAGCAACTGCAGCTGGAGAGAGGAGTGAGACTATGTGAGAGCAACAGCTCTGCAGACCCCAAGGTCAGTGAAGAAGGAGGGGGAGGAGGGGCTCTAGGCGCCAGAGCAGAGATTCCCCTGCGGCCCGTGGTGAAGCCCCTGGTGAGGCAGGCTGTGCCCTGCAGCCCATGGAGGTCCATGGTGGAGCAGATAGCAACCTGCAGCCCATGGATATCCAGGGTGGAATAGGTAACCACCTGCAGCCCATGGGAGACCCCATGCTGGAGCCCAAAGGAGAGTGTGATTCTATGGGAAGCCCATGCTGGAGCAGGCTCCTGGCAGGACCCCATGACCCCATGGAGAGAGAAGCCCACGCTGGATCAGGTTTGCTGGCAAGACTTGTGATCCCATGGGGGACCTGTGCTGGAGCAGTCTGTTCTTGCTGCAGCAGGGGAAGAGCGTGAGGAGCCTCCCCCTGAGGGGAAAGGAGCAGCAGAGACAGCGTGTGAGGGACTGACCACAGCCCTCATTCCCTGTCCCCCTGTGCCACTGGCAGAGAAGAGGCAGAGAATTTGGGAGTAAAGCTGAACCCTGGAAGAAGGTGTTTTAAGATTTAGTTTTTATTTCCTCATTATCCTACTCTGATTTTGATTGGTAATGAATTAAACTAATTTCCTCAACTCGGGTCTGTTTTGCTTGTGGTGGTAATTGGTGAGTGATTTCTCCCTGTCTTTGTCTCAACCCACAAGCCTTTTGTTTTATTTTCTCTCTATCCAGCTGAGCAGGGGAGTGACAGAGTGGCTTTGGTGGGCACCTGGCATCCAGCCATGGTCAGCCCACCATATGTATACAACTGTAAGGCAGTACCACTTCCAGCATGATTTACTCATATGTTTTGTTCCCATTGTCTAAATACTTGGCAGGAAAAAAGATGTGCTGTTTTATAAACAACTTTAATAAGTTGTTACAGTCATCTTTGCAAAAATAAAATTGTTATAGTATTTCCTGCATAGTATCTTACACAGAGGTTCCCAAATACTCTTGCAGGTAGCAGGGAATTGTGCAGCTTCTTCACAGCACTTTGCTGTCCAGTGGTACTTGTTGAGAAGAGATGAAGTACTGATACGCCGAATGATGTCTTACAATCAAACAGAAAGTGGAGCAAATGATGAAAAAAGACAGCAACCAGGTAGCTCAGCTCTAACTAGGCACTTCTGTTCACTGTATGCATGCACAGAGATACAGTGGCCAAAGTGATGTGAAACAGGCAGAATTTTTTATTTGACTTCCCTAGGTGTTATGTTAGGCTGGGAGTAGTGAAGGCTAATACTTTTAACAGCTCCCAACTGAAATGTGAGACAAACCTGAATCTGGGGACCCCTTTCCTCTAATCTCATTGTGGTCATTTCTGAGAGTGTTTAATGAAACAAACTCTTTGCATGTCTTCCAACATTGCTCCTTGACCTCCTACCTCTGTCCCTTGTCACACCTCAGGCTCTCAGAGGCAGGCCCAAGCAGCCGCATGTGAACTGAACATCTGAAAGCATCTTTTTTTTAGTGAAGAAATGCTAGGAGTTACGCTTTTTGTCAATGGACCTGGATGCAGGCACAAGGGCAGGAAGGGATGAAGTTTAGACCCTCATGCAGACAAAGACCCCACTGAAGAGGGCTGCTCACAGCTGCAGTAAGAGGGTGAGTGCTGTTTTGGCCAGCTCTGTTGCTGCCTTTCAAAGGCAGGAGGATGTCTGTAGCCTTTCGGCTGCTTCCATCCCAGCAAACAGAGCCAGTCCTGTGTGTCAGGGATGGATGCCAAGGCTTGCATTATTCACACCATGGCTGAACTGGACTCAAGAGCAGCCAGACTTCTCAGCCAAAAGTATGAGCCATGAGGAGAAACAGACATAAAAGCTATTTCTAGAATAACTTGAGTTCTTCCAGCTGTATCAAGAATATAAAACCTCTGAAAAAAACGTCTTGCCAAACTGCCTTCTTCAGTCATTGCATTTAGATCAATGTTGTGTTGGCTGATCTCCACTATTTTAAAATTCTGTACCAGTAACCCTTGCGTTTTATTTCTTAGGGTGATTGTAAGTGGCAGCTTTGCTTAATTTATGGCAGTATGACTGGAAAAAGACAGTGACATGTTTTACAATCTTGAAAAACTGCCAGAGCTTTATATATTCACCAACAGTCGGAGTTCAAAGGTGGTGACAACATCATGCATGGATGTACTGAGGGTCAATCATCATTTGATCTGAACTGAAAAACAAGTACCAGGGAGAGTGTGTAGGGGGACCCGAGTTCAGAGCTAGTATGCATGGTAAACACCTTAATCCCAGCACCTGTGATAAATGCTATCTAGTATTAGCAGGTGGAATTAAACTTGGCTTGCAGAGGGCATCAGCGGATACAAATGTTTTTTGGGAACGTCTCAACTATTTCCTGGGGAGGGGCCTGACTTCCACAGTGTGAACTGTTTCAGGTGTCAACCTCTTGGAAACAAGAGGGCCATCTAACAGAAAAAAATGCTAAGGGAAGTAATTATTTGTTCTTCTTCTTCTTCTTTTTTTTTTTTTTTTTTTTTTTTTAATTTTTAACTACTCAATCCACTAAGTCTCCTGATAGGATTTTAGGCCAGAAATGACATTCACTGACTTTGGTAAGATAGTCAGTTTATTCTGTACTTTTCACCTATATCCACCAACACATCCAAAGTTTTGGTTGCTTTTGACAGTCTTCCTGACATGGCATACCACAATGGCCTGCTTTACCAGACAGCTGAAACTGGGTGCACATTGCTTTAGAAGACATTTTAACCAAAAATAACAAGCTTTCAGGAAGAAACTGAACATCACACAGAAATGCAGAGCCCACAGCTTCATCTAACATTTTCTAAAGCTCTAGAAGGCCAGTTTTGGGTCAACCCTTTCACTTAGAAGAAATATGGCATCTAAATAAATCCAGGAACTCTGAGCTGCATAACCCGACTCTTGCACGTTGTTGGAATGGTCAGATTCCTCCCCAGACTTCTGCCACTCAAGGCCATTAGAAACCAATGCAATCACTTAGAAACTTTTAACCTCTAATGTGTTGGTTTTTGCTATACTAATTATCTATGGGGGGGGGGGGGGGGGAGAGGGGGAGGGAAGGAATATTTTTTTCTGCATTCCTCCTCCTGTGCTTTTTTCCAGGTTAAAAAAAATGTATTAAAACACATTTGGTGACTCTCCCTGTGTCATTAATCACCTAAACTGGACCAGTTTTTTTCAACTCTTGTATGATAGTTGCACACCCAGAACTCCTGTTGATTTGTAGAGGGACAGACAGGGACCTGTGCCAACCCAGAAAGTAAGAATCATGGCACTCTGCTCTGAAAAGCTAAATTCACAGGAGTTTCAAATTATTTCTTTTAGCCTCAGGCTACAGTATGTACAACTATACATGTGTGCAAATGAAGCACAGTAGCAAGGTAGTAGTGCAGCCACAAAGATCATTGTTTCAAAAACTATATTGGGGGCAAAGATCTATTGGACATGTTCTATTCAGGGATACTATTCAAGGTATCTCTTACAGCAATACAGTGGCTGTACTGAAGTACACGTTACCAGACGACTTAGCATACTCTTTGACAAAGCCAGACTTCGAAGCATAATCTACAGGCTTCAAAACTGCTGTCATGGAATCATAGAATAACTCAACTTGGAAAGGACCCATAAGGATCAAGTCTGACTCCTTGCTCCTTGCAGAGTCCTTAAATCTGCAATCATGAGATACAAATCAGAGTTAAATGTATGATTATGAACTTCCTTAAGAAAGCACAATTAGACTGGTTTTGGTCAAACCAGTTCTAAGTAAAAATTATATTCTTGGTAGAACTGAAAGTAGCAACCTGTCCCTGGTCCAGATTCTGTCCTGGCAATTATTATGTCTCTCCACTAGGTAAGAATTTAAGCCATTAGATACAGGCAAGCATGTGTAAATAAGTGAACTAGATTTTCTGTAAAATTAGAACAAGTTTTGGAGAAAGATGAAAGCAGTCATCCTTTTTCTCCACTTCATCAGCTTGATTTGTTTAACTCTAGCACCCTGTGTGTTTTAAGCTCATAAAGGCAAGAACAGACTATTTTGACTTTGCTTTCCAGACAGTTATTCAACCTGTGGCAAGAGGTGGCACATCAACAGATCTGAAAATCAAAAAAAAGCCATGCTTGCCATGCCCAAGGCAGGCAGATCCAACTTGTGCTAATTCTGCTGAATAAGAAACCACCCTGCTCTTTGGTGAATGAGGAATTTATTGGGAAGCCTGTGCTGGTATCATGTACTGTGTGTGACCAAGTCTCAGGTCACTGGTTGGATGCACGTGGGGCACAGCTCAGCTCCCTGCCACACGAGGCAGCCTGCACTCACCATCTCTGACTGAGAGCCTCTGTGTGGCTGGCAAAGTGAGGAGCATTTTTTCAGTTCAATTTGTTACAGCTGCTGCTGCTGTTTGCTGTCAAGTCTGATGCCAGAGGGAAGACCTTATTCTCATAGTAACTTGGTGGGTTGGTGAAAAACCTCTTTAACTAGCAAGTAGGCCCCAGGTGAGAGAGCATCTCCACAGTATTAGATACTAAGTGAAAATGAGAGGTTGGCCAGAGGGGTGCAACAGTAAAAACTGACTGACAACAAGGTGTGTGTGGGCTTGTTTGGGACTGCTGTGTTAAGACATGTCCCCCCCAGCAGACAGACTTCACCTGCCCTTTGCCCGGGGAACGCTCCCAAGCACTGGGGTACGAGCCTGGCACTGGTATCACGAAGCACCTGGAGAGCTGGACCAAACCAGCTCTGGCAGAGCTCACAGAAACTTCATGCAGTCCAAGTGACCAAGTGTGATGAGGATGGCTTCAGTGGGTCCCTATTTCAAAGGGACTGTGTAGGAAAAGCTGTTTGATGAGGACTATGGGAGGGAAGGAGGAAGGACACAGAATAGAAGTGTTACGTCTCTTGAAGGAATGCACTGAGGTGTGTTTCTCTGTCTTGTCACATAGGTCTGAACTGACAAGAATACAGAACTAGCTTAGGTCTTGGTCTAATGCCATCTAAAAAGCATCCCTTCACCAAGCTGCCAAACCCTCACAGCATCTGCAAGCCCAGCAAAGGCAGACCATATTGGGCAAAGCTTTCTACTCTGGTAGTCAGCAGCAAAAAGCTAGTTTGGGCACTGATGCCTTTCACATCACCAGCCCCCAAAGGCTGAGCTATCCAGTCCTCCCTGCCTCAACTTAACTATCTACCCTGTTTTGCTGCTGCAGTTGTAATTTGCAACATTTCTGGATGATGACAAATCACACGTAAAATGGGAGAGGAGTAAAACAGCATAATGAAATTTAATTCTGAAAATATGGCAAGAGTCTAAGGCACTTCAAACATTTCAATACACATGAGTAAAGTGAATGTGACAAGGTAATAGCATTCCATAAATACGCACCGAGAACTACACTCAGTTCCACTCAAGGGGAATATACAGATGGTACCTCTAATTTTACTCTCCAATAAACATGTATGGACCTTATAGACTGACAGAATTAATAAAAATATGGTAACAGGACATGTAATTCTTCATGTAGTTTTTAATTATTAAGGAATATAAAATGTTGAAAATACTGTGCGAGTTAATTTTATAGATACTAGTATCTTTCATATAAAAAGTTATACATTATCCCCAATTAGCAACAACTTATTTAGTGAACTTCAGACCTGACAAGAGGCTCGATCCCCAATACCAACCCACTGACCCACCAGCTCAAGATCCACGGAGGTGACTATATAAGCAACTGCAACTTCTGAATTTTAAAGTAATTAAAAACATCAAAATCATGTTGGAATGAAATTCATGAAAAGGTTACTGTGATGAAGTCTAGGCACAGTAAATACAAGTATGTTATAGAATGATGAAAAACAAGCCATCAGGACACCCCTGTATAAATAGCTTTAGAAGTTTTAGGCTGCACATAATGTAGGAAAGGATAATATACAGCAAAGAAAAACAGGATTTATGCCAGTGTACAGAAAGACGAGTAGGTGAGCAGAAGAAGAGTTCTGGCTAAGGTTCTCAGCTGAGCACTACTTGACTATATGCTTGCTTCAAGTTCAGCATTTTCTATCTTTAGCATTAGATCTCTGCTTTCACTTTGCTGGTGAGTTCAGGCACAAGACAATTACATTCAGTATCTGTCTCAGTAAAACAGTAACATTTAGCAGCTTAAAGATGGCATAAAAGTTTTTACAGATATTCATGCACTACTACTCAAACGTGGCTCTGTGGGTGGGACCAGGAGATGTTCTTCTGCTAAGCCTAGGAGTACCCTAGAAAAGAGGAAAGAACAATTAATCAAAGGGAAATTACTCCAGCCAGCCAAATGAGAACAAAGCACTCACAAGCACTCTGTTCAGTCCCTTGCCTTTAATTGCACAGATTATTTTTTTTTCCATTTTTATTTATAGGCAGAACAGTGCCAGCTATCATATGGCCTACCAACTGAAAGTGCATGTTGTTTACAGTGAAATGCTTAGCAGCAGTTTGTCAGGGGAGTGAGCTGGGGCTTGGAGAGCAGGTGGATGGTTGCCAGAACACCTAGGACAGCTGTAACAAACTGTGTTTTGGTGACCAGGTCAATAATTAGCATTACAATGATGCAACAGCACCTCTGCACCTGTGGTGTCAGCGAGACCCAGCCCCTGGGCAGCCTGCTGCCTCCCTGGGGCTGGGTAAGGGACGTCATTAGGACACCCCCTGCCCGGTACGGAAGAAGAAGCAGGCAACTCGGGAGGACTATAAGGATGTTGTGAGGTTGCACAGGGCAAAGATTAGAGAGGCAGAAGCCCAGCTACAACTCAGGCTGGCCACTGCCATAAAAGATAAAAAAACCTGGTTTTACAAATACAGCAGAAACAAAAGGAGGGCCAAAAATAGTTTGCATCCTTTATTGGATTCGGGAGGGAACATTATCACAAAGGATGGGGAAAAGCCTGAGGTACTTAATGCTTTCTTTACCTCAGTCTTTAACAGCAAGAGCAGTTACTCTCTAGGAACTCAGCCCCCTGAGCTGGAAGACAGGGATGTGGAGGAGCAGAATGAGGTCCCCACAGCCCAGGAGGAAACAGTAACTGACCTGCTGCTCCACTTGGGCATGCACAAGTCTATGGGGATGGATGGGACCCCCGCAAGGGTACTGAGGGAGCTGGTAGAGGAGCTCACCAAGCCACTCTCCATCGTTTATCAACAGTCCTGGAAAACTGGAGAGGTCCCAGAAGACTGGAGGTTAGCCAGTGTGACACCCATCTACAAGAAGGGCAGGATGGAGAACTGCAGGCCTGTCAGCCTGACCGTGCTGGGGAAGGGTATGGAGCGATCAACCTGAGTGCCATCACGGGCACGTGCAGGACAACTGGGCATCAGGCCCAGCCAGCATGGGTGTATGAAAGGCAGGTCCTGCTTGACAAACCTGATCTCCTGTGACAAATGACTTGCCTAGTGCATGAGGGAAAGGCTGTGGATGTTGTCTACCTGGACCTTAGTAAAGCCTCTGAGACCATCTCCCACAGCATTCTCCTGGAGAAACTGCTTATGGCTTGGACGGGTGCACTCTACACTGGGTTAAAAGCTGGATGGCAGAGCCCTGAGAGTGGTGGTGAATGGAGTCACATCCAGCTGGTGGCCAGTTACAAGTGGTGTTCCCCAGGGCTCAGCACCGGGGCCAGTCCTGTTTAATATCTTAAGATCTGGGCAAGGGGATTAACCAGTAAGTTTGCCGATGACACCAAGCTGGGCAGGAGCGTTGATCTGCGGGAGGGCAGGAGGCTCTGCAGAGGGATCTGGACAGGCTGGACCGATGGGCCGAGGCCAGCTGGATGAGGTTCAAGAAGACTCCGTGCCGGGTCCTGCACCTGGGTCACACCAGCCCCACACAGCGCTACAGGCTGGGGCAGAGCGGCTGGAAAGGGCCTGGTGGGAAAGGGCCTGGGGGTGCTGGTCGGCAGCCGGCTGGGCATGAGCCAGCAGTGTGCCCAGGTGGCCAAGGAGGCCAGCAGCACCCTGGCTTGTGTCAGGAGCAGTGTGGCCAGCAGGGCAAGGGAAGGGACTGTCCCCCTACACTGGGCACTGGTGAGGCTGCACCTCGAACCCTGTGTTCAGGTTTGGGCCCCTCATTTCCTGAGAAGGGCAACGAAGCTGGTGAAGGTTCTGGAGCACAAGTCGTATGAGGAACAGCTGAGGGAACTGGGGCTGTTCAGTCTGGAGTGGAGGAGACTCGGGGGGGACGACTTTATTGCTCTCTACAACTACTTGAAAGAAGGTTGCAGCAAGATGGGGTCAGTCTGCTCTCTTAAGGAACAAGCAATAGGACAACAGGAAATGGCTTTAGATTGTGTCAGGGGAGGTTTAGATTGGATATTAAGAAAACTTCATCCACTGAAAGGGTGGTCAAGCATTGGAACAGGCTGCCTGGGGGCTGATGGAATCACCATCCCTGGAAATGTTTAAAAAATGCGGTGCTTAGGGACATGGTTTAATAGTGGACTTGGCAGTCCTGGGTTAACAGTTGGACTTGATGGCCTGAAAGGTCTTTTCCAATAGAAGTGATTCTATGATTCTATGCACACTAGCCAGAGCACGTGAACCCTGCTAGTGAGCTAACTGTAACCCAGGTAAAATGGAGGAGCTATCCTTCAGCCAGGGTTCCGCCTTCTGCAGTCAACATATATTGAAAACTGTTTATCAACCCACCAGCATAAAAAACTTCCTGTGAATAAACTCCACATTTCATGTGCTGTACCTGTTCTGCACGTGCCATGGATTTGATTTTTTGTTTATGTTTTACTATTACGTTCAGTGCAGCAATTTAAAACATAATCTGTATGAGGTTGTGTACTGACCGGTGACTGAGTTTTGGAAAAGTTTACATGGGCATAAAGGAGAACCGCTATATCCTTATGTCCAGCTTCCAGGGCTATTGAAAGTGCTGTGCTGCCATCCTGAGAGAATAAAGGAAGAAATAACACAATTAGTGCTTGTGTGCATTAACAGATCTCTTAAAAAGCCCCATCAGCCCACAGAGAAGGGAAGTTATGAAGTGGAGGCCCTACTGCTCAGACAGCTGGGTTAATTTATGGTCTTGTTTAATTTCTTTTATTATAATTAAGTGACAATAAGCCTTACACAGCTGTTTTATGGGGCAGTCCAATTATCAGAGGCCTCATAATTTCTCCCAACTAGGAGTCTTGATTATTGCTAAGGAAGAATGAGCACACCATTATCACAATAACGTTACATGTAGTGCTGTGTAAGACTAGTGATTTCAGAAGATTGGGCTATCTGAGAGAAACTATAATGTCAGTGAGGAGTGGAAGAGAGGGGAGGGATAAATGCTAATCAGATATCATGATAACTGCTGTGTTACAATGATAATTATTGTGTTATAGCTCCCATTAATGCTAAGAGCAGTTGCATTCATAATTCCAAATGCTCCTTGATGGAAGTCTAACTACAAATACGCTTTCTTGGTCAAATACTGTCACCTCAGTTTCTCAGCAGGTGTTATCACTTTGAGAAACCATAGCTGTTGAGGCTGCTAGAGTGCTTTTGCTGAAAGGGTAATCTATGGACCTGCTGTTTTCCCTTTAGACCATGTTTGGTCCAGGAAGAAGCAGTTGTCAGATAGCCTGTGATATGAACCTCTGGCTTGCTGGTCCACTGTCTGGCTTTTGCCTCTTGTGCACAGAAGTTTCCACAACAATGCCAGTATTAGAAATGTCCTCTCATAGGGATTGCCTCTTACATTGGCTCTCAGAGTGAAGTACATTTTCCAGCCACTGCCGTAGCATTGGTATTAGAGAGGTCGGCACCAGTTTAAAGAAACTATAAACCCTTTTTCCAGCATGGGACATGATGGACAGCATCCAAGTAGAAAGTCTTCCTATGAAACTACAGGGAGTGATTATACATAAATCTGCTTGTCCTGAGCAGACAGGGAGCTAGAAGAGCTGTCCACTACAGTGCAATATAATGCACGACAAATACTCCACAGTTAACAACAGGAAAAGCCAAGTTCTTAGAGATGCTGAATCACTGTCAGAGTGGCACACATCAGTAGGATGGAGCTCAGCTTACTACTGATCATGCTGACTGGAAAAACATTGCTGTCACATTCAGAATAGCTAGGGGAATGCTAAAAATCTCATTATCTCACAGCACAAACAAAACCGTTACAAACTGAATTAGCAGCAGACAAGTTGTGCTTGGGAAGCAGTACCAAACTGCCTACAGGAACAGTTAAGTGTCATGTCCCCATAAAGACTTTAATTATTGACTTTGTGACTGACTGTGCTAACAGCATTCAGCCTGCAGTAACCTAGGTTGCCCCCAAAAGCGTTTATTAAACTGAGGCCTTCTTATATTTTCCCCTCAGGACTGCTTTACACATCACCAGCACGGCTGGGCAACTGAGCTGGCTGCTGCAGCAGCTGAGTGAATGAACAGAATGACATTTCTGCCTCTCTGCAAGAGCTTCAACAAATAACCACCAACTGCCCACCTGAATTCCAGACCCAGGCTCCATTTCAGTGCTCAGTGGATAAAGCAACAGGAAGAATGGAAACATACCCAAGAAGTCATGTTGTTAACGAGCACAGTACTCAGAAGAACCTAAGTCAACATTTTCAAGCTTGAGAAGTCTACAGATCAAATTGCTGACAGCATAGGCTGCAATGATTCTTGCGAACAAGAAATATGCAAGTGTCTCCCTTGGCACTGAAGTCACAGCCTGTATCTGTTTACTGTCAAGACAATGTAGCTTCATGACTGAGACCAAACCTGTACTCTCTTAAGTCATGGTTTAGATACTATTTAAACATCTGTGAAGAGAACTGTAGGGTTGATGTTTGCCATGAACACAGGAAAGCAACACAGCAAGGCTGTTAAGTCACCAGGTAAGGTCCTAACTGAAAATTTGAAGACTCCTGGAAAAGGGGGAAGGAATGGGAGAAGGGAAGATGTTCTACTAGCAAATATTTTTTCTGTTCTGACCACTGCACACCTACAGCTAACCACAAAAATTGTTACTGGGTAAGTCTGTTAGAGAAGCAAAGATACTAACCAATCAATCACAGCACTTGCTACCACTAAGAGGATTCATGTATTTGATACTTTGGTGCTGTGAGTCAGAGATTCATGTAAGTAGATTTCAGCAGCTCTCCACTACATCAAAAAAACTGAATTAGAAAAACATCCCAGAGTGGAGAGGCCATCTGATGAAGCACTACCTGGAAAGGCAACTCACATTATCCTCCAGAGTGCCATTACACCCAGGCTGAGCCAGCAGAAGTTTGACAATCTCTACATGTCCATGTTCACTAGCACACATCAGAGCTGTAGAGCCCTCATCATCCTGGATATTGACGTCGGCACCACAGGCCAGTAAAGCTTTCACCATGTCTATCCGCCCGTGACTCACAGCTAGCATCAGTGCTGTCTGACCAGCCTGCATGGAAAGAAGTGAAAAACCCGAATTACACAATCAGTGACAAAGTAAGCATACTTGAATTTTTTTGGTGCTGTGCTTCTTCTGGGGGGGGGGAAAAGATTGTTATTTTATACAGTACTCTCAAAGCTCTGCTTGCCGTTATTTAAATACCTATTATCCACATTCACATAGCTATTTATTAAATTAATGGAAGATATCGGATCTATTTCCAGACATCTGGAGTTCCTTGGAAGGAGCTAAATGGTGCAGAATTTGTAAATGTCTTGCAAAACTCATTAATGGCTCTATCATATAATATTCAATCTTCATTTTCAGAAGACATCCAGACCTGAGGCTGAACTGCTCTTCCACAACTCCATTTTGTATACAGCAATCAAAACCACACACACATGAGTATCAAAGACCACAAAGGGTGGAAATGAGTGAGTGCAAAAGCTGAACTAGTGGAGCAGGGATGGAGCCGTGGAAGAAAAGATAAAAAGACATGGGAGTGTAAATGTAGTCTTGTAAACCGTTTGACTGACCTGGCTGGCTTTAGCATTCACGTCCCCACAGCTGAACAGTTCTTCCACTATCCTCATGTCCTTCTCCGCTTCCACAGCTGCAAGTGCAGCAAGCATGATGGGGGTATAGCCGGCCTTGTTCTGATGATTTACGTTACAGACATCTGCACAGGGATGAGATTGTTTCTTTGGAAAGCAGGAACCCAAAAAGCAGCAATTGTGCTAATGAACTGAATAAACTGTTAGTAAAGCAGCCTATAAAAAGAAAAAGCAGCAATTGCTCTCATAATGGAAGCAATTGAAGGGAAAGTGGAGAAGGAAAAAATAAACAGGGGTGCTCTTGAGCCTGAGAAAGAAAAGGATTCTCTTCTACTATGCATGCAACACAAGGGAGAACACAAAACCATTTTGTATGTTACCATTTAGGGCCTTCTTTGTGCATTTTTTTCTTTTGTCAAAGCTAAGTGGTCTGAAATTTGATATGACTATCAAGGTCATGGGTATGAACCCCAGGAATACTGTCAGGAGAGTCTTTAAGCTCCTCTCCTGAGGGGATTTACACTGCAGAACAGAAACAGTCTGACAACGTGGTCAATGGAAAAGCTGCTTCTCCTCAGCACAAACATTCTCCTGTAATTGGTGTTATAGTAAAGATCTGCAAGTGTTCTTTGACATGTTCTGGAGCTGCAGACAAAAATCTTTCAATTAAAGACCGTTTCCAGCTCTACAGAGTATTTGATTGAGAAAAAAAGTACTCTGGGAACAAACACAGTGAAGTTCTCTGACTAGTGCCAGCAACTGACTGGAGTTCTCCTTTCCAGTCTGTCTCTGTTCCTAAAACTTCGAAGAAATCCAGTAGGGCTTAATTCCAAGCAGCAAGGCCTTCAGTGTGCTCACTGTATTGGAAAGCAAAGTCTCAGACTTACATAAACAGTATCTCTAGACTTGGGGTTCAACTGCACCAAAGACACCTTAACAAACAAAAATGTCTCAGCAAATTCTTCAAATTTATTGCCGAAGGATTTTTAAGTGACATGCAGAAGCAATACAAGCGTAGATGTAAGAAAATGCACATTTTTTCAGGTTCCATAGACATTACCTCTGTTTTATAAACAGCCAGCCCAACCCTACTTTCCGAAGTCACTTCTGGGAAGCCACTGAAGCCACAGAACATGACACTCTGCTGCATGCATTACCTCATAAGTAATGAGTAATTATTGGAAGTGATGCTTGCCTACCCTGACTAGACTACTTCAGCAGAGGTGCATTTTCTGAGGTCACATTTCAGCTCCTTTTGTATGTGGCTAATGAGCAGAGCTGTTTTTCTGTTTGTCCTCCTGGTAGTACCGCATGGTCATATAGAGGAGCCTTTTGTCCCATCTGCTCTTCCCACCAAACACACAGACACAGAGTTCTTGGACCAAGAATCTGCCTGGGATACAACTACACTGTGAAGATGACTGTAGTGACCATTTAGACACAGTCCAGAGGAAGACTGTAGAAACCTGAAGGAATTTGCCTGTTTGCAAATATTTATCAAGTGCTGGCATGTGCAGTGTGACTCTGGCACACCTGGCACTAGTCAGTTGTTGCATTTGACAGTCAAAACCTGCCGTGTTCATAGGAATACACCAGTTGCTGTGAACTAAAGGAGCCCTCACTTCCAGCAACAGATGAGCATGCTCACGCTACCCTGACATATGCAGGGAAGTGAAGGGGCAGTTTCCTCCCACCGAGGTGCATTTCACTGTACTCCTCACATTCCCTGCATTCCCCCACTGTGACTCACTCTTCCCTACAGGCTGATTTCAAACAGGACAAGAGATTTCAAAGCACTCGCTTTCCTGCAGAGGAAGTTTCTGCATCTATGACAGATGTGCTGGGTTATCCAAGCTGAGACTTGTATCATTAATATCCTTGTTTATCTGATGCTACCCTTCTCAATTTATAAATATTGCTAAGCTTACACTCCAGCCACGTAATCAGCCTAGTTAAGCTTTACAACCAACTGTGACAGGTTTTATAACTAGTTCAGAGAAAGAAGCTTCAGTCAGGGAGCAAAACTAGGCTTCGGCATATTACATCCTGCCTGGGACCAGGTCCAACACATGACACCTTCTGCTGGCTGCCTTCTGGCTTAGTACATGTGGGGACCAGACGCTCTGGAGTCACACTCTGCCACCACCCTCTCTGCATATGCGTTACAAAGGGATCTAAATGAAGCATCATCACGCTGCTCATGGATCACAGAAATGTCCCTGTATGGCAGAATGCCACGTTGCTCCAGTTTCCTAGGAAAGCAGCATAGCTGTGTCAAGGTGGTGTCCAGAAAAAGCTTCTGTATTGCTCTATTAAGAATAAGATAGACTAGTTTGAGTGTTTAACAAGGATCTCTATACCGCAGTGCATCTTCCTCCACCAGCACCGTACCTTTGACTGAGCAGCAGCTGTGCTGCCTTCCAGAGAAAACAACTGCTGGAGGCTGGTGCTACTGAACCTGGACTACAGTCCAAGAGTCAGGGATCTACCTACTTGTCCTGAACACTGGTCAACTGTGTATATAATTTACTTGAGTGTTTTTGTAACTTCTTCAAAAGCCACCATGATCACCTTGAAAGCTAGCACTAGAAACAAGGATTCTAAACTACCCAAGTGAGCCACCATGTAACTGGTAACAGTTACAACAGCTGCCAGCTGAAGCCCAAACTTGGGCTCTTGCTCATCAATAATTTCATCTGTGAGGACTGCAAAAAACCAGAAGTAATTAAAAAAAATATATGCAAACAAGTCAACCTACTTGCATCCAGAAGAAGCTTTACAATTTCAAAGTTAGAATGTGAGACACTGTAATGCAGAGCTGTGTTTCCGTTTCCATCTGCCATATTGATAATATGTCTGAGGACAGCAGGGGAAATCTCTTCAAAAGCAGTTATGTAGTCTCCAACCATTTCAGGGACAGCCGACTTCTGACTTGAGACACGAAACCACTCATGCTGGATGGTATTTAAACAAAACCTCTGCCAAAACCAAGACACAAAAATTTACATATGGGCAATCTATTTAAAGGATTTTCCATCCCACAAGTCAGCAATGCAGGAGGTCAAGCCTTTTTTAGTCAAATGTGGGAAGAAAGTATTCAGCTCACAAACAAGATATATGGACTAAAGCTTCCCCTCTGACTAAACCCCTCTTTAAAACACCATTTGTTTACCTCCTCTCATTTCACCTAATTTTCAGGAATGGTTCACCTCTGAAGACACAGAATTTTAGGGTAAGATTAGTCCCAGAATTAATGGGTATCAAATACTGGCGAACAGAAAAAAGACTTGGAGTAATCATTTCCATGAAATATTTAACAAAGTTTACATCACTGATGAACCCAAGACTAAAGAGCGGTGGGAACACACATTTCTAGGAGAATTAAAACAGCAGCATGCTAAATCAATTAGGCCCAATCCCAAGGCATGAATTACCAAATGCACAAAGTACAGGAGAATTGGCTGGACAGCAGTTCTGCAGAACAGCTGGACATTACAAGTCAATAGTCTGAACCCGAGTCAACAACATCACACTGTAATCAAAAAAGCAAATACTCTTCTGTGATGTATGAACACATTTATAGCTTGCACTGCATGTGATGCAGTTCCTTCTCTCTGCCTAGCATTGTGAAGACAACAGCTGGACTACCTTGTCTGGTCAGATCACTGGACATGAAAGATTCAATTGAAACAGTTTCAAAGGTGAGCAGTGAGAAAAACTAGAAGTCAAGGAAATCTGACCTATGGGACAGACAGGAAGGACTGAAGACACTCTGCTGAAAGAACAGCTAAGGAAAGGAACCCTGTAACATTTCCACAGTGCAAAAGGCTGTTGCTGGGAGAAAAGAACCAACTTGTTCTTCACAGGCAAGCTGGCTGGCTGTAGTAGGAAGTGACTTTAGCTGCAATGAGAAGATGCAAACTAGACATTCAGGATAAACTTTCCCATTTCTGTAGACTCAGGGTGGAGGGGTAGGAGCCTCTGAGGACGAGTAACTGTCTGTTGGGAACAATGTAGGTAGAGCAGATCTAGCTGTGAGCCAAGGAGGTTCCTGCAGTCACCGCTGCTCTGACCTTCTGAGAGAATTTCTCTAACCTGAGAGGACCACCACGTCCTTATTCTCTTCTCATAAACCCCCACCTGCAACATGGCCAATAAATTCAAGGACAATTTTGCAGAGAAAACTCAGCATGCTTCTCTAGGCTCTAGGGAAAACACCAAAGGACCTGTACCAGTAGCTCTAGAGGGGACCCATGTCTGGTAAAGGGAGAATATTCTACACACATCAGTACTACATACGTATCTGTACTACATATTCATATATACAGAATATTCTATATCAGTACTACTATAATAAAAACTTACAAGGTCCAACCATTTCAGTCGAGAGACCACATGTTCTGTGAGTATGCAGAGTTGAAACACAGAAGTGGTCATAAAGTGACACAATGTAAGTGTTTTTCTATTTTAGACTGAGTGCAAAATACCACTAATGATCTTTACACAGTATCACATGCATTATTAAGTAAATAATACACTTTTTTAATTCAAGTAAGCTATCACGTCCCAAAAGGAGCAGTCTGCAGCCTCTTCTGGTGTAAACAGCAGCTACAAGAGCTGAGGATGTTGGAAGAGGTTGGGACAATTTATAGAGATCCCTAGCTGGACTGAAGTTTATACTTTTTTTGGACAAGACTTGTTTATCAGCAGACAGAGAGACAGCAAGTGCTGATTAGTCTGCAGTTTCCAGGTACAAAACACCACTTCTGCTGGAAAACATTTCAAGCACAAGAAACATGCATTCAAATTACACCTCTAAGGCTGAGATTATCAGCTGGTTATGCCATTTTTGACACTTTCAACTCTGACTGGGCCTGAAGCATTTGTTGTCTGAATTCCTAAACTACTCCTGAAGGACTGACACAGGATTAAAAACTACCCCTCACAACTGCATTAAACAACCTTTCATTCTCTGGACCACAAATGTCAGAACTGGACACAGACGATATTATTGTCTGTGTCTTACAGACAGTATTATTGTCTTTAAGAAGCTGCAGATAGCCTACAGTAGAGGAGACTGGCATTGGATTGCTGCCTTTTACATCACTGCAAAATTGTAACAAATGCAAAATTCAATTTCGTATCACTAAGCAGTGTTCCTTTGCTTTCAGATTGTCCTCACAAAGTAGCGTAGGCAATTCCTATATGAGGCATATAGGTAATTCCTATATGAAGCAAATACAACCTTATTTCTTGAGGCTGAGTATTAACAATGAATATTCCCTACTCCCTGCTGCACTGATAAAAGCTACTAGTGCAGTAAGCAAGACAGAAACAGTACCACCGTGCTCAGAAGGAGGCAACTGCAGTTTCAGAACAGACTGTCTGTTAGAAACAGGCTCCTGACTCCACACAGTCTCTTAATGCAAGGCCTGAGAGCTGCTTATAGCAGTGCTAAAGCAACACTTACAAAAATAACATGGGAATGCATGTATGTGTTTAAACTGTGCTTTCATGTTACTATTTTTATGTGTATGCCTTGGGACGACAACACCCCAGCACACAAAGCACAAGTACATTCTCACAAGTACAAGTACAAAAGTCCCCTGATAGAAAAACAACTTTTTGACTCTTCCAGGAAAGATTAAATCCTCTTCTGCCTAGCCACTGCGGTGCTGGTCCTGCAAAACCAGAAGTTATCCCTCCCTGAAGTTTTTCTGTTGCAGCTCAGAGAGAATTTTGCTATGCATTGCTTACCACATCTTTGTTGGTCAATGCCTTGGGATCATCAATGTTGTTTCTCAGCAGGTGACAGGCAGAAAGCATCTTTTCGCTTAATTCATACCTGAGGGAGACAGCAGAACACATGGCATGTTTCAATGTTTCTGATGTTTCAGCATAAAAACATCTACTTTTCTGAAAGTCATGTAGGAATGAATGTTTCCAGCAAGCCATCAGCTGCTGCAATGCAGAAACCACTCTGGCATCTCTTCTCTGGGGGGACTCCCTTCACCGCAAGCAGAGATGTATGTGGGAGGAGGAGTGGGAACGGAGAGCAGGTGACGCATCACTTCTGTGCTTTAGATTTGGCAACCCTTCCAGTGGAAATCCTCACCTACTGCTGTACAACTGCGGAACATGTACGACAAAGCATGTATTATATACTCTGTGCTTCAATGACTGAGGAAATGCCAATAGCTGTGATGGAAACTGCACAGGGAAAGGGCACAGGCAGTGGTTCCCAGACAGCTCCCACTTACTGGAACCAACTTTTCTCATCCCATCCACTCTGGAAATTTACTCTCCTTCTCCAGTTCCCCTTCATGTTTTCACTTCTGCCTCCTTTCCATCACAAATTTCAAAACTCAAGGAAGAGCTGAAAATAAGGCCCATGCCTGTGCCACATGGCATGCTAGGCTACAACCTGCCACAGAAGATAATGGCAATTTTCCAAGAAAAATTCTCCCAAAAAGCAGAGAGGCCAACATACTTCTGTGGAAGGCAGACACTTTAGCCCTCCAGGGTTACAAGCCAGCTGCTGGTGCTTCCAGAACAATGAAATGCTCTACCATTGCATGGGTCATATTTAGTCCCATGGGGCCATGCACCCTGCTTCTTCCCCTTCAAGGGCATCGCCAGGGCAGCCAGCTTACAAAGACCATGCTACTCAAGTACACGTGGCTATCCAAGCTGTCCTGCTGCCCCTCTTTACAATCCCCCCTGGCTAGGATAAATATAAATTGGAGAGCTCTGTTGAGCTCCACTGAGAAACTGCCCACCTTTTTATGCCACTTGTAAAATAACAGGCCATCCTACAGGACTGTAAAAACAAAGCTCAGGGCACTTCAAAACTCACAGCCCTAAGGCCTACAAATAGCTCTTAAAATAATTAATTTCTGCAGCTCTTTTATTTAGCAGTTGATAATTACAGGTAAGTCTGATGTTAAGCTGTGTGTCCAGTGAAACATTAATTTTGTCTTAGCTCTTTTACTGTTATTATTCCACTTAGATAATTTGCCAAGTTAGCGCATTTGTAAACATCTGGCAAACCCAGGATCTACAAAATATCCCTTTACTGCCTACGTATATGATTCGTTTTGTTCATTCACTAATCAAGAATCAGAAAATCTCACCACACTACTGCTTTCCATGTGCCAAAAAAAATAAAATAAAGCCTTGCCTGTCAAATACTAACTTACACAACTCATTACCAGCAGTTTGAAAAGTAACTTACACATGAAATGCTGAACAAATGCATGATGGCAGCCTTGGAGTATACTGTAGTACACAATCTCATATGATGTTTATGATGTTAGGGTTGGGTGACCTTGTTGCTGCTGTACCCCACCATCTTACCAAGCAGTACCAGCCACAACTGAGACGCCTTGCAAGGTGCAAATGCAAGATGTGCTCTGAGCAGGCTGATGACCTGGTGTGCATGGTTCAAGACTCATTTGCTTGTTCACTCACTGTTTTAAAGACCAGGTTGTTAACAGGGCATTGCCCTCTCCCATACGAGTGCCATTTATGACCTGGGAGAGCCTCTGCCAGGTGGAAGCCACCTGGGTCTCGCTATAAACGAACCGTACCCCAGCCAATGGAAAGGACAACCTCCAACACCTTCTCCCCACTCACACATGATTGTTTTGCCACAAAACCACCTCTGGTTACCCACTTGAGTAGGAGGGGAGTGGGCAGCAGTTGAGCAGTGATGGGGCTGGCACTTTCTCCACCAGCACAGGCACAGCCATGGCTCGCCCCATGCAATGAGGCAGAGCTAACCCCCTCAGAGGCACTCAGGAGAGGGTGAGCAGCCTACCTCTCTCTGATTTCCACCTCCTCGGCCTCGCACTCTGGAAGGGGACTGTCCTTCTCCGCCCCCATGGCACAGACCTCTGGAGCACGGGATGTGGGCTGCCCCTCCTCTGTGTGCCGACTGCAGGGGTACTCATGGCCCTCGCACTCCTCCTCTGAATCTGAGGAGGAGCTCTCCTCAGAGCTGGAGTCATCGCTGGAAGTCGTCTCATACCTGGGGGGAGAACAGGTAGGGGCAGAGGCACTTGCTCAGTGCCATTCAGCAGCAGTCAGCACCTGTCTGCACTAGGGCAGCTTGAAAAATGTCTTGCAAAGGCTGTTTTGCACTCAAGACCTTTTCTACTCACTAAACTCAGGGTCACTGCCAACTGACACTGCGATTATTATGTGCACAGTGTGTAATGAAAAAACAACCTTTTTTAAACAGAAGTCTTAATACTTTGTTAGACCTTGTCTTAGCCCTAGGATGAAATTACTTTGTTCAGAGTAAATTGTGTTGTTATATTACTAGGCAGATATAAGCAGGGAAGCTAACAAACCTATCTAAAGACAACAGCTGCAATTTTAACACTTCTTCCTGACACAATCCAAAACATTTTGATATTTTGGGTGAAATGTAAGTGATTTGGAAATTATAATGGTGATTCTAATTAATTGTCTTACCTCACTAACTGCAGCTGCTGAAGAATTAATATACTAAGCCTATTTTCTAATGTACAACAGTGACTGATAAGTGGTAATTCTCAAGTAAATATCCTCTACTGTAAGTAATAATACTTTTAGCCTATATGTATGAATTGAAGTAACTGCAATATTTAGGCTACATACTATATCAGACACTTGTACTAATTTAAAACTAATCTTAGGAAAGGGCTAGAAAAGCTCCATAAAAACAATTTGGTGAAACCATTTTAAAGTTCTTTGCAATATTCTGTGTGGGAAGTAGTATTTTAAAAGATAGTTTTCCCTACTGTTTTCTGTATTTGTGTAACAAAGTTTCTCTTTATCTAGAGCAAAGTCAGAAAAGTTAATTCTTAGGCAATGCCATCCCTTGCTGATTTGTTCAATAGCACAATGCTGTGTGCCAAAGAGATATTAAAGTTTTCCTTACTAAAATATTGCCTGAGAAATGTCCCCATCGCTCTTTGAGTGTGAATTAAGTTTCATTTTCCTGTGTTGAATTTGGCAGCAATCTAATCTACAGGTATTTGAAACTGATGCCACATATGACTTGCAAGCACCATTAAGATGAGCTCAGATGTTTTGTGCTTCCCTCTGACCCTTAAACACAGCAGATGCACCTCAGCATGAAGGACAGGACAAAGCCACGCATACACTCCTGAGTTCCTCCTTTCCTTCCCACTGTGAAAGTGCTACAATGACAGATTTGCTGCAGACAGGTATCTTACCCCCCATTAATGCCGACAAACTGCAGGTTCTTCTTGGTGTTGCTCAAATCCTTTTTCCCATCCCTTTTCTTCATAATAGATTTGAGTGTGCTTTCATTATTAGTACATACTGTTGAAAAGGGAGACAAGGCACAGGAGTCAGTACAAGCCTGTAGTTGGCTTTGACAGCAGCAGCTTTAGACAATTTTTCAAAACAAAGAAAAAGCTTTCCATTTAATTTACCAACTGAAGCTGGGCTTTCAAATCTTTTTTATACATATAGTCATGGTGTGAGATACACATTAGAAATACAGACAAGTATTTCTGAAAACAACTCTGGAAACAGAAAACTAGTGTAGCCTAGCTTTCCCATCTTCCAACATGCTGATAATCTTTATGAAGCTTGAGAAAACTTCAAAAAAAGACATGTTTGGGGTTTTTTTCTTTGCTATTTGTGAAAGACTTCTAACATTGAAACGGATTACTCTGTTAAAAAAACCTTAATTCTTGGTGTCAGATGACAGCGGCTCATTGCCTGAACTAACTCATCAGTACAGACAGCACATTTAACGATAACCTATTCAACAGAGCAGGAAGGTTCAATCAAGGCTGGTTCTTTTAGATTTTAGTATTCGCTGGAACAACTTTTAAAACGATCTCTAAGCATAAGACAGCTAAAACATTCATACAAATTTAAGTTTTTTCAAAAAACCCAAACCCATTATTAACCCTTTCTCTCTCAGTAAATTTTTCTTATGAAGACACTAAATGTCATTTCACTGATGCACTACAACCTGCCACTTAGAAACTAACCACTGTCTGCAGACACAGGCTCTCACACTGTGACTTTCACCATAGCTGCATCTTTCCCTGCTTTTGTAATTCTGAGAACACTGAAAACCTCCTTTAACTGTATTTCATCTTCAAACTCCATCAGCGCGACGAAAGGTGAATGTAAGCCAGTCATTACCATAGAGGCCAGAGGCAAGCTGGTCATCTGTCAGGTTAATTGGAGCGAGAGTTTTGTCCTGAGAAGAAAAGGGCTTCCTTCCCCGAACAGCTTCCACCAGGGGAGTTTTCCTCTCCTCCTGAGCGGGCACAATGTCCTGCTCCAATTTCAGCGTTCGCAAATTTGAAGTTAAGTGTGTGTTTGCAAGCTGCCCGTGAGGAATGTACTCCAAAGTAGTACCTGCCAGAAAAGACAGTAAGCATCACGAAGGAGTCAAGACCAACACATTTCTGTCAACACTGTGATCAACAGGGTGGGGGGAAAAAAAAAGGGCAACATTTGTTCTTTTCAATAGTCTTTCCTGAGGATCCAATAAGAAAAGGGTGTGATCGTTTTCAGAAAATGCAAAAAAAAAAAAAAAAGCTGTTTTTCTTTCCATGAAAACATACAATACAAGGAAAACTATGAAGTTACTAGCTTTAAAAAGGATTAAAGGAATGGTCCTTCCTTTTCCTTCTTTTTCGGTCTGTGCAGTGACCTCAGCTCCTGCCACCCTAGCCCAGGGCAGACTCTGAGCTGCTCCTTGCTGACATGCCTGAAGAATGCATTTATGAGCTCTGCGGTTCTTTCTGCAAGATAAGTGCCCATTTTATCTTAATTTTTTTAAGAAATGGTATTTTCCATGAAAGCAGAAACTTTTCAGGAAACTTTCCTTTTTGCTAGCATTCCACTGATTCTGGAAGTTAAATACTTTACCTACTTACTGAGACAACTACAATAAACTACCACCACTGTGGTTTTTTTTTTTTGTTGTTTTTTTTTTGACAGGATTGTAGAGCTATTAGTTATATTTAAATCAAATTCCAAATGTTTGGGTTATAGGGTTTTTTTCCTGACTTGCTGGCATCCACTCATTTTTTCCCTTTGTGTGTTTAAAAGGCAGTACTAATTACTCACAGACTTTAACAGATTGTCCTGGAGTTCCTCCAGCTGTGCTATTACAACAAAACTGCACAAATGTTTTTGTTTGTGGAACACACTTTTTTTTACACACACATACTTCCTTAAGTGATCTGGCTAGCACTGCAAGGAAAAAAAAAGATGATACTTAACTTAAGCACTATCACTTCTTTCTTTCAAAGCTTGCTTCAATCAGTCATGCCTCCACAGTTTTTTTTCCTTTGTATTTATCAAGAATTAAGCCACAGCTTCCTCATTCAAATAGTTGAGTGGCACTGCACAGGATGCTAACATCTTGTAGTAAGGTAAATTCCAAATATTCACTTTTAGAAATAGCTGACATCTTTTACAACTCTTGCTACACTGCCTTCCCACCTTCCTGCTTCACCTCAGTACTTTTTTCTATCTCTGTAACAGGACATAATGAGGCTGATTTTTCCAAACACTGTCACTTCCCAGAAGCTTCCTCCTTTTTGCTCGTGTTCCCACCCAAGTCTCCAAGATCCCAACTAAGCCTCACCCCACATGCATTTTCAAGGCACTTTCACCAGCAATGTGACCTGTTACCCACTTCCACTATTGCTCATAGCTTCTCCAAGTTACAGGGGAAGCTGCCTGCTGGGAAAGGCACATGACAGGGTATCAACAGACATGTCAGTACAGCAGACATAAAGTTTCTGCCCTCTCAGGGAAGCAAGGGGTGAAGGTAGCAGCCACCCCAGTGCCCCTTGTGCAGGAGCAACCCCTCTAGAGACAGGCCTATGCACTTGGGACGAAAACAGGCACCTGTGGAAATCAAGAGGAAAGTCCTCCCTTCGCTCCCCCACCTCTCCTCACTTTGCAGCAGTGACTGACTTTGGCTGGGTCTCTTCCTGACACCGAGCACCATCCCGCATCCGCCAGCAGAGAGCTGAGTCAAAACCAATGATTTTTAAAGACCCTTAGCTGAAAAAGAAGGAAACTGCCTCTCCCTCCACATGCTTGGAGCTGTGACAGCTAGAATTAAAGAGTACCAAACAGAGTAACCACTTCCAGCTGCAGCTGGTGGTGGCCACCTCAGATGGCTTTACCAGGTCACCCCTTCTGCTCCACTCTCACCACTAAGGACACCAGGAGGGAGCAGAGGAAACCTGCTTTGGAGCAGCAGAGAGATGCAAAGCCTCTGAAGCTTCCTGGGTTTCCTGTCAGCTGAAGTCTCTCCATCCTCTGCCAGGTGTCACAGTCCTTCTCTGAAGGCAGCTGCAACAGCTGCACTGTGTCCTGGGGACACGGGTGGGCTTGCATGTGCCGGAGCTGAGGGCAGCTGGCAGGGCAGAGCAGGGGTCCTGCCTAGTGTGAACCAGTGGCACCTTGGCACACCTTGCCACTCCCCCTCAGCAATGCCCCCCAAAGCCAGAGTCTGAACCTTCTCAGGTGTGTCCCTTCTGCCCTGGGACACAGCTGGGGAGGGAGCTGCAGGGTAGGAACGCCAGAAAGGAGGGCAGTAGCAGACTTTTCTCCCCTGCCTTACAGACTGTGTCCTAGCTAAACCTTCCACTGATGCAGTAAGATCTCAGTAGGGTCCCTTTTCTGGTTCCTCCCTCAGTGGCTGAGATGCACCACACTGAGTTCAGGATCTAAGGCACGTTGTCCATGCCTTCAAACAAAGAAGAAAAAGTATCCTGCTCAGTCTCCAGCATCTGACGAAAGAGGATGACATCAAGGCTTGAGGACAAGCACTCCAGAAATAAGAGTGCATTAGACAAACTGGCTAGTACACTCATTCTCCCAGCACAGCTGTCAGGTGTCTACAGTTACGGTTCAAGGTTCAAAGAAAGACAGCTTTGGGCCCAACACAGCATTAATGCTGTAATCAGTTAATTAGCATCTAACATCAGCTCTCAGGCCTACCCCTTTACAACACAGCCAACATAAAGATGCTAGGAGAGGAGCAACCTAGTGCAAATCATTTGGAAAAACGGACGAAGAAAGCAGCTGTGTTACCCAGCACTATGGTCAATGATTTAACAGATTCATCAGCTGCTGCCCAAACCAAAAAGCTGAATGAGCCAAGTTCTCTCCTCCTCCAGCAAGGCTGCAGGGTTGCTGTCAGGGCTCAAAGTGCCTCACACTTCTCAAGTGTGGAAATGAAACCCTGGCTGAAGATCGCCAGCAGTCTACAGAGACCTTAAAATAGACTCTTCACCTCACCTCACACAGATCTCAAGTATGCCTGCACAGCATCCTGCTCAGTGACACCAGGTCACGGTGCACAACACTGACAGTAAATCAGCCAACAGGCTCAACACTTTGCCAGCCACTGCCTCCACACAGAGCCACTCCAGCAGACTCACCCTGCTGATTTTTGTTAGTTTACTGTTGCAGACAAATAATGCAAACTTAACTTTCCAAGTATGGATATAGCACAGCTAACCACAGCATGGAGCTGCCAGGAATTTCTACATGTGTTTTGCAATATAGTTGGGGATCTTAGAAAAGTTCACAAGCAATTTAGAAGCAGAAGTATGATAGGAAAAAACCAAAAAACCTTAAAGAGACTTCAACTTCAACCCTTATGCAAAAAGCTACTCTCCTCAATTTCAGAGGGAAACAAGTGACTGAACCATCTTCAGCGGTTGAGCTCCAGTGGTTTGAGGGAATGAGAGCACCTATTTTTAATTTTTTAGAAGGAACCTCCTCTCCTAAACCACTTGTGCTTTTTTTGAAAATCTCACCAGTTTAAACCAGGGTGTCAGCAAAACTATACATCAGCAGTAGATTACCCATGTCATTTCTGGCATCTACAAAATTTGTTTATTGTTATTAAGATGCTATTGCCCTTCCTAACTGCAGACCTTCCCTCCCATTTATGAAAGCATGAATAGTCATGTAGTAAGTTGATTCTGGGAACTTACTGGGTGAATTTTAAACAGTATTTTTTTGCCTGAATTTGGTTGAACTTATGGTAACAGAAGTCTGCCCTTTACCTGCTTTTGAAAAATTCCATTTAGTCTGATGAAAGCAAACCTAAGTATTACTACAGAACTGACCTAGCCTGACAATACTTTTATACCACTGGAAATCAAGAGAGGTGCAAATGAGGCCAGGGGAATTAAAATACTATCAGGATGAGAACCTAGCTCTCTGGCTGGAACATCACAGACTTTAGCTAAAAAAAGGGCATGGTCTCGCTGCCTGTGTGGTAGCTGCACACAAATTTTATTTTTAACCTGTTGATCAGTGCAAGCATTTATTTGCCCAATATGTTTATAACAGCCAATGATACAACTTACACACTGTCTATTAAAGACAGCACGTTGTCTGGAGCACATACAGCAAGAAAATACTTCTCTTGCATACTGCATGATTTCTTCATGTTAGCAATAAGCTCCCTGTGAAACTACTGTAACTGAGGAGCAAAATGACCATCCAGTGGTCTTACCAAGTTCCTTTATCCTTAAAAAGCTATTTCTTCATAGAAATATTTTTAAATCCATTTTCAATTTGGCCTATGCATTAGAACTATTGAAGAAAAGAACCCATTCTACTAAGGTAAATAAAAAGACAGCGATGAGCAAACATGTCATGTTTAAACATCTACAACAAATTACATTAACCTATCCACCTGATAAATGTGTTACCTTCAGAAGACTAAGCATAGTTTCATTTTTAAAAGTACTTTTGAGCCATTACAGGCCAAAAGTCACTGAATTTAAAATTTCAAAACAAGAAGTTGCCACACATGAAATTTTTATATCATGAACTAACAGAAGCCAGATTGACTTGGGACCCAGGCATAGGTAAATGTTGCAACTACCATTTGGCTCCAGGGAAAACGCTCCTTCTAACAGGACGGTTCCTTTAATCGGATTGCAAGAGTAAACTCAACTTCATTTTCACTCTCGCTTGCTTTAACCATCTTTGTGTTGACAAGCTGCTTCCGTCCCCAAAGTAGCTTGTGAAGCCAGTTTGTTGAAACTCTAAGTCAAAACCAATTCCTTTAATTGAAAAACACTGAACACAAAAGATTACACATCTGTGAAGCAGTCTAATCATCTTATTTATGAAAAGCTCTCTCTTCCAAGACAACTACACATGAAGCTTGGTGAAAGCCATCCTTAGTTTCCCTGACGAGTGGTGGATCAAAGCATCTCATGATACTAGGCACAGCAGGAAGGTTATCTCAGCTTTTCTTTCTTTCTCATTTATGAGGAGTTGATCCTCTCTGATGCTTTATTGTTGCTGAAATATGACAACACTTCCTTGGAAAAATGGGAATCTCCTACCATTGAATATTCATAGGTGTGCCTGTGACCATGGGAGCTGAACTCTGAGCAAAACTCCATGCCTGAACATCATGACTATGTGCCACAGTGCAGGGAGGGAACTGGAGTTTTACCAAAGCCACTCTAACCAACAGGCTAGCAGGCTGCAGTTTGCCACTCTCTAAGCAGCAATAGATTTTGAAATAAAAAGTTATTCATACCATGGCAAATTACGTTCTTTATGAAGCAGAAATGAGGAGGCAGAGCAGCTTTCAGGTTCAAACACTCCAGGTAGTGCTGCCACTGAATGAAAACAGCCAGTACTATAATGATAATAATGGTAATAGTAGGACAATTACTGATCAGGTCTCTGCTTCTCTTCTGATATAACCAGATGGGTATTTAAAATAAAAAAAAGCCCTGTTAAACACCTCAGCTTCTAGTACAGACGTTACCATTTTAGAATGACATGCATTTGAGCTTTATATGTTGTCACAACTAGCAGGTCAATAGATACTACCTGCTATACAAAAACCACAGAGGAGGCACTGTATTCTTTGAGATGCCAGCCAGCCAGACATGAATAAACAGTACTTATCTGGCACACAGACAGGGCCATCTGCACGACTGTTCTGCATCATGCACTACTTCCCAGGGATCATGAAAAATGCTTCACATATGCCAGCCACTGTCTCCCCAGCAGAGATGGATGGATCCTGTTTGTTACACAAACAAGCACATCTGTACAGAAGCTTAACCTGGTGATTAAGGCATGCACCTGTGGCAGAGCTGAAGCTGAGGGCTTCATTCACTTGCCTAGACATAGACAACCAGTGTGAGCCCACAGCTTTGCAAGGTCCACCGACATGCCTTCACTCTTGAACAACACCAGCTCCTGAGCCTCAGGCAAGCCTCAAGTCTTCAACTGCGCTAACATGGCCCATGCTGCCAGGAGTGGGGCTATCGACCTGTCAGGCTAGAGTCTTTGAGAGAAAAGGCTACAAACTTTGTCAAACAAAAGAGCTGTAAAAACAGCCTTTCTTCAACTCCCTGTTGGCTTTGCATTATGAACAACACAGAGACAACCATGGCCACAATACCTCATTAGTCCTACACACCAGCTTTGGACAACCAGGGGCTTCTTGGACCACCACCATTCCTTCTTTTTTTTCCATCATCACTCAGCCTGCCTCCCTAGCTCTGGGTCAAAGTTAAGAGTCAAAAACCTGGAAAGATCTTTCCACCAGATGGCACATCACATTTTCCTAACCTCCAAGACTTTCTGACATGACTTGCTTCCTGCTTCCTTTCACTCCTTCAAGTCTTCAAGAACTTGCCTCCCTCCTCATGATTATTAGTGTAATGCTTCCACTGAGGTGCTCAGTCAGGCTTGCTCTAAAAAGTCACCGTAAAACTGCTACTTCAAAGATCACTGAGGCAAAATAACCATGCATTTACAGGTCGAATATGCTCAGGTAATTTTTCAGGGCAATGGTAGAACAGTTATTTTTAAATACTGCCCTTGCAATCTCCTTGCCTGTGAAAGACATCCATCTACAAGACTTGTGAAAAGTCCATGTAATTATAACCTCTACAAGTGACATTAGGCCTCTGGCTGGTATCTTGCAAAATGCACATACGCACTCAGATGTAACTTTCTGAAACTTCTCAAAACGTCTGCTACAATAAATGGAGAATCTGAATATGTTTGCCGCTCTTGGTCCTCCAGTATGCTGTATGGTCTAAGAATAAGGATCAGTTACCATCTAGGTTTCTCACCCACATCCATACGATCCAGCTGGACATGGACAGGGTGCCAACACTGGCTAACATGACCTTGCAGAGAGGAAACGAGTTTGTCTGGCTAGCAGGTTTGATTTCCCTGATGTCAATAGGGCTTCTGAAAGACAGCACATATATAAATAGGAGTTGCTTAGTTACGGAAGTGAAGGCGTTTATTTTGCAACAAGCAATACACTAATTGCTAACAGACCCGGTTCAGAGATCACCTCAGAGGTTTGCTTGGCTTGCACCTAAGGATGCCAGCTGCAGTCAGCCCACGTCCTGCTCAGCAGGCTCTAGCTCACATGCCTGCATCTCTATCACCTGCCACAAGCTCTGTCAGGGGCTGTGAGCCTGCAGATGCCCCTGCAGCACATCCCAGTCTACCCAGCACTAGCAGGGAGAAAAATCTGAGAAGTGGAGAATTTTGCTGATGTGCTACCTCAGTCAGCAGAAGCAGTATGGACTAGTAACCCTTTAACATGGCAGACTGGTACCCAAATCACATGCCTCAAAGCCAGATCAGGTATTTTTGCCATAAAAGCACCTTGCCTCTTCTAAGAGGCAATTCCTAAGGATGCTCTTTGAATAAAATACTAAAGATGACACTACTGCTGCTAATCTGAAACCAGACACTTCTGCCTCTATTTTCAGCTTGTTTTTCCAAGAAACCGAGGCTTGCGAGAGGTCATGTTTCATTCAATAACTTAAACACAATTGCTTATTTTAACCAAACCAGACTAGAGACTCGGTGCTCTAAAGGATTTTTGTATTTATACAAGCTTTAGAGAAATCAGGCTTAGATGCCAGACCCGGAGAAAGGGGTGCTGATTCGCACACAAGACACCTGAAAAGATAAATCCAAGTGACATAAAAGTGAGGAAAGGCTAAGAGCTCCCAAGCTACCATGAGATACTGATACATGGAAAAAAAAGAGGCTTTATTAGTTCCAGTGCTTACAGAATTATTTAAGTTACTGCTTCATTCAGCAAAAATCCTTCTACAGAAAAATGTAACACATGATCTGTAAAACCACAGGAACAGGCAGCAGGGCCAGCAGATAAATGCAGTAAAGACAGTATTTCCAAAATTAATAGAAAAGGGAAACATTTCAGGCTTATGAGCTCCTTCGCACTTTCTCCATGGCTCTAAACTGTTATAGCTCAGAGCTTGATTTATGCATGCAGTCCTGGTATTTAGTTCTCACCAGGGACTAAAAATAAAGAAATTTTACACTTAGCATCCACAGCTAAAGATAATGGCATTACAAGTTAAAATAAAATTATTCCAGAGTAATTTTATCAAGAATGTGAAATCTGAATCTGATTATGAACATCTTTAGTAAAATATGATGTACTGCTTCACCTGCGTCTAAATGCTTTCAAATCTCTAGACTAAACATTTGATACTGTGCATTAAAAGCAGGGAAAGGAATTGAGGATTTACAGCTAGTGAAAATTCTGGTTCACTGTTTTTAAGGACACTTCTGGTGTCTGCTAGACACTCTTATTATTATAGTATCATTACTTGTAAGAAGTCCTAAACACAAAGTGCGTACTAGAAAGATAGTAATACTGCATATATAGTATCACATTGCATGTGTGCAGGCAGGATATCATACATTTTTCTTTACCGCTACATAAATGTTGCTTATTGCTTTACTATGCGAAGATAAACTTTTTACTTCAGCTCATTTAATGGATGGTTCCATTTGGCACATGGATATGAAAAAGAATCAGATTTACCAAGCTGCCTTCTAACAGAAATAGGTAAATTTTAAGTCAGTAAATAAGCTGCAAGACCTTTATACAGCAGCGCATTAGCCAATAATATTACGCTGACATTAAATTGTATTTACTCAAGATTTTTTTATCCAATTTAGTACCCACATTACAGATGAATTTGCACAAGTTTTTGCCATCTCCTTAACCTCTTGTTTCAGTTCCTGTATACCAGGACCAAGAAGACGGTATCTGTCAGTCACTGCTAGGCATTATATACTGGTTTCAAGTAAGCCAGTGTTTATAAATTTAATAGTAAAGTGGCTGGATTCACCAATTAGGTGTTAGACAAAAAGGCTAAATTTTAAACTAGACTATCAGACAGCCAAAAATAATAACAAAAAAAAAAGTAAGCAACTTCACCCCAGGGAATAAAGGAATACCTCAAATTAATTGTATAGATTTAAAAATTAATAAATAAAATGCAAGGAGTATTTAAATCTCAATTCTTGCCTTTCCTGAGTGTCACCAAAACCTCCAGAAGTAATTACAGCTTATGCCATTCAAACATGAGGCCATAATTAGGGATTAGGACAAACAGTTACTGGCACAGAGAAGATGCAAGATGTGGTTTCTGTGAAGTGCTCTGAGTTGCCTTTTATAAAGCAATCAGCTCTGCTGGAATGGTGAAAGCACCCCACAGCTCTCTGGCTGTGAGGCACAAGGAACAGAGGCAATGGAAGTAACACTACAAAATCCAGGGAAATGTCTGTGGAAACAAGTCAGTTTGCTGCAGATGTTGAATGGGACCCAACTCTTGTCAAATGTGACTCCATAGTTTTTACAAATTGCATGACAAGTTTTGAGGAAGGACCGAACTGCAAACCCACAGGCACTAACCTCAGCTACTCTTTAAAAGTTACAAAATGGAGTCAACAGTGGTCAAACCCTGCACACTTTGAGATACGTCTCTTGCATTGTCAGAGCCATCATCGTCATCTGACCCTTCAGAGTCTGCTGGACTGGGAAAGATAAAACCACCTGTACTTTTTCAGTTACCACTGGTGAGCTGGAAAGGTCACCCAACAGGCATGTCCAGCAACAACGTCATGCTCTGCATTTCACTGGGGAGGCTTACACACTTGCTTCCAACACTAAGTGAGAGCCTAGCACGTGATTAACCTGCGGCTCTGGCAAGGAGTGGACCAAACGTGCACCCAGGTGCTGGGCTTACCTGACACAGTGCTTCTCTCCAGGCACTGCTTCTGAAGGTCCAGGCTCTGCAGCTCCTCTGTGCTGGCGTATTTCATGACAGAGTTGATAGAGGTGAGGGTGCTGATGAGTTGCGAATTGAGGGATCCAATCTGGGACTGGGGCTCCCCAAAGGCTTCCGCCAATTCACTGTAGTTTTCAGCAAGCAGCATTTGCTGTTCCTGCAGCAGCTTTTGCACACGCTCGATGTAGTGATCCAAGCCTGTCCTCAGCTCAGGTGGAGGCAGAGGGCTTTCCAACAGACCACTCACCGGCTCGCACACAGACTCTCCACCAACACCAATGCTCCTGGTGCCAGACGGCACAACTGGCAATGCAGGGGGTCCGCAGGCAATGCTCCTCATTTTAAGCCCAACCAGGTAATTCTCATGAACATTTATCTGCCCAACACCACAGTCTCTGGTTTTTATTGCAGAGGGCTTCTCAAAGCCAGGGTGGCTAGAGAACAAGGTGCCTACTCCAACCGAACGCGTTTTAGCAGATGCATGTATGTCCTTGACCCGGCCATCTCCTACTGCCACGCTCCGTGTCTCCATGCTCTCTGTGTTGGTCTGTTTATGGCAGCTGCTCAGAGCGGTGTTCGTCCCGCAGTCTGCCATGGAGGCCACCTCCGTGCTGGTGCACTGGCTCACCATCTCCAAAGAGGTGCTGGTTTGCTGGCTAGCCATAGAAGGCACAGCCATCACCATTGCTTCTGCCCTGGGTACAGCCTCTGTAGCTGTTTCACGGGACACATGCTTCTTGGGGGAGCAAACCACCACATCCACAGAGCAATCCCCACAGCCCACAGACCTCATCACTCCAACTGACCGCACCATCCAGCGGGGGCTCAGCATGCCTGCTGGCTCCTCTGTGTTGATGCCTGTCTCACAGACGCTTGACTCTGTGCTAACAGCCTTATCATGCTGCTGAACCGACCTCCCTGTGCCCTGGTCTCGCACCTCTGCCCTCTCTCTCACCAGCCAGCGGCTCATGAGCAGCTCGGGGCCTGCAGCCACACTCCGTACAGCAGGTCTGCAGGAGGTGCCAACACTGCTCGCCTGCAGGTGGTTCCCCACTGACGAATTCGTGACATCCACATGGTCTCCCACCATTTGGTCTCTCATTTGTACAATGGCCTCCACCATCCTGCTGATGACACGGGGCTGAGCCATCACAGCTTTATCCACTTTTTTCCTAGACCCAGCTGCCTGCAGCTCCTGTTTTAATTTAGTCATTTCCCTGTCATGGGTCGTTTCCTTTAACTGAACCTCTAGTCTGTAAATCTTCTCCTTAAGAGCTTCGATGGTCTGCTGCTGAAGCTCTATCTCTTTCTCAACCTCTGTAGACAAGCCAAGCATGGCCTCTGTCACGCCAACACCAGACTCTCTCATTTCTTTCTCTGTCCCCACAGCTACTTCTTTGTGTTGCCTTGCAGATCTGTGGTATATAACCACATCATTCATGTTCTCATCAGCACCTACAGCAACAGACCGAGCTTCTTTTGTCAGGCTTTCTCGGTTCACTGGGAAGTTTGCTGGACTTTCATAATTGCTATCCTGGATTTTTTTCTCCAAGGCTTGCATCTCAGCAGTCAGCTGCCTAAACTCCTCTATCCTCTGAGAGCTCTGCTCCACACTCTCCACCTCCTCTTCACAATCTATATACAGTTCTCCACCTCTTCTCACCTGAGACATGTGTTCCCACTGCTCTGCATTCCCTGCACTGTAGGATCGCTTCCTGAAACCATACGTGTCGTTTTGAGTGGCTTTTCTCTGTTTTTTGAGTTCAGCCATCATGTGCCTCTTCTCTTCCTGCAACACTGAAATTTTGACCTGCAGTACAGGAATAGTCTTGACTTGCTCCTCAAGCTCCTTGAGACGCTTAAGGGCAATTGCCATTTGCTCCCTGATGTGCTGCAGATGCACTGGGCTCACGTTGGTGACTGGCGTAGATATTCCCGAGCTCATGGGGCTGTGACGAATAGAACTGCCTAATGAGGAGCTAAAGCATGCGCCGTAGTCACCATTCCCCTGATACCCATTCTGCAGCTGCTGAGACATGTGGCCGTACCCACTGGATCCCACAAAAGAAGGAAGGGAGCTTGTAGAGCCCATGCCTCCAAAGCTGGAAAGCCGGGGCCTGCGGACATCTCCAGGTGTGACATGCATCATCCTCTCCTGCTCGAGTCGTCTCCGCGTTTCCATGAGGGTTTTTGTGACAAGCAGGTTGTGCCGAGCAGGTTGGGGGGAGGGAGGAGGAAGCTGCTTACTCTCAGGAACGGTTAGGTAGGAAGGAGATGCTTCAAAGGAAACTGAGGGTCTCACAGCAACCGACGAGGTTACTTGACTCCTTGCTGCCGAACAAGACTGCTTGTTCTCATCACTGTTTGACGACGAGAGAGACTCCGTGGAGGTCCAGCCGCTGCACTGACCACCAGAACTCTTGGTAGCCACTGAGGCTGGTATGGCTTTCCTCTTCTTTCGGATGTTTAGTTTCTTAATGGTATTCCCCTTTTGTATATCATCCACGTACTTCAGAAAATCTAAGTCTAGCTGGTAGCCGTAAGGTGTTTCCACAAAATAGGGGTCTTTTCGTTCTTTTTCATCTTCTCCATTTATAACAACTTCCTCTTGTTCTGGAAAAGAAGAAACAAAACAGCATTGGAAAAACTATGTCTCAGTAAACACAAGTGCAGAAAGACGGGTGCTCACAGCACGCTGGAGGCAGAAACTGCTGCTGCAGCTCAGAGAGCAGACCAGTTTTCCGCTGACTGACCCTCAACACTAAATCCCGATTAACTTTTTAGAAGTTAATCAGTAGGTTTTCAAACGCTGAGAAGTGCATATCCACATATATGTGTACACATGCATACACACCGATAACGTCTGTTAACAGGGCACAGAAGTGGCACAGCTAGTAGCTCAAAGCTGCCCTTCCTTGATTCCCTCCTGTCTTCCTGTGTCACACCAAGCTTTCACATGCTGTGCCATCACATGAAGACCACAGGATCACAATGTACCGCACGAATCATCTGGAGAACAACTTCTCTAGACAGTGCATTCCAGCCGGTGACGGGAACTCTGACGCTGCTCCTTATGCAACCAGTGCCATTAGACTTTACACAGATCTGCAGCTGTTCTACGGCTTTGGGAACTGCCGCCCGAAAAGCAGCATTATCAGTTTGCTCTCACTTCAGCTCACACTACTGCCAGCAGTGCCTCTGCCTCTTCCATTTCAAACTGCATGAAGCCTCCCCCACCAAGCTGGGCAGTGGGACGCCCTTGCTGCGGGACCCCCTTGCAGCGGGATCCCGAATCCCACTGCTGAGGCAGCCTGCTGCCTTGCACGCGAGGAAAACCCGTCTGTCCTCCAGACACAGGACTCACCTGTCCCCAAAGCAATCGAAATAAAACTTCACCAGATCTGCTGTGCTTCCTTGGGCTGAGTATTCATACGCGGTGCTGCTGTACAACCTGCTCCTCCCGTCCCGCCTCGGGGGGGTGGGGGGTGGGGGGGCGGGGGTGGAGGAAAGGGAAAACCAACTGTTGCGCGTTAGGAGCTGGAGCAATAATAAAAGCCAGCTTTCCGGTTACCTGAATTAGCCACATGCCTCTGCCCCCACACTGCACATTTTCCATCCACGTATGGCTGCTCCAGCTTCACGTGTCACACGCCGAAGCCCTGCCTCCCTCCCGCCTTTCTCCTGCTTCCACCCATAAGGGAGAGCCGCCGCGCGGACCTGCGGAGCGCCCCGCACAGCGCGCAGCGGGCGGCCGCCGCGGCTGGGAGCGAGATTCAGCTCTCCGCTTCCAAAAGGAGCCGTTTGGAAGCGGCGTCCTCTTAAAGGACTATAAAACCCTCAGGAGCGGCGGCGGTGGGTGGGGGAGAGAAACTCTACTTACTGCAAGTACAGGAAGTGACTTAATGTTGTAATGAAAAGGTTTCGGGGGAAAAAAAAAAAAAACAACACCTCCTGTTTTTCGAGTTTCCTTGGCATGCTTAAGAAGAGCTTTGTCTACAGACAGTGTAACTGCTTTCATGGCGATCCTTTACCCTTTGGATACCACAGGCCACCCGGAGCAACAGGCGGAAGGAGGATGCTGCTCAGGGAAAGCCTGTCTTCCCCGGCAGAAAAAGAACAGGATGGCGACAGAGCCGCAGGCAGGCACCTCTGAGAGCCGCAGAAGTGGGGCCGACCTGAGATCACTGGTATCTCGGTCCTGCAGTGTGGACAGACTGTTTGGCAGACACAAACAACTGCCCCAGACCACATGTTTCTGTTGAAAGACCAGAAAGTCTCAGTACGCTGTGGTATTTACTTACAGATGCAGCCAAAATAGCCATCCGAATACCAGAGTGGAAGCAAAAATACATGCATACATACATACATACTTTAAGCACACAAGCACACACTGCTCCTTCCAGCAGGACTGCCTCCATGTCAGGCAGGGATAAATTCTCCAGGACTCCCACTTACGGAGAGAATGAGACAGAGCATACTCTCCAAATTACTCCTCTTCCTCTCCAAATTCAGTGCTCTGATTCCAGATTTCTCATCCTGGCTCAGTTCCCTGCAGACAGACAACTCTGTTGCACACCCCGCAGCTCCTCGCCCTAGGTTGGTCAGCCTTCTTTCCCACTTGAACCCTAGATTTGTCCCAGCTCCCACACTGGCTCTCATCCCTTGCAGGCTTCTGGTCTCTTTCTGCCTTCTTCCCATGCTTGGGATTTCCGACCCATTTTCTCTACTTACATCCATTTGCTTGCTCCACCAATTCTAACCCAAAATCTGGTTATTCTCTCGCCCCTCACCCTGGGCTTCATTCTAGTCACTTCACCCAAGCCATGCAAATTCCAGCTCCATCAATTTTACCTGCTCACCCATTTTCCCCAGTTCTTTTCCTCTGCTTGTCTTGGTCCTTGTCTTCCTACCCAGCAATATCTCCGATTCTCCCATCACTACACCAGTGAAGTCAGGCAGCTCCTCTAAGCTGTCCTTGGGCACAATGCTTAAGCCTTGGATGGGGCAGGGTGGAACAGACTCTCTGGAAGTCCCAGGACTTAAAGAATTAATGCATGTTTGGAAAAATATTCATAAAACCTCTAATATGCATGCAAATCTCATGTTAAGTCATGAGAGCTGAACTGGAATCTCGGATATATTCTTTCCTTCTTCGTGGAATAGTATCAAGATTGCTCAACAGAAAACTAATCAAAAATAAATACTAATAAAAAAATATTCACACTGACACTGACTAAACCTCTCCACAACACCTGCAGGTAGCTCAGTGTCTTCACAGTGAAATCCCTTTGGTCCTCAGCTTAGGCTGGCAGCACTACCAGGACACAGTTCATTAACAGCTGTTCCACAAGCATGAGACTGCGTACAGAGCTGACTGCCTGTCACTTCTCCTCCAAATGACACCGTGAGCACTCCACCAACACAATCCCAGTATTATGAGTTGATCTGTGGAGACGTTTATTGATATGTTAAGACAAACGAGGATCAGGCATACAATCTACCAAAACCACAATACTAAGGCAGTGTGTGGGAGCTGCGCCAACCCTTTGTGCATTTTGCTGTCTAGAGAAAGGACCAAAATGGGCGTGGCTGTTAAGCGTGGAACAAAGAAAAATGTATGGCTGTTTCCAAGCAATAAAAATGGGTTTGTTGCTTCCAAAAGGAAAAAAAAAAAAGGAAGTTAATATAAGACCTGATAAGACTGCAGCCCTTCTTCCCTTTAGCCCTTGGGTCCTGGATGAACTGTGGTTGCCCTTACTCCCTAGCTTTGGTTGGTGAGCACCAAGTGCTACACAAGCAGGCACCCCTGATTAACCTCGAAGGAAGCTGTGTCTATTTGCCCTTCAGCCAGAAAGGCAAGACGTCATGCCCAGATACCTCAAGTCAGCAAAAGAGTCCTACCTCATTCACCCCAACGCATGGCAGCACGGCAGCAAATGCCAGGCAGTACAAACACTCCTGTTAGGCATCTTGTCTCATCCTTGGTCAGCTGATCATGGGCATTACTAAAATTAGAACTATTCACCAGTCTCTATAGTAGCTGAGGCAAACATCAATCATGTCATTGTGTTACACTAAAACAGTGTGTGCAGATGCACAAACACATACACTTTTGTCTGTGAAAATGCTGCAGACACGCCTGTTTTCTTCTGAAATGTCATTACATGCAATGAGACACAAACACATCATGCTTTTTGGCCAGTACCTGCGAGGTAAAACACCCTGTGAAAAACAGAGGCCTCAGTGTGGTACTGTCGTTATTAATGAGTTTCTCCAGAAGTATGCAAAGACTTCATTTCCCTCTCCCTGCTGCAGGATAACCATGGGCAGGACACAAGCAGCATTTAAGAAATTCACTCTTCAGTTCTCACCTCCTGCACTGCTGGGACTGGCTCTGTCCAAACTTTCCAGTCTTGCCAACTTCTATTAAATTATATCCTATCTAATGCACTACACAAGAACATCAGTGTATTAAAATACTGAGTCAGCCCTACCTGAGTCCACACTAATCCTGTCTGCTCCCAGACCAGGAGAACTGGAAAAAACCAGAACATTTAGCTGATGTGCTTCAAGACTTCTGAGGGAGAGAAAAGCAATGAAAAACTGGGCAGGCATAGAGTTTTGGTTCTACAAGCTAGGAAAACTTTATTGTAGAGCCACCTTGGAGGGCCCAGGAAGATCAAAGAGAAGGAGCTGAAGATGTATTTTTGAAGCTAAAAGTCAAAGGTGCCTTGAAAAATATAGACATCACATCTAAAGCCTTCTCTCCCCATCTGGTTATGATATCTGCTCTAAGGCATTTTTATCTTGGATCTGACTGCTATTAAAGAAGTCTTTTCCACTGAAATAATGTTATGAATAACAGAGTCTCCTTCCAGAGTTATGGCACAAAACAATTCATAAAGAATGCTGCAGAGGAAAAATACAGATTTAACAGCTGGCATAAATGGGGTCAAATCAGTATTCTTACATGCTCAACTTCAGTTTGAAAGGTTATCTGGGGCAGGAAAAGGGGATAAAAAAACATTCTGACTTTTTGAGTCTCTACTGCAACAGAGAAAAAATTGGTGCTTTTCCCCTTTACTCCCTCCCCCAGTACTACTTTTATTCTTTTCTCTTTCTGTTCTTCAGCACATATGAATGAGTATCAGTCTTGCCTTCTGAAAAAAAAAAAAACCCAAACCAAACCCAAAACACATGAGGCTGAACATTTGTTCAAAAAGAAAAAGCAGAATGGAATAATAAACATTTTTTCTTTCATTCTTCTCTTCACGTGTCAGCATTTGAATGTAAGTTAAAAAAACAACAACAAAACCACTTGGAAAACAGACCTTAGCGTTGCAGCACACCCATTTGATCAGCTTTCTTTTGGCTAGCAATATACAGAAGATGCCATGAAATTACTAGCTCCCAAACAATGCAGCCTAGCTCTCCAGTATTTTCAAAGGCGGGGGGGGAAAAGCCCCAAAGTGAAACAATCAACTATCAGATTTTTATTTTATTTTCTTCCAAGAACTGAGAGGGGAAAACTTACAGAAAGTTGTTTCTGTGCTTTGACGGACAGCAGGAGCATCGATTTTTCCCTTTGCAGTTAAAGCACATAGCAGCAGTGTGAAGTATGCCGCAGTGTGGAGCACAGACTCCACACCTCAGTTGGCTGCTTATCTGGCAACAGGAGGAGAGTCATCACAGCACAGCAGAGTCAAGCCATGAAGCTGCCCATGACGATACCCTGGTGCTGGCCTCGGCCACTTTCCTGCAGTGCCAGGCTATGATGCCCGGATGACCTGGCTCGGCTTGTACAGGCAATGGCACAATTGCCCAGCACACTACATTATAGACATGGCTGATAACACCTTCCTTTCTTTTTCTGCTATGGAAAAACAACTAGTAAGCATCACCTTGTAAGAAAGGTAATCTGTTTTGCTATGACGCAGCTACAACTATGCCTGGAGCAAATGGGATTTCACTCCTGAGGCACCTGAGACTGTCAGTTATGGGGTACTACAGTCCAAACTGAAACACCACAGCCAGACAGGGATGACAGACCCTGCTACCAGCCCTGCAGTTACAGGTGTGGAGGATTCTCCGGTTACAGAGAAATTCCATTTACTGCACATTTTACTGAAGAAATAAATCTCCAGTGTGAAATGTTTGCTGCAATTTTAATCTCAAAGAAAAATGAGAAGCTGAAAAATTATAGATTACTTTTTAAAATTTATGTGTCAACACCCCAACTGGCGAGCTGACCTCTAAATCTAAATACTTGATGCTTTGAGTTGGGGGTTCTAATCAAAAATCAGGGACAGCAACTTCCCTGATAATAACAAAGAAAGGATGAAGCTACAACACTGTGTAATAAATAGGTTTTTATTTCAAGAGGTAGAAGCTCCAGCTCAGATATTTGTAGTGGGAAGCCTCACAGAAGTGGATTAAGGACCTCACCTGAAGTCAATGAACACAAGCAGTAGCAATGTTGAAGAAAGATGGTTCAGACAGCTGCGGTGGTTTGGGTGCACTGTGAATGCAGACACAGGGTACTGGGCTACAATGCCACATTTGCCACACAATATTGGTAAAAGAAGGCATTTTAAGAATGGATCTGCTGTCTTAATACCGTGCTCTTTCTAGAAGAAGTAGGAATGTTATAGCAATGGAAGAAAAACTCAAAACAATCACAGCCACAATGCAAATGCCACTAAATGCATCAAAAATCTTTCTGTTAACTTAAGTGGGCTTTTCCATTGACTTGATGCACTCACAGTGAAAACAGTCTCTCAAACAGTTCTGTTCCTCTGAACCTGAAAAATCTTAGTTGCTCAGCATTTTACTAGAATTATCATTATAATAAAAAAATTAAAAATTCAACTGTTTAGCATTATAGCAAAAACAACGAACCAGCTCTCACCTTAGTACTGGTGATCAGATGGATGCGCTAGTCTGGATGTCCCACTGTCACCTCCTCCTCAAGGGTCAATTCCTAAACCATTCTTAACTTTGTAGAAGAGCCTCTGGCTTTTCTTATTCTTCTCCCTTTGCTGCATGTTTGCTAGCTACGTGCTGACACTGTTCATAGATACAAAACCCAGAGCATTTTGGGATCACATAGAAAATGTTCAGAATGCTTACCAGCCTGTTACCCAAAGGCGCATATCTATCTATCTATCTATCTATCTATCTATCTATCTATCTATCTATCTATCTATCTATCTATCTATCTATCTATCTATCTCTCTCCTATTTGGTGTTAGGAGGGGGTCCTTCAAGGTCACATTACCTTTTTTTACACCATTAAAGGTTTTCTTTCACATGGTAAAAAAGTTACCTGCAGAGTTTATATCTGAACATCGTATAACACAACTAAAAATTATTTCTGTGAGCTGAAAGTAAGAACCACCTTTCAAAAATCACACCTCCTAACCCTTAGCCTTTTAATGTCTCAAACTTCGAGAATCTGTGAACTGAAAACTTGCAGCTCAAACAGAACTCATGCAAATTAATTAACCCTACATGAAGGATTAATCTTGTTTATGAGAAATCTATTCCTAGGGGAAAATTAAAAAGCACAACCAACTGTTCTGAGAGTGACTGCAATATGACCCCTTATCAAAATTCACAAAATGTCCTTTATATTCTGGAACAACTAACTCCCTTATTTGAGGCCAATAATAAATCCCCTTTTCAACTGCCCTCACCTTCTGGGAATAGCTCTAGGTCTGACAGTTCTGTGGTGGGACATCATGTATGTGCACCGCCTCAAGGCCGCTAACCACGTAAACTCAAAATTAAGAGGCTAGTCTGTTTTGCCTCCATCCCAGTTTCTGACTCACAGGTTCCAAGGGAAATCAAACTATGGCTGGCAGGAAGCAGGGCATGGGTGGGAAGGGATATAGCCATTAGCTTATTCTGCTAACTGCCCCACCAGCTGCAAGGAGGAGCAGAGCAAATCCCATGGTGGCAGCTGTTGCTGTTGTTAACAGTGCTACCATGTCTGGGTAGAAGGTACTCTAAAGCCATTTGGGCAAACTGCTGTCACAAGTCAGCTTGTGGGTGCACTGTGGCTCTAAGCATGACCAGCAGGACCACCATCAAGCAAGTCAGAAGCAAGCTGCAGCCTTAGTTGAATTGCACTGATGCATTCCCCAAATCATACTTTACCAACACCGCTTTGTCAAGAAATGTAATGGAGGAAGAAAGAGCTTGCCTTACATTGACAGCAAAGGGGCTTACTTGGTTCAGCCACAAAACATGCTCTGCCCTGAAAGACACTAATTTCCTCATAGTAAAGTCAGCCTTCTGCTCTCTCTCAGGTATCACTGGGAAGAGTGATGAGGTGTCAACAGTCATCCTTTACTTTTGGGCTTGAAGTGTTTAAGCGTTAAGTGTTAAAAGTCCTGTTTACTTGCATTTGAAAACCAGATGCCAACAAGGCAAGTCCAAATCCATATGAATTTATTTTTTCCAAGCACCTGATTCCACGTCCACTTTTTTTCACCTTGCAGTATTTGTCTACTTGAGAACTGCCCTTCGTCATTCCCTGAAGCATTTATTTCATTCACTTTCTACTGTGTGCATATTTATGGGCTCCAGGCACATTTGTGACAAATGAACAGCATTCAGTTTAAAGATGCTTTCCAAACCAGACTAACTCTGGCCTGGCAAAATAATGTAAGTTATGGCAAACAGTAGATTCCAATCACAAGCTCCTCACAGCCTGGGAGAAAGCCATGGGTGTGAACTACCAAACATAGCAGGAGAGCAGCTCAGTTTCAGACCAGCATAGCCCTCCTCGCCAAAAAAATATGTCCCAATAGATCTGGGCTAACAGTTTCAGCTACTGATGCTGATGAACACAAGGTTGAGTCCCAGTGTTGGTAAGGCACCTTTGCTGTCCTCTACTGCACAGAAGAAATCTTGAAGCTTCCCCACCTCCCTTGCCAACCTTTGGAAATGTAGCAGACCTGCCCCGTTCTTCCAACAGTACATCATCCTCTGTTGCTTTACACCACTTCATCATCACAAAACAAATGACAAAGAAAAAACAATTGCAAAGACCAAGGCTTACATCCATATAGTAGGATGGGCTTCACAAAACCCAGATAGAGGGCTGGTAAAGCAGAAGAGGAACAAACCCCCAAATATTTATCTTCATTCTTCACTCATCCACATCATCTCCTCACTCCTCATGGGGGCCAAAGAAGTCATGGCTGCAAGCCAGGTGTTTGCCTGAAAAAGTCTGTGCATCAGTGCTACCTGCTGAAGCCCAAGCAAAGAAGGCTGTGTTTGCTTTCTTGCCAAGAGCAACTGAACTGCATCACAAAGCTGAAATATTTAGATGTATAATGTCATTACCCTTCTGTGCCTATAAATCTCTGAAGAGGTGAGAAGTGGAGAACAGATACATAGGGCTATTGTAACAGGAGTAACCATGAGGAAAGAACCTGAACTCCTGGGATATAAACCTGCCATGGATTATTAAAACTGATTTACAGTTTCAGTTTGGTCTTACAGCTGTGCACAGGGTAGAAAAAATGGAAGAATTGTCTTCTGCAAGAATGGTTCTACAAATACTTGTATTTATGAGTCCTAGAAGGACATTATTTTGTCACATGCTTACCTCCATAAGGAATATGGTTTATGCTGCATGATCAGTATGATATTTCAAATACTGGGAATTGTTCCCTCCTACCCTTTTTTATATTAATCTAGTACTGATTCCTTCCGTGAGATAAGACGTGTGTTGCTTTCCAAACTTCAAAAGCTTAAGTGATTTGCATTTTCCAAAAACACTGGAAGATTCTTCTCTGCACTTAAAATAGTTCAGACTGATGAACTGATTTTCTCCACAAAAAAGCAATCAGAGAAAATACAGAAAAGGTCATTATTAGAATTAATTATTTATGCACATTCTAAATAGCTAAAACCCGTAGCTTATAATTTGAAGGATATGAACAGTGTTCAAAATTAGCAGCTTTAAGGATAGCAGCTACCTTTCTGCTGTTGAAATGATGCCTTGCAGTAAATAGGTGCAGTGGTCCCTTCACTTGAGTGTTCACAACACCATCTCCCACTAGAAAACCTGTTCGCTGAAGGAAGCAAACCTCTCTCTATATAAGAACAAACCCAAAAAATCTACCAGAGGAGTATGGCACCACAAGTGCAAACTCCCTTCAGACAGCAGCACTTGTGAGACAACCTAGCTAACAGGGTACTGTTAAGAAACGACGAAAACCCATCTCAGACTAATGTGCTAAAAGAACATCGAGGCTGGTTTCAACTGTGCTACCCTGGGCTGCCCCCCATCCCTTTTCTCAGCTGGCCCACAGCACTAGCAGAGCCAGCCACTCACATCTCACCTCTCCCCCATCCCATTCGAGGGTCTCACTCACCGATCCACACAGAAGCAAACCCTTGGATGCTGCCACGTTTAGTTTTTCAGGAAATTAAGTCTGAAGCTCACTTTCCTTTGCCTTAAAGGGAGTGTGTGTTCCTGACACATCAGCAGGCAGGGAGCCCAGAGGTTGCTACAGAGCATTTATTTATACTCATTTGGAATTTCCTGAAACAGTCCCAGCCCCGCAGCCAGCCCAGTGCAGCACCAGTGGTTTCCTTCATGGCACTTCACATGCTGCGCAACACCTCTGGCTCCCCAAGGGTTGAAATGCCTGAAATGGGCAGCAGGACAAAAGAAACCATACCAAATGACACACTAAAAAGGTAATTCTTTTTTCTCTGATAGAGACAGATTTAACCTGAGAGGGAATTAAAAGTTCAGGTCACTTCTCTTCCACCCACATTCCCTCTCATTCCCTCCCACCCCCACCCCTCTCATTTCTCACTCCCTCATGTGCACCTAGAGCACAGAAGGGTTCATTGATATAATTTGGGCAGAACAATTACCTCTGTTGTAACCACCACTGCTTGCAATTCTGCCTGTGTTACATTTAATCCTGTTTTGTTTACACTTCTCAAATGCACCTTATAATTTGAGGGATAAAAATAAAAACTTTTAGTATAAACTTACAGGAACAGTTTTCTTTTTTTCTCAAACATGGCCACAGTATACAAGATATCCTTCATGCTAGTACAAGCACTTTCAAAATTATGCACAAACATATTTCATTCTTCCATATTAATTTTTCTTGTTTCCACATAACAGCATCTATTCACTCAAGTAAAGATAACTGGGATTCCAGATGCAAAAAAGGTCACTTCTCAGCATCATAAAGAGACCTTGAAAGGCCTCAGCTCCATCTCTCTTCACCTCTGCTGATAGGAACAGTTGCTGTAGTATAGCCAAAACAAGGACTCTAAAAGTAAAGGGGCAAGGGGACAGGCTAATTTAATGAGGATAGTGGTCCTAAGACTTCTCAGGACTAAAGGAAAAGAGTCCTTATTATCATGCCTTCCATCCAGATTCCCAAAAACAGTTAGAAAAAAAGAAAAAAAGAAAAAAAGATATGAGTTGTTAAAATAATTTCTACGATCACTGCAGATTGGAAGAGTTGTGCTTCAAATAGAAGTGGGATCTTGTGCTGAAATGACAGGAGAGAGGTCCAAGTCCTCCACAGCGCCTTCAGCTAAAATGGCACAGACTTCCAATAAAAGTGTTTCCTGAACATGTATAGTGGCTTCAGTGATATTTAAGATGAAGCAAAGTAATATTTAATATTTACAGGCATCAGCTTTTGGACTATAAACTAAGTCATATCCTGTAGATAATTTCAAATTTATTTCCTTGCATTACAAGTCATTGATGCATACATGATGAAACATGAGCTCCTAAAAAAGGTCTGAAGGAGGTCTCTAGACATAACCAACTTGTTGGATCTATGGACCACGAAGGTGCTGAATTTTGAGTGAATTGGTCTGGTTTGGTCTCTGCTCTAAGTACACCATCCATAAAGAAAAGCAGCTTTCCATAAAAAATGCTTTGGGAACAGCTTCTAACCATGCTTTGAAGTTTCTCCTACAAGACACAAAAACTCTAGGGCTGCTGAAACCCAAACTATGCTTTCTGTTCAGAGAAAAAAAAGCAAAATTTCAGCCCCTGAAGCACTGCCTGGAGCCTGCAGCCCAGCCCTTTGAGCTCACTGGCCTTCAAGCCCCATCCTTCAACCTGCAGAAGGGTGAGGACCAACAGTGCAAAGCAGCACTGGGTGTTAACTGCTGGGCATCTCTACCTCCATCAGCAGGTCCTTCACACCAGGCAGGGGAGAACATGAAAGTATGCATCTGGTTTTCTGCTGTGGGGGAAAAAAAAAAAAACCAAAAGTGGCATCCAGGATAAAGTACGAGAAAAGAAGATATGGCCAACAACACATCCTTCTCAAGAGTTAGGATTCTGCTCGGGGGGTGTGGGTGTGGGTGTGTGGGTGTGTGTGGGTGTGTGTGTGTGTGTGTGGGTGTGGGTGGGTGGGTGGGGGGGGTGTGTGGGGGGGTGTGTGTGTGCGTGTGCGTGTGTGTGATTCTCTAACATTGTAGGATTTTCTAAAAAAAGGACAGTGTGATATCCTGTTTAGGTAAGACAGAATTTTAGCAGCTGTCTCCCCATGGTCCATCTGTTTATCATTACCCTGTGGTTTCAAGGGCTTGACATCTGAACAAGCCCTGCATCAAGTCACGCACCTTCAGTGGACTCTCCTCAAAGGTCAGTCAACTCAGCAGGCTGAAAAAGTCTTGCCACGAGTACAAGCAACATCCCAAACCATGTATCAGCACTTCACCCCTTGCCCAGCAAGCCAAGTATGGAGGCACATGTCTGGGTTGGCACCAGTAAGACCTAAAGGCAAAGAGCACATGTGTATTTATTCTCTTGGCCTTTGAGAACTTTATGATGCCAAATAAACTCATTCAGCTACTGTTCACAGTAGAAACAAAACTGAGGTCAGAGCACAGCTCCCCAGTGAACAAAAAACCAGACTTGACCTGAAGCAGAGTGAACATAAGATTTGGTGTACGGGCAGTCAACTAGCTGGTAAATTTGTATCTGAAGAGGGGGTTATTTCACACCCTTTCTGAAAACAGAAGGCAGAGAGGGTACAATGGATCTCCGAAAGGCGATGGATGAAATGCAGCTCTTTAAAACCCATGCCTCCAACAGACCATATCCTCAGCACTTGGAATGGCTGTAGCTTGGAAAGAAGGAAATAATCTGCCTGACTACAATGATCCAGCCCAGGGGAGCACAGAGCCTGTCCTGACCCATCACTGTCAGGTTTATTTTCCTGCCCCCAAAACCACAGATGATGCATTTTGGTGAAGGTTGGATATGGGATTCTTCACAGTTTTATTTTGGTGGATTTTGTTTTGCGAGAGGCGGGTGGCATTGCTGTGGGTTGGCGGGGGTTTTTTGGGGTTGTTTTTTTTTTTTTTTTGCAAGTTTGGCAGCTGTTTTCCATAGAATGATTTAAAACTTGCTAGCCATTCAGGTCAGACCTGAGACTGATCTGGACTACCCACCTTCTCTTCCCTAGGAGATGCCTCTGGAAGGGCGTAAGAAGAAAGCAAACATACAGCAACATTTCTCCTCTCGGTCTCAGAAACCTGCAACCCGAGAGACTTCCTGAGCCAAGGGTGGTCCAGGCTGGCTTTTCAGTCACAATGTAAAATGTGTATTTTCAGGATAGCTGGGAGGTATTCAATAACTGTATTCAAAACGTCAGCAGCTGATGTGTTACTACTGTAAGGAAATCTACTGGACAAGAGCCTGGAGATAGTTATGGATGACTGATCTGATCCAATGACTATGTAACCCAAAACCTCCATATGAGAAACTTTGCATGCTACAGTTGGTTGCTGCCGTGGACTGATGGGCCAAGGCCAATTTTATGATGTTCAACAGGGAAAAGTGCCGGGTCCTGCACCTGGGTCACACCAGCCCCACACAGCGCTACAGGCTGGGGCAGAGCGGCTGGAAAGGGCCTGGTGGGAAAGGGCCTGGGGGTGCTGGTCGGCAGCCGGCTGGGCATGAGCCAGCAGTGTGCCCAGGTGGCCAAGGAGGCCAGCAGCACCCTGGCTTGTGTCAGGAGCAGTGTGGCCAGCAGGGCAAGGGAAGGGACTGTCCCCCTGCACTCGGCACTGGTGAGGCTGCACCTCGAACCCTGTGTTCAGGTTTGGGCCCCTCACTGCAGGAGGGACGTAGAGGGGCTGCAGCGTGTCCAGGGAAGGGCCACGGGGCTGGGGAAGAGTCTGGAGCACAGACCTCTGCCTTATGAGCAACAGCTGAGGGAACTGGGGTTGTTTAGTCTGGAAGGGAGGTGGCTCCAGGGGGAAAACTATTGCTTTCTACCTGAAAGGAGGTTGTAGGCAGGTGGGGCTAGGTCTCTTCTCCCAAGTAACAAGTGATAGGACAAGAGGACATGTCCTTAGGTTGTGCCAGGGGAGGTTTATATTGGATATTAGGAAGAATGTCTTCACTGAATGGGTGGTCAAGCATTGGAACAGGCTGCCCAAGGAAGCTGTTGAGTCACCATCCCGGTGTAGATGCGGTGCTAGTGGTGGACTTGGCAGTCCTGGCTTAATGGTTGGACTAGATGGTCTGAAAAGTCTTTTCCAACCTAAATAATTCTACTAATCTGTGAACTGTGAAACTTCTCTCAGCTGCCTTTAAAATATTTTGTCTGCCTTTTCATCCTGTTTGGGTGGTCTGTAACACACTCCCACCATGATATTTGCCTTTCCCCCTGATTGTAACCCATAAATAGTCAACCCTTTCGTCACCACCATCAAGCTCTAGACAATCAAAACACTCCCTCACACAGAGGGCTACCCCACTGCCTCGCCTTCTTTGCATATCCCTTCTGAAGAATTTATAACCATCCACTGCAGCACTCCAGATGTGCAAGTCATCCCACCATGTTTCCATGATGGCAACTATGTCATAGTTTGCTGCTGTAAAACAGCTTCTAGCTCCTCCTGTTTGATGGCCATGCTGTATGCATTGATGCAGATGCACTTCAGTTGGGCTATTGATCCCGTCACCTTTTTGGAGGGGATAATTCCTCCATGACCATTCTCAGGTGCTTCCATGGTTTCTAACACATTGATAACCCATGCGCCTTGCTGCCACATGGATCTCCATCCCCCACCTCGAACAGATATAGCAGACCAAAGGACCTTGCCAGCACATCATCCCTCAAACACTGGTGTTCTGCCCCCAGGCAGTTTCTAGTGAGCCTGGTTTTATCCTCTCCCCTCTTCAAAACTAGTGTAAAGCTCTTCTGATAAGCCCTGCTAACTCCTCTGCAAAGATCCTTCTGCCCCTTTGAGACAGGTGTACCCTGTCTGTCACCAGGAGGCCTGGTGATGTATAAACCAACCCAGGATCAAAAACCCCAAAATTCTGCCGGTGACACCAGGCTCAGAGCCAGATACTGATCTGCTGGCTCTTCCCATTTCTTCCCTCACCACTTCCTGCAACTGGAAAGATAGAGAAGAACACCACTTGTGCTCCTGATCCCTTAAACAACCGTTCCAAGGCACTAAAGTCTCTCTTGATTGCCCTTGGTCTTCTTTCTTACAAATTCATTGCTGCCTACATGAAAGATCACCAATGGAGAGCCATGCTGGGGCAGGCAGCTTTCTCTTCATATCTTTAACCAGGGCCCCAGGGAGGCAGCAGACTGCCCTATGAAGTGGGTACGGTCTGCATATCGGGCCTTCTGCTCCCTTCAGAAGTGAGTCTCCTGTGACAATGACAATGACCCTTTGTGGGAGCAGTTCCTTTTGACGCAGGGTGTAGGCTGATTTAACCAGGGCGACACCTCCCACGCTAGATGAGCCACTGTCCTCATCATTGTTCAGTTCCACTTGCAGAGCCTTGCACCTACTTGTGCATGGGCACCTGGGCAGGTGGGTGGTCCCAGAGGAGACACACCTGCTGGGCCAGGCAGGAGCTTGTTGCCGTTGCCCCCTGTCCCTTAAGTCACCACGTTCTGCCGAGCGGCGAGAGGATGGGCAATCCTCCATATCATATGTCCTGCCTGCCCGTTGGGTCTGTCCCGGGGAAGGTGGGGTGTGATTCCAGTAAGTCTCTCTTTCACTCCCTGACACTCCTCACCCTACTCACCTTTCCCCGGAGATCCGTCACTACGCTGTGACTGCCTGGGCGCACCTCCCACAGGTGTGTACACTGCTGCTGTCCCCTACTGCTGTACGAGCAGGGCACAGCCTGCAGCCTGGCACCTGACACCATGCTTTCTCTTTTCTGTATGGATGGTGAGGCATGCTTGCTTCATACTTGCTTCTTCCTATTTGAGTGTTAGAACTGAGTGAGCTAGCAACTCGGCTTGGAGCTCCCAGCGGGGCTTGACGAGTCAGCTTTGCTCTCCTATCCTGCAGACACAAAAAGTGAATGACACTGAACCTGAACACAAGAGAAAAGAAAAATCCATGGCTCTAAAAGAAAATATATTCTCAAATCTGGAAACACATATACAGGCTTCTTATGCCACAGAAAATGATTCAAAGTGAACTCTGCCTGCTGGGAACTCAAGTTAGAGATTGACTCCTGGTGTGTTTGAAAAAAGCTGACAGTCATTCGGGGCCAGGTGGCCGATCCTGCCAGCGTGGAAGGCAGCCTGTGTCCTTCAGCCGTAATCCCCACTTCCCTGGCTGAGCAGAGGCGGAGGGTGCTGGAAGGAAGTCACGGGTCTGCCAGCACGACCATACAGGTGACAGTTTTAAGCATCTCTTTCCCACTGCAGCTAAGACTCTGCAATCAATCAAACACCATGGATTTCTAGTAACAACTACTAATCCAGAAATACTGCACTTCTGCCCACAGTAACATACAAATTATGCAAAAGGCTGAGGCCAGGGAAAGTGCCACACAAACTGGTGGGAAAAAAAAGTGCCATGCAAAACTAATGGGACCCATGGGCAAGAGTACACATGTCCATTATTAATGTGCCATGTAAACTGCCAAACAGTGCCTACAGTACACATGCAGGAGCATGATCGGAGAAGGACAGTAAAGCTGGAGTGGAGCAGGAGATGCTACACTCAGTTTTGCACAGAGATGTCTCTCCTGCTGCTGTGGTCTTGACTGTACCTAGTGTCTTCTACAGGGATATGGGCTGAGACGGTCTGGCTGAGCTACACATGGGCTTGTAGAGTTGTGGCCTTACAACTTTCCTCTGCAAAGGGAGAGGGAAGTAATCTTCCCAGAACTGAACAGTGCATTTTCCACAGCACTGAAGAAGGGTTGCAAGGAAGCCTCTGAGTATTAAAGGCAGAGCAGGGGGAGGAGGAATTTCGGATATCAAGGGGGTGGTACAGGCTGGACCCCAGGGACTGCACCCAAGGAGAAGTCCCTGTGTGCCCTTGGGGAGAGCGGGGTAAGACCAAGCCATTGGAGAAAGGGGCTCAGAGGAATATCAGGGCACAAAAAGGAAATGACGAGCATCCTGGATGGCAGACACAGTGAGAACAGAGGAAAGGAAGGGGACTGTAACTAATGATGGCAAGGGAGAATGGTGAAAGTCTAAAGGGCGATGCAGAGGATGAACAGCCATGTGAGCACATCCAAGTACTGGCAAGCTTAGAAGCTGTGTAACAGCTAGCTGTTTTCACACAGAAAAAGAGAGGAAAGGAGCAGAAGAGAATGATTCTAAAATACACTTCTTTTTTTAACCTTTTAACTTAATATTTGGAAAACATATCTAAAATTTAAGAATCACAATTTATGCTGGAGGGAGAGGAGGAGAAAGGGCACATCCAAGGACTTCTGGAAGTGAAAAAGTACTATTGATCCTTGTAATCCCTTAAAACATGACTGCTCTGATCTTGTCTTTGTGCTTGTCATGTGTGAATGTCAGTCCAGTTTTTCAACCACAAACATGCATTTTATTGTATTTTCTTGCACTATATTTTTTTTTTCAAACTGCATGCTCTAGATTTCCCAGGCCGTGTGCTTGAAGTGTTAAAATTATTTGCGAGGATCAGAGCTGAAATTCCGGTAACAGCAGCTAAGTTGCAGAAGTGTTTTCTTTTTATTATTAGATCTGCAACCCATATGACAGTGCTCCAGGCAAAGGGATTGGTTGTGTGAAGAGAAGGTAAGGGGCTAGCAGTACATCAACAAACATGCCCCTCAGTAATAAGAGACTACTCCAGACCAGCAATGTGTGCTTCACATAGGGAGAACAATCTGTTCCCTATTATAAGCTAATTTGATTCTCACCCTAATCTGACCAAAGCTTCAAACCCAGCTATTAAAAAGTTTCCACCCCCTCCCTCCATCCCTCCCTCTCCTACTTAAAAAAAAAAACAAAAACAACTGAAGAGCAATATCAAAATATCACAGACAGGTCCTGTATGTTGAAGAAAAACAACGTAACTGTTACAAATAAAAAACATACAGGAAAATATTAATAAAAAAAACATGACAGTTACATAAAACACACATTACAGTGAGAGATAACTACGGAGGAGAAACTGAGCAAGAAAAAAAGCACGGGCTCTGAGAGAGGTAAGGGTCACATTACCTACTTTTACAGGAAAGGCGGCTTTTCAAGTGGGGAAGGATGGACTGAAAGCATGGAAGAATATGACGGGTTCTCACACTCATCTACCTCTCTAAGCATCTGAGCACTTAGTTTCATCAAAGTCTGTGTGAAGAATCAGGTGAAGAAAAATCTCAGGAGATGGTACCTAACACAGACTGAGTATATGCTATGAAGAGAGACAGAGGAGGGGGGAGAGCCCTACTTGGACTCAGTTCATCTGCTAATCCCCCCAGACACTGCAAGCTGCAATATGCATCCTACTGTGGAGGTCAACCATTGCTTTCAGCCAATACAGTTAAGCGTGATTTCCGGATAAAATTAGAGGACAGAATGGGACAAAGAAAAGGGAGGATGGCTGAAAGCACGCTGCTGTCCCAAAGCTCAGAGCTGGTCACATGGGGACATCCTGGCAGTAATCTGTACTCTGCCACCAAGGGGAGTCATGTTTCCAGAGGAAGGAAATGGAGATACAGCAGCAGTGCCTACGTGGGCAGCATGAGTGCTCCCTCAGCCCCTGAAACTGCTGTGAAAACATGATACGAGAAGCGCTGCCCTAACGTCATCTCTAATACAAATGGCACAGAAGGGGGGGGGAAGAGAGAGGTGGCCATTACATGAAGCTTCCCAAGGACTTCTGCTCCAGCAGTAACCCTTCAGCAAAAAACATGTCTAAATGCAGGCACTCAGTGTTCATGAACAGAAGACAACCAGCTGTAATCATGCTATTTCCATCTGAGCTACTTCCCTGGGGGACCGTATCCTTTTAAAGGCAACAAAATACCCTCCCTTCCCACAGGGAGGAGATTCATACGCGTTATTCATAAACTGCTTTCGGCAGAAGAGTCTGGGAAGGGAATGATGAATAGCGCAGAATAGTTTTGGGGAAAAAATACACTCTTTTGGGTTAAATGGCCACTGGTAGATTTGCTGAGTTGTGTATCTTGAGAGTGGGGAGAAAGAAGTTGCAGAGAGAATAATTTTTCAAGTCTGGAAGAAGTTTATTCTTTGTGGTTTTCCATGTGCCTGCCCATGCTACTAGTGCTTGCCCCTTACCTAGCCCCATGGGCTGCTCCTCCACACAGGTACCTCTCACCCAACCACCACCACATCCGTGCAGAACAGTTACTTCCACCATGAGACCTTAGGTGTTTTATCACTGTAATTGCCACCAGTTCAGTGAGGTTGCATGGTATCATAAACAGCAAGGCATGCCAGTTTAGTCCCTGCAGCTTTATTGGCTTTAAAATACAAGATCAGCACCCTTAGCTGCCTCCAAGGGTGTAGAGGGTATGTATTTCCACAGGGAGCCGCAGCTGGCCACACACAAAGGTCCAGGTGCTGCCCATGCAAGTGCGTCTCAACAGCTCAGACAAGGAAAGCATACATTACTCCATGAGCAAGCCTGCATCAGAAAGGAATGAACACAGTCCTCTGGTGAGGTGTAAGAAACTTCTGGGCAGCTGCAGAAGACAATCCAGAACCAGACACAACTGCAGTAATCTCTTAACAAGTGACAGACCAATTAAATCTGTTCTGTATCTCACTATGCTTTGTCCTTCCGCAGCGCATCTGCACCCTATACGACTTTGTGTCTTGGGCCGTCCGCTTCCCACCACATTCAATTTCCATTTATAAGGACTGGGCTATCTGGGCCAGACTACTATGTCCTCAGCTCCTAATGATACTGTATTTACTGTATTCTTTCTAACTTCTTCATGCCCCTTCCCTTTCCAGCAGATGCCAAAATCAGGCCTAAAGAGCATTCTTCAGGCAACAAGTCCTGTGTAAAAAAACATGCATGATCCCTGATCCTCTGCAATCTGATAAAGGCCTCTATATTGACAAATGCAAGTCAATGTGTTTGTTTTCAAGCTTTCTGTTGCAGTGGCAAATGCACCCTTGGATTACAGGTAACAAATAGCAATTGCAGCAGAACTGAGTATTAATTCAAGCAGAAAGTTGGCATTGACTGTGAGATCGTGTGCTCCATCTCCAACTGTTCGTCCAATGCAGATCTGGCATCAGTGAGCATACTACAGCATAATACTGATGGAAATTTTGATATGCCTTGTGATACAGCTGATGTGAAATCACTGGAGGCTCACTCACCCTCTGAAATCACTGATGGCTTACTCACCCTTCACCCCACAGATTTCAGGGTCCCACCCTAGCTTGTTTTTTAAATACTGGGAACCACCACAGTGAGTCACTAGAGTGAGACAGGAGCGGGATCCCAGTGACAGCCCCGCATCCCTTCTGCCCGTCCAGAAAGCACAAGACTACCCGGCAATTCAGCAGGCTCTCCTGATGGCAAGGGTCTCCCACCAGCTGCCAAAGCACACCTTCGGCATACACCCATCCCCATTAACTCTGGTGGTTATCGGATACAAGCTCAGAACAGGGAGCATGGTAGGGGAGCAAGCCCAGGCTTAAATAGGTTCTCATCACACAGCCCTGACTCAACCAAATTACCCTTGCTTGCACAGCTGATTTGATAAAAACACAAACTCACTTGAACCCTGGTCATTCGCACGTGCTAAGCTAAGGAAACCCAGTGCACTTAAGGCTGCTAAGCTCAGAGCTCAGGGTGTCAGTGGCACTGCAGTGATACTAGGTGACACCAACCCTCCAACCCTGCTGGAAAGCAGCAGAGAGCAGCTGTCAGCTGGGGTCTTGGGGCAGGCACCCGCAATACTCAGGAGTAAAGGCTCTATCGAACTGACTATGGCCTAGCAATCAAACACTTCCCATTGCTAACTCCTTCATGTCTGTAAGTCCCATTTATTAGCTGAGGGTCTGTAATGAAAACTGGTGGATATTCTGCCAAAATTAGTAACAGCGGTAATGTTCTGCTGCACACTGCTTTTTTCTGTACTTCAGATCATTAGGTTGGAAATCATGCAAAACTCCATGCATATTGGCTAAGATTATGCACATCAGGAAAATCAAATCATAGGAAAGACTGCAATTCAAATAATCCAGTTAACTCAAAGGAAAGTATGTCTACAAATATTTTCGTAAGAGTTGTTACAAATCAATGCAGAGGATGTGTATGATAAAAACATTTGCTCTAAGCAAACGTGTGTTCTATTTATTGGCTTCAATAAAAAGGGTTAATAAGTCAACAGGGTTTTCATAATACTTTACAACCAGTTGCTTAAGCATTTCTATACCAGCAGATGGAAAACGCATTTATTAAACATTTGGTCTTTGAGTCACACTGATGTTAATATCTCAACATTAATTCAAGCAACAGCTTCTTGTAACGGCCTCATTCTCCAGCTTACCAATTCATAGTTATAACTTCACTTAGGAGTCAAGAAAACCACTTGGAGATAAAGAAAATCTAACCAGGAGGCCCACAGGGTGCTGCAGAGTAACTGCATATATAAAATAACCAGAGGGACACCTGGCTGCTGCAGAGGAAGCTGTGCTCCAAGACGGTTTTTTTTATCTGCCATCAAGCCTGCAGCCCCTGGTACACTCTCTAGCGGGGTGGCGTGTGCCCAGGTCTGCTGGGGACAGCTGAGTAAACTGGGAGCAAAGGTACTGGGTGCCTGCACACTGACTACTACAGCAGCAGTTCCTTGCTTTACAGGTGTAACATGACTCACAGTAAAAAGGACAGTGAGTCGCTACAATGACACTGCTTTAAGAACAGTGTAGGAATCTGAAGGAGGTTAAGCCAATAGCAGTTAAACACATAGGGAAATAATTCAAACGCACCCATGTAAGCTACACTGCTCCTGGAAGTAGAAGCACGTTAAAAATGGGCTAGGAAGCCATGAAAACACAAATCTTAAACAAGAGCAAGGGGGAAGGCACAGACAGAAGGGGAAAAAAAAGACCAGGGAGAACTCCGCCACCATATACAGAAAACAGTTCACTTTTGCTTTACAGCAAAGTGATGAAAGCCTTGCTATTCCAACCCCTGCAGCTTGTCCTCCTCAGGAAAACTGGAAAAGCTTTTCTTCCGTTAAAACACTTCCTCATGTCTCTGTTAAACAGATGACTGACAATTCTGTGGTCTCTGGATGCAGACCATGAGGTGCTTAGAGAAGTCAAATAAAGCAGATGTTTTCATTATGGTTAGAAACAAATATGGTTTTTAATCCTTATATTTTTTAATCAGTCTCCTATGTTTGCTTTGCTGCTTCCTTGTTTTCTACATCAGAATAAATGGAATTGGACTGGAATTTCACAGCATTCCGTGCCTTTCAGAACATGTGTTTTGAAAAGAAAGTTTCAGCAAACCAGTTATTAGTGAAGGGCATAAAAATCCAACCAGAAGTATTTCTAAACCTCCCGGTAAGTTTTAGGCTGGTGTGCACCGTGTTTTTTGTAGCTTCCTGGAGGATGTTTCTACAGCTATCACTACAGAAATGTTTGCAGAGCCTCATTAAATAGATGATTTAGGCATCAGGCCTAGTAAGCACAGAAGCTAACAATTACTGGAAGTTTCACCCAGCGGTTAATGGACACACTAATACTATTTTGAGAAACAATTACACCTTTTTTGCTTTGTTTGTGTCTTGTACTATGCAAAGAGAAATTAATTTGTACCCTGCATCGAATCATCTCCAGCCTCCCTACAGCTCCCCACAGACGCAGGGTATTTCCCAGCTCCTGCTGCAGCTGCTCCCAGAGCATGATCTGCACTGCTTAACCCTGCAAAGTTTACCAGACTGAGCAGTAAGCTCACATGCCACCAGGGCAGACTCGAAACTGCAAATAGTTGTAACCAACTGACAGCACTCAACTGATAAAATAAAGCAAATTTTTTTTCTGAAAACGCCAATTTATCTATCACTACCATTTGACAGACTTCAGCTGTTTTCTGAGGAGATGGCACAACTTTGACAGAGCCTAATGCAAAATCAGTACCAAGTCTCCAAATCGACTTCTAAAATGTATTAAAATGAACAAATAAGCTTGCAGCTCACAGAAATACAGTTCAGTACAAGACCTCTGTGCAATGAAACCTGGAACAGAGTAATAAAACAAAACTATTGTCAGCAGCAAACAAAACTATTGACAAACAGTACTGAAGTCTAAATCACAGTCTCAGTTATTTATTTGCCACATTTAAAGTTCATGTCTTTACCAAGATATACAAGGGGCAGAAAAATTTATGATAGGTGCTTTCATGATAAACGCATCACTTGCTTTGTAGGTTATCTGGCATACACACTCACTGAAAATATTTACAACAAATATACTTCCCATAAACATACTTAAAAAAAACCCTCTATACAAATGCAAAACAGCTTGATCCTTTCCTGGAAACAAGTTCCAAATTCAAGCATTTCTCCACAGAATTTATCGGCAGTAGCAGTCCATATAGGCTTTATACAGAAAAAAATTTACCAAAATAGCACATAGGTATAATCATTTAACAGTGCAAGTACTCACATTCTCGAGTTAACCAAAGCAAACCACTGCTCCTTAGTCACCTCGTACTTGAATGCAGCTGAACATGTGGTCAAACTTGCCAAAATATTCAAGTAACATAAATGCAGCTGAGTAGTCCATAACAAGTCTTTCTAGTTCTTTTTCCTGCTGCTGATTGATTCAGAGGGTGCAGAAACACCACCCCTGAAGTTGGTCTTTCCACTCTTAGAGCTCCATGCAATTAAGAAACTTGCTTCAATACTCCAACGCCCAAATCAGTTCCTGCTCATCCAAAGGCATTTTCTCCCAGGCAGCAATGGCAGGACAACAAATCACAGGTATTTGCAGCCCATTACTCTGTCCATTGTGAACTGCTGAGGATTTGCAGACAGGGGCATATATAGCTGCATGTTAGAACGCCGGCCTCAAGGGTTTGCAAAGCCAACAAGTCCTGACAGTCTCTGTAAAATGTTGTCCAATTTAGTTTTGAATTAAATACTTGCAAGTCATTATAGCGTCTTTCTACGAATAAGGGAACAAACAGCTTCTACCCTGTAAGAAGCCTTGTTTGCATAACAATCCTGAAACTAGAACTTCATCTTGCATTAACACATCCCCAGTACAAGCATTCAGCTTCTTTTAGCTTTACCTATCAGCCTACCAACTTTTTCAATAGACAGTTCTACTGCTGGGAAGGCGGGCGGGGGGGGGGGGGGGGGGGGTGGGGGCGGGGGGGGAGGTGGAATTAGTAAAAACCAATCAGTAACACTCCGTGCACAATTTTTCTTTCCTTGTAAGCAGAGGGAATTGTTCTGCATGACTTCAGTTAAAAGCGTATTACTAAAAAAAGTCAAATTACATGGGGGGGTTTAGGCAGTAAACAGCTACAGTTAATTCACACAACAGAAGTTTTGAAGCCTGCTTTCTCAGAAGGATTACGAAAGGCTACAAAAGGATATAGTTTCTTTCTTATAGAGTATACTTCTAATTGTATAAAAATGGGGAGGAGGGAAGAGGAAAATATCCTTTTTCATCAGTCTCAGGATTTAACAACATCGGTAAATTTAATCTTAAATCATCAACAGATAACAATAACTCCCATGTCTTCATGTAGCTTCCACTAGCCTTTAAAAAAAGACTTCTTGTTTTGCATGAATTGCAGATGACACTCCATATTTCTAATGCCCTTCACACAAATGCTGTAATCCCTTGCACTAATTAGAACAATTCTACAGTGACCACAGTGAGTAATTTCGGATTTGTTTCCATACCAGAACATACTTTCAAAGGAGGTTGGTGCTAAAATCCCCTAGATAAGCCAGTTCTCAATGTATGTATGTCATTATCTAGCCAGTAGCATTTGAACACGAATGCATAAGCCTTAAGGGGGGGGGGGGGGGGGGGCGGGGGGCGGAGCTGAAATTTCTGATAACATGGATAACAAAAAAGATACTTAATGTTCCTTCCCAGGATATTCAAAGTGATCCCAGCAACCACAGCCTTCATTGATAAATCCATTTCCCATCATACCTACATTAGGAGGTCTCACAAGAAGCACCTGCAAGTTCCTGCCGCGCACTTGAAATTTTCCATGTAATCCCACTGTGGCAGCCTCAGCTTTAGTGGGCTCAAGCTGTGTTTGCGCAGTGATCAGGAGAACACGAAAATATTGACACAACCACAGGAGGAACCTGCTGTTGTGCTGTTATCTGCAACCTCTGCCCCCTCCTGACCTGTCAGTCCTCCTCAGCAACCTTTGAACACCAAGCGATCTGTTTCAAAGCATGTCACCCAACCAAAACAGACATCTCAGGAGCTTCTTAAAATAATGAAAAAGTGAAATTAAATGAACTGAACTGAACACCTCCTCTTGATGTTGCTTGAGAAATGCTTTTAGGTTTTGCTGAGAAGCAGGAAACAAAAAATCAGCCTGACGAGTAAGGGTGACCAGGAAGGGCTGGAGATTCGATGTGTAAGAGCTGGTTAATCTCACAAGTTAATTAGAGACACAGGATAACAACCACATGACTTTCTGCAGCAAACCCCTAGGCTTCTCAGAGTCTGGTGTAAGCTAGAATAGCTCCTTGAAAGCAGAGAGCGCTGCATGCTAAACAACTGAGTGCCAGTCCTTACATCTTTGCAAACACTTTATATACTTAAAATATTAGGTATGGGGGGAGGGGGGTGTGTGGCAGGACAGACAGGCTCTGATTTACCAGCAAATTAGTTTTCAGTATTTAGTTTTAACTGCTGCTACTTTCACAATTTAAGAAAAAAAAGGGTTTTTTTAAAAGAATTAATAATTCGAAGGGTGAAAAGCGTTCCAGATTAGTTACCTGTAGCGCTGCCGTTAGTATTTGCTGGGTAGGCCATGTTTGCTCAGTGACACATCCAGAGCTAGGCTGTTAGGTGTCATGCAAATACCATGCATCAAGTCCAACCAGACATGCAACCTGGAACAGACAAGAAAAAGGCAGTTAAGAACACACAATTTTAAGAAGTTAGGTACATTAAGCAGTGGACATCTCTGAGTGTTTAAAGTATCATCTTCAGTGTGGACTTCACCATAGTAGTAATTTATATTCCTCTTAATCAGTGTCCTAGCTATTACAAAATCCACAGCTGTCCTGGCATCTGAAGCTGAATTGTGGCTCTCTGGCAACCTCCAAGGAGGACCACTGTCCTCAGCGACAATGTAGCCAGCTGAATTTGCAATTGGCCTTGGTTTTTTGGCCTGACCTCAGCTTTTTTGTGCTTGGGTCCCTGGACTCCCTTGTACCACAGCAGCTTCCTCACTTTGCTGGCACATATGTAAAGTTTTAGGCTACCCAATGTTTTACACAGGCAGGGTTAGAGGATTTTTATGTAAAGACCCCCCACAGAACAGCGGTACCAGCGAGTGGGGGACCAGCTGCAATTTCTGAGCTCACACGTCCCCCATGGTAAGTGAGGGCTGAAGGACCCACTGCAGACACAGCCAAGGCCAGCACATGCATCCCCACTGCTGGACAAACCCAGCAGCTGATGGCAGCTGTGAGGACACCTGTGAGGTCAGGGAACCAGAGCTAGCTGGCAGAGACTCTGCTGGGACAGCGCACAGCTGACTGCAAGACCTGTCCCATGCAGGTCCCAGTGGTGAGAGGTTTTCTGGGTGTGAGGTTTTCTGTCAACCCACATGTGGCGGATTCAGTGGAGAAGCAGTGCTTGCCAGAAGCTCAGGCTGCTGGTACAGAAAAAGGGCGGTTGCCCTGGGTGGGTGGCTGCCAAGCTAGAAGCCAAGTGAGAGGCAGGAGCAAACCCAGCAGCAGTTTTTTGGCTACCTGGCTGCTGCCTGGCTCTGCAAATCCAGCCTTGCTGGCTCTGCAGCCGTGCTCCTGCTTCTCCTCCCTGGCCCACCATAGGGGCAGCCTGATCACAACCATCATGTTCAGAGCAACAGATCTGACTAGACTGGGGCTGCAGACACACCTCCTCTTGGCTCTGCTTCAAGTTTTCTACAATCCAAACAGCATTTCATTTTGTTGACCCAGATAGGTGGAGCTTAGGTGTATGCAGAACACCCTGCTTTGCAGACCCCAGTCTGACTTAAGCTGACAGCTCCTCAACAAACCAGTCACATTTTTCCAATTAGATTTGATTTGGCTCTGACAGTACATGCATGGATGTATTTCAAAGCTAAGCAGATTAACAGAGGAAAAGAAACCCAGAAATGAATTAGTGCAAGCACCATGTGAATCTGAGTCAAAGTTGCACCAACCCATAGAGAAGCTGGCTGTCTCCTAAAAGTCAGAGGTCCACCATGCAGGCTAATACAGCTTAGCTTTCCCCTTCAAGGAACATAAGCACAAATCACTTCATTTTTAGTACAGTCCTGACATCAGTTTTCCAAGAATGCAGAAACACCTCCAATTGCAACTCCTCCTCCTCACACTCTGCCATATATTCTTAAATTTACAATCTCTTGTTCAACGGAGGGCAGGACATGAAGCCATGATAAAGATTGTACAAGCAAAAGACTACAAACAACAAAATAAACAGGCATCCAACACAGACCCTGACATAGAGGCCCATCACAAGATTCTAGGTGTAAGAATAATCATCAGATGTCTGAAACAATGAAGCACAGAGAAAAAAAAGCAGAAAGGCATGTTGCTGGCCCAGTCTGCAGCCAGGTCCAAAGTTTGAAACCTATGAGCTTTTAGGAAAATATTAACTACTTCCTTTCAAATGAAGAAATTTTCAAGAATCACTTCCATCTCTGCTATTGCCATCAGGATATAAAGTTATGTTTGCAGTTCAAGAAAGGCAATTTTTACTGAGTCACAATGAACACTTACTCAAAAATTATTATCTGTCTCCATGTTAACTTTCTCAGGACAGTCACTGTCTCAGGGCAGGCTGCACTTTGCTGGACACAGACTCTACCAGCAATGCACCCAAGCATAAACCAGGGCTGAATTAATTCACCCACTTCTAATTTGTTCAGCACAGCTCTGTGCTTCTCATTAGTGCTGTAAACAGGTGTGCTTCCCTGCTTTCGTTATGCTTATTGTACAGTGCTGCAGCAGAAGTCTTGCACCATTGTATACACAGTGTCTAAACATAGCTCTTGCTTTATCAGGCAATTCATGTTCCGCCACTCTGCAGTTTCCTATCCCTCTAGAAGCAAAGAAAGCTCAAAGGAGGCTGCTCAGGAAACCTGACCCAAGATTTGCATCCATCTGGCCAAAGTCCTCCAGAGTCCTGTCTCGGTGCTCCTGCAGAGCTGGATGTTAGCTGGTTGCCTGCACTTGCTCAGCTTGCAATACTAGCTGCACCACCAGCTGCACCACCACTAACACTGGTACAAAGGGAGATGTGAGAGTATGCACCCAGGGATGGGTACGAGCAGATGGATGGGAGGGGGCCTTGCAGGGTCCCACCTGGACCCACCTCTTTTAGGTGCAATGCAGTCCCAAATGAAAGCAGGTCAACCACCGAAGTGAGCCCCAACTTAAAACCCATGCTTCGGCGTGCCTGGAAACTCATCATGGGTTTAAAAGTAAAACCTGTTAGGCTCCATCCTATCCGTTTCAAAAACACTAGGCACCATCACAGGCACACATGAGGAGAGCTTCCCAATAACGAGAACGAAATGCAATTGAGGTAAGAACTGACATAAAATTAATAAAGACACTGCTGAAAGCCAAAACAGAGCCTCAGGTCTGCATTTTGTTGTGGCTTAGAGAGATATAATTGACCTGGTACAAATTCCCTTCTAGGTACACTTCTATTGGTTTCAAAACTGTGCAGGCTTAAGTATCTCCATTAAGAAACAAGTTCACCTCTACTTAAAACAGTGATGCTTCTGAGCTTAAGTGAGGATTAATAAAATAATCTAGGAAGCAAAGTCAGTCCAACAGATAGGAGAAAAGAAAAAAAAAAAAAAAAAGAGAAGAACATAGGGTCTAGTAATTTGCTAGCTAATGTAAGTGGAAGAATTAGCTCTTTTCTTTTTTTTTTTTTCCTTAGATGAAATGCAGCTGCAGATGACAACCTGCCTATCAAGCAGCTGTTAAAAGTATGGAAAAAATCTGACCTAGCTCAAAAGACTGATGGAGGAAGGGAATTCAAACTGCTTTGAGCCACAACAATACGTTGTGAACCTAATTTCTGAAATTGCACTGACACATACATGGAGCATTTTTAGAAAGGTATTGCCTGTGATCCCCCAGCAACACACACCCCAACAGCTGCACTTTGCAGGAGTCCCTCATGTGAGCAAGGCACAGGATGACACCAGAGGCCAGCTAGCATACACAGAAAAGGAACATCTAGCCTGCTTTACAGCAAAGCATGTTCTCCAGCACAGACTTCTTACAAAAGAAAATCTGTAGATGAGCTTATATATTCCATTCCGAACTCTTCAAATTTCTCCCCATGTGTTTTTACATGCTCACCCCATGCATGCCTGTGAATACTGTGATTTACAGACCCTAGGGCAAATGCAAAACAAGCAGAGACTAGCTATATGAAGTGTTATTGCTCAATGAAGCAGTTGTTTATAAAGTGTTTTGAATGAGATATTCAAACTCTCTTCTGCCCTGAGGTTCAATAGCAGAAACCTTAAACACACATGATCCTCAGTTTCTACAAACTATCACGACACCCAAGCTTTTACGTTTTTTTTCTTTAGACAGAACATAAAGCCTATGTCTTAATCCTGTCCTAATCACAAGTGACAAGAACCTTGCTCCTCCTTTGTGCTGCATCTTGTCAGGTCACCTACACCTATTTGTGCACCAGAAATATCTATGTACATATGCATCAGTTCTGGCATCCACATAGCAGAGCTGTAGACTCAGGGGGCACAGACCTTGTAGGAAATCCAGGCTCCTGCTTTAGCCCGGTGTTTGCAAGACCAGCTTAAGACACAAAACAGTTGAGATTTTGATATAAGAGCAGTTGTAGAATCGTTTCTTGGCCACACAGTAATTAGAAGAGAAATTAACTCAATTCTTAGCCCAGAAAAACAATCATGAAAGTTGTCCTGTCCAGGGGCCGCAGTCACACGTGGGAAATGGTGATGTGCACATGCTTGTTTGTGGGATTCAAGAAGACAGGCCTTGGCTTCCCAGGCAACAGCGCTTTAGGCTAAGTAGATATGCATATAAATTTTCTTTTTTCTCATGGCCCGCGCAGACTGTTAAGAGTAAATGGTCACGTCAGCCACTCTGCACAAGCTCCAGATCTGCAGATATCCTGAACCACTCACAGGGTGAGTGTGGCTGATACACCAAGATGCTACTGCTTAATATCTGGACTAAAATGGGGAGCATTGCGGGGCAGAGCTGTGCAGGATTCAGGCGTACCAGCTCCCAGTTGTTCAGGTGGATGTAGTCAGAGGATGGTCCCTGGAGGGAAACCAGCTCTGCAATCCTGTCCAGCAAGTGCAAAGCGGAGATTAAGTAGACCTGGGATAGAGAGGTTTGACAAGTCAACCCATGAGATGCAACACAGGAGGAAGAACTGGTACTGCTCCATTCCTGTTACACATCAGTGCAACAAGACTTCTGCCTGACACTTCCCTCTCACTTGTGAGCTGTCCAGGCAGTAGAACTCGCTCAGTTTCATTCTGAAAGATGCTGATAACATTTGCAAACAAAAGCCAAGACACATGCAAAACCCACCTAAACACACTGGTAATTTCTGTAGCTGCAAGAAGAAATAGGTACTGGAAATCCCTCCTGCTCAGCCAGAGGGGCAAGCACTTTCCAAACTTGTGCAGCTCTACAGTAAACAGGAATGTCTGCAACCTAATTTGTACCCTCAACCAAATATGCCAGGCACAATTTAGATGAAGCAAGGGCTGAAGCCAGCAACAGCAAAAGAGAAAGTATGCAGGGAGTTGCTCTGTGGTTGGTATCTACCCTGGGAGAATGACTGTGTATCTCACTGATACTTTCTTTTCAGTCTTACCCCTGATGTGGTTGTGTTCTTCTTATCCATATGTTTATCAAAACAGGGGGCCAACAGACTGAGAAGCAAAGTTTATAAGGCAGAAAACTTTTGCTGGTTTTGTTGTTTCTTAAATTTAAAAACCAAGTAAGAATGCAGGCATGTGGATTTTTTTCAGGTCAGACACAGAGCAGTCAGCTTTGAGATAAGAGTAAACTGTGAACAATTATAAATTTCCCTTAATTATTTAATCATGCAACAATTTACCCATTCACATACTTTCTAGAGCAAATGCCTTTTTAATGTTGAATCCAAATCACAAGCAAAACTATGCAAGTTCAGTTGCTGCCTAAGTCTGACTAACTGAACAAAATAAATCACTAGCACAGGCTGTTTGCCTAGGCCACCCTAAAATGCAAAAGTAAAAATTCCCTGGGATCAGTGTTTCTTGCAGCCTCTCTCAGGCAGCAGCCTGTTGTGATTCAGCCTCCTCCATCAACAGACATGATCCAGAGCCGATTCTTCCTATATGCAATATGACAGGCAATTTATATTGGACTATATTTAACAAAGCAACCAAAAAAAAAGCCACCTCTCACTATGGTTTATTTTTTTTCTGCAGGATCTGCAGTACGCTGGGAGCAAAAGAAGCCTTGTAAATCCTTTAAACAGGCAAGTTAATTAACAAGATATGGCTACGGTCAGCATTAATTTACCTGCCTGCCTTCCTCACTCCCTCCACATATGGCATTGGCCTGTAAAAGGCCTCTCTTTACAACACAGCTCCAGGCAAAAGCTGAGCTAAGCTCTGGTAGAAAGGGAGTGATGGCTCAGAAACTCTGGGACCTGAGTCAGCAAGCTGAAAGAACAGTCAGAGTGCTCCCAGCCAGGGCACGTGCTTCCCTTCTGCCACAAAACCAAAAAAAATCAGACCTGACTCTTGAGCTTTATTGCTTTTGAACCACAAACTCCCAACTACTGCAATGCCAGGCTCTTATTTCTTAAGTTATGTTGGAATTAACCATTAGTCATTTTCATTGGGATGTCCTAAATTGTCTTCCCCCTCTCTGAAGCAGACTTGCATTAAGCTCTCCACCTGGTTGGTTACTTCTGCAAGCAGAGAATAAATGCACAACCTTCAGCAACAAAACTGTCTAAGAGGTTTTCTTCTGCACACATGAAAACAGTCTCCTCCTCATCCCCTGAGCTGAGCTTCTGCAAAGTTTCTGCTTCAGTCTCCCCAGCCACCTTACTGCACAGGAGCCAGGCTTTACTGGGCAGTTTTTGGTGCAGAAAATGCCTCAGAAAATGGACATATATGAAACTCTTTCAGAAATCATTGCATCCTTCTAGCTACCCTAAATAACAGCAATTTTCTGAATCCCTCCCCAGTATTGCTTTGTCATGTTTCTTAGCGATACCAGCAATGCTCTTCTACCATCAGCTGTTGGGTTTTAGTTTCCCTTCATACGGAATTTCCAAATGGGTCTGGAGGATCCAGAAAAGAAATCAGCTGTTCCGCACAAGCTACTCATTGACTTGCTGGTACCAAGCAACAGGGGAAGGATTTCTAAATACTACCCAACAGACACAACAGTAACAAACATCTTGTGAAGCCAGACAAAATAGTCCATCTAGACTATCTTGTTTTCAATAGTGGCAACAAGAGATCCTATTTAAGGAGCGTGCACATGCCTGATGGTGAGTCTATGCTTCTGTGCTCTTCTGGCACCAATGGTTGGATTGTGAATATCTAAAGGTATCTCCTTATTGTGTTATTTCAATACCACATAAATTGCCTGTGAATTTGACTAGCTCTTTTCTGACCCTGCCAATGCTGCCTGCCTATGCTGCTTCATGGGGTGGGAAGTCCCAGTCTGTCAATACTCAGTACATACACTGTTCTTGTTGTAAACTGATATCCTACAAATTTTACCGAATGCCACCAAATTCTTGCATTGCGGGGTTTGGTGAGCATCAGTGCAGATTCATCTTATGCACACCCTTTGTGATTTTATAAACCTCAATCTTCTCTCCCAGCTCATATGGCAACTCCCATCTCCAGATCATTTTACTTGCCCTATTTGTACCCTTCCATGTATATTCACCATACAGAAGACCCTTGCCATGAACAGCATCTTACTAAAAAATTGTCTGCAAGAACAATCTTACAAAATAGGGTAAAGTACATTCAATACTTCTCTTAGCATAAATGAGATTGGCTCTAACAACCAGCTAATACATGGGAAGGAAACCCTCGGTTTTAGTAATTTTTGTCAAACAAGAGAAGAGTTAAAACAAACCAGAACTTACCTGCAGCACAAGCAGTTTTCCCTAGTATAGGCCAGAGGTTGGACACAGCCCTCCCAACGATCCCAAACGCACATCAGGTTAGCCTAACAGACTTCAGGTAACCATACCTGTTCTCCGAGATCCAGCAGGCTCACTGTCAGCCAGGAGTAGCAACTCTTACTATTTTCTCACTATCAGGATTAGCGTTCATTGGTAAAAGGAAGCCTGTATGGAATCTGTACATCATAGGTGGCATGCTTTTGTCACTCCTGATAAAGAGAACACCCAGTCTATATAGAACCAGGCTAAAATCTTCTTGCTTTGTCCAGTCTGTTGCGTGGTGGCCTATATCTAATGTGCAAGAGCATGATCTTTGCTCAAGTGCAGTGAGCCTGAACATGGACAGGTAAGTTTAGATGATACCCATCACATAGTGCTGCAAGGCCCCCCCCACACCCTGCAAATGTTCCCAGACTACCTATCTCTTCTAGTAATCGTTCTTGACATCATTGCCATCACGTTATGTTACAGAAGCAAAAAACCCAAACCTTCAGAAGGTTCCACAGTGTTGTAACTCAGAAACCAATTTCTGTTTATATTAGGGGGGTGGGATGTGGAGTGGGGGATCAACTAGAAAAAGAAAAACAATTCAGGGTAGAAAAACACAACTTTTTTTTTAGAACTGAAATTCCTAACAGGTGATGTAGAAGACACTCCCTTTGATTTATGCCAGTGAATAATGAGTCATATGAAAGCACATGAATTCAGGCCAGTATGGTATTGCTATGGGTTGTAATGCTTGCTGCGACAGGGAGCCCCGAGGATGCAACTGGGCTATCCACATTTTTCTTGTGGAGAAGCAGGAGGGCTGAGACTTCCACGGCTTGAAGTAGTTCAGTCTGATGATTCTTAAAGAGGGAAATGAAACAACATGTATGCTGGGCAGTGTTTTCATCTACCGTGATAAAGACCCAAATCCAGCATCGAGAACAAATAAAAAGGCTTCCAGAACAGGCCTTAAATTAGAAGAGGAAAAAATGTATATTGGGGATGATGCATGCATGCCAGCTGCAGTGTACCTGTGGCCTCCCCGTGCTGACAACCCCAGAGCTGCTGTGCCTGGCAGAAGAAGCAGTCCCATTTTCTCTTCTACAGCATGTACATAAACTACCCATAACATCTGTTCACTAAGGGGGGCAGGATGAAACACAGCATCCTTTCCACTCTTTTGGCTTGAAACATTAAAGTTGAATAACTGTGGTAAAACCACATCTGCAGATTCAAATAGTTTTAAATGAATTTGCTTATTTAAAGTGAATTTAAAGGTAGATAAACTTGAAAGTTGAGATTAATAAACCAGTCAATGATGTTTATAAACAGCTTATGAAATGCACTATGATCTCATTTAGACTTTCCATCTAAGACAAGTTGTAAGGATTTTAAAGCAGAGACTCTAGTAAATGGACAAATTTAAATCTTCTACAAAGTGCTCAAGAATTTAGTATTGGTGACATTTCATAATCAGTGGCACAGGTGTGAAAGACTGCCAAATCTCAGTTTGTCTCTTCTGATTTTAGGTCTGAGATTCTACACATAGTCAGAGCAACCATAAATCTGCTATGACAAAAGGGTGGCATGCATTGCAACCACAATTGCTGCAGGACAATTGGTAAGTTCAAAGACTTGTCTAGGCAGCATCTGCCCGTGTAGCTCTGCCATGGTGGTCCCAGCTGAATGTCTATCTTTACACGAGACAGCTCCAGCAGCCGATCAGCTTTGTTTCCATCTAGCCCTAGATGCTGCTTGCTGCCCCAAAACAACATCCAAACCCCGGCAGCTCTTTTCTTTTCCTACTAATAAGGGTACTGTGGACTTCAGTATCAACCAGTCCCTACCATATAGGAACAGAGAAATTACGGGCTTTTTCCACAGTGAAAATGGAAAACTATGGGCAAGGAGACAAAGTTGCAAGGGCCAGCCTCTCTCTTTTCCTCTACCACAGTTTACAACAGGGGACTGTAAAGTCCTACTCTGCACATGACTCTACAGCCCACACCAACAACATCCATCACCAGTAAGTGTTAGACTGCATCTACAACCTCAATATTAACATGGGCCCATTTCCCTTTAAGTTGCTATGGCCCTATGGAAACACAAGGGGATCCCCACCCCTCCCAACTTTTCCATTGCACTGAGACCATAAACATGCAGCTTCAGCTTGGCCAGGGAACACACTCAAGACATCCTCCAAGCTGCTTTCCCCTCCTACCCCATCATACAGCATCCCTCAGGAACAGCCAGCATGTGTCCACAGTTTTTCTTGCCACCTCCCCTGGCCACAGACCACTCTGAGGCTTTTTGCACTCGTTGCAGGGGTGAGCAGGTTTCTCTTGTTCCTCCTCCAAAGCCACCATCTCCACGTCACAGCCTGGGGCCTGCAAGGCTGCACATTGTGGCAGAAGGGACATGGGATTTCATGGCAGCAAAAACCTGTCAGCCACCTCACCACAGGCAAAACTGCCTCTTGTTACTGAGCATGCAAAAAGTCACCAAACCCAATCAACATTTTGACCTGAAGCTGGCATGAACCAACTGGAGACCACCTGGCAGCACCTGCAGCAGAGCACAGTGGAGCCAGCCTATCTGGGCATCTCCAAACTCCTCCTGCTTAACAGCTTGCACAGAAACACTTGTCAGCTTTCTGCAAGTGAGGTACTGCCTCTGCCTTGTGTGTAGCCACCTGCAGAGAACTTACCTAAGGAGGGGACCACAAGTTGGGGCAACGCACTTGTCCCTCACAGGGGGTGTTCCTCTCTGCCAGCTAGTCAAACTAATATCAAAACAACCTGTTCCTAATGCTCAGGGACTTTGTCACTTAATCAGAGTAATTTAAGTTAGCATAGAGTTCACAAAACTTCTCCTCCTCCTCCACAGAGAGAGGGTGAGCTAATGCTTGCATTAATGATCCAAAGCATCTTCTCATGCTCATGCCCCCCTTCTTTTTTGAACAGGTGGAGAGTGTAAAGTTCTGAGATCAACGATGCACATGGAAGTGTGCTGATTGATTAATTGCACAAGAACTTTTCACCTCTGGGAGCCAGGCATTAAAACTCAGTGAATTACGTCTCTCTTACAAATTATGATCCAAGGCCCTGCACCTGGTTGCTAGCATGATGTACACACTGCTCTGCCACAGGGTGCCAGGAAGGAGAGATTCTCACGCAAGTGGGTATCCAGCTGTCGGGACAAGGGTAGTACTGCTGCCATGCACAGCACTGAGGACCTTCAGCACTGCGAACATTTTTGCACCAGTCAGTCACATCCCAATAAACTCAGCTTTCATTCAAATTGTCTATCAGCCAAAAATACATCTTGGCGCTGACACAAGCAGGCACACTCTATGAACAAGGGGCCATCTATTTCTTACAGCACACATCAAGCTAGAATCAAATTTGTAATTCTCCAAATGACATACAGATCTGGAAGTCGCCTTCTTATAACTCTGAGATAGTGGATCAAGTCCAGTACAAACCGCAAAAACAGTACCTTTCTATGGAGATCTATAAATATCTTACCTTTAAAATACTTCTGATTGATTTATTAGTATAGCAGCACATTAATAAAGAAATAGCAAAACAAGATGTATCTTTATCAGTCATCATATGAGCACATGGGCATAAATAGATGGCAGTGCATCTTTCACCGCTAATGAAACTCTAGAAAAAAAGTAATACAAGAGCTTAACCTTCTAAAGAGCAGCACAGCAGGACTGTCAATGAAACAATGCATTTTCAATGTGATTCATGTGTTATTTTGCAGGCGGCCACTCCCAGGCAGGAAACTACGTGGCATATATAGAACTAAAACTAAATCAAATCATCTTAGCAACAAAAAAATGGCTTTTATATTCACTCGCATTATCCAGAGAGCAAAAGAAGCTGCTGCACAACTACCAATGCCCTCCTCAAACTATACGACCAAAGTCCTAGCAGAGGCACACTTCCTTTGTTGAGATTATCATTATACATTATTATCCACCTACCCATTCCCCAGGAAGCTAAGCTGTATTTTGAGCTCTCCCCAGCCCCAGCACCTATGGATTTGTGATAAACCCTCAGCCACAGCGAACAAATCAACACAGAGTTAAAAGCAGATCCATCTGTTTTCTTGGAAGAACTGCAAAATATAAAATCCACAACTTATTTATACCTTCCCCCCCCCCCCCCCCCCCTTTTCCCTCATTTCATGCATAATCAAGAACAGAGCAGCTGAATTTGAACAAGGTCTGTCCCAGTCAGACAGGAAAAGTTTTGAAGATCCAGTTTCTGTTTTTATGGGTCCCTTTATTACATGCAGCCAGTGTAATTTCCCTACAAAGCCTAAACCCACCCCTTTTTAGTGATACAGATAATCTTTTACTGATTTTAAATCTTGAGAAATGCTTTTATAGGGGAAGGGTGTTACAGCAGAAGTTCTCTCCCTGGCTTTTACCTTAGATATGCTGAAGCTTTTTCTCCCCTACCTTACTTATTTGGAGGAACTACTTATTTTCACTATTTCTGTCACAAAGGTTGCATGCACCTTATCTAGGGAGAATCACAGGATGGTCAATTGGAAGGAACCTCTGAAGATCATCTAGTCCAACCCCCTGCCAAAGCACAGAATTGTGTCCCCATGGGTTCTGAATGTCTCCAGAGAAGGAGACTCCACAACCCCTCTGGGCAGCCTGTTCCAGTGCTGTCACCATCAAAGTAAAGAAGCTCTTCCTCATATTCACATTGAACTTCCTATTTTTCAGGGTTTTGCCCACTGCCCCTTGTCCTGTCACTTGGCACAACTGAAAAGAGCCTGGCCCCATCCTCTTGACACTACTCTCCCTTAAGATATTTGTAGACATTGGTAAGATCCCCTCTCAGTCTTCTCTTCTCCATGCTAAAGAGGCCCAGCTCTCTCAGTCTTTCCTCATAAGGGGGATGCTCCACTCCCCTCATCATCTTTTTACCCTCTGCTGGACCCTCTCCAGTAATTCCCTGTCTCTCTTGAACTGGGGAGCCCAGAACTGGACACAGCTCTCCAGAAGCAGCCTCACCAGGGCAGGGTAGAGGAGGAGGATAGGCTCCCTGGACCTGTTGGCCACGTATCTAATGCACCCCAGGATGACACCATTGGCCTTCTGGGCCACCAGGGCACACTGCTGGCTCATGGGCAACTTGCTGTTGACCAGACCTCCCAGGCCCTTCTCTACAGAGCTGCCTTCTGGCAGGTCAACCCCCAAGCCCCAGCCTGTGCTGGTGTGTGGCGTTGTTCCGCCCCAGGTGCAGGACCCTACACTTGCCCTTGTTGAACTTCATTAGGTTCCTCTCCACCCAGCTCCCCAGCCTGTCCCGGTCCTGCTGAATGGCAGCGCAGCCTGCTGGGGTATCAGCCACTGCTCCCAGTTTAGTGTCATCAGCAAACTGGCTGAGGGTGCACTCTGTGCCTGCGTCCAGGTCCCTGATGAGCGAGTTGAACAGGACTGGAGCAGCACTGACCCCGGGCACAGCGCTGGCCTCAGCCTCCAGCCAGGCTCTGCGCCGCTGATCACAGCCCCCCGGGCTCTGCCGTCCAGCCAGTTCTCAATCCACCTCTCTGTCCGCTCACCTGACCCACACTCCTGAGCTTACCTGGGAGGCTGTTGTGGGAGACAGTGTCAGAAGCCTTGCTGAGGTCAAGGTAGGCAACATCCACTGCTCTCCCCTCGTCTGCCCAGCCAGTCACTCCATCACAGAAAGCTATGACGGAACCAGCCCTAATTTTTACTTGCTCCCATTCCTCAGAACAACAGGTCCACTGCTGAAAAGCAAGCAATGGGAACTGGTACACATCTACACATTTTTACTGACAGGGAAGAGGACAGACAGCCATAAATGTTACAAGACGGCATGACACATTAGGATTAAAGACTTTTGCAAATACTTTTCCTACTATTATCTTTAATTTCTTAATTTTCTAAAGCCATGTAATCGCATATAAGGAAATATTAACTTTTACCCTTTGCTCCTTTCTGCTGTACTGGAATGGCTTTTTTTTTTTTTTTTCTCCTCACAATACAATAGCAAAAGCAAGCACTGAGGTTACAATTGAACTTCTGTCGACACATTTATCACTAATTATTAATCCATGTTTTGCCCTTTGTTTCTGACAATGTATATCTAATAGCAAAACACTGCCAAGAAAATGAACAAAAAGAAGGCAGCATGCTGACATTAACCTGCAGTGAGGATTCATAAGCAGAAAAGGTGTAAGCTAGGCAAAAGTTTCCTTAAGTAAACATTTCATTTTCCATTCCCTACTTCTAAATACCATTACATATCTTAGATATACATACTTACACGTTGGGCATATCCACTGTGCCATTAAGCAATACCGTAAATAAAAGATTAAGAAATTAGATTGCACAGTATTTAGAAATATTCTACATTTTCCTACTCAAAAAAGCAGTTCCACTTTCAGGGAGGAAGGCTTCCAGCAAGGTGAAAGCTCTCTGCAATTGTTTAAGCTGGGGAAACACCCTGTTGAGAAAAATATTTTATTTTCAAAGACTACAAAAGTACAAAAACTGTTATTGCCTACCTCTACCAGTACAGAAATACCAGCATGAAATACTAACTTGTAAACAGGGTAACAAATTTTCCAACATGGTAAAAGGATATCTGCTTCACCAGAAAAATGTAAAGAGAGGAGAGAAGAAATATCAAGAAAACTATGCTAAGACAAAGTTTGTGGAAGAACTGAAATGTTGAACACTGTGTATGAATTTTTATTTTAATGTTCTGATTCAAGAAGTAGACTATATTTATATATGTAACTGAATATTACAATTCAAGTGTTTATTTTATATATATTGTTTTAAAGCATATTTAGAACTGGAAAAAAGAATACAAAAAAAGATTAAAAAGTTATCCTCAGTTATCTGAGGACATGAACAGATTTCACTATGTTTCTTACCTGCTACCATCACACTGAACTCCAACTACTATGAAAACAGGACATTACCAAGAATGAGAAAAGGCTGGCTAGGTCACATCACAATAAAGTTCTTAAAGGGTGAAAGCCAGCATTAATTCCCTCCTAAGTGTAACTAAAATTCACTACATAATAGCTCAGGCACAAGGACACATAGACAAGCACTATTTTCATCAGCAACTGTCAAGTAAGGCATGCTCTTTAAGGGCCAATTTTAAGAAAGGTAAGTAGCACTTAAATAACAAAACTCCTTAGTCAATTTCTTCAGTTTACATTGTCTCTACTCCCACCAAATTGGGAAAGAAGATGGTAAACGTGGACAGATCTGAACTGTTGCTCAAGCCTTACTGGGCACCATACATCTCACAAATTGATATGCCAAGTCACACCATGTTCTCGTGACTGTGAACTACTCTCACAACTGATAGCAAATAAAGAACTGGATGATTGCAAACTAGCCTTAACTGAAGTTCAGTAGCTGCAGCATAAAACCTCACAACTTTGTATGCACCTCTACTTGTTTGAAATTAGCCCTTAGCTAGCTTTAAGAGAATTGTCATATTTGTCTTTTGGTGCATAAATCACACAGCAACAGTTGCTTTAAAACAATAATTAGATTAGCTATGATTACTGCTGATATTTGTAGTGGGTAGCTTTTTTTAAAAAAAAATAGGTTTGGGCTTATACATCGCAGGTACCAGAACACATTCTTGAGTAAGTGCAATAGGCACAGGAAAGTTTAACTTAGCAGTGGACGCTGCAACTACAAAAAGTAGACTGCAGATCTTCAGAGGTATTCAGCATTTCATTTGCCTTAGGGTGTCCACGTAGGACTTGCAGAAGCAGCAGAGGGCTTTCAAAGCATGCTCAGAGAACTGCTGATAATTACAGCAGGGGGTCCCTGAGCCAAAATAGATGGGAATATCCCTCTCTGTGAGCTAGTCTGCTCCCAGGTGCAGGGAAAGGACGAGCATAAAAAGCAGTCAAATTCCTTTGCATGATGTTAAAGAGCAACACTTCTCGTTCCATAACTGATGGGATTTTTGCCTCAAGTGGGAGGTGGCCTTTCACACAAAAGCTATAAAGGTACATCAATATTTTCAATGTGCCTCCCACCACCACCTCCCCACAAATTCAGCAATGCCCACAAATATACAGCTCTGCACAGCATCTGCCTCTCTCTGCTGAGAGCTTGAGGCAGCTGGCCTTGCTGCAGGACAGCTCATAAACCCTGACACCCTATATATGGTGACCGACAGTTACTCTGGCGGTGCTCACTTATGGTAGTATGTTTTGGAGTTCAGCAGTTTTAAACTCATATTGAAATAAAGACAGCTGTGTATGTGAACGCCACTCTATCACCTCCCCTCCTGAAGTATTTTTGCATGCAGCTATGCCTCAAAAAGCTACAGACACCCCCCCCCCCCCCCCAAAAGTGCCAATTAGCAAGTATGTGGGAAGGGGAGACTGAAAAGGCCTAACACTTGGTGGTGGCCGCTCTTTGCTGGAAAAGCCAAAGTATTAAAGGTAAAAATAACGTTTAAAAAAGGCAGCTTTGAGAAATTCCACTGTATTTTGATGACTTGCAGCAATGATAAGTGGCAGAAGGAAAGTGACTGTTGGGACAACATTTGGTTGTCAGCAGCACACGGGTTGCTGAGAGAAAGCGGGACAGAACAGCAGGAATCACTTCCCATACTCTCTAGATCTGTGAAGACACCAGCCAGCCCCTCCCAGAAGCTGCGAGAACAGTACTTATTTACATTGCTGCCACAATAAAATAGCATTCAAAAGCAACAATGAAGATATAACACCCTTAAAAAATATCTCTAGGAATCACAGCTACTCTATGCATATGAATATTATCTGTAAATATATATATATCATCTTATTAAAAAGTGTTGATAAATACTGCAAGTTAGTGTTGACGCACGATGGAAAGAGACAACTACTGTCTAAAGATGTAATTATTTCCTCCCTGTGAACAACTTTCAAGGCCTTAGTTACACTACAAATAAATATTGCCGATTGAGTATTGTACTTAAGAAATTACACATTAAGCAATTTGCCTCTTTCTGAAGGAAGAACAAAATAAAACCAGAGATACAACCAGCAGCCCAAAGATACTGGACAGTTCTTAAAAAACATTATGGATTTCATCTATTCATCCTGCAGAGAGAAATACTGTAGGAAAACACGTTCCATGGACCACTGTGCTCATCTGTGTCATCACTTGCTACGAGGATGACAGATATGTGAGCTCCTTCCTCTGCAACACTGAGAAGCACTGGTCTTACCAATACAAGCTGCTGCACAGCTGAGTACTGCATAGAGCACATCTTAAAATGCATTCAGGGCTGCTGAACGCCATCCTCTCTCCAAAACTGGGACAGACTCACTCTCCACAGTGCACTTACAAGTCTGTGTGGTATTCACAGAGTGGTAGCTGTATGGCTTGTCTAGGTATAAAGGAACCGTGAAACACCTGACCACAATGAAAAACAGTATCTCTGAATAATAAATATTTCAGAATAATACCAAAACAGAATATTTCAGATCGAAACAAGATAATTTCCACAAGAACAAAAGTTATGTCCAGTGCACCCAGTGGTGATCACGTTTTCTACAAAAATCAGTTTTGTTTTGCTTTTTTAAACAGACTTTCTTAATTCCAGAAGGTGAGACCTCATGAAAAAGCTTACAGTATCATCCTCTTCAGCATTCAAACACTGATTAATGGCAGTAAGAGTTCCCTTCTAACATTCAAACCACGATGCTTAAAACTTGTTTTCAGGACGCTATGAAGGAATTAAATATTTTTTTAAGCTTCTGTTGTCAAGGCAGAGAGCTTCTGATTACCATCAGGTGGAACCTACACAGTTTATTACCAAATTTGCCAAAATCATCAGTGGGCATAGCAATACACACTTCTACAAGGCAGACACTAAAGAGGCATGGGAGGGGAACAGACCTCAGACTTCTCAATATGCCTCACGGCCGGCTGTGTTTTGCACCAGCTCAGTTACAGGATGGGTGGAAATCTGCATTAAGTAGAAGTAGGAGGAATAAAGAACAGGAATAAAAGATAACCAAATCACCCAGTGAAGGTGTTTGAATTATTTCCTGCCAACTGTCTTACCCCAACCTCTAATTCTAGACAAGATTTATTGATATTATTGATTTATTATCTTTATTCTTTACATCCTAATCTTGATGTTACCAGATCTGCTGATTAAATGAAATTTATTAATGTATATTATGACATCAAAGTGTATCACGTTGACTTGTGGCAGGCTTGCGCTAGTTTTAGATTTTCTTCAGAAAATTTCTGAGCCTCTATATGGGTGTAATCAGGCAAACAACTCTGGTGCAAAACACAGCTCTTGGTGAGACTGTAGCTTCTGCCCCTACACCACAGATGCTGCAGTAGGCTGCTTAATATTCCCAACAACACAACTCAAAATAAAACAGGATAGGGAAATGTGTTGCAAGCCGACAGGTGTGCCATTTTTGCCAGGAACATTTTCTACATCAATATGGAGACTCCTCAGATATCAAGGGGCAGATTTAAGGGAATTATGAGGACTCTGGCTTTCAAAAGGCAGGAATCCATCAGAGAAGTTGCATCCTATGCAGAAAGCAATCTTGGGAGAGTTAGGCTAGTAACATGCCAGGTATGCACGTTACACCTTTACATTCCTAAAGGTCTCTGAATTTTGACCCAAATACCTACAAGATTTATAAGCCTCCCCTGACTTTAGTGGGGGGAGTTTCACAGGAGACAGTAAAGGGACACTGGAAGTGGTTACCACCGAGATGCCCCTTCCAGCCTTCCCAGCTGGTTGCTCCCATGAAGCTTGCTGGTGGTCGGCACTGCCACTAGTTTGCACTACTCTGCCTTCCCTCCTGCAATATCGTGAGATCCCACAGCAGGCCCATTCAGAGACTGAAAACAGCAGCAAAAAACAGCCCACACGGAAACACTGCTCATTTAGTGATTGAGTAATGTAGTTCCCTGACCAGCTTGCAGCGCTGGGGCTTGCTGAAGGTAGGGTGCATGGTGCCGCTCACTCTGTATATATCCCTAAAGCAAAGCCTGGGCTGCCCCATCCTGCCCTCCAGCCCAGCCATTTCTTTTAGCTTAAGCCAGTGGTTACCAGGAGCTGAAAAAGTAAAAGCTAACAGCAAGCACCAAGGTATTATTCCCCTCTATTTCACAGAATGTCATGGGGAACATTAACAATAGGTAAGTACAGGATGCACAAGCACCCAACTTTCCCAGGCATTAGCAGTAAAAACGTGCAAGCAGCAACACATGCCAACTGATAAGCAGCTGTTTCAGGAAATTCACAGAAGAGCTGAGCCCGAGTTCAGAGCAGTCACCGTGCACGCACTCCGCAGAGATCAGAGCTCTCATGTGAACAGCGTGGCTAACCTCATATGGGTCTGTTTCTCAGCATGTAACCCATTCTAAAAATGTTTTCACTGCCCAAAATTTCACTGACTGACTGAAGTCCATTAAGGGAGGCCAAAACTTTACGACAAAATTTCTCTCAGCTGGAGAAATCCTCAAAGTTGTAAACCCTAACTCTGCTACTCACTTCCTAAGCTCGGTCAGCCCCTCTGGGCAAAGCATTCAAAGTGATGACAAACCCATCCAGCTGTAGATGCCTCTTGATATCTTGCAAGGTGTGATCATTTTCCACTGAGTAGTCTGAGCCTCAATACTTACAGAAATAAGATGATATATATACACACACAGAGATGCACATATATATATATACCTATATATATATCTTGCATGATCAGCCTGGAAAGTTTTTCCACACAATTTCACCTAATGAGGGCAAAGCTGGCTGAGGCAGCATAAAAATTGGTGGGAATATCAATCTTATTTACTGCAAAATGATGAATAATCAACAGATAGGTAAAAGACCACAAATCTCATTTCCAAGCATTGTGGCTACTCCCTCAGGAAGCTACATGCTCCTCTCAGTTCAAACTAATTCAACCAGTATCGAATCAAGAAAATTTCCTAAAAATCTCTGCTGAGAGCACTATACATAAAGTTTTCATTATAATAACCCAGTATTTTCCTACAGAGGCTTCACTTCACAATGCAGGAGCCATCATATCAGTGAGACACAGCTGCACAAACCAAGCTTCCTTTCACTCGTGGTCAAATCAGTGAGTGGCACATAACAATTGCTCTGCCACAACTCCTCCTCTGTAACTCACAGAAATACACTTGACTTCGAGCATGCTCAGCCCAGTGGTTACAGCATAATGCAAACCAGTTATTACCTAATTTTCTGTAAGTTTTATATTATAGCATATATGTATTTCCATTTATCTTTGGTAGACCACAACCTTTCCACTGGCACTACTAGCTCTCTTTAAGGTCATCTATCACTCTAAACTGGGAGGAGGGGTTGAGGTTTCTGTTTGTTTGTTTAGTACCAACAAATGGTGATGATGCTTAATAAGCACTCCTAGGGAACCAGTTTTCTAGCAGTATTCCTCTATAATGGTTATAGTGCAAATAATGTACTGGCAGAGTTAACGAAAAAGAAACTGAGCAGAAGGGGGAGGGGGATTTTTTATTCTTAAACTTAAAAAATGAGAGGAGAAAAAGTAAATCATCACACTAGCTTTGTTACCCTTTTCCAGTACAATAGAGATTGAGCAAAGAGAAGGCTAGTATGAGGTGAAACCTGAAGCATCCTTTTCCCGTGTTATTTTTTTTTTTTTAAACTTGGACATGCTGTGCAGTTTATGGACAAACGCAACTGCATTTTTTTTACCCAGACCATCTTTTCTAACTTTTTCTATGAAACCTGTCACTGCTGATTCACCTCAGGACAGCTGGACACTTACATAAGCATACACTAGTACATACACCACACAACATATTGTGGCTCTAACCTCATTATCTATCTCAAAAGAAGATGGTAAAGTTAGAGATTGTTTTATTCCATATTTAATTAAGCAAAATCCTAGCCATTTAAAACAAATAACACTCTCTCTTTTCATTAGTATAGTTGAATGAATTGCACTTTTGACTAAAGCACAACATCAATTAGTTTAACAATTCAGCAAAAAGAGACATTTTGTAAGTGATTGGAAGCCTGATTTTATTACTGGAATGGAGTCCAGCATTTTGTAAATTCAGGCACTGAAATCTAGACCATTTTATGGTAGTTCCCCTTTCAATCACTTAGAAAATGCAAGTAAATGTCATCCAATTTGCTCTCTTTGCTTGAAAGAAATGTGATTTTTACCTGCATTCAGTTACCTAATCTGTATCACACTGCAATTTCTACCTGATTAAGAAACTTTTAACATTAAGAAATTGAATGTAAAACAGGCAAAAGAGCAACGGGCAATAAAGAAATAACTATGCATTCTAATAGCATACATCTGTGGATAAACTCTTAATTGTACTCAGATTAATGAATAATCTAATGCGTTAACTAGCAGACATCTGAACAAGACAAAGAATATGGACCTTGCAAACAGGGAAATTAAGCTTGTTTAGTTCAGCATCCTGACCATCTTTTTTCTATGTAACTGGCCTTAAGGACTAAAATATTTTTGCATTTAATACATTGCCCAGGTCAAAAATTTTTTTACTTTACAAAAATAATTTTAATTTTCCCAAACCTATTTGCTTTCTTCTCAGTATCATTACAAAACCATGGTACATTTGTATTTGAAAGTTTTTGGTATATAGACACATGTAACATTACAGTTACTAATTAGCTTTTGCTTAATAAATGTCAGGTTTGATAGTCTGCAAGCCAAGGTTTATTCTTTCTGTTGACTGTATGCTTTTTAAAATTTTATATTTTATACTTTTATTTCATGCAGCTAGCACAAGTCATGCAGAGATACTGTCACTTCAGCATAAGAGCATCTGGGTAATGGCTGCCTATCTGCAATTACAAATTTCATAATTCTCTCTCCTATCAATGTAATTAACTTGACCTTAAAACCTTTCTGACAACTGACAGTCTCAAATCACTAATTTTAATTTCTTATTTGTGTTATCTATGAGAGCTAAAGGACATACCACAAAATATCTGGTGAAAATACACTTTTGCATATCTGAGACAACTAAGTTTTCCACAGAGATGCCTGCATGGTACACTTTCTACACAAGCTACCTCTTGTGCATAATTAGAAACAGTTTCTTGCACCTGACAGCCACTTTTTCCCCCTAACTCAAAATAAAAATGTAAGTAGATGTGGCACCGATTATCATAGGTTCTGAAACCCCCTTCTCTTTCCTGGGTGGCAGGTTTTGCTAAGGAAATGTAGGAATACAAACTCCACCATGTCACAAACAGATGTGCTGTGGCATGAATGACTCAGAACACATCTACTTTTTCCAGCGTCTAACAGGTTCATGACCATCTGCTCAGAAAAGTACTTCAGATACCATGTCTCAGTTCAGGTCTACCCTTCAATTTCTTTCAATGTATATTAAAGTAGCACTACTGAATTTCAATAAAGGTTGCCAGCGTTCACCAGCATTTTACTTTCATGCTGATGCTCAAGTACGGCACAAGCATCTTATTTATCTACTGTGCTTAATATTTTTCTATATATAAAGATGCCATATTTTTCTAACTATGGCTTAATTTTGATAGTTCCTTCAAGACACCTGCACTTGATCCACCTATTTATCCACTACTAACCCTCAGCCAAGAATGTGTGATCACAGCCCATAATTTTGGCATATTTGTAAATATTTAGCAATTACCCCTACTACTTCAGCAGAATCCTTCTCAGGGGTTATGTATGCAGGATGGCACCAATGAGTCTTTAAAAGTGAGCAGATGAACACAGCCCTGCAGGACTTTAGTTTTTCTGAGATATAAGAGGAGGAAATGAAAAGGAGAAAAATGCAGTAATTTGCAACTCTGAGAATGGGTACAGCTACCAATGCTTTTCAGACCTGGAACACCCACACCTCCTCAGTGTGGATGTGTGGCAGACGAGCAGTGAAAGGTGCTTTTGTCATCACTACAGAGCCCTTTTTATGCTGAATACCGTTTACCATCATTATATAGTTTCAGCATATAAAACAAGTTTTCCATAGAACTACCCACACTGCCATCTAGTGCAAAAAGATGCTTAAAAAATAAAAAATTCTAGTTCTAAGGCAGAAGGTTGTCAGTGTGTTTCTCCCATACGTAACAGCAAAAGGAGGTAAGAATTGTGAAACTCTCCTTTCTTTTCAACAGCCAACACAGGTATCTCCTACTGTTGTAACTGCTGACCACAATACCCAAAGATGTGAGATGAGGGTTGGGAATAAAGACTTCATTAACTCTCATTTCTGTCTGGGAGCAGATCAGGTATTGGGAACAGAATAGGTTTTTCTGTTCCCTTTTTAATAAGCACATCAATTATACAGAAACCAGGGTGTGTCTGGGAACCAAATGAAATACATCCAGCAAGTGTCAGCCCACAGGGAAAACACGCAGCCTCACCCCAAGAGGGTGGCAGATGTTACAACAAAATTATTATTTGCATGTTACACTAATCATTACGCTATGCCTGAAGCAAAAGCGCCACTGGCTGTGGTTGCTGCCAGAAGTAAACTGCACAGGACAAGGGTTACACAGCTGCTACGCAATAAAACTCAACGTCAGGGCTCGGCCACAGCTGCTTCCCACGGCAGTTTGTGAGCCACTGCTGCTGACGGGACAGAGGGACAGGAATGAGCAGGACCTTGGGCCAGTTTCCGCCCCAGCTACCTGCCAAGGACAAGGCAAAGCCATGGGACACAGCACTGGTCACTCAGTGCCCCACGCCCTGCCAGTGGGGCCATTGCAGGATGCTGAGGGGTTCACACCAGCTATTTGACTGCCTTCTGGTCAGCAGGATGAGTGAGGAAACCATATTGTCAGCTATGTATTGAGCCTGGCTCTTTCAAGCATCACTGTCTAGTACCCAAAAACCCCACATCTTTTTAGTAGCGGCTGTTTCTTAACTAAGGGATTTTAATGTCTCTAACATTTAGCACCCCGCTCCCACTTACATGGTTAAGCATGGAGGGCTGCTGCTGTCTAAAGAAGTGGGAGATGCAGCTCTTCACAAGAGCAGGAGTCAAAACTTCCAGTGAAAGCTGTAACTTATCCAGTGCAGGAGCCTGAAGTCTGACTGCTTCCCCCACCAACTCAAAATGAAAATAAACCCTTCTCTTCAATTAACCACCCAAGTTACATGATACTAATATGCCATGAAGTTTTCATTTCACTTGAGGTAGAGTGATGACTTTGCAGGACCCCTGAAGGCATCCAGTTTTCAGCATTTTGAGTTCTTCTAGATGAAAAGCAAGAATATTCGTGCACAGTAACACCCTCCTGTAGTACAGCGTCTGAAAGACACCTGTAACAGTGTGTGTGTGGGAAAATCTTTAAATCAGCAGCCTGCTCACTGTCATTATTTATTATAACCTGGATTAGTCACCAAACACTACACCAGAAGATCTAGTGACCAAATAAGCCTGCCTACCCACAACTGTCAGGCAGGATGCTCACACAGTTACCTTGCTCAGCACCCTTGTAAGATGAACTAGAGTAATTTTCCTGCTAGGAGAAGACGGCTGTTCTTACAGCCAGCCTTGTGCATGAGTTTTCTTTCTATCTTAGAGCTGAAGACCTTGAGACCAGCAATCCAGTGCTTGCTCTCTCAATGGCATCCCAGAAGAGAATGGAAAGTTCTTTGATTTTGCTGTAAAGAAACAAGGTCCACCAATTTACAAAAAACATACTGGTGTGGAGTCTAAAGCTTTTTACAAGAACAAATAACTTTGCTATAGACACAGCCTGAAGGAGACTGCATTTTGATCAATTGCTAGATATTTTCTGTGTTGTGCCCTAAAAATCCTTGGAGAGGATCCCATGGTGCCCACGTACATTTGTACACCGTGGAAAGTGGTTGCTTTCTGTGCCACTTAGCTCACCTGCTAAACAGCCCTGAGAGGCAAGGTCAGCAATCAGTGGACATGCTCCAGTCCAGCACCTTTCCTTCAAGTAAAACTACAAAGCTTTTCTGCTTGGTAATAAGAGAGTTCACCTTAGGTGAGTGGATAGCACTGCAGAGAAAAGCAAACTTGTCCATGGCACAGACAGCTGCCTAGTAAATCCAGTCACCTTTGTGATCAGCAGACCAAGCCTTGCTGTGTGTGGACAAGTCACTTCTATCTAAAACTTCTGCCGTCCTTCAGGAACAGGAAAGCTTTGTCTAAAACTGAATAGATTCATTACCTACAGTTGAGCCTTTATTTAAAAATCAAGAGAAAGACTCACCTTTCCCAACTTAGCAAAAAGGAGGGAGGAGGCCAATGGCCCTATCTGGAAGACACCATGATGAGTAAGATGACAGTGGTAGCCTCCCAAAAGCAGTCACCACCTGCTGTGCCAGCTTCAGGGGCCATGGTGGTCATCTATTACAGACTCTCTCAAAGTCTCAGTGGTCAGCTGGTACCATGAATTTAGGAGGCATTATCTTTACCTGCAGCTCCACTCTGCCATACCTAGGTCCAGGCTAGCCACAGCCCATTAAGTGCCCACCTGGTCACAACCCAGGGGGACAGCAGTCAGGTCACTTGGTACCAAGGAGACTCCTCAGTGACATTTTACCCTGCCAAGAAGCCCTACTGAAAAGCTGATCAGCTATAAAGCTGGTAGGAAGGGGAACAGCCTTTTGGTCTGGGAAGGAGGACAACTTGGGAACTTCTTGGCCAGCTCACCACATCACCGGCAAGTCAGGTCTCACCATCTGCAGGCAGAGCTGATGAGTGGTGACACTGATGATATCACAGCACTTAAGAGACCAAACCTGAGCAGCAAGGAAGGAGAGGAATTTCACTGGCAGGGAGTAATGTTTCCTCCACTCTCACACTAAAGCAACAATTATCAAATGCTATGAAAAAAGAAACAAGTCTGTTAAATATGTAAAACCCCTCATCTCTGCTAATGTATGCAGAAACAAAACAGGATCTCCTTGATTCCTCTTGCTCTCCTCCTCCTTGTTCAGGGCTGGAAATATTCAAAAGATTTCAGCATGGAAGACAAAAATAATACATTTAAAAGTTCTATGCTCATATTTTTTACCAGTTTAACAAGAAGCCTCTGGCAACAGCAAGGAAAACCAGGTATTTTCCCAATATTCAACTACTATACTATCAGGAGGGAAAAATTCTGTACAATAAATACCAACATCCCCCCCTTTTTCAGTATTTTTTAAAATGTAAATTTCAGTAATTTTTTAAAATTATTATTAGGGTTTTTTACTGGTGTATCTGAGATAAATTTGAAACTTTCATTAATAAAAAGGCATATTAAATGTGTGGCTTGAAAACTATGAACAGGGAACGAATGTTTCCCAAGTTTGCAACAAATACACAGTATCACGCAGGATAAAAAGAGAAAGTAAAAATGAGGTGCATTCACACAATCTAAATAACCCACGAAACTCATCACAGGATGTTGACTGTGCTAAAAGTCTACAATATTTAAAAACCCAAAATGGGAGAAAAATTACAATGCATTTGTCCACCAAGGGCTATTGAAACAAACTATCTGTGGCTTGAGAAAGCTCTGGACCACAAGTTGTTGGAGGTTGATGGTATAGTCTGGGAATGCACTATGTGCCTGCCCTGGCACTTTTCTCTGGTCATTGCCAGAGAACAGCCTGAACCCTGTGGACCTCAACCTGATACAGTACAGTTGCACCTGCTTAAATAGAACACTGTAAAGCGACAGAGGGAAATAATTTCTTCCATTAGTAGTAGCATTAACACAAGTGGTTTGAAGTGATTACGTTATTTTTAAGTATTCAACCTTATCTTTTTATGGACAAATGCATGCTAAACTCTGCAACTTATAACTAGAACCTAAGCATAGTGCAGGAAGCTTGCACTTCTCTTAAAAGCTTTCTAGACAGCTGGCTTTCGGATTTTTTTTTCTTTTTTTTTTTTTTAAAAATCAATACTTAGCATTTCCAAGCTATTTGGAACGACATTTCAAAGGAGGCACAAGCTCTGCATCCTATGTCCATGGACACATGCCAGAACTTATCCAGAATTGTTAACTTAATTTCAAAGGGATGGAAATATTTTACTAGCTCTCCATCAGGTTATGCAAGAGTGCCCACAGACAAAACTTGTTTGTGGGGGTGTTGTTCTACAAATAGAGCATTTTGCTAAGGAATGCCTAACATAAACTACACATTTCTTGAGAGAAGCCTGGCAAATCTAGGGATTATCACCAACTAGGAAATAAAAGTCATTTTCACCCACACAGCTTGTTGTTCTGAAAATTTGTTCTTCTCAGAGAGGAAAATCTGCTCACCTTTCTAATTAGCGTGATATATTTATATACACAGCATGTTATGAAAAACAGTGTTTCCAAAGGAGGCCATCCTGTTGAACAGAGAGTGAGAGAACATCCTTCAGGGCATAGGCATGCAGATTTACACAGATACTACCTGATAGCTTAGTCCTAAAGCAGCCTGGCTCTTGAGAAAAACAGAGGGTGCCTGCTGCCAAACTGCTGCAGCTGCTCACCCTCCTGACTGTTTCAGAGACTCCTGGGAACCTCTGAAGGTTGCTTTGTGTGTTCTTGGCTTTTCTTCCCCACTTTAAGTTGTATATCTTGATTACTCCATGCAGCACCTTGTTCTCTGTTGAGCTACCTGCTGCACCCATCAGGTTTTTTGGCAAAGGAAGGGAAGGAGGAAAACTAAGCCTCTGGAGTGGTTTTCTGCCCAGAATATTCCAACATTTAGAGAGCAATGCCTTTAACATATTTCTTAAAAGACTATTTGCGCAGGTTTACCAAGGAGCAAAGGATACTTCCTACATTGCATCACCTTTCATCCACTGAAACCCTGCGGCCCCATAGCAAGCGCCCTCTGGGTTAGGGAGGTGCTGCTGCCCACTGACCGATGGCGGCTGCCACACACAGCCCTCCCTGGAGACCTGTCCCAAGCCCTTTGGGGACATAGGGCTGCTCATTTCCCACAGAAGTTTCTCCAGAGGCTCAGCTGCCTGCTGTTCCAGTCTGCAGGCAGAGGGGCACCAGGCAGCAGACCCTAAGGCACAGTGTGAGATTTGCACCCCAGTATCAGTTGTGTTCTTGTCACAAATTACACGGGCAAATACTGGAACCCAGGTAACTGCAATTACTGTATAAACCTATGAAACAACTTTACTCACCTTTCTGCCCAGCTTGCCCTTTGTGGTTTCTGCACTAGGGGACAGCAAGAGACTGATTAATGAGTCACATCCAAATCCTCAGACCAATTATCTCATGTATGATATTGAAGCCAATGCAGAATGATTTGTACAGATTTAGCACTGTGCAATATTAATTCCTTTTTTTTTTTTTAGAACAATCCAATGCAGACAAGATTAAGAACAATTCTATTTCCACATGGGTCAAAACTCTGGTAGTCCTGCAGAGCATCTGACAGATAATAAATCAGTTCATGTACGGTATCTTTCATGGGGGCTGTACTTCTTTCATTCAGCCAGCACATTTTAAGACCACCTGACTGGGGACACTCCACCCTGTAAAAACAGACACAGCTGGGCCGTGGGGGAAACACTAGGGCGACAGAAAGTAGGGTATGTGGAACACCTCTGGTATAACACCACATTAAGAGGATGCTGCTGAGCACAATGGCATAGCCAATGCCCCACTGCAGCCACAGCAGGCCAGGTGGCCAGTGAAGGGACCACTAACTGCTACACTTATAAAGACACAGTACTTAACAGAAAGTACTGCACAGTAATAAAATCCACACTTCCTCTTGCTGTGTTTCCAGATTTGCTCTGCAGGAAAGCACACAAGGGGACTCAGGGGCTATGCAGCATGCAAAGCATCTACCAGTGAATGGCTATTGTGCTTGTTCAAGGCATGCCTTTGTCCAGAGCTCTGAAGGCACCAGGAACTAGGAGAGGTATTGAAGCAGCATGACAGCACCAGCTCTGCTACAGAGCAAGTGTGCCAGAGAGGGCTTTGTGTAATCCTGGGGATGGGATCCAGCCCCCTTGGGTGCTCCTGGGGTGAGGGCAAGTACCACAGCATAGCTCTGACTTCCTTCTAGTTCCATGCTGTAAGCCTCAGTGATCCATAAATGAATGCCAAAGTCCACCCGCTCCCCTCTTCCACCTAGCAAGATGACTTTTGGCAGGGTTGATATGGATGACTTGGAAGCCCTGGACACCACCCCACTACATATCACCGCTTTTAACACTTGTGTGAACACATGAAGCGAACCATGCTTCGGTAACCTTACAGCCAAGTTTCAAAACTTGTGACTATTTTAGAAGTTGTGCTTTTATGCATAAATACCGGGAGACAGACCGACAGAATTCATCAAGAAGCTGATATACACACACACAGCAACAGTGCTTGGATGCAACTTTTAACCTTCTTATTATTCAAAACTTGGACACACAAATATATGCAAAGCCTAATATAAAAATTAGGTACAAGGAGATTTTTCTGATATCTGTCATTGCTATAAACTAAAATCTGAAACAGCACTGCCAAGATATTCTCTTTATTAAGGACAAAGTATGCAGTAAACACAGAAGAAACTATGAGTTTCAACTCACCCAGGCGTCACCAAAATTGTTCTTCCTGTTTAGACAGTGTAGACAAATTTTCCCATGATCACTGTGTGCCTAAGGTCTTCTGTTTCCTTCATACAGTATATGTTACAAGCTTGTCACCAAATGCAAAGTTTTATGAAAACACTCTCAAGCATGGAGTCTAATACTGTTGGGATTAACACCAAATTCTCCTAACAAAAGAACATCCCACCAGTGGAACAGTTATCAATTACTAAGCTGCAGTGACTGAAGCTGTACAGCAAACTCTTATTTTATTTCCATGCATCCCATGTGGAGAGTATCAAGTACGGACAGAGCACACACACTGCCTTTCAGAAATTAAGCTATTTTGGCAGTGCTACATAGAATGTGCTTGTGTATGTACCGCCACAGAAGACACATGAGCAATCATGTATACCGGATCTGTTAGAAAATTTGTATGTTTGCTGACTAACAACACCAGTTAAGTTTATTGGCATACTATCTCTTGGTAAGGCACTGAAACCCACAATACATAACACTGTTCTTGCAGTTTGTCTCTGCTTTATCACCAATACACACGGTTCTCAGGATCTCAGTTTCTCTAAAAAACGTATCTCCTCCCTTAGAGAAACACAAGCCAGCAGCCCTCCTTCCCTTCCCAAGGGCATTTGATACAAATGTCTGAACAGGAAAAAAAAACCCCTTCGTTCCTCTGAGCCTTCCTTCAAGAAGTGTGGCCTGTGCACAACCATGTCAGTTGCCATCCCCACCCCCGGGACAAAGCAGGGAAATAGAGGAGACTTCAAGGAGTCCCCTTGCAGATGGCCAGCAGCAGTCCTCTAACCATGAGTCCTGCGACACACCTCAGCCGGTCTCACCACCAGCTGCTGCAAGGAGAGGTCTTCCCAGCCCCACCACTCTGCCCCGATCCAGCCGCTCCCCGGATGCCTCACTGTAAGCTGATCAGGCAGATGAGCAGCTAGAAAACATTGGGGTTTTCCCCTGTAGTGATAGTTTTATTCCTGTTTAGTCCCATGGACCCAGCTCACATGCAGACACGCTGGTGTGCTGGTACACAGGGAAGTCATGAAGCTGCACTCTCTGGGGAGGGTTTAATCAAAATCAAATCCAAGAGGCACAAACAACGTGCCTTTCTTCACCAGCCAGATCTTCTACCCACACTTCCTTGTGCCTGCTCCCAAGATGACAGCAAGGAACCAACAGGAAACTTGTGCCCTTCCTCCCTCCACTGTCCCCAAAAAAAGTTTGTTTGTCCTGCTTGCAAAGCACGGTCAAGGCAAGTCAGTGCTTCCAAGGCTTCTCCTTGGGCTACCACAGATACCCAATCTGCAGAGATCATCTGTGATGTGCAGGAATAAAGCCTGTGGCTGTGCCATATTGCTGCAGCCTCAGGAAGCAGGGGACCATCATTACACACATCCTTCATCTTATTCCCCTCTCCACAAATCTTCAGAGCAGCACCTGTGGCAGTGTTGTGGAAGGCAGTTTCAGCAGTGTTTTAGATGCTGTCCTCCATGCAAAGCAAAGTCTACCTAACTATCATGGACAAAGCATATAACTGTGCATGCGGTAATTATCACGTATTTGAATTGTAATAATTCTCCAGGATTAACTGCCCAAGGAACAGAACGGGACAGATTAGTCCGCTCAATGGTTGCTCTAGCATGTCTGCACAAAGGCATGAATATCACCTGCTGCTTTGAACAGCCTTCATTTCTGTACCAAATTTTAAAGTAAAGAGCAAACAAGAACAGCTTGAATTTTGCAGCAACCTCCCTCCACTTAGGAGTCATAACCCACATTAGTGCTTTTGTTATTTTTTCAGTTTCTTATGAAAAGGCCATTTTTCATAATGAAACTGCATAATAATTCTCCAGTGTCTTTTAACAGACAGTAAGGCAATCCCCAATCATCTTATCTCACTTGTAGAGCCTGCAACAGAGAACACATTACAAACAACAGAAGCAAGCAGATAGGGCAGTATTTGCAGAGCTGTTCAGGATACCAAAAGCTGCCAGCTTTTGAGAAAGTCTGAATTTACGGCCTCTTGATCTGTTCGGACTGCATGACAGGACACAAACACAGCTAAAGCCTCTGAAAGTGAGCCTGCATGTATTCTAAAATGTATATACCATAACCAAGAGCCACCTAATGGAGGCTGCCTGCTACATGCGCCCCAAATCTTCGCCTCCAAATCATCTTGTCTTCTTCATACAGCAGACATAGGATAAGCGTCTGGTCCCATACAGCTGTCACAGGGTTCGTGACTTTGGGAACTGTGACCTCAGAACCTCCTGAGTTCCACAACAGTTTACCACTTTACAAGAATAGACTCACACAGATTAAGAGGAAAAAGCATACCAATAGTTTACTGGCAAAAAGTTGATTTTCTTCCTGAACATGCACATTTTTATATGCACAGTGTTAAGAGTCAAGAACAACATAGTCCCTTGTTTCCCAAGAGAAGAGGTAAAGCACTCAGACTTAGGGCATATTAATAGCTATTAGCATCACAGACAGAAATGGTTCTAAAATGGTTCTAAAAAAACCTCTACAGAGATCCTAACTTTTCCTGATGACATAGGACAGAAGAAGGTCACAAGGGCCCAAGATTAACAGTAGTCAAATGAAAACAACTTGTATTGGTTACAACAAATGAACAAAAGAATGACCCCATAATCTTGGACACGCCTGAAGGTCTTCTCACTAAGAGACTGTTTACGGACTGAAGCATGAACAACTACTGCCTCCTAAAATGGAACTGAGTAATTTTACAATTCACTCTCCATTGCCTAAGAATTAAACTGACTTTTGCAACTGCACAACTGAAACCCAGCATGCAGCATTTCCCCGAATTCCTCAGTGTGAAGAACAAAACAGCAAATGTCAAAACAGAAAACAATTAAGATAAATTACCATTGCCATGTAGTTCTGTTCCTTACCCAGGTTCTCCCACTGAGTCTTACTCAATTGATTGATTTCATTAATACAGTAGAAATCTTTCTTTTGTCAGGTTAGTTTTCTGCTGAGCAGCACACTGAATTAGTGCTTTCACTGAATTGTGGCTTTCCAAACCATGCATTTCTCCTGCCCTTCTCACCTCTCCAGGGCACAACTGTTCAGCCTTGACCCAGACTAGGAAATTTCTCCAGCTGAAGAACCACCTGCTGAAGAACAGCCTGCTGTATACAGAATTCTCATACATGCCTGCTTTCTCTTCCCACCCCCCCAAGAAGAATTTTTGCTTGTACGTCCCTTTTCCCATGAGCACCCCGCGCCCCCAGCCTGCACCTTCCAAACCCACAGTGCAATAAAAACACGTGTTTCCTGTGCCAAAATCCTGTACTCCGGACCAGAAATACCTACTCTGTCCAAAACCACAACCCTAAACATATGCTAAATATTTACAGGGAAAAAACCATGGCCATTCTAGTTTTCAAATCCAGTGCTAAAGAAAGATACATGTTTTAGAATCTCTGTAACTAGGGGGTTGTCAGTAAGGCAGGATATACAATTGTCAGGCCTTACTAGTAAGTTCAAGAACATGAAACTGCCTTACAAGAATCGTGAACACTGGCCATCTGCTAAGGTACTGCCACCCAAGGTCGCTCACCCCCCTACCCACTGTAAAGCTCATAACCAAGGCTGACCCCCCAGACCAGTGCTCCCCTGTCTGTGCAGCGCAGATGACTAAAGGCGCTCAGTAAACACTCAGCACCAAGATATGGGGGGACAACGCCACACGGACCAACGCAGGAAAAATTCTACTAAATGCTAATACCAGGTGATGTGATTGCTTGAAATCTGCATCTGTTGCTTCCCTGCACCTGTTCTGTGATACAGCGTACTAAGAGCTACGGGGTACTAATACAGCTCTGCATGACAGCTCCTTTAACCTGTTTGTTAATCCACTTCATGGCCACCACTTCTCACTGCTCTACAGGGAACACTGGCAAAATATGCTTCAGCAACATCAGTGTGATAAAATACAATTAGTGAATCAGAAGGCCTTTCCAAATCACCCAGTGGAGAAAATACAAGGAAGACATTATAGAAAACACAGAGAAAACAGGGAAAAGTTATGGAATGCAGAAAAATCTTTTACTCTCCCCCCCTTTCCTTTTTAAACCTAAATTCTCTCGTGAGAATGCAGGAGCCATCTGCAACAAAACAACAAATAAAATTTACTGCAAAGTTCTGGTGTCCTCAGTGAAGTTTTTTGCTTTTCCAAAGTTATGCTTTCTCTAGTATGACCATTTTTTTTTAAGAGGTTTACAAAGAGAAAAACAGCTGTAGGCTATACAAATTAACTGAATATCAACACATTCCTTACCCTAAACTATTTTTAACCACATCATGACTACAAAGAAACTCATAACTTACATTTGGGATTTACCAACCAGTGACAAACTGAAGAGTTTTCATAACTTTAAACACTTTTTTTTCCAGTTCCTCCCTGGCCTGATCAGAGACAGCTGTACCCTGTCTGAAGACATACTTTCCTCACTGCTAGTAACTCACACTAAAGACAAGGTAATTTCTGTTTCACTATACTTTTTCTTTTTTCCAAATGTATGGTGAACTGTATACCTTCTCAGCAAAAAATAAATCTGTTCTCCTGCTTTGTCTGAGAATTATTCCACAGAGTAAGGGGCTGGGGAAAACTCCATTAAATTAACCATTACCAGAAATGTAGGGGGAAATGGGGAAGTTACCCACTAGGCACAGAGTGATACTGCACCACTGAGAACTACTTCTGACTTCTTTTTTTTTTTCCAAAAAAATAATTGCTAGAATGGGAGATTAATGGACTATGACCTATTTCATGTTTATTTGAATTAAAATGCTACATATTTTTTTAACTTTCAGATCCTTAATCTCTTTATTCTCAGTCTCTTTACAAGCTACTTGCTGCTGAGATATTCAGCGCGTTCAATCTATTTCAAGTCCTGTAAGGAAAAAAAGAGAAAACTATCCCCAAGCTTCCCAGAAGACTGGTTTTCCACTATGGTCCATATACCTTCACAAGCCTTAAACACTATCAAAAAGGTTTTCACAAGTGGAACAGTATTGTAGCTTGCTCTCTTCTCTGAAGTCCTGTTACCACCTACACATTCTTTCTTCACACCTGTCTTCTCTTTTTACAGACTCTTACGTTGCCTTAGGAGTAATGAATGTACAGGCAGGACCACATCCAATGTGAAGGGTGCATGCATTTGGACAGGAAGGTTCGGGGTGCAGAGCCCTCTGGTTAACAACTGCTGTCGTCAGCTCACATCTGACTTTCATGAATTATCTGTCCCATCACTCGGAGAGCCTTCTCAGAAGTGCCCTACCCAAGAATAGAAGATTTTGTAGTACTATATTAGGCAACCCTTAATCACCTACACAAGAGGCATGCAAGTCAACCTCTGAAGCACTTTACAGCTAAAATAATGCTTACAATATTCCTTTTAAAGTCTGGGCTGGAGAGCTTCTATTGCTCAATGTATCAGCAATCTCAAAATTAAAAAACAACTGCCCATCTAAAGCACATGCACAAATCTTTACAAAATGAAGATTTAAATTAGTTTACAAGTTTAAAAAAATGCTGGGCAGGCAGGTTAATGCTGGGGTAGCATGAGTTAAGCAGACACTCTTCTTCTGAGGGGCAAACCCAATAAAGAAGAGGTGCTCGAGGCTGCAGAGTGAGCCAGCAGAAGGTGACTTTTTCCTCTCTCACCTTCTTTAGACCACAGTACATTGTCAATTTTTCCTTTCACACCCCAAGGACTGATAGCTACATTCAGCTATAACAACTCCTAAATACCTGTTGCCTAGATCTGTCTTACATGCTTGCTTGTGACATTGTTATCATCTGTACCTTCACACCGACCTTTGGGAAGCAACACCACGCAACTTTCCCTTGCATCCTTCTTTATCTGAGAAGAGATATATCGGCAATGATGTTATCTACTGAGGCAGCTGCGATCCCTCATCAGTTTCCACTATGTGGAAGCAAGGCAGCAAAAGATGTCAAAACACTTGAGGCCAAAGCAAAGAAAGCAGAGAAACCTGGAACAAAACTTGATTTCACTCCAAAGGCTCCATCTCAGGGTGGTAACTCCTTGGAAGTTGTACTTATCTCAAAACTATTGGGGAGTTAAATTCTTTGAGTATAAGACACTTCAAGCCCGATCACTCATGCCGTGCCCTTAAGATGGAGTTCTCCAGCCTATTCTGTATTTTTTAACCGTACCTGTCAGCATTGCCTTTCCTATAGGCATACTATAGAAAGCGTTCAGGGATACAATTTGTCTAGCACAAAATAAATAAAACAATACAAACAAAACAATAGAAACAAAATTCTGCATTTTTATAGCACAGTATTCCAGCAGCACTGAAATATCGTGGTTTAAAGTAGAGGAGAAAGGGTAAGGAACCTTCAACAGCTTAGGATCATGCTGGATCTAAACCTTACTCCATTTTCCATTTCAAAGCAAACTTTAGCACTAAAAAACAGATCATGTTTCAGTACTTAAAGCTTGCAGGGAGGCAACACAACTGCTTATCCAATTATTTGTAATTAGTCGGAGGTGCAATCCCTTTCCCAAACAACATAGCTCAGTTTTTACCGACCCAGCAATTTTTCTGCCATTCCTAACCCTGTTTGTTTATACTACGTACAGCTTAGCCATGTTTGCATTGATGCATGCTGGAAAAATCTGTGCAGCCATCCCTGAGCACCTCATTAAAAGCGGCATGGAAGAGAGGAGGAAAGGGGGAAGAGGAGGAGAACAGAAAAGCATCCTAAGGCTATATGTGCTATACATGGCAGCCACAACATGCCTTGGCATTTCATGGAAACTGTAGGAGTGTTGTCAGCCAAAATGGTTGTTGGGAGAAGAAGGGTTAAAAAGCGATCTGAACTCTGCAAAAAAGAAAGGACTCACCAACTTCTTTGTAGAAAGATAATCAATAGAGGCCTCTAGAAGGACAAGACATGATTAGTTATCATGGCTACAGACATTAGGCAAGGATATAGCTCTACTTAAAGCAAGTTTTGCAGAAAATTCATTACTTTTACAGCTGAAAGTTAGTTTGAGCTAGCTATCTAGTGAATCCATTAGATGATCTCACCAAGAATCTGTTTCTGCCACTGTGGACAGAACAACCCCTCAGAGCAGATAACAGCATTGTTATCATGGTAATTTGCTAAAATTACTTCATCAAAAATAAAGTGTGTAACTCATTATCCTCCCCATCTCTTACAAATCAGTAGAGCACAACAAAAAGAGGAAAAAACATTTTGTCCATGATGATGTCCCTGTGATGCACAGGCTGAGTGTGTCCTGCAACCTAGCTGGCAGAACTGGTGATGGTACTGCAGACAGGCTGAACTATGTTCAGCTACGTAGCAATAAGCGCTAATCCCACCCAAAGCTTTGCGTGGCTGTGTGGCAAGAGGCCGCAGATTTCAGCAGTGAGGTAATCAGAGCACAAGGCACCTGTGTTATTACCAAGACAGGTTTTGCAGCACTGATCAAACCTGGAAGAGGCTGCTGAAGTCTGTCCCACCCAAACAAGTTTACCCATCTTTTTGTACTAAGAAAAGGGACAACAGAGAGAACAGTTTTCTTTCCCTTACAACAGGGCATGCTGCAACTTGACAGAGACAAAGAACTTGGCATTACACCTGGATAGGGATGGATGCAATCACGCATGTATTGTCCTCCTACCCTACTTCCAAAAAAAGAGACTATTTTGGGCAGTACCTTTCAAAAATAATCGAAGGATGTCCCCCACACACATACCTTAATTCCTATACTGCAAGAAAAAAATTATCATATTTTGACACAGTTGAAAAGGAACTGGAAATACCACCTTAAAAGTAATGGAAGGTTGTTAAGTAACTTTTGTTCACAAGCCAAGCCTCAGTGCTCCCCTACCACTTTGCATTTATACTGACTGCTAGGAAATGTCTCCCCATGTTTTCCCTTGGGAAAAATTATTATTTTTTTTTTAATCAACTACTTTCAGGTCCTTTTACATCATGCTATTCCTGCAACACCTGCACTGACTGTACGGGATAATTTTGTTCCATTTCTTTTCCTCATATTTTAAAGCCATACTTATAAGGGATATGAAAGATTTTGCTGTAGCTGTCCCTGTGTTTTGAGTATGGCCTGCAGAGATCAGTCATGCGAAGCTGACCTCTTACCACCTCATCCATCCCACTCTAAAGACCTCCTCCACAATTGCTTTCCCAAGGGTAAATAATTTGGGATGGTAGCAATCAACACTTGCACAGTAATTTTTTAAGCTAGGCAACTTTCTGAAAGTCACTTGACCTTTCTAGACTAAAGCATATTTTGTTAGTATGACAAAATTAAGATACATCAAATTGCATTAAAACTTCTGTGTTTGTCAGACTAGTTCCGATTAACTTCCAGGGGTGTAAATTAAGAGGTCAGAGTAACTTCATCCATGAACTGCCTGTGGAGAGTGTGCAGATGCAGAGGAAAATCCATCCCACTGTACTTTGTGATGTTCCTGTATCATACAGTTACTCATCACAGCAGCCACTAACAATGACAGTGAAAGATGCTCTTTTAAACACTAGGAACAAGGAATTTTCAAAATTGTATTTCACTACTGAAATACACTTGTTCCAGAAAAAAAACCCTCACACTCATATTCCAAAACAGTATGAACAGAAGGCTGTAACAAAGCCAGAATTGTAGTAATACTGCTGAAGTCTGTCCTTCTGCATGAAAACACACACAGCCGCGCACTTGCTCCAAAAACAAGACCGCAGGCATATCAATGCCCAATTGTTTGCATTTTCTGTAAGATCAAATCAAAGGCACCTTCTTCAACCAGCAGAGAATTTTTAGTTGCCCGTATTATGTCTGAACTGCATAAACATTTAAACTACTGGAAAATTGGCCACTTTGATCAGTCAAGTGAATTATCTCAGTTTCATGGGAAACCTCCTGTTCCCCTTCCACAACAGCTTTCTATGCATTGAGCAAGCTACAAAATTCATGATCTTGAACATCAAAATAGTCTTCTTCAAGATGTTAAAGCTTTCATTTAAATCCTCACAGCCCCAAGACGCCTTTAAGATAAATGACTTTGTAATAGCAGTGAAGAAATTAGAGATTTACAAAGTCAGTAAGAATTCATAATTTTCACATTTTAATCATTCATAGCCACCATATTTGATTTACCCCACAATTTTTATCAGAAAATTAAAAACTTTGGAGAATGAGTTATTCTCAATGTAAATCTCCAGCAAGCCTCTATCAATCATGTTAGCCCTTTCCCCATTAGTTTTTCCTGCCTCCTGATTGAAACTACACAACCAGTTTAATTACTTCATTACTTAATGACTTCTTACCTTGAAAGGCTGTAAATATATGGAAAGCTAAGCTAACACACAGTAATTCTCCATGGAACAGAGGAAACCATTATGAACATCAGTATAGCTCATGAAGATCAACTATACTTATAATTTTCCACTATCCTAACGCTTTTACAAAGGGAAAAAAGGCCTAGAACACTTCTACCAAAGGATATGTATGCACACACATAGGAGGGAAATAAACAGTTCCATGCTCAAGTACACCATTTGCTTACCACAAATTGTATATTCCTTCTACCATATTAGAATAACAGCCTGTGGGAAGCTACCATTACAGCAATTACAACTTAAAAAACTTCCAGTGTTGGACATTTGTTGGGAAGAACAAGCCTTTAATAGTTTTGCTGGCAAATCTGGAGGTTTATTTATTTATTTCCAGTGTTTTGAGCAGCTCATTGTAACTTTGTTCAACTACAAGGAAAGAACTGTTTAGTTGACAGCACAGTTTTATATGCAAATTATATTGTCTATATTATAGACTCTACTCACCGTAAGTGTCAACGGGGAAAAAAAAAAAAACACATGACAGATTTAAGACTATTGAGATTTTTTCATAAACTTTGAAGGAACACTGAAATTACAAAGCATGCCTAACTCACTGTAAAGCATCTTCTCTAAGCATGTGCCAAATCATGTATATTAAAGGATTGTTTTTTCTAAATGTTCCATTTTCCATTTCTAAGTTTTTGTGACAATTAAAAAAGTCCTGTCTTCTGCATACAGTCAAACTTACTGTTTGCTTAGCTCTCCCAGAAATGAAGCTTGTTTCTACTCTGTGGAAACACTGCCATTAGATTTAGTAGCACTGGAGAAAAAGCAAGTGCTCACCTCCACACAAATCAAAATTCAGGAGAAAATTCAGAGTTCAAAATGAAGAAATATTTTACTGCCAATAGGGGGAAAAAAAAAAGTCTTAACAAATCAGCCAGCTGTTGCATTAACAGCATCAAATAAAGAAATTGTAGGGCTTATTCTACTCTTTATCAGTAATGCATGGCTGCGCACAGACAATTTATAGCTGTTTTCCATCACTGGGTATTGTGTAGTACTAAATTAAGTCTACAAAATTCAAGGACAGTCCACCCACACAGCTACTGCAAGCCAGCCAGGCCACTTTGAATAAACATTTTAAAGGCATAAAGTGAGTTTTATTAGCATGCTGAGCCACAGTTCCTAGTGGACAAAGCACCTCCTTTGAAAAAGTAAAAGTACATTTAGCAGGAGGAGAGATGAGTTAGTCTTGTGCCTTACATGTAGAGAAACAGCAAAAAGGAAAAAAAAAATACAGATACATGCAACAACTCAACTCTCTGAATTTATTAAGATTAAAACACAAACCAAGAGAATCTATTTTTTTCATCCTGCCTGCGGACAGTCACCACTCCACAAGCAGGAGCCCAGGGCTGATCTGAAACATGCTGGTGTGAGGTCTACACTGAAGTGCGGGCAGGCTTCCTGGCCAGGGCAGCGTGCCACAGGTGCGTGCAGCACCATCTGCCCCCTCTCCAAACTGAGTTTGGCACCAGAGCCAAAAGGAGAGTCAGCAGAGTCTGGATGCATGCATGCACACATGTGCCCGTGCCCCATTTAAATGTTAAGTTCAGAGAGTAATGAAGACAGACAGGAGATCTGCTCTTCCACAGTTACCAAGTTTCACAGTTTGGAAAAACAGCTGGTGCCCCTATACCTTTTGGACAGATTCAGTAGCCCCCTACCTGTCCCCACAGCTGTCAGCAATTCAAGACCACACCTGTAAGCACTAGACTTACTCTACACTCAAAAGCCAAACAAGCTGACCCCCACTGCTCGGTTTCACTCTGATTAAAGCAGCAAAAGCAGCATGAGACAAGAATTAATTTGCAGTGAGCCATCCTAAATAGTTGGAAAGGCCAAGAGGCTAAACCTTAGCTCTTCAAGAGATGAGTTCAGTTTTAGGTGTGTCTTATCTCAACTGAACCCGCAGCACATTGCAGCGCATGTAAGGCGGACAGTCACAATCACCAAAAGTAAATAAAAATAGGAGTCAGCTGCCACTTCACACAGCAGTTGCTACCTGAGGGAATCCAGGAGTCAGTGGTGGAGCTTTTACACAGGGATTACCCATCTGAATTTACTATCATTTCAAGACCTCCCTTTGGTGTTAATCTTAACCTGATTTGTATCTGTGCACAGCAACATTCCTATATAGTCCTGTCCTGCTGGCATGCTTACACCCAGTCCGGGGTCACCAAAACAGTTCTGTGATGAGAGAAAACTGTGCTGTGTGCTGGGCATTGCACAAACATATTCTCTGTTTGTCTAGTCTGTGGTGGGTCGACTGTGCTGCTGAGAAAAAGCAGCAGCAGCACTACAGTGCAATGGACAATCCAGCTATGAATCCAAAAGACAGGTAGAAAATATGGGTAATTAATGAATGAAAGATGGCAGCAGCAGCTCCAGTCTAAGCAGAACGGTCACTTTTATAGCTACAGTTGTGTTTAGCTTCTTACCCATATTTTTCCTGTTGAAGAATTTGTCTCACCCTGACATCCCATAGGGGCTGAAGGCTACATCTTTTTACTACTAAAAGTTTATTAATATATAGGTGAAGGACTAAGACATTCTAATGGAAAGGTATACAAGCACTTAAGAGTGTAGAATGGTGATTTGGGAAAAGAAACCAAGTAATTTCTTCATTGCATCGATTTCTACCTTACTGATGTAAATGAATTTACTCGTAACTAGAAAATTATGATAGTTGGGTCCACTCTAAGACTGTCAGTATGGTTTTGTGCCACTTTTGGCTGGGATAGGGTTAATTTTCTTCATAGTAGCTGGTATGGGGCTACATTTTGGATTTGGGCTGGAAACAGTGTTGATAAACAGGGGGAGGTTTTCCCTACTGCTGAGCAGGGCCGACACAGAGCCAAGGGCTTTTCTGCCTCCCACCCACCAGCGAGTGGTCTGGGGGTACACGAGGAGCTGGGAGGGGGCACAGCTGGCACAGCTGACCCCAGCTGGCCAAAGGGATGTGCCGTAACAGAATGTCACACTCAGCATATAAAGCTGAGTGGAGAAGGAAGAGGGGGACACTCACAGTGATGCATCTGTCTTCCCAAGTAACCAAGTAACCCAAGTAACACGTGATGGAGCCCGACTTTCCTGGGGATGGCTGAGCACCTGCCTGCCGGTGGGAAGTGGTGAATGAATTCCTTGTGTTGCTTTGCTGGTGTGCACGGCTTTTGCTTTAGCTATGAAGCTGTCTTTGTGTCAACCGACAGTTTTTCTCCCTTTTACCCTTCTGATGCTCTCCCCAACCCCACCAGGGGGAGCGAGCGAGCGGCTGCGCTGCTGGCTGGGGTAACCGCCACAGGTTGTCACAGAGCAGGAGGTGGGGCTGGGGCAGCCAGCGGGGCCACGTCTGTCCTCTTCCCTCCGCCCCCAGCAAAAGGAGTCACATCTTACCTTAAAACACTGTAACAGAACCGCTAGTCCTCTGCTTTACTTTAGGTCTTTTTAAAGATCAGATATAACGCAGAGGATTCAGCTAGCTCAGTGCTTCAGCATTTGACAGCACATTCAGGAACCTGAGAGTCAGCCTACAAGAAGAGAAATGAAAAGCACCAATTAGTCACTGCACATGTTGGGCAATATATCACATGCTTAAAATGACTGATGCCTGATAGAGCCATGCTGCTAAACAATAATGAAGCTCCCAACAATCATAAATATGAAAGGCTAAGTCATTTTTTGCTTCCAAGGTGAAATGCACAAACAGTATTTTGGTTACAGCACCCTGGAAAGAAAGCATATATCTTGCAATAGCTACATCACCCTGCACTGCCTTCCCAATTTAAATCCTCCTTGTTCAAACAACTGTCCATGTGAACGCACAGGAACAAAGCTCCAGGCACGTCAGGATACACCAGCCATGCCAGTTACAGAAACACACCAGGAAGTGTTTAAGGAAAGGTAACCTGGTATAGTTTTAAACTGGGAAATGCAGCAGAAGCTCATGTGAGTTAAGTGGTAGCACTACATACATGGAGGTACTTTATGGAGCCCAGTAAAAGGAGAGACATCTACAGGCTGCTTTGTCTGCCGCGTTTCTCTGAGCAGGCTTTTTAAAAAATTCTCATCTTGCAAGGACTCATACATACTCAACCCTTCCTGAGTTAAGGCACTCCAGCTGCAGCCAAGTTCCTGCCTGCGCCGCTACAGCACGTAAGACAGCTCTTTCCCTTCACAGCAATTCAGCAAAGATGTTCTATCACTAGGGTTTAGACATTTCTCTTTTCGGTTCCAGCTCACTTGGCACATTTAATCCCCCAAAGGAGTGAACTTCCCAGACATAGACACCGTTCCTTGCACCAAGACGTACCACCTCACAACACCTTACAGGTACAGCCCAAGCCAGCTGCACCCTGAGGCTGTGCTGACCTTTAATAGCTGCATGATTACCCTGCTGCAACATTTGACAGCTGTAGAGGGATGGGACAGCAGAACAATTTATCTATTTCTCGTGTGGTTAGTCAAGAGGGTTTTGAAGATTATTTGCAGGGAAAAGACACTTCTTATCATCCAGGTTTTAACCGAGTACTTCCCTAAAGTCAGCCACTGTCCTAGTTTGCAAAACTACAGATGTGGGCTTAGTGGAGTACAAAGGAATCATACAAAGTAAGAATTAAAGAGTTTTTATTATAAATTAATAAAATTAGCACTGAAAGCATGTCACAGACCAATGTGCCTACGTACTTTTTTTTTTCTAATCCTATACTGCTTACAAATCAACTAAACCTTAAGAGTCTGGTTTAGTATCTTCATAAACTAAAGTAACAAGTAGCATTTGAAGGGAAACTGCAAGAGTCTGTCAGTGGGAAGAAGGGAGAGGGGATTTAGTGGGAGACCTTAGACTCCGGAAAGATAAACCATAAATGCAACATCTGTTACAAACCCAGAAATCCAAAAGCCCCAGGCTTAGGTGAGCTTTAAAAAAATCAGTGCTCTTTAGTTACCCCAAGGAAATGGGAGACAATTTCTTCCCTGCTCTGTCTCACACTTCCCCAAGACCTTTAGTTGTACTTTCAGCTATTTATGTAAAATATGAACTTGTTTACACTGCACATTAGCTATTCATGATACCCTAAAAATGCTTTTCTTACATGTCAATGGTAGTTCATTCCAAGATGATAACAAGTATCTCCATTTACATAATATTAAAATCTGTAATGCATTAGGAAACTTGAGATAATAGAAAACAAATTATATCCTTGGAGCTATATATTCAAAGATAATAGGAAGTACTACAATCACTGTATTTCTGCACAAGCTTGTGGTCTGCACTCCTGTATAAAGCATTACAGCATTTTTCTGTAAACGTTCAGAGTATTTCAAGACTTCAGCCTTCATCTGCAAGATGTTCAGCCAATAGTTACATATCCTAGGTCACAGTTCAAGGGGACAAAATACCCTGACTTTCAGCTTCACACTACCATACCCAGCACGCCATGTCCCCATGGCATGGTGTCCAGATCATTCAGATATTTCTTACGCATTAATTTTGCTCCAGCATATTTCACCTTTTGCATTGTCCCACAGCTAGCATAAACTCTGTAGCAGGTACTCTGTGTAATTCAGCTAAAAGTGTTTATGCCCACACCTGATCCAGATCAGTTTGAAAGCACAGTAACTGTGCAACACCAAAGGCCAGAAATAGGGCACGGCTTCAGCTCCAAGATGTACTAGTGACAGCTTTGTGGGAGTTGCTCCTTTTTGTCAAAAAGGACTGAAGTCAGAAATCCTTTGGGAGCTAAGATTTATCACATACCTTACTGTTTTCCATGCCAGATGGAAAGAATGCTTCAGCACTGCTTTTTACCCCAAACAATTCACAGCATACATGCGTACAAAGTCATCTGACTCCTACACATCCAAGACCAACCAAAACAAAAAACCATTACGTTGCACACCCTTTTTTTTCCCCTTAAGGAGAGAACAAACCACACCTAACAGGTATTAATAAAAACACCAAACATTAGAAAACATTCTGATACAATGGGGATGCAAAAAATATATGGTAACACTAAGCAAAACTTGAATCCGTATAAAAAGGATTTACCTATCTCATATAAAAAAAAGAGTTCTTCTAATCTGCCTCACAAATGGCAACCTAAATTCATTCCCAGGCAGAAAACTGACTCTGTAATTAGTGTAACTGAGTGCTAAGTAGAAGCAAATAAAAGCAGAAATGAAAACAAACATGGTAAAACAGTTAAGCAGATACTGCATATACAAAGGGAGCACATTTGCTGATAAATTCATTTTTACAGGAAGCTTTGACCTTGATAACATTTTACATTTAAACAAAGCCTGCTATGCAACAGATATTTCTTAAATTCCCGAAGACATGTTTTCAACAGTTTTTCATGGAAAGTTTATGTACTTCACAGCATACTCTAGTTTGACAAGCTCTCCACAGGTGGGTAACAGGTATTCCATCTTCTCTCGATTTCCATTTTAATATTCTTCAACAATTCCACCCACTCACTCCTCCAACACATGCACCTCCCTGCAGCAGCCAGATTCACTTATCTGAAGAGGAATTTATATTGGCCTGAAAAAAGCACCAGCCCCCTCAACTGCAAGGACATGCCTGGATAACTTACTGAGATACGCCTTAGATACTGCGTCAAACACTTCAAAGTCAAAGATGCCCCACACAGCACAGAAGGGTAGTTACATTCCTGCTGGGAAGGAGTCATTATTTTAAAATAAATTTTAATTTGAAGGCAATGTTTCCAGTGGTAAAGACTACTTCCTGCTGAATAAGTCCTATATTTTTTTGCCAGAAAACCTTCAAGTAGTCAAAAGTGATATGCAATCTTGGTATACTTCACCGGCATAAATTCTGATAGTTGCTAAAGGAAACAACTAAGGGACTGTCTGCATGTCACAAACCACCATGCTAATTAACCCTGCCGAGACACTAATTAATCTGGGCAGGATGCCACAGTAACATGACTACTCTACTGCCTCGGCAGTCTCCCCATCCCGAAGTATCATGCCGCTTGGTCGCTGCCCCCCTCCCCAAGCAGTCTCTTTCAGATGAAAGCAGCATCTTCCAGCAAAGATGAATCCCCCAGGGAAGGGTGTTTCCACTCAGAAGCTGTCCTACAGCTCCTTTTTCTTTAAGTCTGTGGCCTACAGCAGACAATACAGAGCTGTACACCGCACTTATTCCTAAAGAAAAGTAAAATAACTGGCTGGTATGACTGAGGATCATAGGCTCCTAGGAGGAGGAACATAGGGAGGGTGTATGTATGGACAGATTCCTCTCCATCAGGGAAGGTTCAGGACAGCATCTCAGAGGAACTATGTGTAATAATGGTGATTAGTTCACTAATCACCTGCAGCAATTCACCCCACATTTTAGTTTCTCAGCTGGTCTCAAAATAGAGCAAGAAGAGTCCCTGTAGGCTAGTGTAAATGTTTGCAAGTTAGTGGTTCTAAACAGCAGATAATGGTGTGGTTGTTAGCACATTAGAAAAAGTTAAATTGTTGCCAAAGCAACTTGCCTTTCAACATTCTGGTGATAAAGCAAGTCCTGGGCTAAAGCCAGAACACCTTATCTGCTGTACCTGATGCACACAGAGACCAGCTCTTCACGTACTGCAAATGGACTTTGAGCTTCTTGTGACTTGTTAACATACATGCCATAAGGAATAATGTATTCAGCAGTAGCTTGAAGCATTTGTCCCAACAGGAACTGTTTTTTTGAGCTGCTGGAGAGCAAGAGGGAATGGGAACATGTGACATACAGTACAACCTGCAGCAGAACATAGCCTCGTAGCCTGCCCCACAGCACAGGATGGAAAGACACAGTAGGGTCATTCACTGTGGCTCAAACAAGCCAAAGCCAGGGAAAAGTGTTTTACTGCCAAGCAGAACAATTTCAGAGTCTGAACAGCCCCTGTCCAGTCCCCTCTTCCTCCTCCCAACCAGTCCACATCTAAGAGTCAGGCATTTCCAAGACAATGCTGTTCATACGGCCTCTCTCAAGAAACACAGACCTTCTGCAAAGCACATGCATTTATGCACGGGTCACTTTAGCAAGGGGACTCACATCGCTGGTGAACGGGATACACCAGAGCTCAGCTAGCACTTGGTGGGCAAGGCCAGCTTCTCACGTTTCGGTCTGTTAGCACAGGCAGAGGTTGTGGTGCAAGAAAGGGCAGCTTCACCTTGGTCCAGGGTTTGCACTAAGGGGTCAGAAACCAGTGACTGGTTTCAACAAGTAGGCCATTCCTTGCTGCAAAAGCACAGGCACAACTGTTTGCCTAGTATGAAGTGCGCTGCACTGAGGCAGGGAGAAACCACATCGAGTAAGCAGTGTCAAAACCTGCCTTTGAGCCTTTCATGCTCTCAGAGTGGACAAGTACTCAGGTAAGTCTGCCAGGTCCAGCACAGATGAATATAAATACCACTGTAAAAAGTATAACCATTCATTTATGAGCAATTAAATTGCATTTGTTAAGTAGGTGCTAAAGCAGCAGTTCTCAGACCCTAAGTGCATCAGCTCATGAAAAACTGAGAGGTGTCATAGAAGACACATTTGCCACTCAATCACTTTCAGACACAGTAGGACTTTCACAGGCATCTGGTGCACATATAAGTTTGAGACTGACTAATAAAGGGCTTTGTCCTTCAATAAATTTTTTTTTGACCCAAAGGCTGAGAGTGAAATGTACATAATAAAAGTAACAATCTAGGTAAATGCTTCAGTCTCAAAAAACAAAAGTCAATTGCGACAAAACAGTACAACCCAGCAAGCCACACAAACAGATGTGCTGAGTCTTGACACCTTTAGCTGTCAAGTCAGGTGAGACTGACTTACCATTCACTGTACCCTCAGAGGCCAGATACACCTCCCACTCCCTCCTCCAGTACCTTCCCTATACAAACTATGGAGTCCACCACAGGCTTTCTGAACAGAAATCTTTGCTTGGTAGGACAAACAGTGCCATAACACAATCACCACTGCAATGGAGGTCTTCAGCTGGCAGAGCAATCTGACCTTTAACTAGAAAGGGGCAAACTTCTGAACAAACAGCACAAATATCCACACTAACAACTAAGGCTGCTGCCATAGATGAAGTTTCACTGACAGTGCTAGAGCTAATCCAGTGCTTTCTTTTATTCCGTCTGCACAGAAATCACTGTGCATGTACTTCATCGCCCATACATAGGGACTTCATGTCCAGAGAGTAAGAGGTGGTAAAGTCACTATCATACCCAAGATTTGTTTCCAGGCATTTTTTTCCCCTTTTTCACGTGTCCCCTCCTGCAGGCGGATCTAACCCTTTGTTCCTGTCTACACGACCAAGCTACTAAAACCCAGCCCAGATTTAAAACCATAATGTATTTCCTAGGGCTCTAAGGCAAGATGGGCTTTGCCAGGCCAGTTTAGTTGAGATACTTGTTATTAGGCAAGGAATGGAGCAAGAAGGTGATGTCACAACTGAAGCAATGATGTGAAGTTACCTAAAAGTGGTTCAAGAAAAGGAAAACTGGGGAGACCCTCATCTACAGAGCATCTTCACTTAACTCTTCTCAATACACCAGTTATAACCTGTACTACATCCCTTACGCAGTTATATCCTTTGCTTGTTCACATTACCATATTGTGAAACGCCTCTGACAAGCAACAACACATGATAAATCTGTGTTTGCCTCCTTAAGGACGGCAGAGATTAGGAAAGGGCATGAAGGTCATTCATTTGTCTTGCAATGAAAAGGAACCGGAAGGTGGAGAATGAAGCTGAAAGGGACCATAAAGCACTATCTTGCTTGCCTGATTCCTAGGTCAGATGACCTCTCACCTGCCTGTGGGACACAGGCTGCTCCTGATGCCACCTGCTTATTCTTCTGGTCCTATCTGAGCTGCAAGAGCAGAAGAAGGGAGGGAAAGGGGCCTGCCAGCTTTTAAGAGGCAGAAGATGCTTCACTAAGGAATCTTAACCTTCAACATTAAGTTAAAGATACAGAGATGATCACCATTATCTCCAGAAACAGCAGCTCAGAAACCAGTAACCTTGATGGACCTCAAAAATTCTTAATTGCTAGATTTCAAGTGACAAAAGCAAACCTCTAAAAACATTGCTGTTTCTTCATGCTGTTTTCCTTTCCTCATAGGAAAGCTTGGACTTCCCATCTGTGTGTTGCCTAGCTGCCTTTGGGATTTTCAAACTCATCTTGCCACCATCTTCTTAGTGATATTCCAGATCTTATATTTCTAAGGGATGTGATTTTTGGAAGGGCTACAGTAGACCAGCCTTTAGCACTGTTTGGGAATGACCCTCAATGCCCATCACACACTCGTGTAACAGCTCTGAGAAATTTCTGATATTGAACCAAGATGAAGATAAGCCTCTGTCATATTTTCAGCTTAAAGCTTTGAAAACCCAATGAATTTATGACCCCAGGCTACACAGTGCGATTAAGTGGTATGCTCCTTGCTACAGCAGGTTACAATGAGAGGGATCCTCAAAAGTGTAAACAGTCATATATCACTGAGGAGCACTGCCACGGCAATGCTGTCTCCCCTGTGCAAAAGGGAAAAAAAAGAAAGGAAATATGAGAGCTGTCTCATCGGACGTTCCGAGTCAATGACCTGAACAAGAAAAGCTACAAATAAAGATATTCTGAATAACCACTCTACTACCTTACACCTTCAAGAGCACCCCATGTCCTAGACACAATGATTCATTTTGGACAAGGGGTGGTAGACAAAAATGAGCATTTCCAGGCATTCAGTGACAAGGAAGGTTAAGCAAACAAGCATGTGGCCTCCAATGGAAAGGACAGATTATTCTCCAGAGTCACACCACTAGCTCTTAAGAGAAAGCTTTCCTCAATTACCTTTCAAGCCCTATCACTCCAAGACATTTGTCTGTGCCCCTCAGAAACAGAGTAGGACAGTAGCTGGTCCTAGCATAAGCAAGAAAGACCAGCAATGGGAGGACAAGTGTGAGACGTGATGGTGGTCAGGATGTTCTTCTCTGTTGAAAGTGTTACCATGGCTAGCATATTCAGCAGCAGCACAGATTAGAAACTCCACAAAAGAAGGCATGCACAAATGGCAATATTCTGTCCCTTCTGCCAAAAAATATACAGGGAGACTGCCATTACAGCAATAGTATTCTGTCTCTCTCTATATGTGTGCATACAGAAAACATGCACACACACAGAGAGACACTAAACACTAGATTTTCAGGCTCCAGTTCACGGACTTTAAGGTTGTAACCTAACAATCTAATCTTTCAAACTAGACTAGGGGAAAACAAACATGTGAACTGTGTTCTTTTCAACACGTTTCCCTCAAACAGCCAAATGAATAATACAAAATTGCAAAAATCCCCCCTACCCACACAATACATAAAATGTGAAGGTCACAGCTCAAAGCAAGCTTAAACGATTCCGCCTGAGAAGTTGCAGGCACTCCTTTGCAAGCACAGCCAGCAGAAGGCAGGGGAGGGAGAGGACAGAGGGGAAAAGCAGATGAAAAAGCCGGTGCAAGCTTTGCAACACTGCTTTATCATATCAGTGTGAAGTGTCAGCATGCTTGTGGGTACTAGGGTTCACCGCAATTGAAAAATCGGCGACTTAACCATCATCCCACCACAGCTTCTGCCCAGCAGACTTTGATTGTGCAGGACTATCTGGGTTACTGCAGCAGTTTCCAAACAGTCTGTCCACCAGAAAATGATACCAGTAGAAAGATTTCATACACACACACAAACACTCTGTAATAATACTTCTGACATTCAAAAATAAATCATTACTTAAAGCCACATTTAAGTAGTCCATTGGACTGTAACACCGAAACCTGCTCAGTGACACAAACTAGACCAGATTTCACTTACTTAATGAAAAAGAAAGAAAGAAAAAAAAAGAAAAAAAAAAGACTAAACTTACAGAGCTGTTAGTCCACGGTTTCTCTCTAGCACACCGGTTTGTCATTGAACTGCAGTGCCTGAAACAGTAACTTGACCTCTCTGGGAAGGTGGGCAGTATTACACAAGCTGAAACATTAGAAACATGCATAATTATGCTGGGTATTTGCCACACATTCTTTCATCCATGAACCAATATTAATAGAAAACTCACGCTGACACTCCAGGCTTAGATTATGTCCAAACCATCAATTAAAATGATTTTTCATGAAGCCCTGACAGAATAAATTTTTTTTAGGGCAGGACAAATTTTCTTTGGATTTAAGCTGTGCATATGTTACAAAGACACAATGACAGTGCTGCCAGCTCAAAGTCAAGACAACAGTGGGCTGTACCAGGGATTTTCAGCTTTCTTCCCCAGCACTGACAATGTAGCATCACTTTATTCTCCCACTCCACGCGCCTATTGCACCCATTCATGCAGCACTTCCAAGGATGCCTGCCAGGGCACCAGCTGCATTTCTTCACTCATCATCCACCTGCTCCTGCATGGTAACACCTCTTACACACCTCTGCAGTGCCTGCCTGCTTCTCACCACAACCGCACACCTGTCAGACCAAGGCCCTTTAGCAGAAGCAGTCCATCCACAGGGACTGGCTGGGATGAAAACACCACTGGAAGGCCGAACAGGGCAGGGAAGTGAAGAGATCATGCTTGCTCCTAGCTGCACTAGCAACCACAGCTCGCATCACAGCCGCTTATGCTTATGGCAATATCCCCTCGACATCAAGCAGAGTGCCCTCTGTATGTAGTCTTCCCCTCAAGGAAAGCAGCATTCACCTTTGGAGTTTTGGGTGGCAGAACCAGAAGGCAATAGAATACCATAAGCCAATATTCACAGCCTAACAAAACACACAACGCTTAAAACTTCTAAGGCTAGCAGACAACAAAAATGCAATTCTTTAATAGGGAGAAAATGCAGTTCACAAAGACAGAAGAATTATGTACATGTGTCCAACTACAGCCTTGTCCTATGACATGAAGTTCTCCTATTCCTGGAACTCAAGACCTAGCCACACTTCTGACCAAGTGAGATGCAGCAACATTGATAGTTGCTGTGACCCCAGTTGCCCCTCAACTTAGTCTGATGCCAACAGCCACATGTTGCTGTTTTGGGCAACTAACTTGGCTGTCCGCTTTCCACAATGAAACTCTTCCAGTGTTCTTGATTCAGCCCATTTCACTCCTGGTGCTTGCCACCAATAGATGTGGAATACATATTTATTTCAGCTAATTTCCAATGCATACAACTGGAACACTGTTCCAGGGGAGACACGTGAATAAATCTAATAATAATAACATAAGAACGATTATAATGATTTTGTACTTCAAGCAGCCCAGCCCCCTCCACCTCTCCCCTTTCATTATATACTTTCAAAACCTTTGAAGATCATGGTAACGCATATAGTGAAGGACCTCTCAATACATGTACGTCAGATATTGCAGTTTCCAAAAATCTGTGTTTCCCATTTATGCAGGACTACCATATATGTCAGGGAACAGGAGCTGCCACGAAGACCACATGTGAAAACTTAAGAACATTTTTTTTCTACATGTATCTGATGTCTCAAGGTACAAAAACTGGTCAGTGTTAATAGGATAATTAAGCAGAACTTGTTGGACATTTGTTAGCTTTAAACCTACTTTTGCAAGTAGTAGTTTATTCAGAGGTTAAAGCCTGCACACTTTCTTACACACTTCTGAAAACTGTAGGCAGCTTTATTTTGAAGTTTCTCTCCCTCTTCTATATAACCTAAAATTCAATTAAAAGATGACAGAGCAACCCTCTTAAGTCTTACCCAAAGTATCTATTCAAAATGTCTGAGCTATGTGACGAAAATGCTTTAAGTGAAACAAAAGTTATTTGTGGTGAAAAAAAGAGAAAAACTGATGTGCATTTCTGTACAGAAACTGCTATAGACCAAAGATCTGAGTTTGTATCAAATCCTGGTTGGAATAATAGAATTGCCACTATTTAAGAGCAGGAATTTCTCAAATCTTTTTCAGCATTTGCTTTTCCAGTAAACACAACTGAAAAGTCAACACTATAGTTTTAAGATTCTGATTTAGAAGTGGTTTGATTAACAACCTCCCCCAAGTCTTCCCCATTTTCCTGGGAAAGAGTTGTTAGAGCACAGGGCTAATTAGGGCTTGTCAGTTAGGCTCCTTCTCCTGCTTTTTTCAGAAAACCTAGACAAATAATTTATCCGTGGATAGACCTGGGGGCCTTTCACAAATATTTTGTATTCCACTGCAAGCTTAGGCACATTACACAAACATCTGGAGTACCCACTAGAAATGTGAACACCTCCCCTCTGCCCTGCAGGGGGTGTCTTCATGACACTTTCATCAACATTGATGGAAAGAAAAAAATATTATCGAGGGCTTCCATCCAAAGAAAAGTTATAATCTATAGCTTGTCTATACGTACACCAGGGTTTGGGGGGGGAAAAGGGAGGAGGGGGATTCAGGTGCATAAAGAAGTTTTCCAATCATCCTTATCAGCGCTTAACTTCTGAGAGAAAGAAAGTCCCTTGTATCATTAATGATAAGAGACTGTTTCCAGAAGAGTTGGTGACTAGACAGCTCTGGGGGGAAACAGCAGTGAGAATCGGGTACAGTCATCTTTTCCCTGGAGGTGCAGCCCAGCTTAGAAGTGCTCTGAGCATCCAGAGCTTAAAAGACAGTGCCAAGTCATCCTGGTGTACTCTGACACCCGTGCAGACTGAGAGCCTAGAGAAAACCACAGACACTACAAAACATGGGCACCTACAAAAGCTCCCAGCTGTGTTGACCATGCCAGGGCCCATAACTAATAAACCAGTTGCTCACAGTGAGCAGATACTTTGATACATTTCACAGCATGGCTGGATTGGAGCCAAGGAGCTACTTGCTGCGTGACCCAAGCTACAAGCAGGGAAAGGCTCACAGTTCTCCAGGACACTTTCCCCAAACTCCTAAAACGGCATCATCTGCAGCTTCAGCTTAGACTGCAAAGGTGCACGCAGAATTGCAGCTATCACGCCTAACCACTGAGCAATTTTTAATGTATTTATTTTTTGAACCTGTAGAGAAGCTGTACCTTACTGTACATTTCAGCAACTGCCTAACAGATGCATCGTAGTTACTTCAAAACATTCCCTTCAGAAAGGCAAGAAAAAGTCTTCCTCTTTGCTGCTGCGCTGCAGGAGAGCACTGAAAGCTTCTGGTGAGACAAAAGCAATAGCAGACGACCAGTGTGATAAACCATGTGATTGTCACTCAGGAATAAAAAGTAAATGATAGTTTAAAAATACACAAAATCCATGCATATGTTAAACACGAAAGAAATTGTCCTCAAGGGCTAGATGCTCTGAGATCACATTTCAAAGCAATGTGGTATCGTTCTGTTAATCTTTTTGGAAAACCAACATGGATATTCTGCTTCAGTGTGATTAACAGAGGAATTCCAGCCTCTCATTGTGACCTTTCACAGAAACCTCAGGGGTCAAAAGTGGCAGCTTGTATGTGTCCTGCTACAATGCTAATGTACCCGTACTATCAACAAAAGCCTGCTGTAATAATACAGCCAACAAGTTTTGGGGGAGGGCAAGGGAGATCTACATATACACACTCTAAGATTGTCACAAAACAGCTTCTACAAACCATAAGTGAAAAGTTGTTCTTCTGAAGGGATTTGCAGACTTTTCATTTTTGCTATGCAGCTGGAAAAAAGTTTACAGATTTACTTCCATGTTTTATTCTCAACAAACACCCATACCCTATCAAAACAGTAACAAATACAAGACTGCTGCAATGGTCAATGAATAAAACGAAGCCAAGGGAAAGGCTCCTTCCCACGGTGAAGTGCCAGGCAGAGAGGGAGGGTCTGGAGGAAAGGTGTCAAGTTTTTCCCCTCGTTTCAGCCACACCACAGTAAATCCTCGGTGAAACCCGATGAGCACAAGCAAACCTGCAGCCTGCCGTGACAGTGCTGCCTGCTTCTTGCCCTTCACACCCAAGTGGCCGTGCCCTCCTCCCCCAGCACCTCTCAGCAGTGACCCGACAGGGACGGCTCCAGGCGAGGGGAGGAACGGCGACAGGCAAGGAGGCAACGGCAACTGCCCCGCTCTGCAAAGCCCCTGGGCTCCATCAGAACAGCCGGTGAAAATTTAAACTGAACCCCACTCTGCATGCTCGGCATGAACAGTCTCAGGGTGGCCAGCATCAAGCCGTGAAAAGAGATCATCAGATGAGGTTTTTCCCTCCTCATTCTTACCCTTTGCAATGTGAGAAGAGTGAAAGAGGACACCAGCTCGGGAGAAGGTTGCTAATTAATTCCTCCTCATCCAGGCACTATGGAGCTTCTAGCTGCAAAGTACCTGCTTATCTAGAAGCAGGCACTTGATAGCATTTTAAAAGGCTCGATTCGTTCTGAAAAATGCCATCAAGAAGAGACACAATCATCTCACAAGATCAGTTCCTAACATTTTCTCTATAAGCAGGGAGAAAAGATGAAAGAAAAGCGGCATCATTCTTGCCTATGTTATTTAAAGCCTGGCTAATCTTCAGAGCACCAACTTACATTGCACAGCAATTTTGATGAGAGGTCAGCATGCCACAGCCATAGATGCTTTCAAAAGGATGACTTCATGTGAGGAAGAGTCCTCACATCACATCTTAGGTGAACAAGTTTCCCTGAAATAAACTATCTCTGAACGTTGCAATAGGGTAGAAGCATCTTGCTGCAAGGGTAAAACCAGAATGCAGACTGCAGGTGACATGCCAGTTTAAGACACAGGCAGCTAAAGCACTTGTAAAGCTAAGGAAGCAGGATACTTAGGTGCTCAGTTAACCTGTGTCAAAGGCTATAAAAAACTCTTTGGAAACAGCACTGAGACAAGAGATGAGTCAGACAAAGGAGTAATGGAAAAAACCAACAGACCCCACAAAGAGAGATTTCATCACACTTTAACACTGAAGATCAAGGCTTCAGCGATGAGCCACAGTTTGTTTGCCTAGCAAGGTTGCTGTTAGTACTATCAAAATACTAACAAGAGCAGTCCTGACAGCAAGAATTAAACTCTTGGCTGTCAGTAGGCAGATACAACCGTAACTCAAGTCTCTCATCTGAAACACCTGCAGCTCAAGCACAGCCTTTTGGAGTGCCACAGGGACATCACAGTCATTAAAACTTCCAAGAACAAATCCACCTGCAAGCAGAAAGACTCAATAATCCAAACACTTTCATCCTTCTCATTATTTATGACTGATGTCCCTCACTTTAGACAGAACACAGAGTAAAGAGTTATTTAAATCAGTATTTTGGGTTTGGTTTTTTTTTTTTGGCAAGGCAGCACAAGCCATAAACTTCTGCAACATCCAAAGTAGCTCTAATCCCACCACCTTTTTCCAATTATGTTTAAATGCTCCCAGCACCGTTTCTCTTCACTATCTGCTTCTACCCAGGACAAAGTGGGAGCACCAAAACACCTCTTCACACTGCATGGGTACAAGCAGGCAACAGGCTAAGTGGACAAACAGAAATGGAAAGGAATTTTTTTTTATTTTTTTTTTTTACTGTTACCACTTCCTGGGCACACAGAGTGCATGTTGAATGCACAGCAGATGTGCAGCCTAGCCACCTGTGTTTCTCACATCAATTTTTCATCCCTTTGTCCCCATCCTGAAACTGCTTTTCTTTCTACTCACTCAGCAATCTCAGTCGCATATTTTCCCTTGAAAGAGGGATTATAGTTTCTGGCCTTACCACAGCACACAAACTTCACTGAAATCTGAGAAGCAAGAATGTTTTACTTCGTTTGAATCTGAAGACACCTGCAGTTCAATCTCAGGTGTGCAATTCAGAGCCAACAGCAAAAGAATGGAAATGTCAAGGACCAGATACTTTTTTAAACATACCAGATGTTGCTCTGGGCAAACAATGGGATTATTGTTTGTTTCAGGGTTGTTTTTTGTTGGGTTTTTTTTGTTTGGTTTGGGGGTTTTGTTGTTGTTTGGTGTTTTGTTGGTTTTGGTTTTTTTTTTAAGCAGAAATTCTCCACTGTAGGATACACCATTGTAGGATAATCAGTTCCCATGTACAAGCTTCTCCCTAATGAGCTGACTGGCTTTAAGCCCTTCTTTGGACAGGTAACCTGGAAAAGGTCAGCCAGAGGACCCTGAAGATGCAGACAGACTGGATCAGGAATGCTGGCGGCCAGAACCCAGGCTGGGTATCAGGAATTATGCAGCTATCCTCTGGGTGATTACTGCGCGCTTCACACCAATGTTACCAGATCTGAAGAACAGTACAGAGAACAAAACACAGAGCAATACATTTCCTACTAAACCTTGTTGCTCCTTCTCAAAAGCAATGAAATCCCCTTGAGTGTAGAAGTGAGGGCAAGTCCTTCCCTGCTTGCGATAAACTCATTCGTGCCCCTTCACTCCCTTTCACACCATGTACATCTCTATATGGCTTCCCAAGGATGACACTGTTACTGATTAACAGCTCACTTCAAGTCTTTTCTGTATGCCTCAATCAACTCTGCTCCTATCAGTCAGGCATCCTGACACCATTCCTTTCTTATAACCTTGCCCTCAGGCGTACCAGACAAATAGTAACTCAATAGCCCAGAGTTCAGCTTTAACCAGCAATCTTATTCCCCCCTCTCAAGAGCATAAGCCCCACCTGCTTGCAACTATGCAGTCCTAAAGCACAAGCCTTTCACATCCCAAAAGGCCCTGCAGGCAGCAGGGCAGGGCTCTGGTCTTGCTGCCATCCCAGATTTCCATGCATGAAGAGACTAAGAAGTCCATGCGAGTCAAGAAGAGGTGTCCTGTCAAGGAGTGATTAGCCACTCCAGTACCTGCAGATACAGGCAGATGGCTGGACCACCATGCAGTATGTCACCTATTTGCTTCTGGAAAGCCCAGGAACAGTGTATGTGTGTACAGGGAGGGGAGTTACTTCAGGATGACTGACAAACATGGAGCTTCAAATCAAGAGACCAGTGGAAAAACAAGGTACTTCAGTTTTGAATGTATTTCACCCAGATAAAATGTACTTTTTAAAGAAAAAAGTCCCCCTTTTCCTACATACTGAAGGCAAGGTGTCAGTCTTTCATAAATACCAGGCCTGCTATCTTGAATAGTCATCTAGAGCTATGTCCTGGCATGGACAAAAGGCACCATCCTCCAGCAAGCTGTGCTGTTAACAGCTGCTGAAAGGTGATCTTATCCCACCAGTACCACACCACCTTCCACCCCACCCCCCCAGCCACCTTCTCCCCAGGCACCCACACGACCTCGTTCAGCTTCATTTGCTCCCAGCACACAGCCTCTAACCGAAGACCACCTCCACCTGTGCCTGCAGCTCAGGCTTCTACCAGCACTGCCTGCACGTAACAGCACACACACACCTGCCCCTACAGCAACACCCTACCTGCCTCCCAGGGAAAGAGGGAATACCCAGCACAGGACCTCACCCCCTCTCTCACTTTTCTTCCACACTGCGGTATTTTAATAAAACATTTTACAAATGCATGCACACACACACAAGCTGTGCAAACTGCAAAGTCCTGCCCAGGCATCTTAACCTACCACGTATTTGCATTGCACAATGAGCGCTCCCAAACCCAGCCGTTGGCACATGTGCAGGGGTGAAGTCACATCTTCACAGCCTCACAAAGCCTCCAAAGGCGGAGGCAGTGCCAAGTGACATGTAACTGTCTTTCAGAAATGGGGCAGAAGATGAGGCACAGAGACAAGTCACTGCCAACACTGGAAACTTGTTTGCTGGTTTAAGAGTTGTATCCAGAAATAAGCTAGAAGACCTTCTGACCATCTGCATGCAACTACCGGCACACCTGGTCTTACTTCCAAATGCGATCTCTAAATCTATGCAGGCTGCTCGATGAAATTAGTTGTACTACGATGCCCAGTATTATCTGGATGACAGCCAGAAATCACTCCTGTGCCAGGAGCACTAGTAGTCCCTATAAATATCAGGCAATATTTACATCTATGTCAGACCTGCGGTTTGGCAAAAAAATTAAAAAATTTAGTTCACCAAAAAGCACTTTGATACTCCGACAAATAATTTCCTGATTCAAGTAGGAACAACACAAAGGACTTTGTACACCAGCTGTCACCTTTGTGTTGTGAGCTGGCATTAAATCCCACACAGACAGGAAAGATTTAGGTGGTGGGAGGGGAGCAAATGGTCTATTTGCATTCACAGCATGTGAGAAGTTCCCTCTGGAGAAGCGATTCCTTCTCTGTGCTGCCTATCTGATCCAAGCTGACAGAACAGGGATCCACCAAAACTCATGTACAGGATAGCAGCTGCAGAACACTGCGATAGCACTGAAGTACAGCAAAACACCTGTTGGATGTACTACAGCTGGAGGGCTGAAAGGAGATTTTTTTTTCTTTGCTTTGCTCTCTAAAGGATGCTTAGACACTGACAGATCTCCAGATGCAATGACCCCTTTGCAACCTTTGGGCCCGAGCTGAGCGAGAGAAACAAGAAGTGAGCTTAAGAAAGATCTGAGACAGCAGCTGGGAAAAGTGAAGGCAGAGCTGAGGTTTAATCGCTGTCTCCTTTTGTCCTGTTTAAAATGAAGCATTCATACACTCACTTGCAACCCAAAAAAGCCCCACAAAAACCTGATGCTAGCAGACTGTTTTCAACATCCTCCCTCAGATATTCTCTCAGTACAGATACATTCGTATTTTCCTGTGTTTCTACTAGCAAATGTAGCGCTTGGCAATTAAAAAGAAATGCAGCTTGGGCAGAAGTGATTAGAATCGTACTTGCTACATAGTTCTGGTATGACTAACTCCTAATTAAAAAAAATTATTAATGCAAGGTGTCGAAAGAAACAGTCCACAGAACTAACTAGTTTCCTCTAGCCCCCATCCTCATTTTAACTGATGTATTTTATTACCAGGCTTTGAGAAATCTCATTGAATGTACAGGCCATAATAGACAAGCCAAAAGGAAGTGACTGACTAACCCCTGAGATGCTCTTTATGTTTATTAACCTCTTACTATAACTAGCATAAAAATGAACTCCTCAAACGTCTTGTGATGGATTTCTATTATTTCCCATTAAAACAAGTTTTGGTGGCCAGGCAACTCTCAGATGTGCTGTGCTGCTTGACCTGCCACCTGCCTAGTTCCAACTGGATCAGCGTCTTCAAACATCAAACGCAGCAGCACAAAGGGATCAACTTGATAAAACTCATGCCTGGCACTTTGAACTGCCTAACACCAGATCCAGAGCTGACATCACTCCAAGTTTCTCATGGGGCTCTGTTGTTATGCAAATGATGTACAACCCCCAGACACAAAAAAGTCATTAAACTGGGATTAGGAGTTATAATTAACAGGCAACTTGAAGGAAAAATCAGGGTTAAAAGGAACACCAAAGAAAGATGTACAAAGAAGAAAGTAGGAAACTGCTGTCTACAATTACACTTGAGCAAATGCAAAGAAGCACGGGTAGGAGGACAGCATGGCTCTGCAGCAGGCAGCCTCTGCCGCAGGCTCAGCCTTTCCTTCCCAGTGCAAGGTGTGCACCCACGTCACCCTTCTCCCCCCATAAGCCTGACTTTCCCATCCAGCTCTGTCCATGGGCTGAGAGCACCAGCAGCATTTTGACTCTGCAGCCTTCTGCCCAGCTTGCCAGTCACACGGGTTGGCAGACAAGGCTAATGACAGCAAAAAGCCAGCTCTGTGTTCAACCTGGAGCCAAGGCCAGCCCACGTCCAGTCAAGCTCCTAGCAGGTCCCCAGCTGCTGATCAAACAGGAATTGAGCAAACTGGGCAAGAGCAAAGGAAACACTCACATGGTATTAGGTCAGGAGTTAAAATATCTCAGTGAACTGCAACTTCCATCACAAACGGGACTGATGAATGCCAGAGCCACGAAGAAGAGAAACTCAGCTACAAAAAAACCATCCAGCCTCTGCTGCAATTTCTGACACTCCAGATATCCAGCAAGACAAAAGTAAGAAGGGTCTCCTCCCTTCAGACAGAAATTAAAACACGACTTGAAATGAAGTTTTCCAGAAACAATCAAGGAAATGGATGGAGCTAGTGGAAGTTCCTAGATCACAGAAAAGCTCAGCATCTCAGTCTAGCAAGACTAAAATTATTACTTTTTCATGACAAGAAAGATAATAGGAGCTTCTTTGCCTGTAATTCCATCATCAGCTTCAGCATCAGCACTGACCATCATTCACCTCACCCAACTTCGCTCCCAATTGGGCTGTCCAAGATGAATTACAAGCCAGTCATGGAGCACAATAGCTTTTTCCACAGTAATGAAACATAATTCATACAGGAATGTACAACACTGTTTGTGGCTATTCTTCACCCAGAATGTAAGCAGCCTTGTAACAACCATCTCTCAGTTAACAGGTTAACAGCAAAAGGAAATCAAAAGGTCAGTCCAGAAAAAAACATGCATAAATCAGGCTAGAAGAGTGTTCACAGCTAAGAAAACACCAGATTCCTGCAGTAAGAGCTTAAGAGAGCAGCTGGCAGAGAAAGCACATGCTTTGTGACACAGGCTCAGTTGGTCACAGCCCATGGACAGAGGAGAGGGCAGTGAAGGGGCTAGTCCACATCCCACACTACCCACCCGGCTGCAAAAAAAAAAAAGGCTAGAGAGTACTCACAAAAGCACCTGTGGCACCTCAAAGCATTTGTGTGTTATGTAACCCCTGGCCACTACATGGTTTATTCCAGGTTGGATTCTGCTCTGTTTCTGAGAAGATGGCAAAAACACAAGTTCTCAGACATGCATGGACAAGACAAGGTTCAGGGCAACGTTCCATGCCAGGAAAAGTTTCCGCTCTGCAAACTGCCATTAAATAGTATGTGTATCTTTTATTAGATACACATAAATTTTCTTTGCAGTGCTGAAGCTTGAACTTGGCACCAAGAATAGCCCAGTATTCCTTCTTTTTCCATTTCCAAAGCAGAACATCTTGCAAGACTGCAGCAGTCTGGAAAGTCATGGTAGTTGCCCACTGCTGCTGCATTACAGTGAGAGGCAGCTATGTCTTCCCCCCTGCCCTGCTCTGCAATAAGGGGAAAAGGAAAAAAGGAATTGCACGGCTGGCCCATCACTAGTGCTCCTGTAGCAGCCCCTTGAGATAAAGTTCAAAACTAGAAGAAATGTGATGACAGGCTGAAAATGTGAAGGCAAGGACAGTTTCTCAAGAAAAGTTTTTACTTGCCAGATTAGACAGAGGAGCCTGAATTCTGCCAGGCACAGCTCTTTCACTCCCCCCCCCCCCCGCCCCTTTTTTTTTTTTTCCATTTTCTTCTTGTTATTCCTCCTTTTCTGTATTATCTTAGAGACTTTGGATAAACAGAGTGAGCATTCAGGGGCAGGGTGAAAGAGGAGGAGCAGGCATGACTTGACGGGCAGCGAACAAAGCATGTGCTACATTGAAAAGTTACAGGAAATAAAAGGAGTCCAGAGAGCCGAGACTGAGAAATAACAAAAGCATGAGAACAGCCAAGATGAGAGATGCTTCACAGACACGTCTGGGCAAATGTTCAAGGCCACAAGGTGAAATAACCAGAAGCCAGGAGTTACCTTTGTACTGCAATAAGAACTACCCTGAACATCCCCTGGGTGGGACCCACAGGCAACACACACAACTTCCACCCCAGCAACTGGTGGGAAGCTGGGAGAAACCACTTGTGTTAGACATCCAGGCCTCCCCTAATCCTTCTTAATCAATAGGCAGCTGGTAATCAACCTGGCTTAAGTGGTCAAGATGAGGCAATGGGCACAGATGGGACAATGAACTCACAAGCTTAAAGTCAGGAGGGTGGTCTGCTGGCCTGGACCAGTTAGAGCAATGCATAAACCAGAAATGTGTTTAACCTCCAGTATCAAAACCAGTATTTCCAGGAGGGGTATTTAAGAAGCCTCTTATCCCTGCAGTGCAGTCAGAAGCTTACTGACAACTCTCCAGAACTATTGTCCTAATTCTCCAGAACCACCAGGAAATTTATTTCAATTTTTCTCAGGACATTGTGCTGAAACCTGCATCTCCACGAGCTGTTTGGCTATCCTGCTGTGGGCAGATGACTTCCGTGTGTGTGGTGGGGAAGTACCATTTCAGCTATCTGACTTTGATTTACCTCTGCATGCAAGTCAAAATCGTCTCAGCTAAGGCCAATCTCTTTCTAGCAAAAGCTAGGAAAATATACTGCATTAAATCCTCACCTGCAAGCCACCATTGCTTTAATTAGATTCAGTCAAATCCAGGTCTTTGCAGTCTAGACATGGTTTAGCAAGTGCTTTTATGTGAGTAATTCATTGTGGGAAAACAGAATTCTTAAAGGAATTAGAAAGATAACCCATCACAGTGATTTTTTATCTGGAGCTTGCCTCAGTTTTGGCAAAGAAAACCTTGTTGGATTTTGACAGGGCAAAGACAGCCTAAAGGAAGTATTCAAGCATCGGTCCAAGTAAAGATTTTACTTGGGGAAGGAAGGAAAAGAAAAAGTTCCTCTTTAACTTGGAAGAGTGTTAGAGGCTCAGTCAGCCACAAAAGGCTTTCTGTTCAGAGCAAGAGCATTAACATTACAATTTTGCAACACAGCGCAGAAACATGAATCTTGAGGCAATACAGAATACAGTGTTCCATCCTTACTTTGGCCCCTTCTGTAGCCTCTCTGCTACTCTGGATTTTAAGCAGAGGCTCAAAGATTTATACAAAGAAGAGAATCAGCATATAGAGAGTACCTACTGCTTCTGATCTGCAGTACAGATACACTGGGCACATTTTCAAGGACTTCCCATGCTCACACACCTCTTTACAGAAACTTAAGGCAAACTTAAGGCAGGAATATCAGAGCAGGTTCGTGGCTTGACAACTTCTGCGTTGAAATCGAAGCGATGAGATGCTCCAGCTCTGCCAAAGTCAATTTGACTAACCTTTAACATATATCCAAAATTGCTATGGATGATAGAAAGTTCTAAGTGCCAGCACTGTTTTGCTTCTAGCTGTGCCTAAATTATTATTCTATTGCTATTTTTCATTTTCTCAAAGAATCTCTGTGTCATGGTTTAACCCCAGCCAGCAATCAAGTACCACACAGCCTTGTTCACATCCCACCCACGCCTCCCTGCCACAGGATGGGGAGGAGAATCGGAGGAAAAGAGAAAACTCAAGGGTTGAGATATGAACAATAATTGAAATAAAATAAATAATAATAAAAATTAAAAGGAGAGAGAATGTGAGAGGAATAAAATCCAAAGGGAAGGGAAGAAAAAAACCTCAGCTCATGCACAATACAGCTGCTTCCCACCTGATGCCCAGCCAGTTCCTGAGCAGCGACTGACCCCTGCAGACAACTCCCCCCAGTTTATATACTGAGCATGATGTTCTATGGTATGAATTATCTCTTTGGCCAGTTTGGGTCAGTAGCCCTTACTGTGTCACCTCCCAATTTCTTGTGCCCCTCCAGCCTTCTCACTGGCAGGGCCTGAGAAACTGAAAAGTCTTTGATTTAGAGTAAGCACTACTTAGCAACAACTAAAGCATCAGTGTGTTATCAACACTGTTCTCATACTAAATCCAAAACACAGCACTGTACCAGCTACTGAGAAGAAAATTAACACCATCCCGGCTGAAACCAGGCCACCGGCAGAGCATTAGTAAGACATGAGCACTATCATCCCAGCGTTTTTGAAGACTGGATGTGCATGGGAAAAGGCCTTACATATCCAGCTAATTCTTCTACAGGGCAACACCAGTGTCACAGGCCTGCCAGTCCTCCTCCTTGTAATGAGATACAGCCATTCTTGTACCAGTGCTGAAGGTAACTGGACGATGCAATAATACAGTATTAACCAGTTCACTTAGCAGTTGTACTTGAACACATCAGTAAGCATGAAGCAACCCATAAATAGTCTCATTTTTACTCAAATTGTTAAAGAGATCTGACTGGCTACAACTTGCTAGGGAGACAACCCTGGCTCACTTTTGTGATGCAAATTAGAATGTTACTTGGAGGAAAAGGAGGAAAAAAGGTCTTTTAACTGAAATTACAACAAAATCTTCCTCCTGCACAATAATCAGAGACAGCAACACCCCCTGAATCTCCTCCAGTACTCTGCTGCTCTCCTTCAGACCGTGCATAGCCAAACCCCTGGCTCCTTGATTGCATTGTCCTCATTGCTGCATGCCTCTTGCCCCACTCACCTGCAGTCAACAAAAAGACCTGGAAGCACCCAGAACCGGCACCAGATGTGTTAAGCTGTGCTTGAAACTGGGGGATGTAAATCACTGCCCTTCCACAAAGCTGAGCTACAAGGAAACTCCTTTACCAAGCAGTTACAGCTTCCAAAGCAAAACACCATCCCAAATGAAATTCGGCTCAGGAATGTGAGCTATGTGGGCAGGGGGGCTCTGATGGGTATTGAGGGAGGATAGGAGCCGGCAGGCTGCTTTCACAACTGACAGTGGTTTCCTAGCCGAAGCAGAGGACCCAGCCTAGCCACCCTCCCTCGCCCCACACCCCTGCACGCACAGGCACGCCGGCACACGCAGAGCTCGGGAATGTGAGCAATGCGGACCAGGGCCAGTGGGGCTTCGCTGCCGGGGAGAGAGGGATGGGAGCCTGTATGAGGGAAACATGTCAAGACCATGAGGCAGCTGGGGTTGCAGGACTCTTTTGGGGTGGGGGAGAGGGGTGGGGGGCTGTCTGTGGAGGGGTTGCAAGGCTCCACTGCAGGCTGCAAACCAGCAAAGGATGCCTTCTTGTCCCACTCAAGCTGTACATGTGGAAACATAACTCTGCGCAGCTTTGCAATAAACCTGTTGTTAATTTCTACCAGCTGAAAGAAACTGCAGGTCCCCTGTTTTTTGGCTAGTTGCTGACATGAAAAACATACCAGCATTAAGAGTAATAAACACATGCACTTAACACTTCCTGAGCCAGAGATCTGACATTCAGCTGTACAAGCACAAACCTCTTCTCCCCCAGGCTAACAGAAGACGGTATTGCTGCAGATAAAAACAGACCTGAAACTCTCCCAAGTCCACTTCAGCCAAAACCAACAATTCCCTACAGCATGAAGAACATATTCAGTCACCTGCTATTTTAAGGTTCTTGAAGAACTCCATTTTATTTCTACCATGTTTTCTTGGTCCACAGCTCTCGCTCCAACCACACAGCCAGTGAACGAGCGCTGCCCAGCTGGCTGGCACGGAGGCTACCCAGAAGGGGCTCATGCCGGCAGCCAGCAGGCACCTCCCACCACCGGGTCTCCCCAGAGTGAGCACCGACTGCATCTCCTTAGCACGCCTACTGCACAACTCGTGACAATCATGATGTGTGCACGGACACAAAGAAGGGTTTGTTTTCCTTAAATTTCCCCAGCTGAGACGTTCCTGGCAGCCACTAGTATTTTCGTTGATGTGACTGATCTCCCATGTTGCTTAAAAACATGACAGCAGTCACAAGCAGCAGTAGCGATGGGGTGAGAAACTGCAAGAAAAACACAGAAGAGAGAAAGGCAGAGTGATAAATCGCAGATGGGATCAGGATCAAGACTAAGGTGACTCCCACTAAACATATAGGCACACATCTACATCAGAGCCCTCGTCTACTCAAAAAAAAACCACGAGTAAAACAGCCCACAACACTAAAAGAACAAAGAAGCATATATGAAGTTTGTCAGCCTGGTTAAGTGATGCTGACAAGATACAGAAACTGCAGCCAATCATGCCTATGTAATTTTCAGCACCTCCTGGTTTCAGAGAAATTCAGTCCCAGGGTCGTCTTGCTTTCTGTGACAGCTACTGACTTGCTGTGCACAGAAAAGAATCTAAGCAGACTGTTGGTAAAGTACACATGAAAAGAAAGTGATCAGGGACACCTGAATAAGACTAGTATTCATCCGAGGAAAGAAAATTCTTCAAGAGATTACCATAACAAGAAAAAAAAAAAGCAAGTTAAAAGGCAAGAACAAGTTCAACACCACATGTCAGGAAGGAATGGAACTTGAACTAAAAATCTCTTCCTGTGTTGCTTTTTCAAAGTCTTAAAATTAATCCGGGATAAAGACTTGCTTTAAAAGCAAAGTTGTTTACTGAAAAACGTGAAGTGTGGTTTTAAAAAAAATACCATGAAGCGGCTTAATTCATCCCACTCATGTAAATCCACACTGAACACCTGAAAAGAGCCCCATGACTTTTAATGCCTTTAAAAAAGAAACTGAAAAACTGACTCCCCTGCTCAAGAACCTTAACATTTTACAGTTTGTTTGTTGGGTTTGGGTGGGTTTTTTTTTTTTCTTTCTTTAATACTAAAACTGGCTTTTCAGCAAAACTGTTCAAGAGCTAGAACTGAGAAATTACAGTAAAAATTGAGACTTTCTGCTTTTAGGTTTGTGGAAAACTGGAGATTATGAATAATTTAGAGCAACTTTAAAACTTAGGTTTCTATTAACATCTTCACGGTGAAGTGGTTTCAAAACTGAGTGACAACTGCTTTTCACTCAGCAAGCCCACTTGTGGTTACCAGTTTCTAGAAGACAAGGTATTACTGCCAGATGGACAGAAAGCTGGAGAACACAGAGCAGATTTAAGAGAGCAAGAGAAGGGCTCTGAAAAGCACAGGAGCTATAGAAATCCTACTTTGATACAGTTGTAAAGTCCCACCTTGGTACAGCTGCATAATACTCCACAATATCCATATGCAGTTTTGACAACTGTTCTCCAGTTTGTTATAATTTCTCCAGCCATTCTGCATCCATCTTTTACTTCTGCTCTCCTGTGCACTTACAACTCACAGAACAAAATGCTAAGCCTAGCTGGCCAAATTACTTCTGCTTCCTGTCCCTGTTTGCCCCAGAAACCCAATTACAAAGTTAACTCATGCTAATGGAGCCTGAAGGGAGCCTGTGCACTCACACTCAGCTACATGACAGGTCACAATGAATGAACAGCCTGATTTTCACCCTGGTTTGGTATCTGAAATGCAAACAATGCACATCGAAGCTATCTGTTGTAGAATTGCGGATACATCTTGGTCTATCTGTGGGTAATTGGAGTGAAAAGTCAGATACTAACAGATGAGTCATTACCCACTAAAGCTCTCTGCTAAAAAAAACCAAAAAAACAACAAACACCACCGAACCAAACAAAACCACAAAACAAAAAAAAAAAACCAAAAAACCCCAACACTTCCCACAGTACGACTGACCCCAGCACCAGTTTCTACTCTGAAGAAAGATTCAGCTAAACTAAACATCTTCCCTCAGCTGATATTTTGCTGTGCCTGTTGAGGTACATCCTTAGAAAAAATGCAAGGCTCTGCTCTAGTGCAGCCCTCCAAAAGGTGGACTGCAATGAGAAGGGGATTATGTCTTAAGTTACCCACCTACTAACATTGCAAGGATACTGAAGGGAAGGAGTTGAAACAGTATAACCTGTCTACTAGGAGCTGGGTCAATAACAAAGCATTGGCGAGAAAAAAACCGAAAAGCTTAAACTGCCTTTGTCAAGCTGCAAAACAGAAGACCTATCCACTCTTTCGTTCCAATTTCTCTTCTGTCTGAAGTTTGGAAATCAGAGACACTCTACAATATTGTTTCATTTAATAAATACACATGGGTTGTGTCCCCATACTTTTGCTTCATAATCAACATGTTTGCTGTACTTTGTTGCTTTCTATACTCCAATTTGAAAAACACTCAAAAGCCAAAAATAAAGAGAAAGGCTCTCTTGTCTGAATCCAAACCTCCCCCACCTCCCCAGTCACTGCACTTCTTGGCAAATTCTCTCTGGAGAAATACTGAAGAGACACATAAACCACTCTTGTATCTTTCTTTCTCTGTCCAAACCAGGTTAGTTTGGAGTAACTCTCAGAGATCCTCTGCATCACCATATGCTGAGAGAGAGATGAAAAGAGCAACATTTGCAGAGTTCACAATTGTCAGGGGTCCCCGGGGGCTGGGGGGTGGTGGCTTTGACACAGCTGTTCCAAAGCAGCTCTGGAATGAGCACCATCCTTTTCTCATTTAAAAGCTCATGAAGTGAATGAAAACACTGTGACAGAAGCCCCACCATGCACAGCCATGTTTATGCACCTAAACAAACTCATTCAACCTCTGACACTGTCTCACTCCAGGGGAGACTCCCAGCCCTTAAACCGGGAAAACAGTCGCAGTTTAAAAAAAGAAGGGGGAAGAGTCAGAGTAACTCAGGGAAAAATCATTGTTTCGAACTAAACTCTTCCACCTGAGCAAGATGAGCAAGTTGCAGACCAGCTCCTGGTCCTACCCACCGTGCAAGATGCTTCTGATCATCATCTGCCAAGATGGTCCTAATGGACTAAATTTTAGAACAAGTTAAACTGGTTTCCAACAGTTCACAGGGTCGAAGGGCAGTCATAGCACCATTATTTCATGTGTATAATTTCCAACACAACCCTATACTGATGCTGAGAGGCTCTCCTGCTACAATGGCACAGCACATGGGATGCTGTGCACACACAGAATAGCCTGGGGGGAGTATTTTAGCAAGTTTGTTTCCAGCCAGATCAGTACTCCGATCTGTTTCGTCCCACAGCCACATAAATATTAGCACTATCACAAAGATGCTGGCAGCAAAAGTGCAAGAGGAGAGCCTGCTGCTTTCAGCCAGGCACAGATTTACTGCCTACCTGCAGCCCCTAAGGCCCCTGTGGCACAGGCAGCTGCAGTCAACAGGAAAGAGCCAGGAGGCACAGATATTCATGTGGGTGCCAAATAAAACTGAAACAGTTCTTACTTTCATGGTGCAAAATCATCTGGGTTGATCTGAGTAGCATCGTCCTCCTTAACAACAACACTGCAGAATTGGGAAGGGATCAGAAATATATAGAAATAATGAAAAAGGCTTTGAAAAAAAACCACTTCAGTATTTAACAAACCAGATAAACATTTGGAAGGGGCTGGGGAATTACACAAAAATAAGGAAAGGTGCACAAATGCTACATCAGTGTTTCTCCTTATCTCAGGAAAGAGGGACGATCAAACTATGTGATTGGGAGGCTGAAATGTGTGCACACACACACAAGACAGAAGCCATTACCACTGCACAGCCATGAAGGCTACCAGCTCAGTGGGACAAAGAAAAGGATCGGGCCGTGGTATGGGTAACAGCCCTACCTGGAGCTACACTTAGGAATGTCAATTAAAATCTGCAGGAAAAAAATATTAAGTCCAGGGACTTCGGTCTTAAAAGTCAGTGTACGCTAATTACAGACCCATACAAGACATGGGTAAGGGGCAGATTAGCCATCAGTCTTAGATGTATGGATACTGTACATTTCTCAAGGCCTCTGGTGCAAAATCTCTCAGTCTTACCAGGGCTGGCTCCTCATCCAATAACCAATATTTTAATTGTTTTTGCCTCCTTGGAAAACATAGCACCAACACAATGCACTCCTGCCAGGGTACTACTGCTTCACGTAACTGCACTGGTCACCCTTTGGGCAGAGAAGACTGTCGACCAGTAAGAAAACCCCAGGTCCTTGGCATGAGGCATTACTACGTTTGTGCAGTGAAGAACTCAACAGTAATGCAAGCACTTCAGCTCTGCAAAAGCAGCTGCAGTGAAAACCCTTTGTATTTCCTCAGCATCCCTCACCAACAGCTCAGGGCACCTACAGACAGGCAGGGCACCCTCTGCTTCAGAGCACTGACACATGATGAAGTAGGTTTAAGAGATCACCAAGCCAGAGCAGACCAGTGATCCACCCTAGCAAGTGTGGTGCAATGAACATTTGCCTAAGAGACGCAACAAGGTGTCCCCACTGCCATCCTGAACCATCGACCACCACCACCACAGACAGATGCCTATAGCTCATGGCACACACAGCTGCAGAGAAGATGGAGAAACAGCCCAGATTTTGCGTGTAAAAGACTCTTCCCTCCCTACCATTTCTTCCTCATGGGCTCTGCGTGCCATGCAACAACATGTCAGTGCTTCAGGATGGCACAGACACCTCCCTTCATGTGAGAAACAGTATACAGGCACCATCCCTGAGCCCAGAAACAGGCTGGGATACCTCTAACACCCAACACCCTCTCACCATCACCTCCATCATAACATTTTCTGGAGACACCTCATTTCAGGGAAGTGCAGTTACAACCTCCAACCCACTGGGGAAGGTAGCTGGGTCTGGTTTTGGCTCCTGTGTGCAACAGGGAGCTTGTACACTGAACAAGTATGTGAACTTGTAAAAAGGCCAGACTCTCTTTGACAGATTTGCTTACCCACAATTAAGTTCCAACTGTTCTTGTCAGACGCCTCCATCTTTAGTCTACTCACATGTCTGAAGAATTAAAGGGATATTCAAAACATGCATTTATGACTCATGTTTAATTGTCAGCTGTCCTTTCCCAGTACAGCTCTAATTAGAAATCAGAAACACATTTTTGAGCACAGAAAGACACAAAAAATTGGCATTAACTGCCAAGGGAAGCCTGTGGGAGCATTTTAAGTCTAACAGGATGCCTTCTTCTAGGTTGTGCTTTAGCCAAACTAGTCATTGGGCTTAATAGAGGGGTGAGAACCCAGGACCTGTGACAACCTGGAAGTCTGATCAGACACTCTTGCCAACCATCCTGAAAGTTAGAAGTCTTTTAATTACTAGCAAAGCTCAAAAGGCATTTTCAGTGTTCGCTACAGCACCTTAAGAGTAACTTCCTCTTTCCCTCATCACAGACAAGTACATCTTTAATGCTGAAGAAGTGACTATAGCCATATACATCTTTCTGCTATTTTGCACAGTTTTCCAGGGAACCTTTGGCAAAGTGAAAATATAAATATAGCCTAAACCAGTATTCAGATTTAACTACAAGTCTCGACATTGCTTTCATGATTGCAGGCACAGTTTTTTCCCAAAGCAAAACACACGGGTAGAATTCAGAGTTAGAGAATGAGCTAGATGTTAGAGTACAATTCACAGTACAACACTGCTAGAGGTAATTTGCATAAGATATATAAACTGCAAAAAATAATTATGCTGGTAGTTCATTCTTAATGTCTATTACTACTTCCCTTCAGGTTCCAGTCTTTTGACAGCTGGGAACAGCCATATAATTTGTATGGTATTTCCCCTTGTTATGCAGCGTCTACAATAGCAGCAAGAGATAACTGTGGAGTGTCAGAGTTGACAAGCCTTAATGTTTTCCCCAGCTTCTCCATGAGATGCCTAAATGCCTTTTTACAGCACTGCCAATTACTCAACCATGCAAACAGATACTATTAAGATACCTAAAATGAGTAATTTCCCACTAGAACCAAACATGTTATCAGTTGGACCATAAATCTGAATCTCTAGTCAAGACAAATTTATTTCAGTACTTATGTATAGCTTATACAAAAATATCTTGACTTTTACATGTTTTTATCTAGCATTAACAGAAAACGTTTCAAGTAAATCCTGTGGGAAAAAAAACTGCAGCTAGTTGCTCACAGATTGCTTGAAATACATTTACTGCATCTTTAAGGAGTTAGGTGGAATCAAAACTTTTCACAAGTTGTTCATTGCTACTTCACATTGCAGTTCCACATGACCTTCTCCTCATCATTATGACATGATAACCTAATTAGCTTAACACGTCATCTTGCCTCAGCCCACAAAAACATAGATCAAATTCATACTCACTCATGTATACATACACTAGCTTTCAAGCCACTCTGCAAGTTCTGTATTTCTTCCCTTTCTAAAGGGCACACACAAATTTGGATGGATTGGACAATCCGAGCAGTGACACCTGAAACTTCTCCTAGGCCCATTAGTCAATTCCATTAGCTAAATGGCTAGGGAAAAAAAAAACCAAAAACAACCCACCTCTTCTCCCTGACCTACCACTACAATAGATGCTGACACCACAAGAAAATCTGCAACTGTCCTCAATTAACAACTAATGCTTTAGTAACTAAAAGCACAATCAGCTGCCTGTTTCTGACAGCTCTTCACAGTGGCTCTGCATCATTTGCAAAAGAGACTCTTCATTTAAAGGTTTTCATTCCACTTTCAGCATCTATTATTTAGACATACAGGGCACTGCAGAAACTGAGACCGCAAGCTGTACTGGAGGCTTACAAGCCTGAGAAAATGGCCAGAGTAGGGGAAAGCAAACAGATACTAAGGGGGAGTAACTGAACAGACTCATCTCACACAGAAGTCATTTGTGGTATAAGAAATACCTCCATTGCCAGTTTTCCCAAGGAGACAGGATTTTCAGAGGCCCGCTAAACTGCCACCTAAAACCAATCCACATTCAGGTTCCAATTTAAGGACCCAGTTTTATTCTCAGTTTCTCCAGTGCAATTCCAAAGTAAAGCCTAAACCCAAAAGAAAGCAAGCGTGTACAAATTCAAAACCCACGATACTAGGGACTCCCATATAGGCTGGAGGGCTACAGAAGCTGTCACCAAATTACCAGTAATCTATTTAATAGCAGTATCATGTTTGCCACTAGAGAACTGTCCACCTCAGTTGATGAATTTCCATCTAGTTAGAGGTCTGGCAATAAAAAGGGAAAAAACCCTCACTGTGATGTCAGACAAACGAAACACAAAGAGTTCAGCATAACATCAAATCCCACCAAGCATATGGTCAGCAAAGTCGCAGATACTGAGGCGCACAAGAGAGCCTGTATCCACCTACACTTCTGCAGAAGCTGCTCTCTGGAGCTGCAGTTGTACTGCTGCTGGGGGCTGCTGCCCCCAGCATTGATAGACCCACACTTCCCCACACCCAGCACTGTCTGGGATGCTCATGCTATGTGGTCCCACACAAAAGCCCCCACACACCTCATACATCAAAGCTGCAACCACCCTTGCTCAGAATGGATGGAGGAAGCACCTGGGCTTCCCTGCCATAGGGCAATACCTTGTCTTCTGTTGAGGAGGCAGTTTTGGGGTAGCATTGCATTTTACCTAGTCACTAATACGAGGCAGGTGTTCCAGTCAGAAGAGAGACAAAACTTCAAAGATGCTCTCACGGTCCCACTGTGCCCTGCTGGCACCCGCTCCCTTTGGAAAACTGACTCCAGACCCAGAGACCCTCGCAGCACTCCCAAGGGCCTGAAACCCTATCTGATCAAAAACATCAGGACTTTCTTTGCACACCTTGGGCACTTATTAAATTAGTTTGACCTTTCTAAAGCTCATGTTAACCCGATCAGCCTCCTCTCACTTATTTTCCTTTATTCACAACATGCAGCCAAACAAACTTTAACCAGATCCAATCACCCTGCCAGAAGGGGTGAAATAAAAGGGTAAGACACATCCAATATTTTTAATTGGCAAATCACCTTTCTTGGCTAGCCAAGATGTAAGGTTGTCAGCTAAGCTACAGATCTGCCAGATGGGCTCTGCTATTATTTAAATGTTTGAGAACTTTAACAAAAAGCACGGTACCCTGACCTTAACATCAGTTGCAAGAAAGTTAAACTTAGCTTGGTCTTCGTGAAACCGAGGGTGAAAGAAGTCACCAGAAAGTCACTGTCATTACTGAGGCTTGTAATTATGCCTGAATCACATTTTTTAACCTCAGTTTTTACACATAACCGTGTATCAAGCCATAGGGCCTCACAGCATTCTTTGTTTCAGAAAGAGTAAGACAGTTTTCAAACACTTCAGGATGTCTTTAAGAGCTTTTTGAGATCCATGAAGACCAGCCAAAGTTAAAGCACATTCATAAGCTCAGCATCAAAGTCCAAGACCTCCTCCCCGCCCACCCACCCCCAAAAAAAGAGACAAAAAAAGAAAATTATTTACTGTCTAATTTTTAAAGTGCTAGCTCACAAGTCTCAGACTATACCCAAGACAGTCCATTTAAACAAAGCGCTGGTGAACACGAGTCCCGCTCCCCACACGCCGGTACCCGCTCTCCCGCCTCTCCCCCGCACTGATGCTCCCCCCCCGCCGCGCCGGGAGGCGGCAGCCAGCGCCGCGGCCGGGGGCGCTGCCGGAACGGGCGGGCGTACGGCCGCTGCCCCGCCGAGCCCACCGGCCAGGCGGGCGCGGTGCGGGGGCTGCGCTGGGACGCACCTCCGCCGCTCCGGAGCGCGGACAGGACGCGGCGATGCGCGGAACAGCCCGTCCGCGCCCCCCTGCGCGAAATCACGCGCCTTCACTCAGCCCGGGGCGCGGTACCGGTACACGCAGCTCCGCGCCGCACGCTCGCACACCGGCCCGCCGGCACCGCCGCCTTCCCTCCAGCGGCACCGCGCCCGCCCCACGCCGGACGGGCCCAGGGCTCCCGGGGCGGGCTGCTCCGCCCGGCGAGAGGGGCAGCGGCGGCGCCGCCCCCGCCCGCTCACCTCCGGGCTCCGCGCCCCGGCGGGAAGGGGGGGGTGGGGGGGCGCTGGGCGCGCTCGGCAGCCCCGCGACACTCCAGCCCGCTGGACAGCCCGCACCGCCGGCAGCCCGCAAACTCCTCTCGCAGCCGCTTTGTACCCACCGGCCGCCCGCACTGCGGCTGCGCGCTGCCCAAAATCAACACTGCGCGCTCCCAGCCCCGCGCCGGCACCCGCGGCCCCCCCGCTCCCCCACCCCGGCAGGGCCGTCCCTCCGCCCGCGGCCGCCCCTCCACACCCCCAGCAGCCCGCAAAGCCACCGCAGCCCCCAAAGAAACCCCTCTGCCCCAGACCGTGCGACTGAGCAGCCCCTCCCGCCCCCCGGCAGCGCGACCCCCAGCCACGCGGTCCCTCCGCACCTCAGCGCATCGTCCCCTGATGCAACAGCCGCCCCGGCGCGGGAGGAGGGGGCGGGTTTGGGCCAGTCGGGGAGCGCACGGCGTGGGGTGGGGGCGGCGGCGCGTCTGCCCCGCGCGGCTCCGCAGGTGCGCTGGAGTGCGGGGGCCGGCAGCGGCTGCGGAAAGTTTTCTCGCCTCCATGGAAGAGCCTGTCTCAGCGGGTCGCCGGGATGCGGGAGCTCCCTGCCAGGGAGAGCGGGACTACCATCGCGGCTGGCTGACAACACGGCATCCTTGGGAGCACCAGTCCGGGGCTAACCCCGGCGAAGCCTTCCCTGCGCTTGGGCCGCAGGGACTGATTCAAAGTCCGCAAAAGGAGTGTTGGCCTCGGCACGGTTTGGGTCAGATCCGAAAACGGGACAAGGCTGGCGCTGCCGAGTGCCAAGGGACTGGGATTCTGCAGTGGGGGCTGTCATGTGAAATGCCTTTTTCGGTGTCAGAGCCTTGGCAGAATGTGCCCATGCGCTGCCAGCTATTCTGCTGCACGGGGCTGGACGGGGTCCTCAGCCAAGGCTTTCAAAGGAGAGCAAAATGTACATCAGCTCCCCCTGCATTGCTTTGTGAACCTCATCTTAGAAGCAATGTTTTTAAATTTGTGCCTTGGTCTTTACTGGCCACAACAGGCAGTCGCTAAAGCCTTTTCAGCTGTGAAAAGTTACAGTAGTCCCTGTTGCGTGAGCCTTGAGTTTTTTGATTAAACAGTTTGAATATTCAGTATGGATTGCTGCATGATTCTTTCACTCCTCCCACTCTTATCTTGGGTGCTATCCTTATAGCCTAGGGGCTCCCATATCCCCAGGAGCAAATGCTTCAGAGGCTTTGTGGTGATGCCGGGAAGGGTTTCACAGCTCCAAGTAGGACAGTCCCACCCAAAGACAGATAGGGTAAGCAAGTGAGTCCACAGGCGAGGAGTAAGCAAGATGCAGGAGACTCAGCAAAGTCAGGAGTGTGACAAGGCTTGGTCTTCTTTTCCAGATCTGGATGTGGGACCCTGCAAGGGGTCAATTATTGTTATTGTCAGTTACTGCACAGCACGAAAGAATGCAACCGTGGCACATCTCTCCTTCCTTTTCCTGGTTTTCCCTGTAGCTTGCTGTCAAATGCTGGCACCTCCCGACCCTCCCTTCCCATTTCCTTCATTCTTTGTCATTCCTCTGCTTTTCTTCTGCCTTTCTCTGGTTAATTCTCCTGCATATTTCTGTACCTTTGTTTTTGCGGGCATGGTACCTGAAGCTCGTGAATTGACATTAGCAAAGGTTGTCTCAATGAGTATTGATTCCAAAACAGAGCAAGAAGGATATTAAGGAAATCTGAAAATCGCTCTGTTTTTCCCAGTGGACCATACTCAAGTAATGGTAGACAGCAAATTGTAGGGTTTTCTCATTCTATAGAAAGATAACAGGCTCATTGACATTTCGGTCTAAATAATTTCCAGTATTTCTTCTGAAATCTCTGAAGCCATTAAAACATTTTAGAGATCAAATCACATTAAGTATTTTTGCAAGTAAAGCCACTGTGACGTTGATATAAACCATCTCTCAAACCACTAAGTTTTTATTTTTTTAAAAAAAAAGCTTTTATACATTTTAATTCAAGAGCACATATTTTTAGAAATATTAGCAGTCCAAATACAGCAACCAGACCCTGCAGCTCTTTAAGACACTAATGGTTATTAGTCTTGACTATGCTAATTTTCCAACCAGAGGCTGGTTTTTATGGCTGAGTTACCAACCTTAGAAAAAAATAGGTGGCTGATGGAAGAAATACTTGAGACAGGAGCAAGCAACACTTACTCTTATTTATATTAACAACCAAGAAGAAAGTATACTCAGGCCACCAAACAACTCCATAACATCAGCTCATTCATCCGAATAGTTGGGTCAGGACCATGTTGTACCAGAAACTGTACAAACACAGAATGAAAGCACTCCAGACTATGGCAATGAACAGAGCAAGCAGATAGGGCTCTTTCCACTTCTCCCACTTAATCCTTTCTTTCAGGAGTTGCCAGCTCTTGACAGTTTAAACAAGTCAAATTAAATAAAGAAGTCAATTGTTGCGTTACCTGCATAAGAGCGACAGGAAGAGATTTTCAGTGTGGTCATGCAGTAGACATGGGTCTTTTTTCTTTGATGGTGCAATTAAAACCACCAGGTCTTTGTTCACCCTTCAGCTCCTTGCGGCTTCTCTGGCTCTGCAAAGAGCTTGCAAAGCGCACTAACTGGGAGCCTGGCATTTGCCAAATGGGGCAGAGGGGGAATGTAAGGGAGCAGAAGGTGAGGAGGGCCAGTAAGCGCCCACTACTCTGCTCCATCCACCCTGGCCTCCTGGGCACATGCACATGGGGGAGGGTGGGAGGGGGGACATGGACGCTCCATAGCCTTCTTGTAAAGCACCAAAGACAGAAACTGGCTTCAGTCTAAACCAGGGGTCCTCAAACCATGGCCCGCGGGCCAGATATGGCCCCCAGGGTCCTCAATCCGGCACCCGGTATTTACAGACACCCCCCCGCCCCCCCGCCGGGGGTTGGGGGGGGAAACCAAGCAGCCGCAGATGGCTGCCTGCCACTGCATCCGCGCGCCGGCCCCCTGGTTAAACAGTTTGAGGACCCCTGGTCTAAACTAACCCAGGCAGAGCCTCAAGGAGAGAAGGGATGGGGTGTCAGTGTGCTCCTGTCCCTCCACAGGTAGGAATGGTGAGGTGCAGGGTGCTGCTTCTCAGCTGGGCATGCCCCTGCCTGGCTGGGGCAATGCCACTGGCCATGTCACCCTCAGAGAGGAGGCATCTGTGAAGCCCCCACCATCCACCCTCGCTTAGACCAAGCACCAGGGAGAAGCACAGAGCAAGGAACAGGTGATTTTGCAGGGCTTTTGAGGGTCCCTGGGGTGATTTTCATTTGGGACCGGGCTCATGCAGATAGGAAGTCTGGACACACCATCAACATTTAGAAAACAAAACAAAACAAAACAAAAAAACCCAACACAACAGAAAACCACCTCCCCCCAAAACACAGACCCACCTATTTCTTTCAAAAAGCCAAATGCCACATGTCTGTGAGTGGGTAATCGTAAGCGACATGTCCAGAGTAAGTAAAGGTAATACTTGAAGAGGGAGAACACACTATATTTTTCCATGACCTGGATCTGGTCCAGATAAATATTGTGTATGCTTTGGTAGAGTTTTCTGTGAAATTTTAGGTTGCACACAATACAAACAAAGCCTATGCACACATAGCACATACGTTAAAAAAAGGACTGAAGACGAATCATACTGCCCGATTTTCAGTGCATTGAGCAGAGCCTTGGGCAGAACAAGTTCCTGTGGATTCTCAGGCCCCATCACTCCAGGTTTTAATACTCACTATGCCTGAGGCTTGTTTTGTGTTGAACATCCTACACAGCTGACTTGGGAGCCATGGGGCTGCTAGACTGTGAGGGTCACATCAACAGCCTTGGAGGCTGGAAGTGCACAGGAATGCAGGTGGTCTGGGACTAAATTTAGAGGCAGGTCCAACCCCACTCTCAGCTGTGGTCCACAATGTGTTTGGAAGTGTGGAAGGGAGAGGGATCAGACATCCCTCTGGTGCTGTAATTGGCAGCAATTCTTTGCTTAGCTGCAGCCATACAGGAGCAGAAGAGGCCATGTATATCTTAGATGAGTTGCCTTAGGCCTTCCTCTAACATAAGCACCTATGGCTCCACAGCAAGCATCTCCTCAGCAGGACAGTGAGTGGAAAAGGCTGAGGTGAACTCACAGTTCCCACAATGCCCCCCTCTCGCCTTTCCCCAGCACCCCCAAAATCTGAGATGCTGCAGTCCCACAAGGCTCACAGCTCCAGGGAAGCCCCTGAAGCCAGAGCACACTTCACCTGATTTGTTGGGATAGTGGAAACAGCCCTGCCCTGTAAACAAAACAATCCTATTAAAACTTTAAAAACAGAATAATTCTGGTTTTGCCTAAACAAAACAAAATGTTGAAACATTCTTTCCACAGGAAATGACAATGCTTTCCTGTGCTTTGTTTTATCCATTCTAGAAATGTCACTTACCTGAAAAAAAAGCCCTATTTTTACCAAAAAGAAGCTTTGGCTTGCAGGGAGCGGTGTTCACAGCACCTGCCTAAGCCTGACCAGAGCATTAAGCTCCCTCTGCTTTCCACCCCAGTTCCTCTCTGCCTCTGTCGGGTCAGAGAGGGGCTGAAAGGGGGCTGGTCTGTGCTGCTTCAGGGCCCTGGGGTGCACAAGTGCATGTGAAGGACACTTTGAAGTGTTGATCACTGCCAAGCAGCTGCCTTTGCGAAAGCTGAGTACTAACCTGAAGAATTAAGTAAACCCCAATTTTAAAAGCAATGGACCTTTGCTGCCCTGAACGTTCTGCAAACAACTGTGAAAAGCAGGGGTAGCACATTGCACTGGTGTGAATGGTGCCACAGAGTGGACATGGCAGCTGAGTCAAGATTAATCTTCTCTGCTGGCAAGCCTGTAAAAACCCAGCTTTTTCTGTCTGTGCATCGACTGTTCTGACTTAGAGAAGCAGCGGTTTCAGTAGGTGTAGACATTGTCACTCTTTTCCAGCATAGCATACTACTAGTAAATCACACCGCGTGGCTTGTTTGTGAGCACCGTCTGCAAAGGAGGGATATTGCACAAACACAAAAGGAGGCAGAACAGTTTTTCTGCCCTGGTTCAGGACTCACATCAGTGGCAGCCTGGAAACTACCACATGCTTGCCTGTCAGTCCAAGATGAAATTAAATGATGCAGTGTGCAGCTAAGTTTCCATCATCTGTGTTTTCAGTGCTGGAGGGTATGTTTGCCACACATCGTCTTGGATCTCACCATTAGGTCCATGGATATTTGAGGCACAACAGTGTTCTTGATTTGTGCATGAATGCACAGGAATGCAACTCCAGAAATCATTTACTAAATGAAATGTAGCACTTGCCTTTCCCCTTATCCTTAAAGGAGCAGTGTCAAAATACCGTACTCCCCAAGGTTTGACCAGCTCTAATAAGATAAAGGAAAAGTTGCCATAACTTTGCCTTCTAGATTTTATCTACTTTTTATCACTGAAATATTTTAAAGAATGCTTGATTTGCCAGAGTTTCAAGACCTTTATTTTACTTCTGAGCTGGGTGAAGAGGCCACTGCTGTTTAAGCTGAATCAACAGAGCCATGCAGTTGTAGTTCCAAGGTTAGTCTGTGCAAAAAGCTCTAGTTGGACTTGATATCTGTTATGAGTTGTCTGAGAGATTAAGATAATACTTTCCTTAATGGGTACATGCATACAGTAACTGGGGTTTAGAACTGCATTGGGGAATCATGCTAAACCCTAAAGTTATCATGGAAGGTCTTTTCAGACACCTGTGCTGGGGGAGATAAGTAGGTCCGTGTACCTGCTCATAAGAGGAAGGGCTGGCTTAGACGAGTTCACAAGACACCTGTCTCACATGCCAAAGCAGGCAGAAAACATTTCACAGCACCCCAACAGCAATCTTGACATCCATCATAAAAGGCAAAAGCAGCAACTATAGGATGAAAACAGGAGAGAAAAAAGCTTTGGCAATTTCTTGCTAGACCAAGGAGTTTGTTAAATGAACTCCCAAAGTTAGACTCATTTTGTGCGTGTTCACCCCAGGGAATGGCAGAATCAGCAACTCAATGACTCCAGTATTCATTTCCCCAATGTGTGCCTCCTTTGAGGAGTTGCTCCCTCATTGCGGATTTTGACTCCACAGCAGTTGATAGATAGGACCTGAGGGACACTTTGAAGGACCCCTGCATTTTACATGTGAGACATTTGGAGTTATCTTTTTATCTTTGTACACTGCAAATTCTCAAATTAAAATGTGGTCTGTGCCAGAATTAGGCTAGCAAGGACCACTCATGCACAGAGACATTTATTTACTTTGTGTAAAAGATGATTTGATTTCTGTGATGATGATTTGATTTCATCAAATTCATTAGTCAATTTTCCTCTTAGAATGGGACTCCTCAACCTTCATCCTAATTTCAAATTCACAAGGGGATTTTAACTTAAGCACATGGTACCTTTTCTTCCAAAATGTGATTAGGCTATGGAGGGCTTTGACTGTAAAAGTGCAAGAGAAAAAGCTTTATGTACTTGGTCATTTTGTTGAGAAGGCTGGTTAAGCTATCTTCAGTTTTTCTCCCTGATGTCTGACTTAAATAAAAGCCTATCTGATCTTTATTTTGTGACAACTCTGAAAACTAAATGTCTCACCTTGACCAGTGCTCAAGCTGAAGAAGAGAACAGGTCCTTTGTTCCTGTTTCACAAACATCAGTGTGAAGCTGCTTTGGCAGAGACTGGGGAAAGTTTAGCTGTTCTTGAAATGCATGCCTTGGTGTTTAATCTGTGATTTATAGCGCTGGATGTGGGTGTAGATCCTCTTTCATAACTTCCAGAGATTATTAATCCCAAAGCATCTGATACTGGCTGCTGCAGGGGTAGGAAGCCGGACGAGATGAGTGGCTAGGTCTAATACTGCTGGTTTTATGCTTCAACAAATTCATGACTACCACTGGAAGTCTTCAGCCTTCAAATGTACCTCCTGACAACACAACCCGGCACAGACGGTAAGTACAGATTCTTCCATAAAGTAAGCTGACCTATCACTTTATTTTTGAATGCCAGAGGCTTCATCAGGGATCTGGCAGTTTTTGTATAGGCACAGATATCCTCTCAGTGTTTCAAACCATCTGGGAACACATGAAGAGTTCCCATTTTCAATGCATCGTGTGCAATTGTCCTCTCTGGATGCAGGGAGTGCACTTTGGTATTTTACTGATGCAGAGCACTGCTGAGGATTCAAAAAAAGACATTTAATCCCCAAAGCATTTATTGGGTTTGGGTATTTTCCCACCCTCCTTCCATCAGTGGCACTGAGCAGTCCCCTCAGTGGCATGTGCTGGTGTGCCCCAGCTGTTCTGCACAGTCCCCTGGTACTCTCCAGCAGCCGTGCCTGCAGAGCTGTGAGCCACATGACACCTTCGTAGCTGCTCCCTCCTACACTGGACCGTCTTACTCAACCCATGTGCAGGTTTGCAGCAGTCAGATACAGGGACCCTGGGCAAGGGATGCGTTACGGCAGCATTGTGGAGAGCAGACGTGGGAACTGCCTGAAAGTGAAATACAAAAGTTAAACAGAGGATCAAACAAGCTCCAGTTCTGCACCTACAAATACCATGTGTTAAATGCTTTTCCTTACCAGGCTGTGGGAATGATCAGCTGTGAAGGAAGGCTTAGCTGGCCTTTCTAGGAAGATTGCCTGTGTCAGTGAAACACTCTGAGTGCTGGGACAGCAGCTGGTGCTGCAGGGTCAGTGCCCTGGTGATGGTGCCTGGCTTGTGACCAGGATCCCAGTAACTGCAAAGCCACTGGTGGGTGCATTTAGGTGCATCCTCCATCAGTCAGTAATAGAAAAGATTAGCAGTGAACCAAAACCAGCAAAAATAACAGGACATTCTGCCTTTGCCCTCTGTTTCCTCAAACTATACCTGTCTATGACTGTATTTCCCAGCTGAAGAATTTCCATCCACAGCATCCCTTTTGGGCATAGGACAGTGGACATAGGACCAAGAGAGTGGTCGCTCTTGGCACCTGCTACTGCAGAAGATGTGCGGGGCTGTGCCGCTGCTCCCAGCCAGCCCGGATCCCACACTGGAAGTATCAATCCCAACACTTTGCCTCATTCAAAGGAGTGATGGGAAAGCACAGTGTGCTTTTTGTTGCTTTTGCAGTTCCCCAGTTCTTGATGGAAACTTGCAAAATCCAGGGCAGTCAACATCAAAAAAAGTCCAGCCCCAAAATAAAAGAAATCCCTCCAAAACCTAAGAATATTTTAATTGGAAAAAACAGTTTTCTCTGTTTTATTATTGTTATTACATTGACTATTGTGATTATTTTTTGCCTGACAGCTTCCATTAAGGCACAGCAGTCCTCAGTTTGGTGCTGTGTCCCACATGCTAGAAAGTGAGATGCATTCAGCACTGTAACCTGCTCTTAATTCCATTTCCATGGTGCTAATCCCTTTGTTCCCTGCAGTGTGTTAGTTTTTAATCTTTTTATTTCTGATATCTTATTTATTTCTTTATGGATGGATTTCTCTTCACTCTACTGCAGTCTTTGTCCTAGGCTGCAGCAGGCCTTGGGAGCAACTGGGTTCCTCTACAACCTGAGCTGAACAATCCTTTCCACACAGTCACGGAGGACCACTTTTATTCTCTCTAACCTGCCACAGTTTACAAGATTTTTGTTCTTCCTAATTTAGTCAATGGTTGAAGTCTTTTACATATGCCAACCTCTTTGAAATCTTTAAGACCCTGTTGCTTTTATATTATTCTCCCAATGTTAAAAGCTGGCAGCATGAAGTTACAGTGAAAATGCCATCCTTACAGGCTGATGAGAAATCACCAGCTCTGAGACAAACACTTGATTGATAATTTAATTTTTGTAAAGCTGTTCTTGCTGGCAGCCCCTCCCCTCCCCTCCCTTCCCCTCCCCTCCCCTCCCCTCCCCTCCTCCCTTGCCTTCCCCTTCCCCCAGGGAAAAATGCTACCCCAAGGGTTTAGGTTTGAGCCCAGGATTTTGTGCCTCAACTCCAGAAGGAACACACTCCTTTGGGAACACTTCCAACCTCTCTTTGATACCTGAGAAGGGATTGTTCATTTCTCTTAAAGCTGAACTGCAGACAAAGGGAAGGATATGGTCCTGTGCCTACTTCCTTTCTTCACTGCTTATTAAGTCCAGAAATACTTGTTTGCTTGAGGATTTAAAATAGTTTTCTGGCACTTTCAAGGTCTGGATGTATCAGTAAAGCTAAGCTTGTTTTTTCTGTTTTTTTCACGGAGCTCTCTTTGGGGAACAGAAATTTGTGCAGATGTTCACATTTCAGAAAGTTGGAAATGTGCACTAGGAAATCTTTTATTCCAGTTGTTCTACAGGTATTTGCTAAATAGCATAAGATGTAGTCCTCCTGGCATCCAGCTGAAATACCTTGTCTCTTTGGTTATTAGTGTTTAACCTCCTTTGTAATTTGGATTTCACTAGTCCTAGTAGTTGTCCAATACATGTTTAGAAATGTTCCATGAATAAAAGTAGATAGGGAAAAACCTTATTCCTGTAAAAATAGATAGTTCTAAAAGAAGGATTAGATCCACAGATAGACAGAACTATAAAATCAGCTTTATAGCATAGGGGAAAAAGTGAGCAATGATTTAGAGCATTTACATTTGCACTAAGGTGTCTTTTAAATTCATTAAAGGAAATGCTTTTCTAAAAAAAGGGTAGAATTCAACTTTGTATTTTTTTCCCTAAAGGGAAAAAATTGTTTTGAAGGGTGCGAAGTAGCAGATTGCTTAGTACAAACAGCAGAACAAAATGGTACATCTTTCAAGGCTTTCTAAACTAATCCTAGAAAAACAGCTATTAAGGGTCTTTGGTTTTTGGGGTTTTTTTGGTCAGCTAAACATTTAGTTTTACATTTTCAGGATTTTTTACTAAGCAATATTGAGTGACTACATTGTTAGCAAAGAACTTCATCAAGGTTAGTTTTTTAATTCTTGAACACTTGGTAAACAGTCAGTTTTCGAAAAAAAATGCTTCATTTAAACCAATCCTTCACTAAGAACATATGGAGTCACAGAAATGTATTCAATTCACTGTGTCAAGCACTCAGCCAATGCCAGATTTTACTGGCTCTAACTGAGCTCTACTTGCCTTTATTCATGTAATCAAAAAGGATTTTTTCCACAGGGGCCCCTTCTTTCAGTGCACTGATTAGACTGGAGCATTACCCAACCTGAGATGACTTACCAAGACCTGTTGATTAATCACTCAGTTTAACTGGCTTAAAAGGTGCTTAAAGCATAGTCAGCTGAGCTACTCCCCAAATTACTCCACTCCCAAATTTAGCACTAATAGCAACACCCTATGAACAGCCTTTGTATATGTTCCTGTCTACAGAAGGCAGCAGCACTGTAGTGCAGTAAAACACTGTTATCGTGTGCTTAATTTTCATAATAAGCATTGCTTTGAGAGATGATAACAGCTTAAAGAGTCCTAGCTGGCTCTGTGTCAGGCTGTCTGCTAAGCTTTAATTCCTGTTTCTGAAATACCTGAGATGATGATACTTCAAACAGACAAAAAGGAAAAACAAAAAAAGGAGTTAAAATGTTAACTTTCATTTTCCCAAGTCTTCAGATTGGTAGGAAACCTAACAAGGAAGTACTCAGCTTCCAGAAATAGGTCATGTAACCCAGATCTTCCAGTTGTGACAGCACTGCAGTTCTCTTTACCTGGCCTGAGTGTGGCTACAACTACTCATGGTTGTGCCTGTTCAGTCCATCACCTGCTGAAGCCTTGAATGTATGATTTTTTTCATGCAGTATGAAAGGCATGCTCCCTTTATGGCTGCTGTTCTGCAACCTGGGAAATCTAGCATTAGACTTGCCCACGCAGGATCAGTAGTGCTAACTAAAAGCACCCACTTTGACTGTTCAAATGCATTCAAAACATGCTGACAGGTTAATTTATACTTCTGGGCACTACTGTTGGTCCTTATACATGTCCTTATACATGCATGTTGGCTGAATGCTGGCAGATGTGCAAGTGTGTGCTCACACCTGATTTGGATCAGTTGCGCTCTGCCGGGCGATGGGGCTGTGTGCAGACTTGATGCTGCTGCTCACAGCCTGCCGCTGCACAGTGCAGTGGGACGGGGTACTGCTGGGGTGGCAACAAGAGACACTCGTGCTGTACTAAAGGATTCCATCCCCAAAATCAGCACATGCTCGCTGACGGTAAATGCAACAAGTGAGCTATGGTGAACTCCCAGCCAAGACACCCACCAGAATCTCTAGACCAGGGTGGGGTAGTTCTGTGCCTCATGTAGTTCTGTGCCTCACTTGCTGGTTCACCTGTGACAGCCTTAGTAGTTTAATCCTGGACCTAACTAGTGCAGACACACACAACTCTTTCTAGTCTTGCATCACCTAGGTGGCGTGTCATTCAAGAATCAGGCATGTTTCTGCTCTACACCTATACACCAGAGGAAAAAAGGAGGTCACTACTGTCGCTGAGCTTCCCATTGCCATTTTTCATGGAAACTGAATGAAAAAAGAAGTTAGGAAGGAAGTTGTTGCCCGTTACCCCTGCAACAGACACAATTTATCCTAGAGACAGATCAACACCTCCTCTGCCTAAATCTTTGTATTTTCTGCTGAATTATGCTTCTACAGGGAAAGCTTGTTCCTATTGACATTTTCTTTCCAGATGGATTCTATTGAGGTATAAGATGTAACACAAAGGTACTTCTGAACAAGCTGTGTCAAACAGTCACTTTATTGCAAAATGAGTATCATAAGGTAGAATATTTATTTTGCATAGTTCAGCTCTTGAAAGAAATGTACAAAATGTTTCATTTGTAAAAGGGACAACATGAGCTACAAACTGAGGGCAAGACTGGCCAGCTGGCTGAGGGGTGCTCAGCTTGTAAAGTGTGAGTGAAAGGTCCTTCAGCATTCATATCATCCTAAATATTTTTTCAGTTCAGGGATCATGCAACATGAAACACTTAATTACTTTTACCTAGCATATTGTACACCTGTAGGTTGGGTTGTTTTTTTTTGTTGCTGTTTTGTTTGTTTATCTGAGGTTTCTATTATTTAGGCTGTAAAGGATAAGCATCTTGTAAACAATGAAGTTGGATTATGGGGCTGATAGACCACAGTATTCTGACCTTCCCAACAAGTTGTTAAAAATAGGGGTGAGGTTCTGATGGGCAGAGATCTTACAGCTTCAAGGCTTTGGGAAATCGATCGCCTTTTCAACTTAGAACTGTTTCAAAGCAGCTTGAAAACAGAGAAGCCACTCCATGGAGGCATCTTTTGCTTTGAGCTGTTTATAGGATTTGCTAAGTACTTTGGATGCATTCACTTCAAAATCACAGAGTACATATTCCTGATCATTGCATTTAACAATACTATGAGTGAGGAGGGAAATGCTTTCTTACACTTCAAGTGTGGTTTATGTGTAGGGTTTATTTCACCTCTTTCCACAACTCATCTTGTTTGCTCATCTCTGTGAATCTTCTACACAGCACATTCAAAATTTGACTCTATCAGATATCAACAAAGTGCTGGGAAAATTCCTATTATCAAATGGCAAGGCTGCAGATGACTATACAAATTCAAAATGTTTTCACTAAAAGCAGCAGCCTCAACCTCTCTTACAGTCTGGAGTAAAGAGGCTTTGCATTTAGAAACACATGACATCAACTCTGAGAAAGTTCAGTGTAATTTTCTAAAATGAAATACGAAAGAAAAACTTAATTCCACCAGTTATTTAATTTTAACTTTAAATTCTGTGTTTGGGCAAATGGGATTGGCTACTTTAATCAGCATTAAACTATAACTTCCAAAAACCTGAAAGATGGAGGGAAGGAAGTAATACCGAGGGATGCTTTCATGGATCTTTGTTGCAAAATACAAATGTTAAGTGGTAAGCATGGTCACAATACAAATTCTGGCCCTGCCATTGCTTCACTAAATGAGTTCCAAAGTTCTAATCTCTCTCTATATGTATCTCGACATCCTAATCTCCAAAATTGTAATAGCGTTTCCTTACTTCAGAGAAGTGCTGTAAAGATACTTCAGTAAAATGTTTGCTTAGGGCTCAGAAAATACTAAGCATTAAGTATTATGAATTATGTGCTAATTTATCTTCAGCTGCAGTAAAGCCTAAGTGAAGTGCCTTTTTGGAAATCCTCACTGTGCACGTATGTAGTTAATTTTGGATAAGGTTATCTACATAAAAGCATTGTATAGTAAAAGAACCACTCATAGCTTAGCATCTTCTCTTTAAACTATTACTTGCTAGCTCTGCTAAACATGACACTGATTATTAAAAAATCCAACTGCACATCAAGTAGTAGTCCCTATACTTAGAAAAAAAATTAGAAGATCTATAAGAATTATTTATTGCTACTTCTTGCTTTCCAAGCTTTGGTTGAGAAAACTTGTGCAGAACTCTCCCTGCAGTTAAGGACCATGATACAAACTGGTGACAGAAACTGATAGAGGCAATTACTCTTTCCTACAGCTCCAGCTTAAGAAACATTGAACAGGGACCATGTCCCTCCTTATTAAGACAGCATTTAAGCATGTGATTAACTTGCAGAGTGTGCTCCATTGCCAAAAGCACATGGATAAATGCTGTCTTGGGAAAGGACCACATATATAGACATAATTTGCCAATGTGCCTTAGACACATTATCTGGCTTCACATAACACCTCAACCAAACCACAGAGTTCTGTGTCTGTTAGCTAGTGTGACTGATCTCATGCCACTGACCATTCTAATGGTCCACCTCTCCACGTTATGTGATTATTTTGCGATATATGCAAAAGTATCTAAACAGCACCCTCTTCCTTCCCAAGCCCTCATGAAATGTGGTTGATTAGAAGTCATCCTCCAGTTTTCATTCAGTGATCCTGTGTAAATGCTTTTCCGCATGCTGTCCAAAAAGCTCACATGTTGTCTTGTGGGAGATTTATGATTTCATAGGTGTTGAATATCCCATCATTTCTGGCTTGCAGCATGAAGCTCTTCCTTGGCCAAAGCAGCTAGTCCTAGGTGCTTTGTGAAGAAGTCTGGGCATCATATTTCCTAAAACTGTGGTTACGAAAAGATTCCCTGTAATGAAATGAATCCATAAATAAAGTTGGCAAATGAAAAAGAATCCAAGAAATACTTGCCTTTTGGAAAGGAGCAGCTGAAAAATCATGAATTGAAACATATTACGTGTTGGCAAGTCAGAGGCATATTCCTTTTTCTGCTCCCACCCCACACTGGACACAGTGGTTTTGTGAAGAAGCATATATTCATAAGTAAAGAACATAAGTTAAGACTTTTCTGTCTCAGTCATGGGAGTAAATCAGATTATGTTATCTGAGAGTGAAAGGAACACTCTTACTTCATACTAGCTAACAACACACGGTGCCGTGTATTCAAAACAAACACATACCTGTTATACCTCCTTTCTGGCTTCAAATGTTGAAGAGATGGAAAGTTGTTTCTCATATCTTTTCATTTATGACATAAATTCCCTACCCCAGGAATGACCAGCTTGAGAAACACAGTTAATGCTACATTCAGCTCCAGGGGAAGACAACAGACTTCTTTAATCAAGCATGAAGTTGGCAGTGTATATTTATGGCCTGGTTTTAGCTGCCATTAAAACTGCCTTTCTTCCTTGCATTTTTTTGCATAGCTACAACAGATAACCCCGCCCTACTTGTACCTTGTGCTATGGACTTTCACTACAGGTTTGTACAGCTCTGGGATCTTCCTCTCAATCATGGGCCTAAGGTTCTCTTTCAGCTTTGCGTAGTTCTTTCTGAGCTCTGTCTGATATTCCCTCTGGTCAGCAGTAATAAGGCGCTTGTTCTTCTCTACTGCTTCACCACACCTAGGCAAAAGGAGAGAACAAAAAGCATAACATGTATCCCCTACTTCTGTTAAACTCATTAACTTGTGTTAGGTGATCTGAATGGCCAAGGATCCAGCTCCTCTGGGCTAGGTGTTCCTCCGATAATCTGTCAAGCCCCAATTGATAATGAACTAACAGGAAACCTCTGTCTTTTCCAAGTACACAAATAGAGGTGATAATTTTCAGACATTAGAAATGCATGAGGGAGCCAATAAAAAACAAATCTAATGACTGCAGAATACCGAGCTACCTGCCTACTTACTATAAACAGATACAGTGACAATAGCAGAGCAGAGGCTGTGTCTTCTGTGTAAGGCTCACTTTTATTTAACTCAAACTTACCCTTCAGCAATTATGCTTTGTTTGGATTAAGGAGATTAATATCTTGCTATGTGAATATGCTTGTTAAGATTTTACAAGCATATCTCAAGCAAAGGCCATATGTGTCTACCGCCACCAATGTGTCTGCTTGACGGATAGGGTCAAACATTTTCTTATGAACAGCTTACTACATATAAACGTCATTTTATCAAAAATAAAATCAAGGCAACAGTCTGAAATGCTTGATTTCTGTAAACTATCAAGAGAAAAAACCAAAAATAATAATTTCTATATAATTAGTTTGAAGTGTTAAAATATGCTCCCACTTGGGATGCAAAGCCTACCAAAGCATTGACCATGAAGCAGAGATAACAAGTCTGGACCAAGCATCTAAAGCATGAGATGCTAGGATTCATGATGCTAACTTGCATAATTAAATACATAGTCACATTATCGTGCATTATCGCGATTGTTTGCTTTATTGATACAATTCAGCATTCGATTTTTTTTTTTTTTACTGACCTCATTATAAACTCTTTGAAGCACAACCTCAGCTTATTGTGATGTCGATAAAGTTTGGGGTCTGCTGGAATTTCAGCCAGGAACACTTGTGCTACCTCTAGCGGTCCCTTATAGAAATAACACAGAAATATGTCAAAACCACCTGCTTAGACTGAAAACAGACCACACGTCTGGTAAAGCTGTTTGTTATTTCATGACTGGAATTATAAAAGAAAACTTATGCACAGTCACCATAACAGTATGGGGTTTTGCCCCTATCCCCGCCTCACCCCCCACCCCCCTTCCCCCACCCTGGTTTTTCCTTTGGCAAGCAGAGTTTTGCCCACCATATTTTGTCCTCTCCTGTTTTTATTTCTCCTCCAGCCTCACAAAAAAGGGAGCAGACATGTTCTACTAAGCCGAGAGGAGCTGGGATAGTTCTACTGCCAAACTAGCTTACATGAGAGAAACACAGCTGCTATGTGTGGCATTACAGGACCCCAAGGGAGTTAAATAAGACCAGCACTGAAAAGGACCACTCTTTCCAAAGCTTACAACATGTTACTTTAGACTAGAGGCTTTGCCTGATGAAGAACCTGGAGAAACTGAGAGTATTGAGGCTTTCATCAAAGAAACCAGACTCTGTGAAATTGTGGATAATGCCAAGTTTTCTCCCAGTTACGTCTTCATTCTTAGTTGTAAAAATTTTTTGAATTGCCTTTTTTGTTACCAGGCATATTTATATTTTAATTATTGCACCCCTGCTTTCTTTTGGGGCATTCAGGTGTTGACTTCATGTATTTTCCATGAAATTGTGAGTTTGTGGTGGTCCCACAGAATAATTGTTATTTTTATTCCCATTTCCCAAGGGTACACCTGGAGTGAACAAAATGGGTGAGGTGGCTAGCGTGCTAGAAATGCAAAATCCTTGGATTTCACCAGGATTCTGAGTTTCTGTACCTACAACCAAAACAGCGCTTCCACAAGCCATTTTAATGAAAGCATACCTAATGAACACTACACAATGATTGAATATCAAGGGATGAAGTTTAAGTTCACATTGTGACTGATTGTGTCTGGCTAGATGTACTTCCAGTGCAAGAGATGAGAGTGAAAAGGAAAGCACAATGAGGAAAGTATGCACAAACTCTTCATATGGTTTATTTGGATCCCTTACCTGATTTACAGTAGCTCCAACTGAGCCCTGCAAAACCATCTGGAGCATTTTGGCATCTGGTGGTTCTTGGTTGGTGGCTGCAGTTAGTTCCTGTGTTTTTTTCCGCATATCTTCAATAGCAACTTCAATTGGGGTTAAAATGAACTAATACAAATGGAAGAAAAGATGCTTCATTACCTGAATCATGCATGCAGTTGACCTGTTCTAAATCTGGCAATACCACTATCATTCTCCCATGCCAAAACCAGTACTTGTGAAACCCAGAAGACTGTTAATCTAAATGTCGTCTTAGTAGATGGTGCAACTGATCCAAAGCTCTCTGACATCACTCCCAAGAATAGGATGTGGATCTGATTCCCTGTTTGTAAAAATTCATTATTATTCTAAGTTACTGTCTTTATGTCAGAAATGGTTTTGCACTTTCTACTTTTACAAAGCTTCCCTGTCTCTAAACCAGCTCTGAGCCCAGTTTAGTTATTTGACTGTACTTTACCAGCTAAAAGTACAGCCCTAAACAGAGCTTCACACATCCTCCTATACGGCATTACAACTAAGAGGTCAAAAGAAGAATATACACTTGCTCTCCACTTTTCTCCATAGCAAATACCCATCTTGCATTTGTCTACACATTCCATCCGATTCCTATTTATGAGAGTAACATGTCTCAGAAATTCAGCCTTCTTTTTTCTGCCAAGGATAGAATTTGAAAATCTTCCCACCCACAGACTCCTTTCATCCCCTGAGAAATTAGATCTGTCCTCAAAACTCAATTACCTCTTCTTTTTGGATGACATTAATTCTAGTTTTGATGTAGGGGAAAGCATGCATTGTGGTTAGGATGGTGTTCCTTTTGTATTGCTCACTAAGTTCTCCTCTGGGGCGCCCATCCATCGTGAAAGGCGTAGTGTACATGAACCGACAGAGGTTGAAGTTCTTCTCAAAATAGGTTACCCTGTCTTTCATCTCATACTCATCAAAATATGGCTCCACAAAAGTAATTTGTATGTATGCCTGAGAAAGGAGGTAAGAACCATTACAGTACTTTACAATGCGAGAAGTGTAAAAGGAATAGCACATGTAAAATATCTCATAGTTCACGCTGGCTAAGCATGGGAGAGCACAGAGCTGCACACTTCAGGGTTCCTTCTCTTCTCCAGAGCTGACAAAACTTACCTCTGGGAAGGGCCCAGCTTGACTCTGAGTATCAGAGCCAGAGCAGAGACTCGAGGTCAGAACTCCTAATTTCCACACTCTGTGACAAACTACCAAACTAAGCCTTTCAAAGAGGGTTTAAGAACATCCCTGGGCCCAGAGATACAGCCCAGATTCTATTTTTTTTTAAATTTTTTTGTGTCTTAATGTTTGAGCACAGAAGTTTCAAAGGGATCTCCTTCTCTTCCCTTCTCTTCTGTGACAAAGCACTCAACGCTCTCAAGTACTTTCCCTACCTTACTGGGATCCAGCTTTCTTTTGTCAACAGGAGCAGAGTCCTTAATCACTTCCACAGCATCCTCCCCAAAACACTGGCCATAAAATCCCTGGAAAGGAAACAGAGTTATCCCAGAGTGGTTTTAGTCCTTATTACAATGTTAATGAGCTGTATGCCTGTAGGAGAAAGGAGTAACCATGACAATTTCTGGGGTTTGTACAGTCGGTATACTGCTTCATGAACCACAGCTGACCAGGGTAAGGCACCTTCCAACAAAGATCAGTGTGAGTTGCTCACAAAAAAGCAGAACTCAAGGTAAAGTGATCAGAAGGGAACGCTCCAGTTCCATGATAAAGCTGAAAAGATACCAAAGCAAATATCTGGCATGCTCAGACCGAGTAATTCAATATATTACAGGCCTGCCCATAAAAGACATGGCCTCAAGAGAATGGATCACTTTCATCATTATGCTGTAAAAAGGGCTATAATGGAAAGGATACACACAAAGGAAATAATCTACGGCACAAATAATTTTGTTACTGATTTTTATATAGCAATAATACTGTTAGAACTGTGTAGGTTCATTAGAAAGTATAATGTAACATTGGAGATCATGCTAACACAATGTTTTTTTTCTTTACCTCTAACCTGTGAGAAATCTCAGGAAGTTTGGTAATTGCAGGCTCCTTATAAACAAATTCCTGCTCATCCAAGTCCCCAAATTTGGATCCATAGAAACCAACACGGAAGTAAGTTCCAAACATTCGCTTTTGACCCTAATTGATAAAAACAAAGAGGAAATTTAAAATAATTTTTTATGTCAGTGCTGTGGTATTTGGATACCTTCTTTTCTGAACTCATGTATAAGAAAAGTCACTGATCCTACATTTTCCCTATTTCAGAGCCAGTTCTATATCATCAGTGCTGTTGGATTAGAAGCATGTATTCATGAAAGAAGGCATACAAATTAAGGGGACATTTAAATGAAATCTAACTTAAAATTAACCTAATTATGAAGTAGCTTTTGCAAAACAAAATGACTTACTATTTTTTAACTCCATTGGATACATGTTAACAAAATGAAAATTTAGTTATGAAAATTGGTAAGAATTTGAAAGCATCTAGGCTCAACAGTAAGATTCTTCTGGAGAAAGAGAAGGAAAGGGCAGGATAAGTGCTGAGAATTTAGCCAGGTTTTTGTATTTCTTCTGTTTTATAATTGAAAACACTAGTTAATTGACAATAAAGTTATTTTTCTTAAATAGATGTGGCCAGAGTTCGACCTGTTCAGCTGTTTTTCTGTAACTCTAAACCAGTTTTGTAGTCATCTCTGCTTTTTGCTACAGAGAGGATAGAGCCTCTTTTCACTGTGGACTACCCTTTGCAGGTAGGTCAAAGCAGATGGAAACTTTTATTAGAAAAAGGAAATGGCTCTATTTTGCATGAACAGTTTTATTATCACCAGTCTTAAACAAACAGTGCAACCCAGTAATGCATCTTGTCTCACAAGTACCTTATTAATAATGCTGTCAAAGGCCTTTTGTAGCTTGCAGTGTGTCAAAGTAAGCTTCCTGAAGTCTCGATGGGCTTCCAATATGGGGATGACAATTTTGTACACCTCATTCACAGTTTCATACAATCCTCCCTTGGGGAAAAAAGAAAAAAAAAAAAAAGAAGAAATTAAATGAATCCTGTCACACTCTGAAAAGAAACTCAATCTCCATTCATGGCCTGGATGAAAAGGGGCTTTATGGGACTCATCTTTTAATAGTAGACAGGTACTTCTGAGCTGCAGACAACTAACTGGATCTAATTTGGATCTTGGATCTGTTGAGCTCTTAAGCCCAAATTCCAGTGCATAGGAATACACTGTTTTTTAACTCCATTGTTAAACAATAACAAAAACAAATATGCAAGTTTTTACTTAGGGGCTAGAAGAGTTAGAAATTCAGGTGAGCAGAAGGAAATGGATTTGTTTAGCATGTGTGGTTCGGGGCAAACAGAGCTGTATCTGGACAAAAGGAACCCAAGCTATATCTTCAGAGATGCTAGATCATATATCCTCTTTAGCTCTACAGCAATATGACGAGCTACTTGAGTATTGACATCATGACTTTTTACATGGTAAGTGCAGACAGATGGGTGGTGGTATAGATGAGGCTGGTGGTTGTATGCTGTGTGAAGGCACAGGAGTAACTCTTACATGCTTTCTAAAATCTATAGTTAAAACAAGATCTTCTTCTTAAATGTACTATCTCATGAAAATACCAAACAAAATCTTGATTTGTGCCTGGAACAATCACTTTCTGTTGATGCTGTAGTTAGCACAGTAGAGGTGGATATACGGCTGAGCTAGGCTACCTGAAAAGCCTACCTTAGGCAACCTGGCTGCGGCAGGGCTGGGTCAGCCATTAAATGTGTCTCTGCCTCTCGTTTGCAGTGGGGCAGGTCTGTGAAGCCTGGTCTAGCTGTAAGACTATTTCCTCATGCGCAGGAAAATAAGCTATGGAACTGGCCCTGAGAGCCCAATTCCATCTTCTGGTGATTTTGGTCCTCACTCACCGTGCTGAAGAGCTCTGCTGCTTGTTCCAGCAGCCCTACCAGGCCACTTTCTGAGAAATACCTCCCAGAACATATACCATCTTCATCTGGAGACAAAACATCATCTGAAACAGCAGATTCCTCCAGCACATTGGATGAAATGTTCTAAAATACATCAGAACAGAGATATCAGAAACCCAGATCAATAGTCTATCATAAAGATTGAAGCAGAAACAGTTTCAACATAGTTACATGACAGTAAGAAGAACGAGATTATACAAGTGAAGCCAGGGGATACACTGGGCTAAATACCATTTAGAATGGAATTCCATTAAATTCCATTGAGAAATGGATATAACATCATAAATCCATTGAGAATTAAATTCTATTAAGAAGCAAACACAACATCATAAATCTCTGCAGATGGCAAATCAGGAGTTTCACTACAAGAACCGTAAACTTTCTTTCTTGCATCAGGTTTAAGACACAGACTCCTGTAGGTTGCAAAATGTCCCCTCTCTGGTGCTGGATCTTGATGGGAGCTGCCATGAGCTCAATCTCCACCCTGCAGGGGTCACAACCAATGTGCCCATCCTGCTGCTGGCACCTGGGTGTGAGAAATTCCAAGCTGCACCCTGGACCTCCTGCCACCTGCTTGAACAAGTTGAACTTTCAAGTTGTTGATTTGACTTTTGCAAGCAGAGGAGGAGGACATAGACCATATTGCTGTAAAACCTGCAATAACTGAATGCTGCTTCTCATTTCAGCCTCTGTCATATTACACCTTGATCCTGCAGAATTTACTCAGCTACTTGTAAAGTTACTTATCTTATTATGGGTTTAAATAAAACTAGCTAAAGTACACAGTGTCAGTCACTCTTCGAGATTCTAGACCATGAAATAACATGACTATAGTTCTTCAGGATCCCTTTGAATAAATGACACTGGAGAGAGTCAACACGAAAAATTTTATAATATACAGAAATACATGTAAATGAACATTAAAATATGTGTTCATACAGTATGGAACTAGCATATGTAACTTTCAACAGCATTCAATTTGCTAGTAATTAAAAGGAATTAAATTAGTGTCATACTGTCTCACTTCAGCAGAAACTGGCAATGACAATCTGTCTGCATGCAGGATAGATGCCAGCTGGCTAGCTAGTCAAGTCCTTAAAGACATCTTTATAAAACGGCAGAGACACTGAGGGCTATTACTATTGATCAGATTTCAGATAAAGAATTGGCATCACTCATCACTAGCAACATGGGACTTTCCCCCTTGGGTTTTGTGGATTTATTTATTTCTCCATGGGTGAAATTTACTCCAACCATGCTGCCCTCAGAGTGCCTAATCTGCCCATCACGTCAGCTCCACTGGAAGGGTGAGCACAAAGCTCAGGACAGCATTTGCCAAGCTGAGAATATGTTTGAATTTCATCCAGAGGGAAAATTGCAGCATGTTTTAGCACACCCATACCACTTGTTACCTACCAGTCTCATTGAAGATAGTGACTTCAACCAGATTTAACCTCCCTGGCACACACCTAGGGCAACTCATTCAACCCCTACTGCAGCTCAATGTCTGGTTTTCCCTTTCTGTAATAGTAGCCATGAAGGACTATTTTCATGGAATGTCATGTAGCCTTTGGTGGCTTTTTTTGTTTTGGTAGCAAAAGGGAAAGAGTCCAGAGGAGTGAAAATGTCCAGAGAGTGATTTATTTATGAAAGTAACCAAGAAAGTCACAGACACCAATTATCTTTTCTTTGCCTTTAAACCCGTAATAATTAATGTCAGGCATCTATTACCATGTTTTACAGTCCATACACTCTTGTAGGAGAGAGCCTTCATGACATACTGGTGCTTGCAGGACCTTTTGCAAAGTGGACATGCCTCACCCACCTTTTGCCTTGATGTACCTTTATATTGAAGAATATTATATGTCCCTTGTATAATAAAGACAATTCATAAATTACCATGTATATCATCCACTATTATTTTGGACCTCACAGGGATGGTTTTCTCTAAGGAAAAGAAACACTTGCGTAAACTCAAGGGGCTCTACTATGATCCCCAGCTTTTATCCCCGTGTTAGATAAGGCTAGGGTAGCCTGCAAGCTAGATCCCCAAAACCACACAGTTGAATTAGCCTACCGCTGAGCCTGGGCTATTTAGCCCTGTGCCTTAGCAGGTAGACACACACACTAAGTCCTTGTCTGTGGTAATATGAAGTGGCTTTAAAGTCAGTCCATACACAATTCATACTCTAAGTCCACCTTATCACTTGCAAAGGAGATTTAGTCTAAACACAAATGAAGCTCAAAGGGAATTTCACCAAAAGTGATCCTGTTCTGATTTTGAGGGATAGTTTTGATTGCACAGAGGGAAGCATGTACCGTTTTGTGTGGCACAGTATAAGGAAAAGTGTTACTCTACTAACAATCAGTTTTCTGGACACTAACAGAGTCACTGCAGAAGACCCATGATTTAATACTTTGCTGCCCCATTTTACTCATCTGTAAAAAGGAGATAGCACTTCTGCTCATCCAGAAGAATCTTTTTTTATACACATTATTATCACCCTCAATTCCACAACTAAATATATATCACCAATATTAGTTAAATTAATATCTGAGCTAAATGAAGAAATGGACACAGAAAGAATCAGTGAGTGAGATCTGGAAATCCAGGTAAAGCCAATATAGTTTGAGTAGTATTTCTCTCTTAGCAAGGTCATCGAAACAAGATCTTCATAGGTGCTGCAGAATACAAACCTGTTTGTAAAGAATGGGAGCTCTTCTCTTGAAAGGCTTTGTAAAAATGCAAGTGTTATTATAGTTAATTATCATTATTAAGCAAAATGAAATCCAAAATTATACTGTCAGATAAAAAGTTGTGTAATTTGGCTTCTGGTCATGAAGGCATTTTATTACCTCTCTCCTATGGAGCAACTGTTCCTTGGGCAAACACGTATCTACAAAAGCATTTTGATGAGAGAGATTGACTTGTTACCTTTAAACTTCCAAGTTTTTGTTTGTCTAGTGCCTTGTAGAATAGACTTCAGTTCTCTAAAATAACTGGAAACATATCTATTCATGGCAATCTGCATAATCTCGGAGCAATGGAAGGAGGAATCACATTAGGGTCAAGTGTGTGAGATTACAAGCATTCAAGGCAGCCTGGCAGCAGGATGACTTTTGCAAGGGAATGCAGATTTCACCTATATCTAAATGATTATAGTATGTAATGAGTAGGGAGAAAAGAAGAAAATAGAAGTAATGAATGGAAGCTAGATGTTAGAAAGTATACAAAACTGGTAAGGGATGCAAAATGGGAGAAGTATAAATCTATGGCCAGAAGTTTAGCCAGTAAAGAGATTATATACAGCTATACACAGTAAAGGAATTTAAGAATAATACTAGTCAATCACCTGATTGCTAGGGTGAAATTGCAACACTACCACCCAACGTACTGAATTCAGTGCAAAATGACAAGTAGATCAATCATGTTCACATTTATTATTCTGAAGGAAAAAACCAAACCCAGATGATATGGTTGTATCAAGGGATGATGACTGTACCAACTACTAGTGTTAGGCATTTCAAAATCATCTGGACCATAAAACGTGCTCCTCAACAGTTTAAAAGAGCTAAGCAAACCGGTATTCAGGCAATGAATACTGAGTTGCCATATGTTTTAGAAAACTGGGGAAGTTTCAGAGGAGGAAATATGCTTTGTGGCCATATTTTTTTAAAAGTAAACAAGATGAGCAGGTAGTGGTAGGTTTATCAGTTCGCACCCAGGACAAATTGGTGGAAATACTGATACAGAATTTTACTAAAGAAAAAACTAAAGGTATTGTAATTAAGTCTGAATCAACACCAGACTACAGAAACCTGATACTTTTAAAGAGATTACAATCTCATAAAGGCAATAATGCCCAAACAGTAGATATCTATACAACATCTGAGTTGATTCTGCAAAACATTTCCACTAATTAGCTGGAATGTCTCATAATCATTGCAGCAAACACTCTGTAAATGAACAATGGTACTTACTGATCTTAGAGAATAATGATAAAGGAGTAATCAACACATGGGAATATTTCAGGGGTTCAGCATTCCTATTTTTAATAATGTGTGAAAACAGAGTGGGATGTGCTGATCCCCTCTCTCCGGTGACCAGCGATAGGACACAAGGAAATGGAATGAAACTGTGTCAGGGGAAGGTCAGATTGGACATTAGGAAGAGGTTCTTCACTGAGAGGGCGGTTGGTCACTGGAACAGGCTCCCCTAGAGAAGTAGTCATGGCACCAAGCCTGTCAGAGTTCAAGGAGCATCTAGACAGTGCTCTCAGTGATATGGTTTAGTTTTAGGTAGCTGTGCAAGGAGCAGTGAGTTGGACTTGATGATGCTTATGGATCCCTTCCAACTATGATTCTATGAAAAAAAGCCGGAAAATCACTGAATTTGCATATAAAGTCAGTTCATATAAGGGTAACCAAAAATGCATAATCTGGTAAACTATGTTTAAAACTCTGCATTTCAAAATGTTTAACTCTAACAGCAAAGAGTTATGCTTTCATCTTTGTGATGTAGAAAAGAAAGGTGAAAAACAAAATCCAAAAAAACCTCTCTGTAAAAGATCAATAACCTACCAAGTAAAGAGCTCAACAATGCCAAAAGAACCAGTGGATTCTGGAGAGATAAACAGAGAGATACTTCCTGGGCTGAAAGAACTTATGGGACATTTTTACTGGAGTTTGATGTAAATGCATATAGGTTATGGTGATTTTGTCATTTCATCAATCAAAAGGGTGTTGGTTAGTAACTGGAGGACAGTCAAAGGATTGGAGAACATGCCTAAAAGAAATGTGTAGCTCCAATTACCTAGATCATGAGAAAGCAGTTTGAAAGATGCATCTGTCACAGTTGATAAGTATCAGCCCCAGGAAAAGGCATGTGATAATAGAGGGGTTCTACTTAGCAGACAAGACATTACAGTATTCAGTTGCTAGAAGTAGAAGCTAGAGGCAGCCAGACTCTAAAGTACCAGTTTTTATCAGTAAGCATAAATCATCAGAACAATCTGCCAAGAGTGGTGATGGATGTTCCATTGTAGCTTTTCCTCCCTGTATATGCACTTCAACTCTGCTTAACATGAGAAGGAATACACACACCAGAACAGGCGATCCCAGGCTTATGCTGTCAGAGCTTGGGAGCTTTTTCTTACCTGAAAGCTGACACTGCCCACTGGGAGATAGTTTCGGTCTTCAAGCATGCTGAGGTACTCTGCCACCAGTGCTGCGGCATGGACCAGACACATGGCTGCTTCTGTGTAGCACTTCCTCTTGGTGTGCTTCTCTGCCATGTTTTGCAGCCAAGTCAGCCTCAAGTCTGGTGATGTCTGGTACCCTTTGGCAATTCTAACAACACAGGGCAGAAAGGAGGTATGAATGATAATTTCTCAGGTAACAGAAAGAACCTTTATAATTCTCCACCTGGGTTAAATGGAGGGAGACACCTCTGTCTTTATTCTGTATGATTCACTAAGCACAGGGCAAAAGAAATGGTTAGGCAGGGGTAGGCAGAACTCACAGGGACTAAGAGGAGAGTAAACCAGCTAAACCCAAGGATTTTCAATGTCCATCAGTCCCTGACTCCCATCCTTGTCCAAGTCTATGACCACCTTCCAGTGGCTCCACTGCAACATGCTTATTCCTGCAGCCTGGGCCCGCTGCCACAGATAAGCTGTGCTAAAGCAGGAATCTACACAGACAGAACAGCCAGAGGACTTTCCCACAGCTTGTCCCTAAAATGCACAGTTCTTTTGCTCACCTCACTGCAGAACTTCCTCAGTAGCAATTCTAAACAGATTCACCTGTACATGAGATCCATGAGCATCTCTGGATCTTCCTGAAATTCCCTCATTTTCACTGTATCTGACAGGATGCTGTTCAGATTACACAGCAGCTCCTCTACCTGCAGTAATACAAAGATCAACATGTATTTCTCACATTTTTATTTTTGCTTTCCAGAAAAATAACATCTGCACCAGATGATTTGTACTGAATTGCTACAAGATTCATTTTTCCAACTTTGTTCAATGCAGTGAAGAATGCTGACATAGCAAATTTTATGCACACATTTTAATTAATCAAAGTGAGCTGGAATCCTTTGATTTGTAATTTCTGAATGAAAAAAATCAAATGTGCTAATGGAGTTCAGCTTTAGTTGATTCATGATCTAAGAACACAGCAGCTGTTTTTGTAAGTCTTCAGCACAACCTGAGTTACTGTAGGATTATTAGCAGTGTCTGACAGTTGTCTGAAATGTTTTTAATTAATGTTGCTGCCACCTTATGAACTGATAAAGGCAGAGAAGTTTCCGTTATGCTACTTGTCTGAAAACATAATGAATTAAATTCCATCTTGGAAAACTCTTAAAGGGTACGGTTCCTGTTGGGGTCTAGAAGAAAATTGTACACAAAGCTAAGAGGTGATTTTCCTTTAATGTGATTTCAGTAGAAGTTCTTAAGAGTTTATTATACGGAATAATGTCCCCCACTTCTTCCCTGCATATTGTTGTGCTAGAAATAAACTCATGCAATAACCCCTGCAGCCTTACTTTCATTGCTTTGGAAGACCAAAATCTAGGACTTGCTCCAAGCACACAATTTCCTATGAGAAAACTCCTGATAAAAATCACAGATGTCATAAAAGATTTGACCTGAATGGGAAATGGAGTTGCCTTCATATCCACATCTTCTTCTGCATAGGCTAGGATGGTTCGTAAGGACCGTCGAAGGAATTCCTCATTAAACTCAGGTGATTTTCCAACCAGAGAGGCTAATGACATGGTCACCTGCATCTTCACTCTTGCAAAATTCTTTCAGAAGGAAAAACAAGAACATGAAAGAATGATGGCTGCACTGCACCATGCATATCTGTGCCTACTACATAAAACAAACCCACTTTCTCCTGCCCACACTTGAGTGGGTTAAACTCACTGCTCACACAAGTGGCCTCTGCTGTATCAAAGTGAGTCCAAAATGAGTGGTTAACCCAAAGTTCCCCAGTTCTGACATGCCTGTACTTTGGGGCAAGAATGTTCCTTGGAATACATATGCTTGCTTGAGACAAGGGCAAGTCAGAAGCACCTCTTTCACCCACTGTGCAGGCCAATGGGTGTGTAGATCAGGCCACCCACAGAGGAGAAGAGGAGGAAACAGGACTGGGAAAGCATTCTGGAAATAAATCTGGGAAGCAAAAGGCCTCTGAGGGCTTTGCCTGGTGGTGCACTACACCTTGCTTATGGTGCCTCAGAGGCACATTTTCCTTCTGCAAAGTCAACACTTTTTACATATGCAAGGCTTCTAAAGTAACAACTAGGAAACAAAACACTGCAAGATCAGATGTCCAAGGTATCCAAAATGCTAATGCATGTCCTTTTATGCTAGGACATTGTGAGCCTACATGCATAACGTACTTACTTTGCTCCATATGGGTGGTTAAGAAACAGAGTCTAATCCTGAGACCAGGAGGCCACCAAAGAATTGCCATTAATACAGGTATGCAGTAGTTCTACTGAGGCTATAGTGGCATTAGAATAGAGCTAGTCTAAGTTTAAGTAGCTCTGACACAGGAGTTAAAAAAAAAGACAAAGAGCATTGCTTATGCATTGTATAGTCCTTGCTTTCAGAGGCCTAATGTTGTTACATTTGAAGATACTTTTTCAGATGTTGCAGAAAAAGTCACATTTTCCTAAATGAAATAATGAGCAATAATTTAAACTACTTTTCTCTTACACTTCTATCACTTCTTGAGGGTCAAATATTCAAAACAGCATAACATGTGACTCTTTATCTGCAGATGTGTTCCATCTGTTATCACAACTTCAGTTTTGGTTTCAACTGATCACAAGAAAAGTTTGCACAAAACATAGTTTTTGAAATCTTACACTGGTAGAGCTGAAGCTGTATCTCATGAGAAGATAAAGAGTGGCACAGGCTTGAGTCCGTGTAGTATCTATGCTGCTGCTGCAGTGATGGAGAACTCTTTGACATAGGTCAGCACACTGTTCAACCTCCTCTTCAAACAGAAAATCTCCAAACTAAGGGAGATAGAGAAGAAAGCATTAATTACTCTTGTTTCTGGCCATTGAAACATCAATAGCTTAGTGCACAAAAATCAGAGGATTCAGACAAATGTAGAGGAATGAAGGCAGTGGGTTGATTGACATGGACAATGTGCAGGTGTAGCTTGTTCTGCTAAGCAGGTGAATAGCACTGAGGATGGTGGGATTAGGTGGCTGGGTGGAGGAGGAGCAGTGTGGGCTGGCTTCTGGAGGAAGGAGAAACAGCATGCGCAGTAGATTCTAACTCTGACCCACGGCAAAGCCTTGTTGCAGCCTGATAGCTTGCTTGTGCTGCAACAGATGAAGCCTTGAAGTTAGCAAAACCTACTTTTTATGCTTCTTTTTTTTTTTATTTATTTGGATTCCTGATAGCTTTTCTACAGAGAAGAAGGTTTGAAAGTAGCCTTTGTGTTTTGAAAGAGTGGCAGAAAGAGAGAGAATAAAAAAAATTGCTCAGAGAAAACCCAAATATTGCAAAATTTTTAGAAGTATGGAGAGTTGCTATTTTCAGAATAGCTGATGGTTGTTGAAACATGCAAACACTTCCTTAAGCATAAGGACCAGTTACTAGCTTTTTGCATCAATGCCCCACCCTTCCCCAGCCCTCCAGCATGTTCTTCCTCCCATGGTGTGCCACAAAACTTCCATTGCCCAACTTTTATGCCAGGCCCTGTTTTACACTGTCTCCACGATGCACCTAGCAGACAATAAACCCAGGGGGCAGGACACAGAAACAAACTTTCACCGTAGCCAACATGAATGTACTGGCACCATATGTACATACAAAGGACTGATAATGGTGTGCGAGCAGAACACAGGATATTATTTCTCATTTGCAGGCCCACTTCCTAGTTCTCAACCTTTCTTCACTCCATTATCTCACTGTTTTATATCTAATTTATATTATAAGCCTGCTGGCACAGAGTTCTATCATTTTTATTTGCAGAATAACGTCTATATACCTACAGTGTAATAGAAATAATTGGAATGATTGCTTCATAAAATACAGAACTGAGTCAGCTTAACTACAAGATCTATTTCAATGAGAATAAAGATTGCTTCACAAAATTCATTATTGTAATTGGAAGTTAGCTTTCAAAGATAAAGTACAATGAAAACAAAATTATGAGTTTCATAACTACTCAGATATGTGCCTTGTAATTAGGCTTTGTCAGCCAATCTACATTTAACAGCAGACAGGCATTAACTGGACAGGAGTATCCTGTTTGTCATTTGTATTTTAGAATAGTTTAGGGGAAAAAAACATTTAATGTTTTTTTTCCTTTGTAGAACTTCTTTGTAGGAGAATGGACCTTAAACAAATTTTAGAGAGTCTTCATGAAGCACCTAACCATTATGACCCATATTATAAAAAAAGTTTGGTCAAATTCTGTCCTCATACACATTTTGAAAATTTTTTTTTGATTGGTGATACAGAAATGAGAGAGATACTTGGATTTGGCTTTTTTTCAGGCACAACAAACATGAAATCTGTCAACATCTTATGATCTATTTAGGATTTTTGAACCTACCTTAGAAGCAGAAACCTAGAATGATCCCCCTGATCTCTGATGAGTTAGCTTTGATTTCTCTGCTGCCCAACTGGTTGGAAACTAGTCTTAAAGATATAATAATTTAAATTTGACTTTATGGAATCTTTGCAAGCCCTGGCATTAAGATTCCTAATTAAAATCAGAATGTATTTGAAATATAAGGGTGGAATTTTTTACCTTTTTATTAGTAAACCTATTTTTAACAGTAGACTGCTAAAACCACAAGATTATTCAGATTCAGTTATTTCATCTCATGTTGTCAATGAAATAACCTTACAACAGCTGTATTAGCCCCCTAACATCCCTATGGACAGGCATTTGTATTTACTTATGCAAAACATATTTAATGAATGCCAAAGGAAAAGTGGTAAGTGAATGCACACAGCTCTGTTCTGGAAATGCTGCTTTAATAACTTCATTGGAAGCATGTAAACAGATTTATGTCAAGAGCATACCTTAGCAATGAGTGCTCTGAGTGTAGCAAAGCAATGAGTCAGGTAAGTGGTGCTCTGATCACAGCCAAGAGAATTTACCAGGACCTTCAAAACTCCTCCCAGAAGATTGTCTCTGCACTCTGCTGCAAAGCTTGCCTACACATGGAGGAGAAAAATAAAGAACTGCATGAAGTAATTCAGCAATGAACTGGCACATAGGAACAGAAGTCCTGCTCTCTTGTCAATAAGACACATCCAGGAGTTTAGAGATTGCAGCTTTCTTAAATGTTAATATCTGCTTCGGAGGAATTTCAAAAGACTTTTTTAGTGATCAGGAAGATGCAGGGGAAGACATCTTGAACATTTCTCAACATCCACAGACCTTCCAATGCATTTTTAAGTTCAGCCAGCTTCAGCAGTGACTCTTGAAACTCCGCCCACCCTCTGTCCAGTCTTTCATGTATCTTGGATCACGAAGTGATCCTGTGGTGGGCAAGCACCATCCTTCCCCTTGCCTCCCCATGGGTAAATAGGCATACTGGTATGCTCTCATCAAACCCACAACCCAAATAGTGGGGAGACTAGGTGCTATGAGTGTCAGGCAAAAAATCAAGCCCAATACTACAGGAGTCTAGTAGTTAAATGTTTTTCTGCTAACAGGTTTTCAAGAACCAAGTTTTCTCCTTGCTATCTATGAATATGCGTGTTGCTCCAACAATAGTATTTCCATACCCATGAATTAGAAGTCTCTCTCCTAAACTGGGAAACCATGTCTAAGCAGAGACAATTGTCATGGCTCCACTGCTGTCACAGGACCTGTGAAATTTTACTGCATCTGACTCCTAAAAGTCAAGTAAGTTCTGCATATTACATTGCTCTAGAGGGGCATATCTCTTTTCAGAAGGACTCCATGCAGGTGAAAGATACTTTCCTGCACTGAGTACTTGTGGGAGTCAAAGTTAAATCCTTTTGTCTCACAAGATCATACATGCAAGTACGACAAAGGCCACCCAGGAGTCCATTTCTAAATTATTAATATCTTCAGGTACATTTCTAGCATAAATGAAGATTTTTCTTCCCTCATCCTCGCCAAACTCCAGGATCATAGTAATACAGTGGAAATGGCTTTCAACAACATCTATTGGAGACAAGGTGGTGTATTTGCCTTTCATTCACAGTAGTGCAATGCTCTACAGTGGAAGGGACTTGTGGCAACAGCATAAGGCAGGCAGCAATTTCATCTTTGGATTCATTCTTCTTAATCTTTTTTTTTTTCCTCTTCAAGATTATAAAAGTTTACAGAAGATCTTTAATTGAAACATTTTGCATGGCCTAAGAAACAAAACGAAAAATGAATCTTGCTTCCACTGGCTTCTCAGGGAGCAGTGATTGGTACCAAGCCAGGTTTGCTTTTCCTACCTGGATGATGTTCTCTTGCATATCGAGAATGATCAGGTTAGCTTCAGTTGCCAGGTTTCCACTGATCAGAGCTTCTTGGTCTAGCTCAGCTTTTGTTCTGCAAAAAGGAGTTCTAATTAAAGCACATGGTACCCCAAGAGTTAGATGACCTTCTATTTAAACAAAACCAAAATACAAATGATACCATTCTGAACAATTCTGTAAGAGCAAACAATGAAAATAGTGTTTGGATGTGTTTCTTAAGAAGAACAAAGTCAAATGAGGAGAGCTGATATCATAGAACAGAAGTCCCAAAAGGGACACCTGAAAACTAGGCCTCTGGACAGTTCACATAGATGCTTCTGCTTCCTTAACAGCAATCTGTGTAACGGCTGCTCTGCCCTCAATATCATGTTTAGTTGTTCAATAAGCTATGCAGTAATTTCGGAATGCATTGCCTGTAGCAGGACACCAAACCCCAAAAAGGAATAAAACGCAACTGATCTAACACTTCCAGAGAAAAACTAAGAACAGTAGGCTTGGTCAAAGGGGAAATTGCTTCAATGCCATAGCAGCAGTGTTTAATGTAGGCAATGTAAAATGTTGATTCTTGAGACTGTTGACAGCTAAGACACGAGGTCCAACAACTGCAGAGCCAATATAGCAATGAACCAGGCCATTTAAGAGAGGACTGAAACATTTATAAAAGACAGAAGGTGGTGGGGTAAGGCAGTGCATGATACTCTCTTAGTTGAGACTTAAGGTCTGGAACACAGCTACTCTGCAGCTGAATGGTCTAAGCATAGGTGCAGCTCCTAACAAAAAGAGATCTCTTCTATGGCAGAAACACAAAGAGGAGGCTTTATTCTTGTTCCTAAACTGCTCATAAAAGGGTTGTTGCATGGCCAGAAGCAACACCCTTATAATCACACTTCTGAGTGACTTCAAAATCTGTGACTTTTCTGCTACATTCACCTAACCTTTTCTGCCCAGTGGCCTCTTACCCCCGAAACCCCAGAAAAGTACAGAGCCATCCTTTTGGGCACAACCAGAGAATTCTGGAAGAGGGCTAGGAAAGGAAGTCAGGGCAGTTGTATGGTTATTAATTACAATGACTCAAGCAATGAAGAACAGAAGGGCCTCCCAAAAGGCTGGTGCTATAAAATCAAGCCAGGGATCACTACATTTGAGTAAGAACTGAACAAATTAAGCAAACATCAGAGCCATTTGAACCATTTCCAGCCACCATTCAGTCTTGCACGTTAACCATGCTGACTGGATCCTCTCTGACACCACACATAGCTCATAAGTGCAGTGACAATCCCAAAGCATGCTGGATTCAAGGAGAAGCAGGCTGAGTGAGGCTGAGTGGTGACATGTGCAAACCTGCTGTGCTGTGGACTGCCTGCAAACATCTTATTTATGGGACATATATACAAAAGGGATCCAAAAAGGAAGAGAGCAAAGATCTTGCATACCACAGTGGTGAACACTGGGTTAAGCAGAAAGGCCTGGACAGCATGCAAAGTTTTACTTATATAACCAGAAGTTTTATTTTAAGTAGTTTAACAGAACTACTGTAAAGTGAAATTGTAGATCTGCTGCTTGCAGACTGTTTTATTCTGATTTCAGTGAAACTGTCTGGGAGAAAGCATGTTGCTTTCAGGGCAAAATAAGAATATCCACATAGTATCTGCATCTCTTCCGATCTATCATAGAAGGTAGAACAATTATTTGTTAAAAGTTTGGATAAATTCCAAATTAACAAACTTGTGTTCAAAAATGTATGTGATAATCATGGACAAGTACTAGGATACAACAATGTAGTTGCTGTATAGCACAAGCTAGTGTTCTCACGTCACGTTCACACATGTTTAGGGATATCATGGGAGCTCACAGCAGCCAGGCTGGTGAGAGGCCACTGTCTCTGCAGGACACAGAGCGGCTCATTTAGATAGTCAAAATTTAAACAAGTATCTATGGACAAGTGATGTACCTCCTTCAGCAAGTTGCATGCTTACAGAAACTTAGCACATACTGTATGAAAATGCTGTTAGTAATCCTGAAAATACAGTTTTCCATAACCCTGCACACTGATTTGCCTACTACCACACAGTGCTGATAAGGTGAAATGTACTGAGACAACATAACTTAAAACCTGCAACAAGGAAAATATTCACTACAGAATCATTCCCCTCTACTCCTGCTGACAACTCCTCTCAATTTTCACACAGCACATCAAACCTAGCTCAACTGATTTAAGGTGGCAAATCTTACACCACAGTGCTGTATACAGTGAGGAGCCACAGCAACACCAAAATAAACGGTGTAGCAAGCTTCTGTGGAGCTGATATAACTTGTATCGACAACCAGTGTTTGCCACACTGCTAGTAAGAAAGAAAAAATGCGTGGATAACTATTTAGACTTCTCATTCAATATTTGTGATCTCTTTTTTATGTCATAGCAACAGTTGGATACTTCTGCTACATACACATTTTCTATTTCTTTCTGACAGAAGCAGGAAAGGATTGAAACTGCTGATTTTGTAGTAAAACATCTTAGGAGAAAGAACAAGAACATAAAACTCTCAAACATCTTCGTTCTAATAAAAGCAATATATATTCATTAAATGACTTACTTATCTTGTCTCTCATTTGCCTGTCGCCAGTGAGTCTGCTCCTTTCTCCAGCGCAGGTTTTCATTTTGCCCCACTGATCTGTCATTCCCTAACAGTGCAACATGTATCAGTGAGATTAAAGCAGAAGGGGACACCTGAACTCTGATAGCTCACCAAAAGAAGGAGATACATGTCTGTAGCAGTCTGTCAGAACGAAAACCATTCAACTTTACAGCCTCAGGGTCCTAGTAAAAGGACAGGACCCCATCATCTTTTTAATCTAGGATTTTTAGAACATTAGCTTGCTTAATAACTTCAAAGACCAAAACACAAAGTATTCAATTTATTAAATGAAACAACCTTTTTTGCTAAGAACAATTTGTTCTTACTGACAGTTTTGACACCATTTCTTGGCTATTGATTAAATACAAACACAATTTCTCAGAATGTCTTAACACTTCTTAGTTGGCCTTATATTCTCCACCTGAGAAGAGCTAAGTTCTAGCTACACCTTGGATAGTTTAAAAGCTAATAATATTTTTATCCACAGCCAAACCAAGAAAGGTCTGCAAGGGAAAGGACTGTGGGTAAAAAATATAAGGATGAAAATGGGGAGTGTGCATAAACTCCAACAAACTCATTTACATTTACAAACTCTTAAGATCCTCTCAAAAGACCACAAGGGAGAGGGATATGAAGTACCAGCTGGTATCCTGCAGCGCTTCATCATTTCTCCTCTGGCTCCTTCACCTCTCAGTAAAGCCTCTTCCAATCGGGCCTTAACATCTCGTGACTTCTGGAGTGCTTGGGTGCTAACTTTATCTGAGCTTTGTTTGCCCTAAAAATAAAATCAAAGCAATCAACACCAATGCCTTCATCTCTGAACATGAGTCCAAATTACTTGTCCAAAACTAGACACAACAGGAGAGACCTGTAAAGGCAGCAGAGAAAGCAATGAATATGACTGACTAATATATAAAAGCTAATTAAATGTTGCAGATGATGAAAGAGGTAGTATGTGTACTGCTAATAAAGACAGATATTTAGCTCAGTGCTACAGAGAGGGGAAAATAAAGTTCAGAGAGAAGGCTGTTTGATCCATTTCAGCAGACCCTGTCACAGAGGGCAGTCATGACATTCAGTCCCAGCTCTTAACTAAAGGGTCATCCTTAATATCCTGTCCAGTACTTACAGTCAATATATAGCCTTCAAATCCCCAGGAAAAGAAAAACAATAAAACAATTTAAACTAATTTCATGGGACTTCCTCAAAGGTTTTGGATGCATTTTGCTTGAAGACCACTATAAATTATTTTTATCTGAATTAATTTACCCATTTGTAGCATAGATTAGACAAGAGATAATTTAATAATTGTCAATAACAAATTTCCCCTGGACAGCTGGAAAGTAAGGAAAAAAAGTATCAAACCAAAGCAAGACAACAAAACAGGCCAAGTTTCACTTACCTTGTACTCAAAGCATGAAACACAAATGAAAAGGAGGTCTAAAATCCTGTTCAGCTGCATGGATGGAAGGTCTGCAATCCATTTCTGTATTAGGTTCTGATCAGCATTTTTCATGATCCAGAGGAAGCAGATCAAAAGGTTGCGAGTAGTATCAGGACCTAATGTGGCACTCTGTCTGTAGGGCTAGGAGCAGATAAAGTAAATATCAGTTGAAAGAAGGAAAAGAAGAGGGGGGTCATTCAAGTGAAGTAACATTATTTTAATTTCAGTGAAATCAAATCCCAGGACTGGACTTTAATAAGTTTAACCTCTTCCAGGTTATACTGATTGCATTTTCTGAGTGTACATTTGTGTAATTGTGACAACCTGTTGTATGCATGTGAAAAGCATGAGCATTGTTTGATAGATACTTGCATTTTAAGTTCTTAGAATAATGTAGAAAAAGATTCTATAACTGTTTTGTCCCCTCTTGCCATGCAGCTGTGTCAGCCAAATTGTATAGAAGATAGAAACAACCATGAAGAAAGAGATACAGACAGAAAAAGAAGGATCGAGTCTTCGAACCATGGATTCAGGTGAGACTGAGACTGAGAGGCAGTGCAGGAATCATAGTGCACTATTTGCTGATCTGGAAACAAGACTAGCTTGGGTGTGGAAATGGAAATAGGTGTGTGGAAGAAAAAGTGGAACTACTTATGGTAAAGAGTACTTCTGGAAGAGAAGAGAAGAGAAGAGAAGAGAAGAGAAGAGAAGAGAAAGAGAAGAGAAGAGAAGAGAAGAGAAAGAGAAGAGAAGAGAAGAGAAGAGAAGAGAAGAGAAGAGAAGAGAAGAGAAGGAGAAGAGAAGAGAAGAGAAGAGAGAAGAGAAGAGAAGAGAAGAGAAGAGAAGAGAAGAGAAGAGAAGAGAAGAGAAGAGAAGAGAAGAGAAGAGAAGAGAAGAGAAGGAGATGACAGGAGGAATATGAAGCATTCTTCGGGGTTGGAGGAAACATGAATGCAGTTTCTCATGACTGCAGTTATTAGTGGCAAAAAAAGGGATAGAAGCAGAAAACAAAGAAAGAGGAAATCAGATACAAGAAAGGAGACTGGCAAAGCGCCGGACATACCAGGGACACTGGAGATATTCCAGAGCTCCTGAGGTTAAATTGATTCCCTGCAATGGCAAGGGCCACGTTTTGATTGATTGCACCTGCAGACTCTTGTTCTTCTTCTGGGTTTCCTGTGCGTCCCTTTCCACCGCGGGCATCTGAAACTAGATTTGAAATATCTCATTGGAACTTCAGGAGCAATCCAGCTGTTTCTACTCATATGTCTTCCACCAGGCTGTAACCTAACAAAACAAATGGTATCCCAGCATCCCTGAGGCTGTTGGGTCTTGCTGGTGTACCAAGCAGTGAAAGAGGTGCAGCACTAGCAAGACCAAATTGCAGCCATCTGCAAAGTCTGCCAAATTGTTCAAATAAACACAGGGAAAGAAGATGTGTCCAATACGCTCCAGGTGTTCAGAGAAGGTAAATTAAAAGCAAAGGCAGTGGCAAATGTGAGGTTGTCTCTGAAGTTCAAAGCTAAGCCACCACTTCATAAGACTTGAAACCATTTTGTTCCAGTCATTTCAGGCAAGAGGATAAATGCAAAATCCACACATGGGTTTGGTGATTTTCAATGAAGTATGTAAATCTGCTAACAGCCGACAGAGCCAGTACTGCCTGCCGGCTAAAGAGCAAATTTAATTTCAGGCATCTAGCTGCTTCTATTCCCTGCTAGTTTTTGACATCGCTTTCAGCCAATAAAGCTATTTATACCTAGTTTTAAAAAAAACCTCCCAATTCTGAGCATCTGTTTTGCTGAATGTGTTCAGAATGAGGTCAACAGTCTCCTGTGACAGATACTTAAAAAGAAAGTCACCCTAAAACCTAGCCATACTGATACACCTGGGCTTCCTCATAATGTCTCCTCATTTGTGGTATAAGGGTAATACTTAGATTAGGAGAATGGGGTGAGATCTGATTAGCAAATGTATAATAGATGCTTTCATCTTATTTGACTGCAAGTGTTAAATAATTTATTCATAGTATTAAGTTTCTTGTCTAGACATCTAAATACAAAATATTTTCAGAACCAGTGACAAAAGTATATTCTTCAAAGATTATACCATTTTTCTTTAGTCTTTATTTTACTTATGGAAGTAAAATGTAGTTTTCCAAGTAGCAAAGATCTACTATCTTACAAAAAAATGTGAAATAGCTCCTTTCAGTGGTATCCTAAGAACACACATGTAGCAAAATGCAAGGAAACAGCTCAGATAATGTTGTTTTAAAAGGCAAAGTTTATAGAATTTTAAAAAGCAAACTTTATAGTTATAACAAGTGATAACAGTGTATTTCCTGAGATTAATTTTGATATCATGGTAACAGCACTAAGTAGCAATAGAAAAAGATAGAAATATTACAATCCAGTTTCTTTAACTGTGATGTAATATAATGTCAGTATCACTCCTGATTCCTTCCTTGCTGTCTGTTAAACCTGTTTGTATCTCAATATTTCTTGCAGATATTGCAGGCTTTATTTGTAGGATCATAATATCCGCACTAAGGGATAGGCAGGAGTACTTACAGACACATCTGGTCTATCATTTGCTTATGAAGTGAGGACATTGAAGTTTTTCCTGTCTATAAAAATCCAGTTCACTTCTAAGTAAAGAAATACTCAACCTTACTACACTGTGGAGAATTTCTGCACTTAGTGCCATCTCTTTTGTATTTGATGGACTGTTTAGACAAGTCACTCTAAGAAGCTCAAAAATACAAAGGAAAAAGGTTCTTACTTGTGAAATCATGGAGTTGTGGCAGTGCATCCAAAATGATACCAACCAAAGGGAGGTAGAGAGCTGCAATTTTAATCTTCACCTCTTTTTTTGAGCAACGTGGGTCTAGGTCATGGGAACTCAGCAGGCTAAGGATGGCACTGACAGCTTTTCTTTGCACCTTGCTAATCCTGTTAACACAAAACCCATCCATGAGCTCCATTAATGGGTCATGCACAAATTATTTCTAAATCAAAGACTTAAGAAACAGAGTGGAGGTGAAAGAAACAAATTAATACACCAATATTCACTCAATAATCTCTTCCATTCTGAGCAGAGACTCATATTCTCTGCAAAAGATCGCTGTCTTACATCTCCAAGCCATTTCACCACAATCATAGAGCACCCAAGTATTTCAAACTCCCCATGAAAATTCAATATGGTGAAGAGACATGCTTAAAGAAAAGCATCAGACTCTGGCCAAAGTTTAGCTAAACTCTTAAGCTCAGACAAAGGCACAAATTTTAAAGAGAAAAGCAACTGAAATTTGAACTTGTGTTCTCAATTTGTGTATTTAGCCAACAGTATTGCAACAAATGGCATATATTTATTCACTGGGACCAACACACTGCAGATAATTACTAGTTTATTGCTATGTTACAGAGTGACATACTGAAAAGAGTGGGGGAAACAGGACTGTCCTGGAACCACACTGACCTTGCCAAAAGTAATATTGTGTGACTCAGTACCATTCTAAAATCTGCAAATTGGGATACCCACCCCTCGCTGTCTGCGTCCAGCGCTGCTGCCAATTCAGTGAAAAGTAAGCCAGTCAGAAAGTGCTGCTGACGGTATTCGGCTGAGAGGTCAAACATACCAATGATTTTCTGGTCCTGGAAACTAGAGCAGGAGCTAGAGTTCTGCAGAATTATATTAGAAGTGTTAAAGTATGATCACTGAAATCAAGGCTTCTTAAAGAGGTTGTAGTCACAGTGCATGTAGATAACAGAAAATCTCTACCAGAGGAAAAGCACAAACTTTGAAAGAAGGTTTGACATTTTGGAGGAAAACTCTGAGGGTGATATGAAAATGAAAAGCATCTAGTTTCAAATGGGTTGCTTGCTAGGATGCAATCTCATTCTTTCCATTCTGTACGAGTAATTCATTTGACATTTTTTGAGATGTAAAATTCCTACCCTGTATTCATTAGTTTGGACAGGACACAAAGTCAGAATTTTCTCCATGTTTACAACTATTTACATTGCTCTTACTGTTGCAGCGCAGCCATTAGACATCATACAGCAAGATGTTGCCCCTACGTTAAGAGGGACCTTGGTGTCAGAAGCACTGTACAGTGCCTTCTTCAGCATCCATGATGTCTAGCATGGAAGAAAGGTCAGGAAAGACGTGCAAACAGTGTTTCCTTCCACCCTGGAAATCCTTGGCTGAGCTTGCTGGCAGCTAGCATAATTTAGAGCTGCCTTCAAACTGCTGTAACTTATGGCTATGACTGATATATAGCCAGCCCAGGAATGGAAAGTTGCTGCTATATATGTGTTGTGAACTTCTTAGCTTCTCCAATCATAGGTCTGCACCACAGGTCATCTGGAATGTTTTTGTCCCCTGATCAGGTGAGCATAAGTCTTAGACTCTACTCCCCAGTACAGTTACTGGGTTTATGAGTCCAAACTTTGCTTTTAATTTATATTCTTCAATATTCTCTCACATTTCTGTCAGTCACCTGGGAATAGTCCCAGAAAACAAACATATGAAGTAGCAGTATACCACACTGTGGCAGCTGTCTTCTAGCATATTGGGTCAAATGAAACTCATGTCTCTGAGCAGCCCCATATCTGGGATCCACATACTTAAGCTCACTCCCATTTCAACCTCAAGCAGACAGATGCTGACTGTACTAAGTTTGTGTGGAATAACAATAAAGTGTAGAGCACCCAGTTAAGTGAATTTGGCTTCTCTTCAAGAATTCCAAAAGATTTATTCACAAGCCCATATTTCTTATTGAAAATCTAACTCTAGCTGGGCAGCACTCCTGCAGACAGATCAAAATTACTGCAAGGGTGGTCAGCTAATGCATTAAATCATCCAAGGGCCACAAAAGCCTTATTGATTTGTGCAGGTTGCACTTCACAGGTTACTCCTGAAGAAGAAAAAGAGTTGACGATGTTGCTTGAAGGAAAGAATGACTAAACTGGTGTCTGCTCAGCTCTGACTTGTTATAACTAGTTGCAAGAGCTGTGCTGGCTTCTTTTTTTCCCCATAAGCAGAAGAGTCCCATTTCTAGTTCTTCGGCATCCAGGATTAGCATTAAGGAAAACTATTGGGAAACTCTGACTCCAAAATCTTCATGCTTTGCTTGTAAGACCAGGAAAAAACTCAAGAAAATACTATTTACCATTACTGGTAATACCCTTAAGGTATGAGATGTAGCACACCCTAGCATCCAACCAGTTCTTCAGCAATTACACTTGAAATAGAAACCATGAATTTGAACTGCTCCATTACTCAGAGTGGTTTTGTACCCGCCACCGTTCTTACTTTCAGTTCCGTTCTGCTGCATCCAAGGGCTAATGCAATTGCGGGCCACTGCACTGAAATGCTTCACCCCAGTTCTGACCTCTGCAAGACCACCGAGGTGGTAAACAGGAAGGCTAGCACCCTTTGTTATGGGGTCTACCCCATGGTAAAAGCAAGTTATCATTTAAGCAGAATGTAGGGGAGAAAAGGACAAGACCAGAAAAATAGTGTGTGGCATGCTAGACAACAATTTCATTATTGAATGTGTTTGTGAACTCCATGTCCAGGATGATGAATGGGAGGTCCTGACATTCAGGAAGTCTAGAGCTGTGTCAGTACCAGGTCAAGTCTGGAAAAAATGAGCATGTACTGGCAAAGAGAATCCTGGGAGAAATAAGATATGATGGACGATCATCCATGAAAATTGTGTGGAGAGGTTGAGTCAGAATACTTGAGTGTTTCCACACAGAAAAATCATAAAGTTCAAATAAAAGGGATATTTACTGTCCAGGAAACACGGAGAAATCATTGACAAAGTCATAGCATCATCTGTACCACTGGGGTGGGGAGGAACCCAGAACAAAGAATGCTGCTATTTGAAAAGCAAAGCATAATTCTGCTCTGAACAACACTAAGGCTAACAGAAGTCTGTGATTCCAGGATGCTGAAAATTGCAGTTTTAGTCCCTAACTTACAGAGTTACAGGGTTACAGATGCTACCATCTACACTCACTTGGAGAGCAAGAGGTTCAGCTAGAAGGCAACACACAGAAAGTTTGCTGTGCACTGTTGCATACCATAAGTCCCCAAAACAGATATTGAAATACATATTTGTCGCTGTGTATGGATGGGATATAGGTGTGCCTCTAAACTAGCCCTTACAGCCATGTTCCTTTTAGACCTTGTATGTCTATCTTAACAGCCATTTTCTGTTTGCAGGTTTCTAGAGGGGTACATATCTGTTTCATGTTAAGTTTTGATTTGTGTAGAGGCAGTTTCGCAGTAGTACTCCCTTAGTCGTTATTCTTCTGCTTCTTTTCTTTCAAGAGGGGAGTTGTTCTCCCTGATTCAACAATGGCTAATTCTAACCTAAATATATGAATACAGAGCAACATAAGTCTTTCTATACATGTGTGCTTCATGTGACATTCATGAACTATCATCTGATGGATGCCTACCTGGGAGGATAAGGAGGGGGAGGGGGATGCTGGAGCTGATGTGGAGGTCATGAAGAAGAGGTTCAGATTGAGGTAATGCTCATGGCTGCAGAGAATTCTCAGGAACTCCAGTCTCATGGAAATCAGGGTGAAGAGTGAATTCAGTTTGTTTGAGAGCTAGGAAAAAAACCCCCAAAAGTGTCATGTGATAGGTGTGCACTATTTAAATTACCATGCAGTGAAATATCTTGCTTCCTGAAACAGAAATAGACAAATAGACCAGCACGCATTAAAACGCTCACTGGTTCCCCGTACCTAACCAGTTTCCATTTGTTTGGCAGTGGTGGTGTCTCTCTTCCCCATCCCTGGCTGACTTACCAACTTTCCAAGAGAAAATCCATTGTTTCTTTTTTCCCTCCCAAAAGAAAAACATACAATATTTTTTCCCTTTTGCATAACACAAAGATTAAAACCAAATAAAACTGATAAGTCTGTGGCAAACTCATAAAAAGTCCTGCTAGGCAACACAGAACATCAGTGGTCTTGTCATTTCCCTTCATATCAACAATGACATCAATGGAGTATTGCATGTACTATAGGAAATGGGGTGGTAGCCACCTTGCATCCTTGTACCTACCATCAGCTGACAAAGGACCTTTTTTTCGGCAGAAAAACTACAACAGGTGTATCAGGTCACAGAACAGAAGGAAAACCTTCCCCTTCATATACAAGAAGTAATTTCATAACAACATCCTGCATCAACATTTATGTTAATTTTGGGAGGCTTGTAAAGCAAAAAGACAAAGATGGATCATTATGATTGAACCCCCCAAATCTAAATACCGTCCTCACAGCACTTCAATAGTCAGAGACCAAAAGCTGCTTTGTATGGTCTGCAGACCCTCCTGATAAAGGATGTAAAAAAGTAAGGGAAGAAAAGTGGTTCCATGGATTCTCTGCAGCAGTGCAAGGTATGACATTTCTAAAAGAGTCTTAACCTCCACTGACTTTTTTTCTGCAGACCACAAATCAAAAGAGGTTTAAAGTCTCTGCATATGCAATAGGAAATAGGAAATTTACCTGGTCCTTTAACACAGCTCAAAGGATCATGATGGATAAATGAATCAAACAGAACAGAACACTGGACTGGACATAAGCCAAATGCTATCTCAATCATGCATGGTGCCCACCTGATTACAGTAATGTTTGATGAGATTAAACACAAATCCTCGGTCCATTAAAGAAAGAAGATCATACAAGAAAAATGCCAGGCTGATATTAATCTTTTCTGCTTGCTCACTTTCCTTTAAAAAAAACAAAAACAAAACAAACCAGAATTGTAGTTATGACATATAAAACTTATATAAAGGTGGAAGACTTCTTAGAATCACTAAAAAACAGTGTAGGGGACAGCTCCCAGAACTATCTCATGGAACGTACTGGACAAGATTGTTTCAGTTTCCAGTTTATGTGATCTTGTTAAAATTATACAGAATCACTCCTGTAAATTATTTCAACTGTTGTAGCATTCACAGAGGAATATCACAGGGTGAATGAACAAGTTTATCTAAGCAAAACTTTGGGCTGACAGCAATGAAATGGAATTTGAGACCTATTCTGAATTCCCTATGGATTGCAAACCTGCATATGCTGTTTTTTTTAAAAAAACTGAACCTTTAACATTAGAGAATGCTGGTTTGTGTACTTAAAACGTAACATACTGTTTTAAAATACTAATAAAAATCTGTACTGGATCTGCTGATGGAATGTTAAGTATTTTGTTTAGAAATTTCAAGTGTAAAACTGACAGTAAAAAAGTTCTGTTAAGGTAAATCTGTGGGTTTTAACATTCAGCAGCCAAGGTCCTGCATGCTCAGAATTGGCCTGATTACCAGAGACATGCAACCTCCAAGTAAAAATCACAAAGAACTTAATGTGCCCTCTACAATAAGGCTACAGTTTCTTCAAACATACCAATTTAAATCATAAAATCTCAGTAGCATATGTATTCAGCAAGAAGAATTTGTGGAGGCGTCTGAGGGATCTGCACACGTTTAATACTCAGAGCCTCAGGAGGGTTCACTTAAGATTGACAGAAGAGATGACTGAGAAAAATGTTGCCCCTACTCAGGACTCTCTGACTAGTGAGAACAGGCGTGCAGCACCGCAGGGTGCTTACAATTTAATTTTTTGGTGTTCAACCTTTCTGTTGCTTCTCGGGAATACACACACACACATATATGTATATATATTTACACAGTCTGGAATTTACACAGCAAAACATTTTTCTACTATGAAGAAAAAATTAGTTTTCCACTGTCTTACTGGGTAGGCTAAAATATGTCAGACATATCATTGTGGATTCCCAGGGCAATCTGACATGCTGAACCATGCACTGAAACATTGATTATTACTGTTTGGATTTAAAAATCAGACACACATTACCTGCCTCTTCTCTGTACAACATTGGTTAATGGCCCTAATTCTGCAAACGCTGCAGTGGGATTTTCACACACAATCAGGTTCTGTACACTCACTCTATTAAAATCAAATTGAATCAACAGCCCATAAAAACCTGTGTAATTCTTGTGAGGAAGCCATAAAATACTAATATCTTGGCAAAACCTGCAGTTCCATTAAAACAATTTTAATATAACAATTTTTTATTACACAAGGTATTTTAAAGAAACCTCATTGACACTTTAAGTAAACATTTCTGTGGAAACCATTTCTCTGCACGTGGCTATTAAAGAAGCACACCAAAGGATCAAGTTTACCAAAGGGTAAAGCTTCAGAAACATCTTTTTAGTGGACTGTGACAATCACTTTTGCCATTCTCTGCCCTTAGTTGTCTGGTTTGGCCCTTTCCCGTTTTCTGCTCCTCAACAGCACAGCGGGGCACACAGGGAGAAGTGGATCAGGAAACTGAGCTGGCTGAAAAGTGACTTGGCAGGCCAGCTCTCCAGCCTGGTTTGCCCTCTAGCAGAGCACACCGCTGGGCTAGCACAGTGCATTTGGCAGCTCTGGGGCATGAAAACACGTCAGTTACAACCACTGAACAAACAACAGTCACCTAGTGCCTGTCTATGGCCTTAACTTTGTCTGTTGGCCAGCACAGAGTGACACTAGAGATGTAAGCTGACAGTATCAGTGTTAAAATATGTTAGATTTTCTGATCCTTTCAACTTTATAATACATTCTATCAGTGCAACTTGTTAAAATATTTCAGGAGAAACAACTTTATGGGATTTAGGGCCTATTTCTTGTCTTTAATTTTCATGTGGCCAGTGCCCTATCTTTAAAGAGAACTGGGGTTAGATCACTTGTGGCTGGATTTTGCCACCCTCAGGAGGAATATTGCCTTTATATTGCATAGCTCACTGCCATCAGAGAAGCCAAATGTGGAATAAAATACTACACAGTAGAAATGAGGGTAACAGGAAAGGGGGATAAAAGGAATAAGCCCTACATGGGCAGCAGTTTGCTGCCCTGGCTAACCTTCCATAAAGCACCACTGCCACTGAAAATGGGTAGCCAACTTTTCCTATCAATGGGAAAGGGAATTCCCTTCCTGCACCCTGCAACCACACCAAGAAGCAGGCTGGAGAACTGAGCTGAATGAAAACAAACTGTCTGCTAGGGGAGCACAAGGCTCCCCCTTTGCACAGCCACAACTCTTGCTTAAGGTCCATGTGAGAATACTCCTTCAGTTTCGGCCAAATTCTAGAGACATTGCTGAAGATGAAATGGGATTAAAGACAGCTCCAGCTCAGTGTAACACAGGGTGATTAGTAAGGATCCATGGTACTTATATCATGCATTTACCTTCTGCGGTTTGACTAAAAGTGCAGCAATCTCTGAAGTAACCACACTAACTATAGTGGTAATATCATCTTTGAAGCGATCAGAGAACCGGCTTCTTCGTGGGTTGTCTTGCTTCTCTATGTTGTGAACGTACTGAGCCATACTCTTTATCTGCAAAGCAGGAAAAAAAAAAAGTTAAACAAATGCCCAAACTGAAGGTAAAATTACTGCTTTACGTTAGTCCATACAAGTAAGACTCCCTACTTGTTTTTCCCTGAATGCAATCACTCTCATCTTCTCCGAGCTGCTGTAATAAGTCCTACATGTACTACAATGACAATTGACAGCCTAAGACTCAAACCCAGACACCGATTCCTGTTCATATTCATGCAGCTGGCTACTCTCAGCACCTGAAATTAGAATGTCCCTCCCCAGTCCCTTGCATCTGCAGGTCTGAAATGCTGCTGTTTGCAACTTTTGCCCTTCATGATGACAGACAGGGAACGACAATTGTGGAATTAATTCTTATTTCTTGACTTGATATTGGGTTGCTTATATTCTTTGGGAGGAAATCAGCATGTTTTTTTCCACTGACATGCATCACCTCAGGGCCCTGAGAAATTTGTGAGTTTGAGGAGCCTTGTCACTGCTTCCATGTTGTTAAAGTGAAAAAGGAAGGAACAGGTATTGACAGAAAAGGAAGGGCTCAGTTTTACATCTGTCTTGACATGTCAGCACATGAAGGCTGTGCACACAGTTCATGCAGGACTTTGCCATCACAGGCTGTCACTGGGGAATGCGAGTAAACATGGAGAGTTCTTGTACTTCCATTATTTGAGACCCTTTCACACTGGGGCTGAATAACTGAACAGACCACCACCCAGCTAAATCTGTGCCTGAGGTACCTGCTACATTTCACCATTAACTTACTATAAAATATCACTGTCAAATCTTACCAGGAGCTCAAAGAAGAACCAGGCATACTTGAAGACAGATTCTCTCACCATACCTGTGCTGACCACCATCTGCAGTGCCAGCTCCTCATGGAAATGCTGGAAATAAATACAGAGTCTTGGAAAATGGCTTTTCAATCAACTTATCTTCCAGTTTCAACATCCCCCCTCTTCCCTGTGGGAAACTCCCCCATACTGGAGAATCAGAAGCTAGATGGGGATGTGTGGACATCCCTGTGGGATCAGATAGCAGATTTGACCAAAATGATACATGGGGAATGTTGGCTTTGGGACCCATTTTACTGTGGATCCAGAACCCCAGATAACTAAAATGGGAAATTCCTCTGGTTTTTCATCAGTCATTGGCTGTGTGCACCACAGGGAGCAAGCACATTCCCCATTCCCTGCTAAGTGTTTCCATTTAGTACATCCAAGTTTTTTGAGAGAAGGTAGAAGTAAGATTGTGGTGGGAGTGTCAGTGCGGTGGGAGAGAAAGGCAGAGCAATAACCAAAGCAGAGCTTGTACAGAGGTTTGTAGTTGGAGACAATACTCTTTGCAGTGAGATCTGACCGCAAGACACACAGTCTCAATGACCTAAACTTTTAGGAGACTCAGATCTGTACTAAGCATATTTACATTGAATATGGCATATTAATCCATCCAATATTTAGATAGGGTATAAACCTCTATGTTTTTTGGTAGAAATCAAACCAAGAAACATAAGTAAGAGAGTTTCTTAACTGTAACTCAGATTCTAAACTACTCATTGCAGGGTTTTTCCCCTGCTTCTTCATCCAAAGGCATTGCTGCTGATCCATGCCAAACAGAAGATACAGCTCTGGAAAAATTATCTATGTGATATGGTATATTCTATGTCGTTAAAAAGCTATTTGGGAATACATACTCAAGACAGGAAGGCATTTCCTGTTTCTACAAAAAGGGGAAAAGAAAAACATTCTTACAGAAGAAAGAGGTGGCAAACATCTGAATGGAGTTTACTGTAACATGTAAAGGCAGATATCCAAGGGTAAACAGTGCTGGAAAAAGACAGAAGCCTTAACACCTTGAGAATGAGAGCAAAGTGAGGATCCACGCAGGCTGCTACTTGTCTAAATATGCCCTGAAAAAAGAATCTAAAGACTATGGAACAGAAGCAGAAAAGTGTGGGCAATATTTAGCCACTGATTCAATAATCCATCACAAACTCCTTCTTCAATAAAACTGGTTATTTTGTTCTTTCTCTCCTTTCCTCATTTAGAGGCACTAATTACCAGCACTGGCTCAGGAGGCTTCAGGCTCTGTTAATGTGCTCCCTCACTCTTAGTGATAGGCTACCTTTTTATTGGATGGTCTTGGGCTTGCACAAATGCTTGGCATGTCATTTGTTCCTTCAACGTAGAAAGACATACGACTGGAGCTGTGATCTGTAGGCTGGAGGGCACAGTCAGAAGAAATACATAATAGTAAGTTAATAAATAACTCAAGCTAATTAACACAGAAGAAATCAGCAGCAGTGGTTTTTTTGGACGGTGTGCACAGATGTTCACCTAAACAGCTCTTCCCTTTCCTTCTCCCCATCGCCCTTCCCAGTGGCGGCCAAAGGCCACCAGAATCCATCAGTCGCACGAGCGTGCACATGCCAACACTGCCATCACGTGCCCAATTTCAGCACTGCAGCTGTATTTTGGAAGAGCTACCCATAACGCTTTCAAGGTAACTGCCCTTCAAGTTTATCCGGTGCCCTACATCCAAAATTAATTAGCATCCGTGAGTTTTCCTTCCATTAAAAGTACTGTCAATTTTAAAGGCAGTGAAATGGCAGCAGCCAGTTGTAAATTGCTACATTTATCAATGTGATGAAGCTGTAATATCAAACATTTTAATTTTGTATTCATTTGGAAAAAAAATATGCCTTGAGCTATGTTTTTTTAGGACACAGTACATTACAGTAAAATTCCTAAAGCTATTAAGTGCAAATCTACATTATTAAAAGTTGCTACTGATGAATATGTATGCCCACGTTAAAAAAATCAAATAGATTGGCAAAGCCTATGCATCTGACTAGTTCCGGCTTAATTTGTTGAAGAAAAGCACCCATTCACTTCAACTGGTGAGGCGTGTTCTCTTCAATGGAGAAAAGACTCAAAATGTTTCTGAAAATAACCTGCTTGAGGTGCAGAATTTTACATATGTAACACTCAAAGAAAAGGGAAGGGGGATATGGTTCAGAGCTCAGCAGACATGCTGCTGTGGAGCTCTGCCAGGGCTGCAGCTAGGAGCAGGCTCCTTGCACAGGGGAGATAGCCTGGTTTTGTCAGAGGCACAGCTTCCCAGCTCCTGCTGAATGGGGAACCCTAGATTTTGGTTTCCCCAGACAGCTGAGCACAGCCATCCTCATAAAGCTCTGAGATGATCCTGGGATGCTGTAGACCAGCAGGCACCAGCTGCTGGTCAGGGAAGCGAAACCCTGCTTCTGGGCTGTTGTTGTCCTTTCTATCCTGCAAGCTTTTCATGGCATATGTAGTTGTGGATGAGAAGGACAGAGGAAGTTTGTGTTTCACTCTGTGGTTGAATTAAATATTTGGAAAGACCCAGTTACAAAATACATACATGGCACCTGTACTATAAACAATATAAAATCATGGGGCTGCTGCCAATTTATATGAATTGCCTACTTTTTTAACAGGAAACTATTTAGCACCATACAGGCTCCGTGATAAAAACAAAGAAAAGAAGAAAAAAAAGAGTTAAAAGAAGCAAGAACAAATTATCATTGCATTTTAGGAAAACTATTTCCCTTCTGCGTACTTACTCTTTCACCCCTCTCAGAAAGTGAATCTGTTCCCACTGTAATCAATAGTAGTCTTGTCTCACACTGACTCTGTGCAACCTGGACCAGCCCACATCACCAGATGTGAACAGAAGCTAAATGCCAGGAAGAACAGGAGAGTGAGGCATGTCAAAAAACCAAATCCCTCAGTGGAGTACCTAAGCCCCAAGCAAGAGACAGAGTTCTTAACCTCTTGCTCTCTTCACTGATAAAAGACATCAGAATTTAGCAATGGGATTTGATGTGTGCCTATGCCAAATCAGATAAACAGCAAATGCTTCTGGTGACACATACAATGCATTTAAAAGATGCAAATCCAACCTTTAAAGAACAAATCTAGATTATTAGGTTTTGGCCCATGTAATTCTCCAGATGTTTGGCTTTGTTCTCTTACCTTCGATGACATCATATTTCTGACCTCTTCATCAGCAGCATTTTGTGTAACAGTGATGTCAGGATTGCTGCAGCTTATCACTCGGCTTTGCAGGAGTTTACTCCCAACAGACATTGCAGAAGTGCGTCCAAATGTGTAATAACGAGACTCTGTCAAAATGGCACTGCTGCCTGCACCTGCCCATAGGGAGATGTTTAAACTAAGACTAAAGGACAGATACATGAGACAAACATGAGATTCAAGCTAGCTTTTCTCAGTGCTGTTATAGCATCAGTGTTTTGAATAGCATAAAGCCACTGACAATCTTGCCAACTGCTTCATTAACAAATTACATAGGCATTTCTCCTAGTTTCATCTGGGATAGAGTTAATTTTCTTCTCAGTAGCTGGTACAGTGCTGTGTTTTGATTTGGTATGAGAATAATGTTGATAATGCACTGATATTTTAGTTGTTGCTAAGTAGTGATTATTCTAAATGAAGGACTTTTCAGTTTCTCAAGTCCTGCCAGCAAGAAGGCTGGAGGGGTACACGAAATTGGGAAGGAGGACAGCCAGGACAACAGACCTGACCTAGAAAAAAGGATATTCCATACCACAGAATGTCATGGTCAGTATGTCAAGGTGGGGAAAGAAGAAGGAAGGGTGGGACGTTTGGAGTGGTGGCATTTGTCTTCCAAAGTAACCGTTACGTGTGATGGAGCCCGGCTTTCCTGGGGGTGGCTGAGCACCTGCCTGCCCATGGGAAGTGGTGAGTGAATTCCTTCGTTTGCTTTACTTGCGCGCACGGCTTTTGCTTTAAGTCTGTAAATTATATGCAGGCTTGAGAAGTTGTTTTTGCTATTTTATAGGCCAGTTCCCTATGCCCTCCTCTCAGAAGCACCATGCTGAATAGCATGTATCAAGAAAAAAGAATACTTTTGCATACCTTGCACCAGTATTACCTGGTTTAACTACTTCTCTTTGAGGGTCTGGCAGACGAAACACATAGTAGACATAAGATGCCAGAAGGCAGTTCCTCCCATGCTGGTCTTTGCTCAGGTCTTTGCTGTTGTGGAGACTGTTCACTATTGCAACCACAGATTCAAAGGCAAACTGTGAGAAGTTGGCTGTCAAACAAAGGCAAGAATTAGCCTCAGCACTGAAGGGGCATTCTTTGTACTAACAACAACAAATCCTACATGCTTTAACTCAGTCTGAAACAAACGCAGAACTCTAGAAAGCAATTGCTATACCCGATGAGACTCGAGGTTGACATAAATGAATTACCACTCTTCAGTAGACCCACTGACTTTCGACCTAATTGCTGCTACTCCATCACTTTGTGCTACATTAAAAGCAGACCATAACTGTTAATTACCATTTCTAGCAGGCTCATGCATTTCCTATAAAATACCTACTCTAAAAACTAAGACTCATTATTCTCCAACTGACAGACAAATAGAAGTTACCAGGCTTTTCCACAAATATTATAGCAGATGACAAGTGTTGATTACCAAAATGATACAGGAAATAAACTACACCACTGTCTCCAAGTGTGCCTTCCCTCTAGAGTTAACATACGTGATGGGCAACTGGCAGCCTCAGTAACAGAAAAATCTGTGTGCATTAATGTACCCACTCTGTCTTTGTGCTCACTCCGTCCTGTCTGGAGATATTTGGGCAGTGCAGTCAGCAATGTCAGCTGTAGGATGAATGATTTTGCTCGTGTTGTCCTTGCAAGACAACTGAATTCCAAACAAAGGTAAACCACAGCACACTTTCTGCCCATTGTTTCCAGATAAGTAAACTACTACAATTAAATACACCTCTCAAACAGGATCTGAGAGTCTCATATGTAGGGGGAAAAGGAGAGAAGGCAGGAACTCAATTAAACCTGATTAAATTGTGCAATGAAACTGTGTCTTGAGAAGCACAACGCTTTCTGAAGTGGACCACCCCAAATACTAAATCTGAGCAATCATTTCCCTCCCCACCCCCTCCCCATTTCTAGGTTGCTTGCACTACTACTCCAAGGCTATGCACCAGTAAATACCTGTCTGGCCAGCTATGACCATGGGCTGTATAGCCAGCTGGAACAGTTTATCTAGTACCAAATGTAAAAACAAGACAAGAGGTTCAAGACGTGAAGAATTCAAACAAATAATGCTGAGTTTCAATTCATGTTCCAGTGTAGCCTCTGTAATTTTTTGGTCCATCAGTCGAATGGGGAATGTCACTTGACTTTCTAGAGAATGGCACAGAGTGAAGAACTTCTCCAGGTGATTGTCCTGCAAATAGAGTGCACTCACAGGTAATAAAGTTGATGTAGTTCAGTCTCCTGCTAGCTAAATAAAGCCTGATTGTCCCACCTGATGGTATGAGAGAAAACATTTTAACCCTTCTGGCTTGCAATGGTGGTTAGCCCTAGAGACCAATTCGTAAAGCAGCTGTCACTATCTCTTGTTTGCTCCTTTTCACCTGGCTCAGACTCCGATCTGGTTCGATCAGAGTTACAGCAGAAAAGTAAAAGCCCTCACTAAAGTGATTGCTTCATTTCATAAAAATGCTGTTCCCTTCTCTGATAAGCTGTCATGTCATAGGTCTATAGTCCCTCTGTCACCCACACCTAAGTTCCAGCTACATGTAAGATATGTGCCTTATGAGTATGCCCTACTTGTATTTAAAAAGCATGCTGCAATGGGGTGATGCATCTGCTTCAGACACAGGGCCTCCAGTTGTTAGGACATAGCTACCAGGCTTAACCAGAACGAGATGATGGGTATGAGACACTGTAAATCAGCAGAAACAAAATAAAGCTGCTCTCCCTCAAATTTCAATTTTTCAGTATTCCAATAAGATGGGCACAGGTCCGATTTCCTATCACATTTTAATGATCAGAATCACAGAGTTCTCATTTAGCACTAAGCTTGTGTCCCCACACCACACGGCGTTGACAGCCGAGCAGCCTAAAGCATTCTGGCAATACAATATCCTGCCCCTAGAGGCAAGGACTTGCTATGTCTCTGCAGACAACACATTGCCTGAACTAGCCTTGCAGAACAGCATCCTCTATAGAAGTTGCAGACTGCAGAAACTGCCACTCTGCCCTGCCGGTATCTCTCAAACACAGCCTAAGCAGACCGTTGCTGAACGGAGAGGACAGCAGGCTCCTTATTGCTTGATGCAGCTTGCTGTAGACAGTGCTCATTTATTCACTTGTACCAATAGATTTCCTTTCACCAAAGGTTCATTCACTGAGGATATCAGGTTATTTTCATAGCTGTTAGCTGGTTTTAAACCTCTGTGGACTTGAATATTTCCATTTCATAAACCTCCTAAGTCAGCCTGGATATCTGCATTCTCTCTGAAATGAAAGTACAGCTGTGTGTTGCTTCTGATGCATTACCTGAGTGTGAACAGATGAAACAGCTTGCACTTCAACATTAAAAACACCCTTGTGTCCTTCAACCCACTTAACAGGTGGTGTCTGAGATGGAACTTTCTGTAATGGAAGAGAAATATGGTAATCATTATCTTCCTTTTAATGACAAAACAGAAAGTGTTTACAGATGGGTCTATAGGGTATTCATGCCATTCACTTCATTGTAGATATCCAAATTCAGTGCCATACAAAGGACACAACTAGGCATCTTCTTGTTCTCACAGACTAAATGGAGAGAAGTTGAAGCATCAAAACAGGGAAATTTGGAGCACCTCAGCTGGATGCCTAGCACAGACAGTGCAAATATACATTTTTTGACAGGATATTTTTAAGGTTAGAAGTTCCCAGTTGAAGCACTGCCAAAGGCAATCCATGGTGATCTGGCACAGTTTTAACCCTCCTGACAGTTTCCTGTTTGCTGTATTTATGCAGAGGGCACAGTCTCTGCTCCAGTAGCAGCATGCACCTGATTCCATTTCTCCTCCTTCTCCCACACAACCACAAAAAAAAAAAAAAAAAAAAAAAAAAGAGCAAATCATCCTATGGAAGAAAGCAAATTATTGGCTTGACACACTCCAAACAAATATATCCCTGATTAGACAATTTACAAGGATGTGCTTGGATAACTAACTTTTAAACTCACACAATATAACAAGAAAAGATACTAGTAACACCAGTGACAACAATAACAACAACAATAAAAACTTTTTTCTCTAGAGCTTTCCCCTTCTAAAGTACAAAAAAGAGGCATTGTCTACAAGCAGACAGCAACGTTAAGTTTGTAAAACACTTACGCTGGCTTTCTACGTTAGGAAAATACTATCTTTTCATAATTTTCTTTGTTACCTCAGGAGAGTGGATTGAATAGTGGAAAGGCAGCTTATCCAATGCAACAGGAAGACAATAATGTCCAGTTTGAAGACGATCATTTAATAGAATTGGCAGCCACTGAAACAAATGAACAGAAAACACAGCAATATTCATGACTACATATGAAGAGGGCTATTCATCTTGTTTGTAATGTACACAACGAAACAACAAATGAAATATTCACCCCAGCTTCTCTGCTCTAACCCATTCAACACTAATTTATTTGCATTTGAAATTCACTGATAGCTACTGTAGAAAAATGTACAAAACTGTTTTACAATCCATCCCATTTGAAGAAAATAAACACAGAGCTTTTCACATATGACATATTTTTCTAATAAATAATACTACCAGGAGGATTTAATAGAATTCATGGTTTTATTCAAAAAAATGATGTATCTTGAACAGACTGATCCTTGGCTTTGAAGCAAATCAACAGAGTTAAAGTTTTCCTAAGGATAAATTGAACATCTTGGTTGTGGTGACCATGAAGATCAAGGCCAGAATGACTCATCATAGCTCTGTACTGATATTTGGACACACATACATTTTCTCCTATCCAAATCTAAAAAAGGCTGTGCATTTAAGTATCACAGAGCAGAAATATTTTGTATTTAAATGAACAGAAGCTTAAAAATTAAGTCCTCACCCATGTCAAGTTTTGCTCCTGAAGTACAAACTAATTTACTTCTTACTGATTCAATTGACATTGGTGGGACTGTATCTGTCTATGAAAGAAAGCCCATTTGAAAGGATTCTCAGTACTGAGATAAAAACAAAATGTAAACTTCATAGCAGGAACACATGGAAAGCACTTGTCTGGCTCCATAGCTCAATTGCTGACCATAGCTCTAGGACATTTTCAGATCTGCGGTATTATCATCATCTATGCTTTCCTCTTATTTTAAAATTTCTCCAGTTAAAAGTACTGATTGATAAAGAAAAAGATCAAAAAGGCTATACTACAGTATGTATTTCTTAAGCTAAAACATGCTAGGCTCAACTTGAAGATAATGAATGCAAGATAATTACATTTTACCTTCAAGATTCTTTGTTTTTTAATTTTGATGTGGGTAAAAGACGCTTTAAAACATCAATTATATGCCATATAAAACTTAATTGAAAACATTATATTAGTTGTTAGCTCATGTATGTACATGTTAGATAACAGTAAATAGTTATAATTGCATATGTATTAGGGTTTTTTTTGCAATAAATAGAATCTATCAGAATTAAGCGATATGCTATACAGCATTGCTGTTGCAAGTATTTAGGTGCATACTTTCAGTTGCATCAGATGAATTAGCTTCAAAGACACTTAACTGTAAAATTATAGGATGAGGATGTAACATAGCATCTAGTTTCTATGAATTAACATTAACAAAACCTTCTACTGGTTTTGATGTATTACTATAACCAGAAGTGGAATATATGACAAAATTCTTGACAAGCAACACATATGTTTGCATGGGATGTAGATACACATATGTATATACACACACACAATTACACATCACATGGAACTTACTGAATACCCAAGGAGGGTTTCCACAGATGCTCCTTGCTTTGGCTGGCAGCTGATGTGATAGAATGTGAACAATAGATGGTGTTTCTCTGTGAGTTTTGCTGGCAGCTTAATTTTCACTTCTTCATAAAAGTCAGGAGACCTGTTTAAAAAAATGCCAAGCACATTTCCAATCTAAGGATGAGGCTGAGCAAAAGGCAGATTTGTCAGTAGGCTTTTAGATGCTATGGTTATAAAAACTGTATAAATCCTGAAGCCTTAGAGCTAAGTTAAACAAAGTACATATATATACAGCTATATTTATGAACCATCTACAGCTTTGAATAGGAAAAGCATAGATGGTGTCAACTTGGTGTCAACTGGAGTATTTCAGCTTTCACGTATCTCTGTACTTCCAAAAACATTCAATCTTAATTTTGGGTTCCAGCATATTTATTGTGTAAATCCTAAATCCCGAGTCCATATTCATGAGAATGAGAATGTCCCTTCAGCTGTTCTGTATTTGTCAATTCAGTGAAGTAAATGCTGTTACAAAGTTGTGGTGCTGCTTCCTGCTCCTGCCTCTTAATCTTCAGGTCAGGAATATGCTCAACTAACCTCTGAAAAGCTCCAAACAAGAAAAGCAATGGTCACTCACTCAATGGTCACTTATGCAAATGCATGTAGCAATCCAAATTGGATATGACAAATCCACATAAAATATAAAAGTTTAAAATGGATTAGTACCAGCATTCCTTGATGAACTATGTAGGCTAAGAAATATATAAAGAGGTAATGACTAATACTTCTCAAGTCATACAGATAGTAGCAATACTTACTTATTATGATATGTGACAGCTGTGTATATTTCTTGCACAAATTCTGGACCTGAAGATTTCCCAAAAATTACCTACATTAAGAACAAAAGAAAAAACCAGCAGTCAAGTCTAAAGCATTTAAATGTTATCTTGTATTAATTTTAAGGTAGTATCTGAAGGCTGAAAATGACTCTTGAATTTTATCTTAGCACGTTGACACAAGTATCTTATTACCAAGCACCTTCCCCCCACACCAGGGTAAATTACCAGGAAAACAGAGCAGAGGTCATTTCTGGAGCCACTGACTACCTCACATCACATTGTTCAGCCATGCACTAAGAAGTTAGGGATTGCAGGAATAAAGTTACAGTAAGCTTCTTACACATTGAACATTGCCTTTAATTAAATGATAAAAAAGTAAAAGTATTTTTAGAAGTTTGTTTTTCAGTTGTAGCCTGCCCATTTAGGGTGAGATCCATCTCACCTTGCCTTAGAGGTCCAAAGTTCCTTTATAATCAATGCAGGCATTTTTGGTGCTTGATTTGCTTCCCTCATTTCAGACAGAGCCTCATGGTAATGCCCTGGAATGCACTAACTTTAAAGGGAGCCCTGGGAGGTGAGCTTAGGCAAGGATGTCTGTACAGCACAAGTCTGTATGTATTGAGATGAAGTGCTCCCACAGTGGAGAGGGATCCTAGATGAACTGTGCCTGTCCTAAGCATTTCTCAAAACCTGTTTGTAATATGGGCAGAGTTTAAGGAAACCAATAATGCAGTATTGTGTAAAAGATGGTGTTACATTCACAAGGCACAGCTCCAGTTCTGGAAGAAGCGTGGCTTGGGAAAACACTGTGCTGATGCTTTGATTTCAATTCCAGAGGTCATGTGGAGTAAGGCTGCAAAGTATGCACTGTGCTGCGTCAGCATGCTGGTAACAGCTGGTCAGGTGTCAGTCCTGGCTCCAACATATTGTTGGATTAAAGTTCCTCAATGTGATATTTCCACTCATTTCTTCTGCTTTTAACCACAGAATCACACAAGATTTTATCCTAATGTCATCGTCAAATAGCCAACTACACCGTCTGAAAATTTCCCAAAAAATTCAGGCTGAAGCAGCTGTCTGATTTAGAACACTTCAAACTGAACACCTGAAGCTTGGTAAAGCTGAAGAGAGGATCTTACAATGAGACATATTGAATACCATGAACATGGGCAGTGCTGCCTGTTCTGCTAGTAGTGCACATGTATGCCCTAACACGCATAATTCAGACACGAACACTACCTACACTGCATGATTGTGCATCTGTTCAGATTCAGGCAATGAAGATCCCAACTTCTGCTTCCCAGTGTTACACCTAAGTATTTGAGTAAACATAGTGCATACAGAAGAGTTACACTGGAAGACAGACTACATAATGCTTAAGAAGTCTCTAAAGCTCTGTGGATTTTACCATTAGAGTTTCTATTACAGCCTTGATGTAATACAACATCACACTTCTGAAAATAAGGTAGGAAGACTTAGATAATAGTAATATGCTCTGTTCCACTCAAGTGACAAGTATTTTCTGTTGTAAGTAAGGACTGCAGCCCTACTTTCTGATGGGAATGACAGGCTTCACCAGCTCTCTGATGTTAGGGTTCCTAAGGCTCCACTAGAAACTGTGGTGATCAGAAGGAAACAGTGAGTTATCTCTTCAGATATCCCTCAGGAATGCACATAAGCAAAAGTCTGCTAAGAAATTTCAAAATTTATTACTGGCATTGCACAGGATGGGTCTTCGCCACACATAAACTGGATCTTGATGGTAATGTTTCTTGCAGAAGCTGGTCGGTTAGCAAAATTCAGCCTCTGAGGGTAAACATAGAGGAGATTTCTGGAAAAAAGAAAAGAATGAATGAAACGGGTAAATGAAATTAAGTGCACAAACTAGCATTTTGCTGATTAGTCTCTCTGTCCTTCAAGTCCACCTGGGTAGTAAAAGCTTTGCCAAAACTTCATTTCAAAAGTTCACAAGGAAAAGATAAGTTTATGCTGCAAGACATAGAACATCTTATGTTTAAGCCTTCTCGACCGTAAGCTATCTTTGAGAAGGCATACTTCCTGGCTCTGTTGGTTTTGTGTTTGGAAATACACAGTTCCCAGTTACAAATGAATTAATATCTTTGCTTGATGTAATGAAAAGGAGGAATCTCTCAGGAAAGCAGCTTCCTTCTCAGCTGTGAAGAATCAGATTTTCAAAGGGGTAAGGAATCACTCAGAGGTGACAAAAACAAGTGAACCAGCAAATAAAACCAACAACTGAAGTTCATACATTCCTAGCTTATAGCAACAAAATGGCATATATTTATAGATTATTCAAATAAAAAAGCAGTATCAATGAACCTGAATAAATACAAACAAGAAATTTTGAATGTAATTCCAGAAATGGACATTTTTTAGTAATGAATATGATTAATGCTTTAAAATACAGCATACTTTGCTGTTTACTAGCTTCTGTACATGGACAGATCACTACATTTAAAAAGCACCTTTAATTTCTGTGGGGAATTTAACCTCATAGATGGTCTTCTAAGTTCAAAACCCAACAATTCTGGTAGAAGAGTCAAACATTAATAGAAAGCTTTTTCTCCAGTCTATGGCAAGTCTGAGATATCACCTAGGCCTGAATTACACATGCTCTGGCATCACAACTATGTCTATTTAATGTCTCATTTTCCCGGTATGACAAACGATTCTCACTGCTTGTCCTCTGAGTGTAAGGTATAAGGCTAGTGTTGGTGGCAGCATGCTGGCTTCCAATGAGAAACAACAAGAACTACACGTGGGCTTCCATGCCTTTTTTGGTCTGTGACAGTCAGAAGCTACACAGAAAATGTTGCTGTCCTTATCACAGATATCTCCTCAGCACCATTGTCAGCTGAAAATGTGGAGCAGCTCTGGAGAACATTGTCATTAAGTCAGACAGTCCATCCTCCAAGACCTGGAAAGCTGTGGTAGATTCTCCTTATTGTCAGGTGTCACAATAAGACAATACTCTTCAACTACGCAGTCCAAGCTACTTTGATAACCAATACATGCTACATAGGCCATGGCATGCCTTAGTAAATGAACTAGCATGTAACTTGCCTTTTCCTTTGTTCAGAACAGTACTCCTGCCTGCCACACTAATGCACTTTTTTCCTACCCTTCTTAAATGCAATTTCTGCTTTGCCAAATTCTCTCCAAGATGATATTAGGAAAAGCTAAGTGAAAGAGAGAAATGTATTGGTAACCTCCACTGAATTATGTCTGGGGGAATGACATATTAAATGAATGATATTATCAATATTAAATCTGCCAGAGGTGAAGAAATACATGTAGGGGAGGCTGCATAATCCAGTCATTGCTTCATTAATCTGAAGCCCAGCAGAAGATGTCACAAATCCATATAATGTCCCTGAGCACTGGATTTTACATTTAGATGTGACTTGAGATGAAAAGATATGTAAAATCACAGAGAGCTCTCTGCTGACTACACAACCAAGGAAGCATTATTCCAACAGGTACTATACCAAAGAGCTGAAGCTTGTGCCATTTATGCTCAAGCAGTTTTAGGGATCTTGCTTACATGTGTATTAAACCCATCAGCATCGAGGAAGAACAGGCAAACGCTGCGTCTGGATATCCTGCAGAGATGGAAGTGTTGACTGATTTTTTAAAGCAGGAAGGTGGAGAGATGATCTAAAGACATTCCTTCACACAGGCATGAATTGTAGATCCATTGCTGACCACTGTGTGAGTGCTACTGCCTATCGGTACCCATACCATTCAAAAGACTGAGAGGGAAACAAAGACAAGGAGCATTTCCATATGGCAGTTATCAGGGCTTTCAGGGCAGCACATACTGGACAGCTAGCATGCTCATAAGGATGTGGTGAGCTCCAGGAGGCATTGTGCCTCCCTTGAGGCTCTGTGCTGAGCAGAAACAAAGAACATGCCACAGCAATTACTTTTGGTCAGTGTGATGAAACTTCTGCCCTCACTCCCCTTCCAGAAAATGCAGGGCTCTACCTCCAGGTATAGTCAGATATACTCACAAAAAGCAAAAGAGCTATTCAGGAGTCAGTATGGGTCTATAGAAGCCATGGCAGAGCACCCAATTTCACTGAGATCAGAATCCCACAGGACAGCAGAGTCCTGGATGAGTCATGGATTCATACAGCTTCTGTGGGTTTGAGGCTTACCCAGAAGAGGGACAGTAAGATAAGAGGCTATTTCAGAATCAGTTACTTGCTGGGAAAACTAAGGGTTTGCCTAGCCTGACACAAGACAGCATGTAGCAATTCTCATTCAAGTTTGCTGACCTTCCTACACTGTCATGGAATTTAGCAGTGGCGATGTGATCACTTTCTATGGCCAAAGCGATGTAAACCTATCTTCTGCCAAAATGAAATGTAGGCAGTTTCAAGTCTGTGACCCTTCTCATTGAATATTTCTGTTTGTAATTATTGGTTGTGCATATGTGTGACATAATAAAATCCTTCTTGCAAAATTACACGTGTGAGGTGTCAACAAGTACATCTCAAACTTCTGATGAATATTAGGCATGTCTGGCAGAACCTTCCGATGTCTCTGTTCTTGATGCTTTGCAGTCCTCTACCAAACTAAACCCACTGTTCCACTGATAATACTCTCGCTTCCCCTGCTGCTTCCAGTATTATTAAATCCTGAGTGGCAGTGTTATTAGAGTGGATAAAATGAGTGGATATCCACCAGGTGTCAACTATTGCAATGTCAAGACACTGTAATAACAAGATGCTAGGTCACACATAAGGGATTGCTCAGTTGCTCAAATGAAGTATGAGAAGCTGAAAAAAGGAAGATAGTAACTATATTATAGAGCTGTGTTTTATACATCCATTTGCCATCCCAGGACCTGTGATTCCTCCAGCTGTACAAATAGAGGTAATCCCAATAATCAAAGAGTGAAATTTCTGACATACCAGGATTTTACACGTAACAGTGAACCTATTTGAAATATGACAATACAGCTGAGAATTGTGGTGAGATAATTTTGTCCTGGTATTTTTAACTAATAAATGACACAATGAAGGAGTACTAGTAAATACAGTAGGATATCATATCTTCCCAAAATACTGGTAACATGTCCCCCTGAAGTTACATGTGTTAGATAATGGGAGGCAATACTTCATATTTACCAGCATCTTGTTGGCATGGACTTTATGCAGTTCTAAAATTTCCATTGAAAATGCTTAAAAATCTTAGTGAATGATACAGGATTCAGCAGCATGGAAGATCTACGCAGCTAGAAGTCAACAGGTGGAACTTGAATTGTTTTAATTAAGCCACCTACTACCTCAAGTAATCCAGCACTATTAACAATTCTTGGATGAAGTTACTAGAGTGCTTTCACTCCAGTGAAAAGCAGACAAAGTGTCCTGAAGTTAGCCAAAAGATCTGCAGGCTTAGAAAGCAATGTTTTGGTTCTAAGAGTCCTGGTTGGGAGCTCATTACAAAAGAGCAATACTCAGCAACTTACTACCTAAACAGGGGCAGTATCAGTGATCAGAGGATCTTCATTTTCCTTAAGACGTTAATGGAAGGTGAAAGCATAAGCCACTGCCTGCTGAAGTGAGGCTGCAGCAAAACCGAATTAGTGAAGAAGATGATTTCATTCAAAACCATCTGGAAAGGTAGGCCCTTTACACTATTTATGTCTTTTGTGTTCTCAGTTACAGCTTCTTTCTTGAGGGGAAGGTGAGAGCATTCGGTGTTGCACTGACTGCTAATGATAACAATTAATGAGCAGTCCAGTTTTTCTGGGAAGCCATTGTGCTAGATAACGAAGCGCTTTCATCCCTACATCCTAGAAGACAAGCAATAGTGATACCTAATACAAGACAGGGAAAAAGAAGTGGGAAAAAATGGCCTGAAGTTTGGGGAATTAAGCCACAACAAAAATGTCCAGCAATGTTTGAACATAGTGTATAAACATGACTCTAAACTTTCTCACATTCCTGCATAGCAGGTATCTTGCTGTGGACGTGAATGTGCAGTTGGAGAATATGAGATACAATCAATAAGCCAAGACTTTTCAGAAAGTCAGTGGTAGAACTGGAACTGGATTTAAGAACGGCCATTCAGTCCTACATTACTTACGCTTTACAAAGTTGCTTGAATTGAATTACCTACATGTTAATTTTAATCTTTAATTCCTACAGGTCTCTGGAAGACTCAGTTTACTTCTTGAGAGAGAAAAGAGCATTAGCTTACTTGGTATACATTATACACTATTTGCATTTGATTTTTGTTGTTTTAAAAGTTTTCCTTAACAAGATTTTCTTGCTGATAGTGCTCTTTTGTTTTGTTTTTGTAGACCAAAGAACAAGTTAGTACCGAAGCCGAAGAACAATGGCATCAAAAATACAAAATTAGATTTGTTTGGAAGGCAAAACACAATATTTATCAGTATATGACATATTTTAAATAGTATTAAAGTGCTCAGCAAAATGTGAAAGCAGATATTGTACTAATGACTTCTGTACAGAGAGCTAGCAGCTATTAAAGACACCAATTTGTCAAGACTTTTTTCAAATGCTGTTGTTGCATTTTGAATTGCACTTGCTTAAAAGTCTGCTGAAAATAGTTTTCAACAATCTAATTTATGTTGACAAATCACTAATAACCCAAATATTTTGAAGAACCCAACCCCCACCCCCACCCAGTTAAACCACTTGCATTTTATTATTTTTTTAAAGAATAATTACCATTTCATTAAAGTCTTTGGTTTTGTCTGGAAGTTTAGACAAGTCTGCATTTTATTCAGTCTCTGCTCAGTGACTACACAGAGATCATCATGCCACAGTGACATGTTTTCCTTTCTGCCTGTATTACATAATTAATGAAGTGTGTTATGAGCAGTCAGGTGTAACACCTCATCTGATAGCACTGCAACAAACAAGCTGCCTATGGGACAGGGTATGCACTCCCAGAATCCTATTTGTGAAGTTTTGGTTTTCATGGTTTCTGTTTTGTTATGCAGTATTTGACAGTCATTTTTGTCTGAGTAAAAAGTAAAGAAAAACTACGAAATATTCTATGAAACTTCCTACTGCTGAGATAGTATAGTAGATGGCCAGGAAATGTTATAGAGCTTGGAAAAGAGCAGGCAGTTGTTTGCGTTGGGATAAAATCATGTGTACTTAGGAGCAGAATAAATCAGGATACACACATCTCTGTCTGAAACTGTAGTAGCTCGCTTAAGCTGCTTCCTTCACCTGCGCATGACAGTGCAATACTAATCTCCATTTTGTTTACTTTAAAAAATAAATTAGAAGTGCTAGCATCAATGACTATGCATGAAACTAGAGCATTGGCCCTGTAGAAGATGCACAGGGCTACTGTGCTCTCTCCAGATCCTGTGGCAAGAGGCAGAAAGGAGTAGATAATGCTGTGATGGCAGTACCAGGAATAACAGACCATTGTACAACAATAGCTTTTTTTTGCTCAAAACTAGTCAAGGATGCAGCAGAATGATTACCACTAAAGCAGAAAGCCTCCAGTTCACACTGCAGACTACAGCAAGTATGAGCATAGTGCCCAGTGGTTTGCAATTAAATGAAACAAAACAGCAAAGGAAAGGTTTGTGTCCCCCCACCCCACTTCCAAAAATCCCCTATGTGTTAGGTACTTTCCCTATCAAAGACAGGACTTCCTGTGCCTGGTTAAGCTGAGTTACGGCTGAATCGATGAGACAAATCCCTCTTTCTCAGTACCAACATTTCATAGTGGCAGTAAGCAGCATAATTTTCACTTCTATTTAATGAGAAAATAAAATGATAAACAAACTTTAAATTTTATGATTTTTCCCATTAAAAAGAGAAGGGTATTGAAAGAAATAGATCTTGGAATGTTTTGACATTTTCAGGGAACTATTTTTATTAAAGAAATGTAGGTACACAACAAAAAGAAGTGCTCAATTTCACAGTGCACAAAGAAAGTGGGCTGGCTGATCTCTCTGGCATAAATCAGAAATAGCATTATTTAAAATAATGACATTACACCAGTATAAAAACTGGCAAGAGCTAAGTTCAAAGACTATAACAGAGGATTCTGCTTCTCCTATCACAAAGGAAAAAGCTATTGTTAGAGGGGGAAAAAGACTTCTTTCTGTCTGAAATATCTTACATTGGCAAAAAAACCCACTCAAAACCAAACCTCAAATAAAGAAAATTTTTGGATACCTTTTAAATATTTAGGGGATAATCTGAAACTAGATGTTTCATTAGTATTTGTCTGGACTTGTATAGAAGTATTACTATGCCAGTAAGGTCTTACCAGCCTGTATTTTTAAAAGTTTTCATTTATTTGTTATTCAAGCACATTTACATACGTAACCCTCTCCTACACCATGGTAACATTAATAGAAAACAGGCAATTATTTTATCCATTTTCATTCTTTTAATTTCTAAATCTATAGCACTGGTGAGAAAAAATGATGGTTTGCAGACTTACAATCAAAAATTAGGGAACATCAAATCACATGTAACACACTAGCAGGCTATGACACTCAGTTATGACTAAATGCTAGCAATTTGTTTAAGACAGGATGGTTCTACTCTTCAAATTAGAGGAAAGGGAATAAAATCACATGAAACAATGTCTGGCTCTATTCAAATTCAGTTACTTTGCATAGGTTAGTTCAATCTTAGGCTCAAAACAGTATTCACCATGCAGAGAACTAAGCAAGGAGAATCGTGTGACAAATTAAGCAAAGGACAGGGAGGCTCTGCAGAGGGGTCTGGACATGCCGGACCGATGGGCCGAGGCCAGCTGGATGAGGTTCAAGAAGGCTCCGTGCCGGGTCCTGCACCTGGGTCACACCAGCCCCACACAGCGCTACAGGCTGGGGCAGAGCGGCTGGAAAGGGCCTGGTGGGAAAGGGCCTGGGGGTGCTGGGTGACAGCTAGCTGAATGTGAGCCAGCAGTGTGCCCAGGTGGCCATGAGGCCAACAGTGTGGCCAGCAGGACAAGGGAAGGGATTGTCCCCATGTACCTGGCACTGGTGAAGCTGCACCATGAATACTGTGTTCAGTTTTGGGACCCTCACTGCAGGAGGGACCTAGAGGTTCTCCACGCTCAAAGGCAACAAAGCTGGTGAAGGGTCTGGAGCACAAGTCTTCTGAGGAGCAGATGAGGAAACCAGGGTTGTTTAGCCTGGAGTAAAGAAGGCTCAGGGGGAACCTTATCACTCTCTACAACTACCTGAAATGAGGTTGTAGGCAGGTGGGTGTCAGTCTCTTTTCCCAGGTAACAAGTGATAGGACAAGAGGAAATGGCCTGGAGTTTTGCTAGAGGAGGTTTAGATGGGATATTAGGACAAGTTTCTTCACTGAAAGGGTTGTCAGGCACTGGGACAGGCTGCTCAGGGAAGTCAAGTTTCTTCACTGAAAAGGTTGTCAAGCACTGGGACAGGCTGCTCACCAACACCCCTCCCCCCACCACACACACGCTCTCCTCTACCTACCAACCCGCCTCCCCCCACCACACACACCTGAGCCACCATTCCTGAAGGTATTTAAAAAACATGTAAATGTGGCACTTAGGGATGTGGTTTAGTGGTGGACTTGGCAGTGTTAGGTTTACAGCTGGACGTGATGATCTTAAAAGTCTTTTCCAACCTCAATAATTCTATGATTCTAAACACATTGGCCTACGTTCCCTAACTATGCTTTTGCTTACCAAACAAAGCACTGGCATGATTGTATGGCAAAAATGTCACACATATGGCTAGCTGATTCTAGCTTGTGGGAAAATGAGATGCTTTCAATGGCACCGCACAAAGTGTTACTTCCTGGATTCCACCAAGTTCCAGACTCTGCTGTTTCATAATGTTTGCAGAGCTGCCTTGACTGATTTTCTGGGGAACTGCTGCTGGAATGCATTAACAGTTTCAGTTGGCAACTCCCTTTTCTTGCTCCAAATATGTTTATTGTCACAAGGCAGCCAAAACATGACTTAGCATTTCTGTATGTTTTCACCATTTCCCCAGTGTATCTATCTAACTGTCTTCAGTGTTTTATTTGGTATTAACTTACTGAGTTTCTAGTTCACAGCATAACACTACTTATGGCATGTCAGTTGTGTCATCACCATTGATTCATTAATTAAGGTAAAGATTAATGAAGACAATTATTCTTTACAGATATTCTCTATATTATTACAAGTTAGCCTGGACAGATCCTACTTCATTTTGTTACCACAACTTTTACATAGGGTGAAAATCAAAATAGAGCCCCAAAAGCCTGAAAAGTTTAAGCATACTGGGTGTGAACTCCTGCTCACAGTGCAACTGTTGAGCTATAGCAAGTGTTTCTTGCAATGTGTGTGTGTGTGTGTGTGTGTGTTCAATACAGACACCCTAGGAACTGAAGGATACTGTGGAGACACCCAAACTTGCTTCAGGAGAAGCACAAATTAATTTTCAGCATGGGGGCTTTGATATTCATGATGTCTGGCTGTGGAAGTTTACCTTGGTGAGAACTAAAGAGAGAATATTCTGTGCAGACTCAACTTTCTAGCTCAGCAACACAGGGGTTGCCAATGCTTTTAATTTTCAAAAACTGACCTTGAGACACTATGAGGCTGCACACTGAAGCTGACATGTACTACTCCTTACTGTGGCCAGAAAATTACTAGAAAGTTAAAACTCTATCTTATTTTTTAATTAAAAAAAGAAAAGGCATAATTACTCAAGCTCAATTACATTTGCTCTTTCAATTGTATAAAAATTACTTCCCCTATATAAATGTCTGCATAAAACCCCTAAAAACTGAAGGGTGAGGGGGCGGGGGTGGAGGTGGGAGGCAACATTCTCTTCTCTCTGATACACAGAGAAGACAGAAGTACTATAATACTCCGCGTTTTAGTATTCTGGTGCAGAGAGCCCAAATAAACTGCCCTCAGGAGTTTGAATACTGCAGATTCATGGCACAGCCCAGAGCTAACTCCTCCAAAACTTCTAATGAGGCTTACCCATTTCAGGGCTGACATCACACTGCAAGTTGTTATCTTAAAATAAGACGCCACTTCCTCCTCATGCTTTTCTTAAAAGCTGAGACCCAAATCCAGGTGTCACCAACAGTGCCACTGGCTCTCCAGTTCCATGAAGGTGGGGAGCACCTCCTCAGGATAAGTTAGTCTGCAGTCTTGCAGTTCTTATCTGTACTGAACCACAAGTCTTGCCCTTCTCTTCTGCCCTCCTGGGTGGAGTCAGGTGAGTGGGTGGGAGAGGTGGCTCTTCGCTGACCTCTGCTCAAGAAGTGAATAAGCTTTTAGATCCCTTTATTCAGCATCCTCATTCTGTGATTCCTTATTGATAGTCACATTGTTGCCACTAATGCTGTTCAGTACCTAGCCACTGTTCAAGGGATCAGAAAAGTCCCTTAGAATAGCATCAACTACTGTCATAAGAAGTATTCCGCTTTACTTCCACGCCTTCACTAACACAATGGTCGCATGTAAGTAGTATTTCTGCATCTATAATACTGCAATACACCTGTTCTGAATTATTGCGAGTTGGCTGTTACCGGTATCACTGCTCACTAGCACTACTACGCTGCACAAACATATTGAAGTACATGCTTTTGATATTCATTCTTCTTGGAGACTCGGACGTGCCAGACCACTAAGAGATTATGAGAATTGCTCAGCTGTGCTACTGAACACTGTGGCCTCCTTGAAACCAGCATAGAGCAAACTTCAGAAAAGAAACAACATAGCTTATGGTGAAAAGTACACAGAGCAACACATTACTTCTCGGATGCTCAGATGACTCAAGAGTAGAAACCACCCACCGCAAACATCTGCCAAAACTGTTAAAAATTATAATAAGATTTACTGAGAAAAAAACACAGAAGAGGAAAGGGATTTCTCTCTCTCTCAAATCTGTAAAATCAATGAGAGCTGTTAGGGGTTTTTTTGGACATTTTAGAAACATTTCCAAAGGGCAACATAATTAGATTAGTAAATATACTATAGAACATCCTGCAGGCATTTTGTCTTATAATGGTTAGTAAGATTTAATGATCAGCCTAAAGCATAATCTTTAACATTTTAATAAATATTCTTAGTTTTTATTTCTGGGGAAAAAAATCTAAATCACAATGATTTTTGAAAATGGATCTTAAGAAATAAAAAATATATATGCTTTCTCTTACCTATAAATGGTATGGGGAACATAAACTTCTCTAATTGGGAATTCCAAAATCTCTTTGTGAGGACGACTACGGTTTTCTGGAAATGGCTTCACTGGTAGTAATTCTGGTGTCAGACAATAACCAAGGCTTTCTGGAGCTGGAGAAATTTCCAGTTTAAGTGTTCCTTAAAAAAAAAATAAATCAGAAAATCTCAGCAAAAATATAAAAAGTAATCAATGTGTAATAAAACAAAAAAGAAAATAATATGTGAGGTTACATAGCAAAAGTGCAGGAATGAGAACTGGATCTTCAGCTTGAAGGCTGCATGAGGCTGAAAGTATAGGTGTAGAAAGATACACAGGAAGTAACATACACACATCCCTACACATCAGGCCAATATATAGCTCTTTATGTCTACCCTGTACGATTTCAAAGAAACAGGGAAGAAAGAAGCGATGCTATATGCTAGGTTGATGTTCTAGTATCTTTCCCACACAAATAATTCAAAATTTGTCTGGGAGACAAATAAAGATAAAAGGGCTGCTGTGTAATACAGTTGTCTTTCACTCCCCCAGCTCAGGTTCTGCTCTGATTAATCTCTGTCAAAATAGACACCACCCACCAAGAAAGCCAGGCTTCCTGTGGTGAGCAGTTAAACAGTTAATACAGATAACATTTACCCAAGTATAATTAGACTTTAAATTCTGTGTTGTGATAGGTGAAAACCATTTGAGGAACTCAGACTTGTCATTTCTGGCAACCAGCTAAAAAGGCAAAAAAACTTTGCACTCAGTTCATTTTCTTTAAGGTCACTCTACAACCTGGAGGACCTTGAGCTGTAATCCATGTAAAATGGAAAAATAAGCTGGTCAGGTTTTTTGCCAATAGCCAAACACTGTCTCTGCTTCTCTACTTTGTTAACTATCACTGACTCAGATACCCAAATGAGATGAAATATGTACACATTTTAGTCTCCCTCTGTAAAATATGACCCGTTTTAAAATGTTGCAGGGAAATAGTAAGGATCTTAGAAATTTACTTTAAAGCACTGTCTTCAAACAGTTTGAATAATAACAAAAGAGATCCAGTAGATACACTGTAAATTAGGGAGGAAAGCAAATCATTTTATAATATCCAGCTAAATATAAATCTCCATACTCACTCATACAGAAAAAAACCTCAAAAACATCTGTGCTTAGGTAGACACTGGGAACCCAAGAAGTTCCATAATAGCACATACTATAGACTTAAAACCCAAGTTAATTACATTTTGGGGTTGGAAATTACAGAACAATTTAGGGGAGAAAAGTACATATATCCTTTCCCAAATGAATTTTCCAAAATGAATTGTGTACCTGGTAAAGTCTTAATTCTTCTCTGCAAGGAAGATGATCTTTTAAAATCAGCTAAAAATTTGAACAGATCTTCATCACTGAGCCTGTCTCCTTCCTAGAAAGGAGAAAGACAAAAATCAGTACTTTTATAACAATACTCCAGAACACTTGGAAAAGCTTGTCGGTGAACCATATCCTTGAGGCATGCAAAGCAAGCGGGTTACTGCCTACTTGACAGCAGATATCCTCTGTCCTCACACAAGCATCACTGGTAACTTTTCCCAACACAGTTCACATTACATAGACGAAAAATGTCTTAGGCAATCAGAAATAATGATTCTCCAGTACCTGTTTAAAGAAGGTGCTGAGGGTCAGAGAGATTGTTTTGAAGTTTGATGCTGGATAGCTGTCCTCTGCACTAAGACTCCTCTCAGAAAGTCGTCTTGCCTGTAGAAGTGTTGCCCTCTTGTCACTAGTGGATCCTTTCCCTTCAAAGGGAAATTAAACATCAACATGCTTTGTGTTGCTTTAGTACAAAGACCATCAGAATACACAGAAATCCACAACTTCCCAGCAACATCAGAGGACAGAGTACCTAAAACATCAAACATTCCACTACTTTTATTTCAGCCTATGTGAAATAGTGGAATGCTAGGACACACCTAGTGAAGTGACATTATTTCTGTTGCAGAGCACAAGCTTATTCAAATTTTTAGTTCATGGGTATAAAGCACTTTGGTCAATGCTGTTGATCAATGGTCCTATATACTCTAGAAGCTAAGGTGATACGTATTTTGCTTGCCCTGTATTGCAAACAAACTCTATATAGCAAAGGGAGTTTTACTTCTACGAGCCAGTCTTCAAAAAAATTCAGGCCTAAAACATGGAAGAATATTTAGCATACATAAAAATAAATATGCAGAGATGAAACAATAAGCATATTAAGTTGTATTTGTACCACTGAAAAGAAAGGCTGAGAAGATACGACTTCGAACGTATTGTTCACTCTTGATGCCAGAGTGAATGACGTTTTTTCCTATGCACAGTCCTACCAAAGAGTCACTTTGCATTAGTTCGGAAAGTTAGACAACTACCGTTTAAACTTTCAGCTTCAGGTATATCTCGTTCAAGTGTGGAAAGGTTGAAGTAATTAGTTAGGCTTATGGGAATCCAGGCGAATGGCATTCTGTATTTCCCCAACCGCTGACAAAAGGATTCAGCTTGGGATTTCAGTTTTTCAATTTTTTCTTTTGTCTAAGACAAAGAACATAACAACTGTTTAAAAAGCAATCTGTTATTTTAATGCTACTATAGATAAATAATGGAAATTACATAGTTACAGTTCAATAAATAATTTGTATTCTTATCTCTTGTGTTTTCTTTGCTACATCACTATTATGATCATGGTTGTTTTGATTTGTACATTCACTTCTCATTTCTTTTAAAGGAGTTCATTGTCATTATAGAAAAAGAGAATACAGATCTTTTTGCAGTGACCCGCAAGCCCACCATGAACAGTCACATTAAAACTTTAGCAGGTTCTAATTCTTTCATCAATTACAGAAACAATATTCTGCTGAAAGTAATATTCTAAAGCTGAGAGATGTGTGGAAGTCCAGCAAACATTGTCAGTCTGTTCCAGGGAGGTAAATGACTAGGAATTTCTTGGATAAAGTTCATGTAATTTATGGATGACAGCACTGAACTGGCCACATACACACTACAACAGGTTGTTTGCCAATCCAAATCAATAACATGTCTCTGAGGTACAAATATTTCTGCTAATGCCACATTGCACTGTCATCTCCATTGCTCACTCCTACTTGCTTCATGACTCAAGACTTCACCAGTGTTAACTTCCAAAGGGGTCAGTAACGGAAGTGCACCTTGCTTTCTCATGACTTCTTGCTGTTGCTCACAGACACAAGACTGCTTGCAACATGGAGGCACCAGCTGGCTTCCTTACCAATGTTCTTGGTATTCTGTCCTATTCCAAAATAGTCTGATCTTTCTCTGTTTTTTTCCTATGCATGCATTTTTTTATCTAAACACTCTTCATAGTTATTTACTTACCTTGCCAGCCTCACTTTCTTTAAGAACCATGTAGGGTTCTGCACAGTCTCCAATTTCTCCTTGCTGAAGCACTTTTTCTATCTACAAAAAGCAGTAAAATAAGATGCTAACAATGGAAAAATATCACACAAACAGTAATATGTTGCTTCTCTAGCAGTATGAAAAAGCCTGCCTAAATGTGCAATAAAGAATTCTAAAAACTGTCTTTATGGAGAAACTGATACAAAACTTCCTCCTAGTTGTCTATCTGATTTGTTAGAAAACAGAAAATACATATGTGACAACACTGTCAATCAGGAACTGCTGTGTTTTCATTGAATTAGGAAAATTAACACATTCCAAATGAAAAAGTTCAAGCTAACTCAGTTTCCTAGCTAAATAAAATGACACGAAATGTTCTAAACCAAAGCCAAAAAACCTTCCGCAGAACGTAATTAAAATTAAAAAAAAAAAAGTCTTATTTCACTTAACTTTAAATTTCCCTTAGGCAGAGACAGGTAATTCTAGATACTTAGTAGAACTAGTAGAACACAGGGTATCAATATAACTTCTTAGACTGGGAGTGAGATATACCAGTGGACACCTGTACTGTTAAAATATATCAGAATTCATCTCAGTTACAGAAAACTCAAATTTGTCAGCTCCAGGAACTCAGACAACAGGCACAGCCAGGAACAGAAGAATAGTGTTGAAATGGCACTGTAACATACCTTTATTACTAGGTATATATCTGACGAGGGGTAAGTGACAGAAAATACTGCTGATCTTGCCTGAGTAGACAAGTCAATGGAGGGTGTATGAGAACGCAAAAATCCTCTTAATGAATCAGGATTGAGGTCACAATGAAAATTTTCTGAGATCTTGAAAAGAAAAAGAATTAAAATGCATTGCAAAGCAAAAATGCATTAAATTTTGTTTTCAGATAAGTCAATAGTAACTAGAATTACAAAATGAACAATTGCAAGTGTCACTTTACCTGAATAAAAAGAATGCTGGATCAGTCAGCATGTGTGAAAATGCTGCATGTTTTTTTCTAAGTTTTCCTAAGTTACTACTCCAGAGATAAAAACCAAGCCAACTGAACAAAAATATTGTGTGCACACTTACCTTTTTTCTTTCTTTTATATCATAGAGAGCTATGCATGCAAACAAAGGTTCGATCTCTATATCAAACCTGTTAAGGAAAGACACATGGGACACTGATAAATACTGCACCCTTATGCCTGTGTACAATAAGAACTGAAAGGGCTACGTTTAAACTGGCACTTCCATTAGAAAACAAGGAGAAATATTTCATTCCAGTCCCTAGCTCTTTCAAAGTGTGAAGGATTTTTTCATTAGCGCATTTTATTAGATGATTTCAAGAGGAAAGGAAGGGAATTAAATCGCATGCAATGTATTTTCTAAATTTGTCAGAAAGTTGGACATCAATTAAAAACAATCATAACTTGATTTTTTACTTCTGTTATCAAGTCCAGTAGCATGTACAGAGACCAACTCAGTGTGTTAGAAAAACGTAATTTGGGCTCATTCCCAACTCCTTTTCACCTTGACAAGTTAAAGACTCCTTTAATGATGGATAGAAGTAGTCCTCTGCTACACTAAAAAAGAATAAGCAGGCATGTAAACGCTTGCTGAACAGGACAGCTGCAGTGGTGTAACGGGGTCAGCAGCAGTGCCTGGGTATGAACTGAGAAACAGCAAGTGAGGCCCGTGAAGGATACTTACTTCAGAGTCTGCAGCTTCACCAAAATCCTGTTGCCCAGATGTTCCCTTGGGCGATCAGGCACTGGCCGTATCTCCACTGCATCCTCCTATCATTAAACAGTTATTCTAGTCATACTGAATTAAAACAACTGTAAATTTACATACTTACATAAGACTTTATGTGACATTAAATGGGCCACTGCTACAGACCAGCATCTTTCCCCATTCAGCAGGCATTTCATCTCTTCAGAGATGAAAGAAAATTGGTTTTTATTTCTGAATATTTACATCTGCCATTTATACTGAATATTTACATTTCTGCCCCCCCAAGCAAGCGTTACAGGGAAGGGTAACACCCTGACACAATGCTATCACCAGCATGAGGAGGCTTGGGAGGGGTATAACAAAGCCTCAGATCTGTGTACAACCCCCTGAATGCATATTCAAGGTGGCTGACAGGAGCCCATGGTGCCATGCCTTCACCACGTTATTATCCAAGGTAGGTTTGTATCCAGGCCACTGACCCTGGTTTTCAACCGTGGTGCAGCTTTAACATTAAATGTGCTGGGACAGCCAGTTCAGGGAACCCTGTGGGCCAGTCAGCCTCCGCACTCACCTCATCCATGGAAGGGTAGAGAGCGAGGAGCTCGGCGTGCCTGTTGGTGCGCCGTGCCTCCTCGTTCTGCCTCTCAAACTCCTCGGTGCTGACATGCCGCAGCAGGTTTTCCAGGCGGGGGTCCGGCTGCAGGCTGCGCAGGTCAAAGTCAGAGGCGGCGAGGGTCGTCCTCGAGGCCTCCTCAGGGAGTGTGTGGACATGTTGGGGCCCCACCTGTGGGAAAACCACAAAACACTGATCTGTGGCTTGGGCACCAGGGTGCCAGCAAACACCCTGCGCTTGTCCAGCAGAGCTGGCATGAACGTGACCTCTGCTACGAGGCCTAACACAAAGCATGGCTCTCTGCTCCATGCCATTACAGAGATCCCAGGATCCTTCCTTTGGGGAAAGCTGCTATATCTGATCACTTTTCCCAAAGTAAAGAAAATGTACCTGAAAGTTTGTATTGCTGGAATCCAATGTTTCTGATTCAAATGTTTGTTTTTGAAGCGTCTTGTGAAAATTTTTTCGGGATCCCTTGTTTTTCAGGCTGCAAGTATCTGAATTTCCTTGGTTCCTTTCACAGAGAAGCCCAAGCAAGTCAGCATGAGGAGGAGTTAAAGGAAAATAAAACAGAAAAGACAAATAATAAAAAAAAATACTAAGCAACTGGGAACGTTGTTGTGCAAAAAAGCAGCATAACACAAGTTTTTATGCAAAAATGTGACATTTCACAACATTTAATTGTTTTATCACACCACTACAATCCATCATGTACATTAAGAATGGTTTTAAAAGGAAGAAAATTAATTCAGGTCACTTTTGCATAGACTGTGAGCCTGAGACAGCAGCAAAACCTGACGTAGGTACAAATCCGGCTCTGGGCTCCTCAAAAGACACAGTGATGATTTCAGTGACCTTAAAATCATGGATCAGGATCACTTCTCTTGTGGCTGGCTCTTTGCTCCTGCAATTGTACATCAAGAAGCTTACTGCTCTTGTCCTGGACCTAGCTGGTATCCCAAGTTAATCACAAACACAACCTACACCTTTCAAACGATGCCTCCTTTTGAAGAGGGATATTTCTATGGCTAAACATAAAGCTCTCTGCTGGCAAATTCCCAAAGTTTTGCAGGAAGGTGCCAATTTCAAGTTAGATTTTTGTGGCCGATCAAAAAACCCAGCAGGTACCCTGAAAAAAGATAAGACGCATGCAGAGCTCTATTTATTCTACCTTAATATGGGATTTTCTATATCCTTTGATGGCCTTTTTGCAATCAGCCTCCTTAGTTACAGTATCCTGATTCATCCATTTTCCTTGTAACACTCCCAAAGCAATGCCTGAACATCAGAGTACTTTCATGAGGATGCCATGATAAGCAATTATTGATCAGGGAGACCTCTTTTTACTACATTTTGGGACTAACTGAATTATATGCTCCAATATGTTTTTATTTTAACTGCATTTTAATCATTTACCAGTTCACTGCAAATGAAAACTGAAGTAATAAAAGAGACAATCCCAGCTTTCCTTGGATGTGACCTTGCTTTGGAACTGCTTTAATCACCCAGAATGAAAGACAGAAATTCTGCATGAGTTTACTTTAAGATATTTCAGCATCCAGAAGAGGTTTTGTTGATTATTTTTTCACTATCTCTGGTGGCAAACAAATGATTAATGGAGAGATTTATGTACCTGAGATGACATTTTCCCGATAGTGTACAAGCTATGCTAGAAATGCCTTTCCCCTAAAGAATTCTTTGAAAATTTATTTATATTTTTTATTTATTTTGAAAATCATAGTAGCAGTTAAAACCCACCAAGAGGAAAACCCTGCTTTTAGTGCACGTCAGTTTAATGGCCACACACTGAATTAAGAAAATGGGAAGGAAAAGGAGGAAAGGACCACTGAAAGGAGAAATTGACAGGCATAGGAACAAGCCTCACATTCAGCCTCTGGCAAAAACACAGGGACCCCTCAGCTGTGTCCAGCCCCTCTGCCACATACCTCTCTGCCCTGGGGCACAAGGACCTCCTCTGCTCATGCCACCCAGTGAGGATTCTTCAGTCTCCTGTTCTGAACCTTCACATCCACAAATGCATGAGAGTCACTTACACACTCCTTTAATTTATAGCTCACCAGACCATATGTTCAGCAACCTGCCCTATGAAACTTTGTCTCCCAAGCAGGCAACTACAGATTTTCCAGTCCTTCTCAAAACAAAGGAAAGCTTTCTACAACTACTTTTTCTCACCTCTCTTGATGTCTTTTCTTCCTCTCATATCTGTTTTGAGAATAGTGTCCAAGCATAACATGAGACTCCCAATAACAATCTATCAGGGGTTTATGTGACACTGCAGCATCTTTTACACTTTGCAATTTTTAATAACTTGCTTGCTTTTTTAGCCACAGCAGTCAAAGCTCAGCTCTCTAGCAGAGCCCTTAATCTTGTTTACCACAGACTCAACTGCTCAATAAAGTTTTTGAATGCAAATTTGCCTTACCTGAATGAATGAAATACAGTAAAATACATGACAAACCTTTCCACACATGTGTATTTCTGTGGCTCCATTCACATTTCTTCAAGCACACCTAAGTGCAAAAATAGCTACGTTCTATTTTTCACCTCACCTACTTTACTGCTCACTCCCTACTTGTATGCACAGACAAAGCTCCCTGCTGTTTTTTTGCAGCATGCTCAGAAGAACACTGAGTAAAAGAGGTAGTGCCTGTGCTCGAGTGGTGCAGGTGGAGAGCCTGCAAAACCCACTAGCTTATTTTTGGTAACTCACTGTGCAACAGTTCTGAGAAAATAAATTTCATCAGCACCCTTGGAGGAAGTCCTTTAATAACCCTCAGCGGCTGCTCCGTCCCTGCACAACTAAACAGTGCAATTCCTTTACAATCATGCAAATCAACCCATAATGCACTGACCACTGATGTACATCAGGTCAGAAAAACAGAGAGTAGCAAGGGTGGGTGAAGGGGCACAATGAAATGGCAGCAAATAGGCCAGTGCTCTACCATTGGCTGCTACTGCTGCTTCTCAAAAACATGGCATGAGCACAGGAGGGTATGAACAGGAAGCAGTGCAAAAAAGTAGAGCTCTGAAAACCTTTTTCTGAAGAACAGGACGGGTTGATGGGGAGGGAGGTGAGCTCCACTAGCACAGCGAGAGTCTGGGGACAGACACACACACAACCCCCACAAGAAAGCACTGACTGAGAATTCCCTTCACATTTAATACATGAAATGGAATGAAATGAAACCATAAAATTAAATTAAAATAAAACAAAGGAAATTAAGTCAGTTGTAATGACTGCAGGTCCAGTTCTGTGTGTTGAATTACACTGACCCCAAATACAGAAATCGTTTACTGATGTAAAACAGTAAAGTTGGATTTTACATTAAAAATTCCATGAATACAGTCAATCACTACTGGAAAAGCCCATAATCTTTAGGGTTTTGCTGCTAGCACTCTTTTGTTTTCAGACACCATTAGAAATCAGTTCATGTTGAATTTTCAGGACATGGAGGGGAAAATGAAGCACATACAGATGTAATCTTTATCCCTGTTACATTTCTTTTTCGTGTGATCAAATAATAGTAGCATTCCTGATTCAGAAAAATCATCATTACAGACAGGTGATGTGATTTTCTTCCCAATTATTTCCCAGAGAGCCTGATAATTAAAAAGCAGATGTAACAGTATTTAGCTATGGCCCACCAGCTCAAACAAAACAATAGTTTGACACATACTCCTGAAAAGTTAGTTCTTGCCTTCAGTCACTGATTCAAATAATTATTCTTTAGGATTAATTATAACACCATGCATCTCTTCTCTGACAAATAAGATGCAAGGTATTTTCTATTTTGTTTACTTATATGTAGCTTACTTTCGATTTACAATGAGCCACTCCCGGATATATGTCTGAACGCAGTCTCTGACATGTGAGTCCAGTTCAACCCTGGGGAAAAAGCAACACATTGTAAATATACCTTTTTATATACTATCATACCTTAAGGACAAAGAAAGTTATCGAAACATGCTATTTGGATAAAGGCCTCTCTATTAGTCCTCTCCTGTATATTTATTTTACTACTAAACTACTATTTGAGGCTTAAAGAATTTTGTGTACTGCATTAATTCCCTGATGCAAGTTTTTGTTACTGTTTATAAATTAAGAAACATACATTTAACAGAGGTAACAGTTTGTCATACTATGCATTTCATTAATATACGATCGATGTTGCTATAAAATACAGCAAAATAAAAGAAATTATACCAGGTACTCATCTTTGTGATTTTCAAAACCTGATTACAAGTCTCAGCATATAGAGGTATTATTCCATAGTCATCAGCTCCTGGACTCTTACAAATACATAGTCTCTTGTATGGTTTTGGTGTTAATTTTTTCTTTCTCATAGAAATCAAGAAAATTCCAGAAAGGGGCCCTGAGCTTTTAATCAGATAGCATAATATAACTTTAAGACCTAAGAATATGTTCTAATTTAATTTTATGACTTTCAATCAAGTCTCAGTTAATGTAGGGGGTTGTTAGTGTTGCCTGATAGACTGGCTACTGGTTGGAACTGAAATATTATAAGCTGAAGTTGATGACTGTGAATTTGCTTCATAATGTTGTAGCATAACTCCCCTATGCCTATTCTAAAAAATTTTAGTGACCTGTGCCAGAATCACTTGTTATGTCGTCCAGTCCAAGGAGTAAAAGAGTAGGGTACATGTGGAATGCAGGAATGGGTGAAAGTTATGATACTTTTTAGCACTTTCCACCCAGAACTCTTAACAGATTTGCAACCGATTACCAAGACCAAGTAGCAACTGATTTGGGTTCATGCATGCACTGCAGGATCAAGCCTTGGTCGATAACAGACTGCTGTGTGTCCCTGCCACTGGTGGACTGACATAGCTCATGGTCACTTCCTGCATCTAGTTTCAGGCGGGATGTATGTTTCCAAGCAGGCAGGACATTAACCCAGTTTGGTTGATGGTATCTGTTTCCTGCTCTGGGTACACAAAGACACCACAGACTGCATCACCTGCAGGCAAATCTTTGGTGCATGCTCCTCCTGTGCTCTCATCTTCCCTAACACACCTGGCCATCCCTGACCAGGATTTTCTGTGAAAGCACTAATATCAATGATGGCAGTGTGAACAGTTAAATGAGAAGCTGCTGTGAAAAAATCTGCTGCAAGCGTATTTGTTGGTATTGATTATTTGAACTTTGCCACAGACTCCTTACAAAACCGTTAATGTCACTGTGTGGTACAAATCAGGCCTAAAACTGATTGCACAGCATGACTTTACACGTTCTCCTACTGGAAAAACAAATAAGTGCTGGTTTAAACAGCAAGCATGCTAGGAAGTCACCTTGGAAATAACGAAGAAATGGTCATCTTATTTTTTAAATCTCATTTCAAATTTAGAGAGTTTTTTATTATTTTTGTCCATCATTTAAAGAAATGGGAACTTCAAGCAGCAAAATATTCTGTCTCCCACATTCATTTTCTCTCCCCCATCCATAGGGAAACACGAATTAATGATAAAGATTGGAACATTTTGTATGAGTAACTTCAAGTGAAAATCACCCTTTGTGCAAATGCTACAAAATCCTCTAGGAGCTGTGTGATTCAAATTGTTCTCAGGTGACCTAGCATGGCATCTGGTCTCTACTGCTTTTGCTTTCCTGAACTTCCTGAGGCATGCATTGCGCCAAGAAGGAACTTGCAGGCTGAGACCTTGCTCAGAGGGAGGGGTTCTCAGCTAGTCCACAGCTGGCAAAAATCATATAAACTGTGGTTCCTGCTTAGCCTCATTACATTTGGTATGCTGGGCAGAAAATGCTGAACAAATAGCGCTGTTATACAGGGCTTTAGTTTATACGCTGGCTGTAAGAACTCTTGCAGGAATGGAGGGGGATGCAGGTCTAACCTGTGAGCCAGGATGCCACAAGCTAAGGCTGTTTGTCCCTTCCGTGTTCAGGTTCAGCACAGCAGAGAATATAGACTGTGCTGTTCATTTCCTGAACGTACTGAAAGGAGCCAGCCCCCCACCCCAAACACCTTGCATGGTTAGCTGTCTTCGCAGACATAGCAGTTCGGGGCTAAACTAATGCTGACTTCATGTTGATCTGGCTGTTACTGCTTGCAAAACTCTGTAGGCCTTTGTGGTTCTGCTTGAAGGTACCATTTACAGCAAAACAGTCCTTGAAGAGTATTTTGTATACAGTGCATAGGACTCTCCCAAACCACATGAGAAAACCCTTCAATACATCTTCTTCTCATTCAGAAAAATTCTGTTGTCCATAGTTTGCTTGTTTATCAAATCAGCTTAAATACTTCCAGAATGGCTGAGCACCAATATCAACACATGCTACCTATTTTAATTTAAAAGCTGTTGGAAACAGCGGAGTTGTATCTTCAATGTGAGCCTGAAACCAAAAGTGATTCCTATACTAGAAATTTAAAGGGTTTTTTTCCCCCCAAACCTTGTTTAGTATGAACTATTTCCCCCCATTTAAGCAAGAAAGGTACTGAGAAATAGATGCTTAAGCGATCTGATCAATGCCATGTAACACGTAGCTGGCAAACCCCTCTGAAACAAATCCCCACAAAAAAAAAGAAAATAAAGCTCAAACCTCAATCCTATGCTTACTACATGATTAGAATTGACTTTCATCTCTGGGATGACAGCTATAAAATTATTTTTTGTACTACCCTCCTGCCCTCCTTTAGTTCTCTTCCCTGTCTATGCCTACCTCATTTCTGCTGTAACAGCTAGCTCAGGAAGTCATGTAACCACTTGCATAATTTTAAGTGTGCAAACAGGCCTAACATAATCGATGGCAAAGTTCAGATGTCTGAAGTTCTGCATGTGCATAACGAATGGATGGATGGCAGACTGAGGTGTCTGGATCAACATCTTCAAAACTATTTTTAAACTTGCAGCATTTCTGAGGGAGAGAGAGTCTCCTTACCCATCTTCTGGCATAGCAGGTTGCAAAGTCCTACATTCTTTGGGTGTAAAGACAACGTCCAAGTCATCTTCAGGGAAGTCACCAAGTTCTTGTGCTAGTTCTGAGTCCAAGTTGTTCAGCCGTGACATTAGGAAGCCTTCAAAATCTACTGGGTCTACTGGGTCATAAAAAGAAGGCTAACGGAAGAAACAGAGGTGTTTATTTTTTTCTTAGTAATGTAATTTAGGCTTATTTACGTAATTCTTGTCATTTTCCCATTATTTATTAAATATCAGAAACAAGACTTCTAACTTTATGTACAATGCCACCCACATTTAACACAGGGAAAAGTTGCTAATGAAAGATTCAGCTGAAAAAAAGAAGGGGAACAAAGAGAAAAGTTTTAAAACACAAAGAAGAAATGGAAGATACTAAATACAATTTTGCACCTATTTTCCCTGTTGAGCTTTCCTAGATGCTGGTAGAAGGAGGGCTGACTCAGGTACACCCTGGATGCCCTCAGATGAGTTCAGCTGGATGCCCATGAAGTGCACTCAGTCCCCCTTGTCCAATCCGTGGTATTAAACAGAGTTATGAAAAAGGCAGCAGTGAGTAGGAACAATAGAGGATAAGGGCAGGTGACCAAAATGATAGTGACAGGCAGCGCCAGCTGGCAGGGAGCTGCCAGTGGACTCTACAGCACATGTGATGAAAGGCACTAGCAATAACGAGGCCAAGGCAGTAAGTCACGGAAGCTATGCTGAGCTAAGGACCAACTTATAAGCACCATGGCTGCCACTGTAAAGATGCCACTCATTTGAGGTGCTGTGCCTGAAAGATACTGACTATATGAAATGCTGTGTGCTTTTGACCCTTACAAAGCTGAGAGCAAGATATACCCAAAATCATAAGAAATTATTAATTTCCATCTCTGAATATTACTGGTTTGCATATTATTAGAGTTTTAATTGTATTAGCTTTTTCAAGGGTTAGTACAGTTACTACACAAAAGATTACATAGAACTACTAAAGTCGTTGTTGCAAACCTTTGATATCCACCATTTCTACAGCACATGGCACTGCATCTTGACAGAGAGCAGTTGTATCTGATTACATTTAATCAGCCATACTTACAAGAACAGCTGATCAGAACAAAGTTAAACAAGTACAAGCTCCGCCAGTTATACACGCTACAAAGCTGTCTGACTTTTTTTATCTGCTTAGTCTCAAAAACAGAGGCAGAAAATCTTGATATGGTAGCTAGAAACGTTCCATGTACACATAAATGTGACTTCATATGTTAAAAGCATATGTTATTCTACATATAGATAAAACTGAAAATTACTTTACTGGCTATATAGCCAACAAAAATAGCCTGTATATGTCTAGAAAATAAACATTTGCCCAGTTGACTACAGAGACCAGCTCTCATACTGTGAATTTTCTTGTCAAGTAACAAATAGATCTAAAAGCTACAGCTTTTACTATAAACTTTTAAACTATAGTTTATGTTCTGTGAGTTCCAGAAAGTATGAGAACATCCCAGCACAGTAAAAGCACAGAAAAATAATTAGAGCATTAGGATAATAGCACTGGAAGAACTTAGTCATTAGGAGGAAGAATTCCAGCAAAAAATAGCTATCAAATCATCCTTGTCTGTAAAGAGCAAGCACTGCACTGATTAGCCCAAACACCTTTCCCAAGACTGCCTTCTGAAGCTGCCAACAATAAATAGTCTGAACATAGATCATACAATCTATCTCTACAGTGCTGTTGATGGGATGTGGGGAAAATAAGACACCCAATGTCCCTATCAACACTGCCTTTATATTCAATGTTACTGTGGCTACTGTCTCATCCAACACACGTTCTGGAGCTATACTCCAGTGTTCTTCTCCGGAAATAACATCTGTGGGCTAAAATCAAGAAATCTTCTCTCATTATCACTGAATCCTACTCACGCAAGCTCTCACGGAAGTTGGCAGGATTTTTAACTAAGCATGAAATGACCTCTGCACATAATAGTGTTACACCCACAACATCAGGAATTTTAGCTCAATAGGACAATAAGGAATTCCACAATTTATGAAACATGCAAAGGTTCGTAACATGGCAAAGCTCTGGATAACTCTGAACTAAAATGGCTTCCACATAATACGTAACGTCAGTCACTGTAAATAGAAAGATGAGTTAAAGGTGATTAGTGGCAAATACGAGTTTTGGAGCCTTTTTAGTGTTCTGGAAATATAAGTAAGGAAGTTATTCAGCTAGTAAAAATTCAGAAACATCTTGCAGAAAGAAGCATATTTAGAAGAAATGTACTAAAACATCTAGGAGAAGCAAACCAAATCAAACTGTTGGAAAAAACAGATGTAGTAAATACTCCTGCAAATGATGTAGTAGAGACCTTTGAACACAATCAGCCACTACCCCCTGCACCAGGTTCCTCTTTTGTAGGGAAACTGTATTGGTCTCTGCATAAATAAAGACTCTGAGCTCACCCCTCTGCCTGTGCATTTATGGGATAGACCAAATTCTCTGAAAACGCCTTTGGAAAAATCTCTCTCTTTCTTTGCTCTTTTTATCCAAAGGGAAAACCTAAAACTGATAGTAATTCCAGCAAATCATAAGGCAGGCAGCTGAAGAGATACACTGTGCTGTTAATAAATTTTTAGGTTACATACTCTCTACAGTTTGTGTCTACAGTAGTGCCGAACATACTGGATCAATGGTTATGAGTAAATAGTGACCTTTATTAGCTATTGATTTTTTAATTTTCAGCATAGACTTGAATTTCACTTACCATACTGCCAGTGGGTAAAAAATTACACGGTAGTATATATATATCTCTATGAAAATCTACTAAAAAAAAATAATTCACAAAAAATTAAAGCAAACCACAGCTCAAAGTATACAGAAGTATATTACATCTTTTCAGTTGCTGAAGATGTCATGTTTTGCATACAAAATATTTTTGCTTAATACAATCTCATTTTTGATTAAGCATTGCACTTCCCTTCAGAAATCATACTTTTGCATTCTGACAATCCAATGCATTTCATTATGTCTTCTAATTTTTCTAGTTGAAGTGTTAATAATAATCTTTACTCTCTAGAAATGTGTGCTTTTGACTATCATATAGCAGACACAAATTTTAAAAAGATGGCGGAAAAGGTAAATGCATATGGAAGGTAATGGTTTCTCTAACAATTGGTGCAAAATTACTAAAGGAAACAGAGGTACTGTTTCAACTGAGAAGCCAACACTCCTTTTCACACATCATACAAGTGTGCAAAACAATTACTCTACAGAAAATGCCACGGATCATTACTGCAAACATACCTTTTTAAGGATGATGGTTTACAGGCATGTAGATTGTGACAGCACACAAAATGGCAGCTACGGCGTAATACTCGGTAAATGAAACGTTACCAAGTTTCTCAAGAGCAAAAGCAGTTGTCTGCATGTAGAGGGACCCAGCCTCCCCAGGCTGCTTAACCACAAGGAACAAGTTAAAACACCAGAGCATTTCAGATTAAGGAAGTGAGTACTGGCGGGAGGCCCTGACACACAGGAAGTAACCGCTTACATCTAGTGCTTTACAGTTTTCACAATCACTGGTGCACAAAGACTTCTCCTGCTTCTACTTATCTGGCCTCCCAAAAATAAGAAAAATTTAAAAGCATAGGAAGAAAGAGAGTATTAAAATCTTAGTCAGTTTTATTTATGGCATAGTATATTTGCAAAATACCCATCTTCCTGAGAGGCAGTTAAAAAGATCTGGCATTTTCCCCCTTGTCATAAGGGCAGTGTCATATGGTCTGACTTCTTTACAGGGGGATTACACATGGAAGGCTGAAGATGATTAGGAGACACATAAGAGTTGACTCAATTGCATCTATGCCAATCAGGGCATACTCGGGCATTTCTCCCTTAACATGCTTGCTCTACAGCACTGAAAAACAGGTCAGTGTGCTGTCTCTGCTGCTAGCTCTTGAAACTGCATATTAAGCCAAGGTAACTGAGCCTCTGCCTTGCTTTTTTTCTCTTTATTCACTGACTTGCTTTTGCAAATCTTCTGTGATCACCACACAATGCATTTACTTGATGGAGCTGAATGTTTCTGGCAAGAAAAGGATGTAACATACTCCAACACTCACTAATTAACTTTCATTTATAGCCGTATGCAGAAAGACTGTCTATTTCAGACTCCAAGGACCATCCTTGGTTTTTTCAAAGGCATATTTCCTCAGGTCACCAGGGGATATTTTTAACAGCCTCACACAGGAGCTAGTGGAAAGCAAGGCAGCTTAAAAATATCACTCAATTTACCCTAAAAACATTAAGCAATGCAGATGCCAAACCTGTGTAAAGAAGGTAAACCCAGAACTTACCAGATGAAGAGTACAAAAGCCAGGAGTACTCAAGCTTCGTTGACAGAACTGTGCAAAGCCTGGTTGGAGGGTAAATTGCTTTCTTATTTCTGCAGAGGAGTGCCTTCAATTAAGAAGAGAAAACCCCTTATAATTACAATTATCCCCGTACAAATTCCAAATACTTTATCCAATTTAGCCTCTTGTCCCAGTGTTTAGAAATGTATTTTGATGATGTTCTAGACTCCTCTTGTTTTGTAGTTGGTGTAATCCTCAAAAAAGACTTGCAGGCCAATATAATTAAGATTCTGACACTCTTCCAACATATTTCTATTGTTATACTGCAGTCCTTGCAACTGGGAAAGGCTATGCAAGAAATAATAATCTTGCCCTTAAGTGAAGCGTGCCTGCAACCTGTACAGCAATACTTGCAGATTCATTTCTGCAAAGCTAAGATACAGGATAATAGAGCAGAGAAAGAAAAATTAACATCACAGAGGCAAATATTTTAATAAACAAGTAACTGACTGACGGGTAAAAACAAGATAGGACCTCTCACTGAACAGTGTAAGGACAGACTTATCTTAATAATGCAGTTTGCTATGAAAAGACAAACCAAAGCATGAATTTAAAAATCCGCCTATACTGTATCAGCTGAACATTTGAGGAAAAGACTTCTTAACTGCTAATTAATTGATTTCAAGGGAGCAGAAAGAGGCCAGTACTGAATTCTTCAGAAATCCCAGAGTGATAGTACAGTTGCATATACCCAATCTGAAAATTCAGTAATCGGAGTAGCTTGATCATTTTTCATAGGAACAAATCAATTAATAGGTAACATGATTTAAGAATAATCAGCCATGAAATGGTAACAAAAGATTTACAATATATTTCACCATGAATGTTCAGGACAAGATTTTTGAAAGAACAGATGCACTTAAGCAGATTCCAAGTAAAAAAATACCCTGCAGTCCACCAGGGCAGCCAACAGGGAGGCAGGAAAATACAGAATTAAGAAGACTGTCCCTTCATTATGAGATTCTTATCCAACTCCAGCAAGAACTAATAGGCATCTTAGAATTACCAGATGCCACAAGACAGTTTGCCTGTTTGGTCTGCACCTTCTCTTTTCTGTGGCCTCTTGCTTTCTATGACTGCTATACCAATTCTGTATCACCTAATCTCTTACCACTGCTTTTCTTAACAAGCATGACGAAAACCTAAACTCTTATCAGTGCAATTCAACTCATGTTAAGAGACAAGCATCTCACAGAATGTATTAAAGGTATTATAGGTATTAAGCCTGAGTTCTAAAATAAAATATGCATAAATAAGAGTAGTTGCTTATAGGTCAAAAGCCCACACCAGGTGTGAGAGGGACATGCAGGCAGCACCACTTGCAGACAGAGCAAAGCCAGAGTTATAGAGAACCATTTGGAAGAGAAATCCCTACTTGTCAGTGGTATTCCAAAAATCAGGCAGGATGGAATGGGATTTTTTTAAAGGTTATTCAATAAGCAAGGTGCCACGTAGGGGAAGTGAGGAAGTCTGTGTGTTCCTTAGGTCATTGTTGCCTTATTTTAAAAAGAAAAGCTGCTTACATATCAAGGTTATTGTTACTCATCTTCCCACTGCAAATCACTGATCATGAATGTGTGTGGCAAAGTATAACACAAGACTCAGATTATTCAATTTTTTTTTTCCTTTAAACAGTTGGTTTCTACCCTGTGCAGAAGTATCTTGCTGCTGGTCTAGATAATAGATGTAGCAGCAGATGTTGGTTTAATGTATGTAAAAAGCTTACATACATTAAAAAAAATGTACATAAAAAAAAGTTACAGTGTATTGCAGAAAATGCTGCTGTAAACAGTGATATAACACATCTCTCAATTACACCAGACATGGGATCATCAGACTCTTCAAAGAGGAAATGGTATGAATTTTCATCTACAAAAGAGGAAGCATGCATGTGGATGAAGGGCCAACTTTGCTGTCTGGTAAAAACCTGTGCAAGCCCAGCTAACTGAGAGGAAATACATTACTCAAGCACCGACATTAGTTCCAGAGTCTCCTCAATATTTAAAGACTGAACCTGCAAAATAAATTAGTCCTATGGAAGAAGAATCCTGTAATCAATAAAGGTGAATTTCAAATAGTTTAAGGATAGTTCAATTGATTGAATTCATGTTTTTCTATCACTGAAGGAAGAAAGGGAGAAGAAATACAGTAAAATAACAGAAGACAGCAAAGTTGCTTTGAACCAACTCAGAAATGATTGGCAGGATTGACTAGGGACAGGTGAAGGAAAGACACAACTGCTACAAGACACTAAACCAAAAGCATGAATCAGCTAAACCAACATGGAGAAAAGGTGGGCGCTACAGTCAGAGATCAGCACAGAAAGTTTTGAAAACCTGAGAACCAAGGAGGAAACAGAGGTCCTTCTAGGTGGCTCATCAATAATGCCAGAATGGCTGTGGTCTGTGAGACACCTCACCAAACAGCTACCTCAGACACTGTCTGGGTACCTGCAGGAAAATGATAGTCCACATTAACCTAGCACATGTGGTGTCCCTGGTTTTATGGAGGTTGCAGTTCCTCTATGCTATGGCCACGCTTTTACCCTACCTGCCTGTACAGCAGCCCTGTCTGATTCCCAGAAGAGACTTACAGTCACCCTTAGCAGCAAGGACAGTCTAGCTATATCCTAAAAAACAATAAGGAAACATGGCAAGTGATTAAGGCTAAATGCAAAGCAGTAACTGAAAATTCCGAGCAAAAAAGGCTCAGAAACCTCCAGAAAGGAGGACTCAAATAATCATGGATCAGTCAGCTGGTCTCTGACACTCAAAAAGGTAGTAGAGCAACTTACTGGACAATCAGTTTACAAGTAGCTGGAACATCAGGTCCCAAACTGTGGTCTCCACTTGATGCAAGGGGACATGAAATCATACTTAACACTAAAATGTCATCACCTTAGTAATGCGTGTTTATTAATAGCATGATGATGGAGCATATGGCGGGCAACTAGAAACTGTGTATTGTAGTAAGCTATGGTCCAAAAAGTTTGGCAATTATTGGTATATTATTGGCAATTATTAGGTAATGATGAACAGCCAATATGAATTTATCAAAGGGAAGTAATGTAAAACCAATCTAATATTTTTCTATGGCAGTTTAACTGGCTTCAGTAAGGCTCTTGGTGGTGTCCCTCATGATATTCCCATAAGCAAAGTAAAGAGATAGTAGCTAGATGGAATCATCACAGCTTATTCTAATACTAGTTAAAGAACATATTCAAGGTGTAGTCATCAATAGTTTGGAAGAAGATTGTGAAGAGTTTTTGAACAAGGTACTACTGTGAGAAGCAAATTAATCTTTCCTCAGTTTATTTCCAGTCCATATTTTATTTTACAACACTCATGATGTCACAGCTAACATAGTAATACAATTTGTGGGTCACATTAGGCTGGAAGCAGTTGTGAGTGCTGTGAAAGGCAAGACTCAAAGTGATCTCGTATTTTAGAAACAGTCTGAAATCAGCACAGTTAGATTCAATAAAATTAAACGTAAACCCCTAAAGTCAGGAAGAAATAATAATTAAATGCAGAGATACAAAATGGGAAAAGAACTGTCTAAAGAAATAGCCACGCCACAGAAGAAGCTCTGAGAGAGTATACTGGGACACTTACTAACCAAGTATAGTAAGTGAGCAAAAAGGTAAGGTTTTTTCTGTTTATTTAAGCCATGAGGCAGTGCTTAGGCTGATGTACACATTTAGAACATCACAGAGTAAGATGCAATCAAATTTATAAGTCTTCAAAAGAAAGAAGTCAGAATGCTAGAAATTTTGGAAAGGATGAGCCATGAAGACTGAAAAAAATAGATGTGTTACAAAAGAGATGACTGAGAGGAGACAGCAGTTGTCCCTGACTATGTAAAAAATAGCAATCTCTAAAGAAAACAGTGAGCAATTCATGTCCATATAGGGAAGAAGAAGTAATTGCTTAAACTGAGGCCAGAAAGATTTAATAAGCTATTAGGAAATACGTTCCCACTGCAATGGCAGCAGGACACTGGAAGTGGCCATCTGGTGATGCCACAGTGACACGAGCACACTGGTGATGTAGATCATGTCTCTGAACTACCTGGAGAACAGCATCTGGGCAACTGCAAGCCTTTCAGACCTCTCATGTTGGTACCTGTTCCTTTGTTTAGGATAAAGAAGAAGCACTAGCTGAAAAGAAAAAGGTGTAGATTTGGTGGGAGTTTTTTTCCACAACACTAGCTGAAAAGAAGGCGGCACAGATTTGGGGAAGTTTTTTTTCCCACAAGTCATTGCTGAATTCACAGTTAGTCAGGATTCATATGGTACATCGCAAGACAGTGTAAACCTGTGGAAAGATGGGAGATGGTGGCAGCCTAAGGCTCTTCTGGACTTCTTACCTTCTTGGCTGCTCCATGGTGCTGGAGCGAAATAACATCAATTGGAATTCATTGTTCCATTCTGTGTTGCCTTGGCCCTACCTGAACGATGCTGCTGTACTCCTCTGGCGTAAATCTTGAAAAACCTGGAACTCATTGGACTTCCTGATCCACCCAGATGGGACTGGAGGGTAGCCAAAAAAACCCCAACAAGCCCACAAAAAACTGGTGCTGCTTTATCAGAATTTCACCAGTGCCAGTCCCACTGGTAGATGCAATCCTCCAGATAATCAGAATTGCTAACAAGCAGTTGAGACATAGTCTGTATTTCACAAATACTCTCCAATGCTAAGTGTACAGTCTGCATTATATATTAAAACAACAGTGTAACTGAAGTAACAGACTACACATGGAGGGTCTTAAATTTGACTTGTAGGTCAAATTCTGAGACATTTCTCAGGGCATTGCTCACTGCAGGATTGGGATCTTGGAGATTTGGGTTGTTGGTTGGCCCTAGATGAGGTATCAGGAAAGGAAGGGAAAACAGCCATTTATTTTTTTCTAACATGTTTTAGATCCGTTGCTGAACACTGCTGGGCTCTATAATTAAAATTATATGAACACTCATCGCACAAAAAGATGGTTCTGTAGTTTCACTGCAAATTCTGCTCAACAATATAGTTCTTTGAAATATGTAGTTTAAAAGAAAAAAACTGAAGTATGCTTCACACCTACTGGATCAAGTTATCCAAAGTTACTTACTATTAGAAGTCACCTACTAGAAGGAGGTAGGAATAGTAATCCTTCACACCTTTACAATCCCTTCCAGCAGACTCTGAGGAACAGTGTGTTGTCTTTTGCAAGAGTTGCATACACAATTAGACAGCAAGGAAAGATGAAAAAAATGAAATAAGAGACCATGAGAACTATCCCCAAAGACAGAGAAACATTCACATTTAAATGTATACTGATGGTGGAATCATAAAGTAAAATAGTGAAAACTTTTGCTTAACAGGTAAAAAATTTAGTCTTGGCTACCCTGAGGAGTAATCCCTTTCATCTGATGCTGACATAGAAAATTCTCAACTAGCTTTTGGTCTTTTTTCAGAGCCTAACATGGAATTTCTCTAGTGACAACTAAAAACAAGCAACAAAAAACTCTGGGAGAGAAAACAGTTAATAGGTACCTTCCTCTCTCCTTCACTGCCATACGCAAACACAAAGTTTTGGACAACAGTCCAGATCTTTAACTAGCAAATACAAGAATCTTGCTTAGAAGTCCTTTGCTTACTGCCAGTGGAACTGCCAGTTCTTCTAAGTTTCTAATTACTCCTTAAAGCATCAGAGCTCTGCTTTGTTAGTCACTGTTTAGAGCAGTGGTCGATAGGAACTAGCTGCTATTTCCTTGATGGCTCAGGAGACTATCTGCCCTCTGGCACACCCCTGCTTTGGGATCTACCACATTAAGACTCTGTATCAGCTAAGGCAATAAAGAACCTATTCAAGAAGGTTGAAATTTAACCACTATGTTCTTAAAGGAGATGGTACAGGAACTAAGAATGAAATCTAGGAGAGGAAATTGTCACCTTCATTATGCTGGCAGCTTGTTACAAAGCAAACTGGGAAAGAGGTCAATTTTTACTTCTGTTCCAAGTCATGTATGCCATTCATTCAGTGAAGATTTTTCACTGCCACTCAGTTTTGCTGTTTCTTCCTCAGGAAGAGACATAAGCACACATAAAAATTCATTTTCTAAGCCTGGCAGTGGAGGACACAAAACAACCATACTTTCATGCCATTCAAAGAAACTGAAGACTTAGGATCTGGTCCTGATGAACCATGCTTTTATGCACTTTTAAATTACTGTGTTCTATGGATAATATGGAAAAGCTATGATATAACATTTGAGAAGACATCGTGCGTGCATTGTTGACTGGTTGGCTTGTGCAATGAAGGTGGCTTTAGGTGTAATGTTTCATATGATAGTTAACGGTACCTCCTGGGAAGCAGAGTGTGTATGATTCTTGCCTGTCATCCTATTATAGACTGAAACTGATCATGACATGTATATGCAATACAAAGTTTCCAATGAGTATTTCACATGATGCTAAAGAAGATAAATTTGCATGAAAACAACAAAAATTCTTTTGTCTCCATTAGCTTACAATTGATCAGCGTACAGCCACATGTATCTTTCATATTGAAGGGATTAACCTCATTTTATCTAAGGATAATTTTCCATGGTTGGCTTGGAGCATTCTCTGCATGAAGTACTAAAGCTCACATTGGTGCCACATTAAATGTTCATTTCAACTGAGATGGCTGAAGAAAAGCTTTCTAACAAATGTGCCCCAGAAGTCTCTAGAAGACTACAGATCTATATTCCAGGGCAAAGCTCTGTAGTTAGGCCCTACCTGTTTGGTGGTTTGTTTTGGTGTTTTTTTCCCCAGTTTGTTCCTTACTAAACTGTTTACAGGTTTTCCAAAATCTTAGATCCCCTACAATAACAAGGGCAATTTCAAAAGCATTAGTGATCACACATGCCACCTTCCTTTTATTCTGTGACTTGAAATGTAATAGTATAATAGTGGTTTGTGCTTTTAGATATTTGGTTTAGCTGCACCAATTCACAACAGGGTGATTATGAAGTAAATGCAATGATTTATCTTGCAGCTTACATGTATTATCTGAGCTTCACAAGGACTCCACCTAGAAAATGTTAATGTAATGCTGATGATTTTGTAAAACCCATACCAAGTTTCATGGTTTATGTGCTTTATTTTCACTTTCTTCCTAATAAACAATCATTAATAGTAAGTGGTGGAAAAAGTCAGACATTAATAATAACAATAAACACCATGTAAATATTATTCTAAGGAACTTTTTTTTTTCTGCTCCTACAGGGTTGTTTTTATATTTATCAAGGTCATGGTTGTTATTTTTATCTCCAAGAAAAAAAAAAGCATATTTCATGTCTTTCATGACTGACAACTTCAAAGAAATTCACAATATATTCACAGGTGGGTCTTTACTACTGTGAGCACTTCAAAAGCCAGATGCAAATAGCATAGAACCAGAAAAATAGTTTATGTTAATATTTTGTCCCCTCATTTCCTAAGAACACAGATCTGTGGAGCTTCAGCGTGACCTTTCTGTGACAGAAAAAAAACATGAGCTGGGTTTTTTCCAGTTACTTAGAATATTTTTTCTTTAGAGCTGTAAGTTTAACTAGAAAAAGTAGGATCTTTTATTAGGGCAATATATCTGAAAAAAATTGGCCAAATTTCAAATACATGAGGTACTGTCATTTTTAGAACACGGAATTTTGGTTCAAATTCAGTGGGAGCCAGAGCAGTAACTAAGATACACTTGAAAGCTGGATCTTCCACTCACAGTTTTTAAACATTAGAACGTCCACAGAATTTGGCATATGGTAACAACTACATCATTAAAAAGAATATATTTTTGTATCTGCTGGCTAGCATTACAGGTACAAATTCTATAAAAATTATATTACACACCCTTACAAACACATTTGATGATGCAAAACATTTTATATTGTAAGTTACAAACTTAATTTCACTTTGCAATTCATCTGGAAAATGTCAGGCTTGGGGAAAGGATAAATTTTGCTATAGCAATCTTCTGAACATGAGGTTTTGTTATTATAATGATTGTAAAGCTTGGATCACATGACAACTGAAATAAAATGTACTCTTACCTAATCCAGTTTGCTTAACTTTAGGGAAAAATACTAAAGTCCAGGTGTGCTGACCACTTTAAAAAAGTCTCCAGGTCATTATTACTGAGGCTCAGGAAACTGTGATTCATCATTCTGCAAAGGTTGTGAGGGAAAATATCGTGGACTTTTTATATGAACTTGGCCCAAAAACCTGATCTAGGCCTGGGCCTATTCTTCTGTAACTGCATTCATGATAGCAAGCATGTAGTGTGAGCACGTTATCAAGTAAGCACTTTACACAGGTTATCCTTTTTCTTACAGACAACAGTATAGTCTGGTGTGCTAGTCTGGTGTGCTTTTCAAATCAAATTTAAAGAAATAAGTCAGAATAGAAAAAAGGACAACTACGTTGAACTATGCTCATGGACTGTAATTTTTAATGACCACAAAACCTAAGAGTGGTAGATGGTATAAAATACAGTATTAAGTATTTCTTTCCTGCTGGTTTTCACTTTATGTCTAAAAATGAAAAACTGTTTGGAAAGATAAATAAGGAATGTTCGCAGGACCTGGTGGACATAAAGATGTTTCTCATCTGCAACTATATTTTTCTTGGGTAAGCTTAGGATTTCCTGTACTACAAAAAAAGAACCTCATCATAAACTGCAGCCTAGATTTCACAATGCATATAGATGTCTGAAGTCTAGGAGGGACGTAAGATCTTAAAACAGGATTTTAAAATGCAGCTTTTCTGCTCAGAACCTAAAGTCCATTTCCTGCTCACCAGCCATCTTCCAGAGTCAAAGCAAAAACTTTAATCACGTAGCAAGGGTTATTACATTTGATTCCAGTGATGACACTATATGTAAGTACTGCATAGTATCAGTCTTCATTTAAGTAATTACAACTGCAATAGAAAATAGATGATTATATTTTAAAGACAATTTGAGTATGCAGTCAAATGAAAAGATTAGCTTCCTGCTAACAACAGCTGTTAATAAATCTGTCTCAACAGTAACAACAGTATTCTGCTTCCATGACCAGCTGTTCCCTAAAGGCCTTGCTTCTACAGCTGCCTACTTGCTGATGAAGAGTACATTTGTGTTATGGAGCCTATCATTGCTGCACTTACAATTTTTCACAGAGATTTGGCTGGATGGGCCTGTGTTTGTCATCAACCCCCTACTTAAATGACTACTATCACCATGGCTGTACAGAAGGCAGATCACCCCAGAAAAGGTAATCATAATGTTTGGGGTAAACAATACAAACCAAAAGTAAATCACTGTGAATAACCAAAGGCATTAGTATCCTCTGAAAAGTAGTTGAGAGCATTTTCTTACTCCTTCATTTCTACTTCCTGAAAGTTAGATGTATTTTAGGCAGGAAATGTGAATTTTTGCACAGTGTACCAGAGGAAAGGTCTGTGCATTTAGTCTTTGTGGTGCACAAGATGATGTCACATCTAGTAAGAGCATCCTGAACAATCCTATCTTTGAAAAATGAGCACATACAGGAATCTATATTAACACTGTGATTTAATAACCTATGGCAGATCTTGATATATGATACTGCTTTCTTTCTCAACTTAGTCCTGTAACTGATTTAAAATCTACCTGTGCTAGATGACAAAGCAATGTTCACACAATTCCCATCAGAATAGAAATATCTTGATGACACACAGTTCTGCACAGACAAACATGACTTTGCACATTGTTTGGTTTTCTTCTTATTAATCTTGTGCTTGTGTAAAACATAAAACAGCTTGCAATCAAAGCCTAGTTCATAGCAAATATAGCAGTGTTCTTCCTTTCATGCAGTTGTCTCTCTTACGGCCTCCAACTATGTTCTAGCTCATGTGGTCTACAACACAAATTACTCTCAGGTATCATACAACAGGCTGTGTGGATGCAGGCAGGCTTACATACAGCTAAGCTTGAATGTAACAATCATCAGTGCCAGAATGTGAGATACAAATCAGCTGTTATGATATTGGCCTGAATTATACATACTGACCAGCCAAACTGTATACTGCTTAAATCTGTCATTTGCTCAAGTGTGGTTGTAAAACATTTTTAGAAGCACTGCACTAACATAGATTTAGTCTCATTGGACTGCTCACTGGAAACATCCTAGCAAAGGCCAATGAATTATGTCTAGGGCTGATAAAAAGATGACCTCACAGTCATTAGGAAGTTCCTTTTATTATCTTTAGAGCTATTTACAATAGATGGGATCCATCCCTAGCCTGCTTCAATATTCTTGACTGTGGTAGATTTAAGAGGGAATTATTCCTGCAGGTTACATCTCTCCCTTGGAGTGGAGGAGTACCTGTAAAAATGTCCCAAAAGAAGACAGACAGGTTAATACACCTAAGGAAACAGCCATCTGAGGCATTTAATGGCTGTTTAGTTGTCCGCACGCAGTGAGCACTCATACAACAGGGCTGAAACCATGCTCTCAACTCCTCCTTATCTTTCTGCTCACTCAGATTGCCTTGAGTCCAAACAGTGGTGGATGGGAGGTAAAGCATCCACATGTGGAAGCTGCAGTGGGGACTGACCTTTATGAGTAGTGCATGAAGGAGGAGAGCTCCCAGTCTTCTCTCCCTCCTCTGCACCTGTTCTAGAGCCACGTACAATCTATTCCTTATGCTGAATACAAATCCAGAAGACACCTTGACAATGATGCCATAAAAATCTAGGAGAAATCAACTTGCACTGTCACGAAGACAGAAGTGACTTTTCTGAAAGAAGTAACACTTAGGAGATTGGGTTCTTCCTATGTCTAAAGGAAATGTACGTCTAAAGCTGGTGAAGTACGAGCTGCATGAGCAGACAAGTGGGACTGAAAGCCAGGCCCAGAGGGTGGTGATCAGCGGCATGAAGTCTAGTTGGAGGCCATTAACTAGCAGTACACCCCCAGTGTCAATACTGGGTCCAATCTTGTATAACATCTCCATTAGTGATCTGGGTGATTGGGCAAGTTTGCTGATGACACAGAACTCAGAGGACTAACTGATGAACCAGAGAGTCACACTGCCCTTCAAGAGGGACCTCAACAGGCTGGACAAATGGGCTGGCAGGAACCTCACGAAGTTCAACAAGAGGAACTGCAAAGTCCCACACCTGGAACAGCCCCATGCACCAATATATGCTGGGGGCCACCCAGCTGGACAGCAGCTTTGCAGGGAAGGACCCAGAGGTCCTAAAGGACCATAAACATATTAGTCCTAGGAGACCATGATTTCAGCCAAGTTGGACATAAGCCAGCAATGTGACCTGGTGGCAAAGAAGGCTAATGTCATCCTGGGGTGCACTAGGCAGAGTATTGCCAGCAGGTTGAAGGAGATGATCCTTCTGCTCTTTTCAGTGCTAGTGACACATGGCCTGGGTTTTGTGTCCAGGCCTGGGCTCCCCAGTACAAGAGAGACATGGACATATTGCAGAGAGACAAGCCAAGGGCCACAAAGGTGAGGAAAGGGCTGGAGAATCCTGTGAGGAAAGGTAGAGAGAGCTGGGACTGTTCAGCCCAGGGAAGGGAAGACTCGGGGTGGATCTTATCAATGCATATAAATATCTGAAGGGAGAGCATAAAGAAAACAGAGCTACTCTTTTCAGTCGTGCACAGTGACAGGACCAGAGGCAATGGGAACAACCTGAAACACTGGAGGTTCCACCTAAACACTTTTTTACTGAGGGTGACTTAGCCCCGGCACAAGTGTCCTAGAGGGGCTGTAAAGTCTGCCTCCATGGAGGCTGTCAAAAGCCATCTGGACATGGTCCTGGACAGCCAGCTCTAGGTGGCCCTGCTTGAGCAGAGGGGTTGGACAAACTAACCTCCAGAGTCAAGATGGACAAGTTGACCTCAGCCATTCTGTGAAATAAATGAGCAGATACTTCGGTCAGTTTATAATCTATCCCTGTAAACCAGAAACAGGAGATACATGCTTTGGCAACTGGGAAAAAACATGTTGAACTCCACTGAAAAACTGGGAAAAAAATAGAATATGAAAGTTAATGAAATGCCCCAGTATTTCCTATAGCCAAATTAAAAGGTTTTCAAACAAAACCAGTAGGCAGAAACAAGACTAGTTAGCCTTACCTCAGTGTCTGGTAAGATCATGGAACAGAATTCTCCTAGAAGATATGTTGAAGCATATGGAATACAGGGAGGTGATTAAAGATAGCCAACATGGCTTCACCTAGGGCAAATCATGCCTGACAGATCTAGTGGCCTTCTACAATGGAGTGACTGCATCAGTGCACAAGGGAAGAGCAACTGATGCCAAGTAACTGGACTTCTGTACGGTTCCCCACTACTCTCTTACCTCTAACTTGGAGAGACATGGATTTGATGGACAGACTGTCAGTTGGATAAGGAACTAGCTGGATTGCCGCATCTAAGGAGTTGCGGTGAATGGTTCAATATGCAAATGGAAACTAGTAACAAGTGGTGTTACTCAAGGGTAAATACAGGGACGGGTACTATTTAATGTATTTATTAATGACATAGATAGTGGGACTTGGTGCACCCTCAGCTAGTTTGCGTCAAGCTGAGTGCTGTAGTTGATTCACTTGAGGGAAGCGATGCCATCCAGAGGGACTCTTGACAGGCTTGATGGGTGGACCTATGTGAACCTCCTGAAGTTCAACAAGGCGAAGTGCAAGGTCCTGCACCTGGGTCAGGGCAACTCCCAAGATCAGTACAGACTGGAGCATGAACAGGTGGAGAGCAGCCCACCAGGGAAGGACTTAGGGATATTGGTGGATGAAAAATTGGACATGAGCCAGCAATGTACACTTGCATTGTATCCTGGGCTGCATAGAAAGAAGTGTGGCCAGCAGGTCAATGGAAGTGGTTCTCCTCCCTCTACTCTGCCCTCCTGAGAGTCCACCTGGAGTACAGCATCCAGCTCTGGGGCCTCCAGTACAAGAAAGATGTGGACCTGTTAGAGCAGGTCCAGAGGAGGGCCACAAAAATGATCAGAAGGATGGAACAACTCTTCTGTGAAGAAAAGCTGTGAGAGGTGGGGTTGTTCAGGTTGGAAAAGAGAAGGCTCTGGGGAGACTTCTTGTGGCCTTTCAATACTTAAAAGGGCCATTATAAGAAAGATGGAGGGAGAGTTTTTAGCAGGGTCTGTAGTGATAGGACAAAGGGTAATGGTTTTAAACTAAAAGAGGGTAGACTCAGACTAGATAAAAGGAAGAAATTTTTTATGGTGAGGTTGGTGAAACACTGGACCAGTTGCCAAAAAAACTTGTAGATGCCCCATCACCAGAAACGTTCAAGGTCAAGTTGGACTGGGCTCTGAGCAACCTGATCTAGTGAAAGATGTCCCTGCCTGTGATAGGGGGGGGTTGCACTACGAGATCTTTGAAGATCCCTTCCAACTCAAACCTTTCTACAGTTCTAAGAAGCAAATCTGATCTTTATACTCCCTGCATATGCAACTCCAAGTAATTGCCCCCAGAGGATTTTAAAAATCAGCTTCTCATTTATTTTTATGGAAGTCTTAAGAAAACTGGCCATAAACCATTACTAACAGATTGTTATACGTAACATACAAATCTTATAGATATCCTACTTTTTTTATCTTTACTCTGTTATTAGTGTTTAATATCCTCTGTATGAAATACAAAACCATGACTTTTTCACACATGTGGTATGTAAGAAGTAGCCTTTTCCCATAGCATTACAAATTGGAATTTTTTAACCTCTCTTAAAAGCCATAGTGCACTGTATATTTAAGGTATGGGTTTTAGATTAAATCAAATGTGTTATTATTTGATTGTTTGAAAAAATTGTCTTGAATATATATCTGCAAAGGTATTAACTTGTTATCCTCACTTCAGTTCCCAAGGTGCAACTCATTAAAGCAGGATTCCACTGCTTCATCGAGTGTGCTGTCCTTTATGACTCTTGTTTTTGAATTAGGTTGACTCAGTAAAAACCAACCCAGGATTTTTAATACTACCACTGTCCTGACATTACATATAATAAGGCTATGGCTCAATGGTCATACTTGATAAGAAGGATCTATCTACAAGCAGCTCTTAAAACTTTGTAAGTATTGTGTTCTAGGTATGCAGCAAACACATGGAAAATGCCTTTGCTATTAGCAGACTGGTAATTTTATTAAGGTTTTTGTAGTGTATTACTTTATGTAAGAAATCGACTATGAGAATTTACCACATTTTTTTAAAATGCACTAGATCTTTATACTTAGTACATCAACCTATTGTACATACAAAGGACTGAAGTTCTCCCTGCAGCTTATTTAATATATTTAAAGTTTAAAAATAAAAATTGATTAGAAGAAATAGCTTGGCCTAGACAATGGAGTCTGGACAATGCTTTTAAGTAATTAGCAATTCATTATATCCATATACTAGGGGGTTTATTGAAATTCAATCAATAGATGCTGGCCTCAGCCCCATAAAGGGGTTACATTGAACAGATATCTGCTATATCAGTGTACATAGGAAATGGCCTGCTCTGCCACTGAAACCATTTTGCACTGTACCTGACTTCTCTGCCACAGCCTTTGTTGCCATTGAGGGAAGTTTCTTGTGAACTCAGAACCAAGACTTTGTACAATACAAGATTTACACTGACATTTTCATTTCAGGTAGAAATAATGTAAATGTCATCATTAATGTAAAGTAGAATTTAGTGTATAAATTTACTAATGTAAAATACAATTTGAGAATTACGTAGGGGGTTGACTTTTATTGTAGGCTTTTTAAAATTTGAAAGCTTCAGTGTTAATATTGATAGTATGGGTTTTGGTTTTTTTTAATATAACTCTATACATGTAAACCTCAAGTACACTTCTTAAAACCAGAACAGGAAAAGAAAATTTTGTTTGGCAAGTGGACATTTTCAGGGAGAGGGAAATGAAATGATAGAATTAAATGCTAAAAATGTGTTTTATAACACCTGCAAAATGCAGACATTAGCTGTCTGTAAAGACAATTGAGGAGTATGTCTATTGGGAGGGGTTTTAATTGCATGAAGCACATGACTGAAAGTTGTGCTCCATTAGGGAGCTGTATTGCTGCTCTTGATAGTTTTATGTTTTGTAATTTATGTATTGAAATGTTTTGAATCTATAGCATTGCTGGCAAGGGCCCCAGGCAGGTGCCTAAAGCACTGTTTTCCTCACTTGAAGTCAAAAAAAAAAACTATTACTGCAAGGTCTATGTGAAAGATGAAATAGCAAACTGCACTAGCTAAATAAAAGTAATAAAAATAGAAAAACTCTTCTGTGAATGCTGTGATTATCGTAAGACACTGCTAAGGCAAACTTACTAAAATTCAGTTTTTGTGGTCTCTCAAATGTACAGTGCTCAGCTGGTATATTAGAACCCATGGTTTTAGCAAAGATTAGTTGTTTTTTCTCAGCAGTTCACAAAATTATTTTTCAACTTTCTTGGTTTCTGAATACAAATACTGTAATTGGAAAGGAGACACATTTACAGGATGCCATCGAGATAACTTTTAATTATTATCTTGGACTTAATAAGGATGATCTGCTTTTTCATGTCCCATGCTTGCTTCAAACGACCACAGACACCTAATACCCTCTGAGAGCACCACAAAGGTCTCTTACTATTGCACATTAATGAGTGGTTCTTCCCCTTGCTTTGCCTGATGCAGAAGGCTATTTAGAAAGACAGTCACAACTTACTTTTGAGTGATACTTTAAGCTGCATGTTGAAGAACATATCAAGTTGGACTGGAATTTAATTTCTCATGTAATAGAAAAAATGTTATTTGAAGAGGATGTTTTCTGAGGTTCTTCTCAGTTTTCATCAACTTAGCTCTGGGTAATACACAGGTAAGTAGTAGGAATGCTGTCTAACATGAGGGACACTAGAGACTTACTCCTTCACTTCTACTTACGAGATGAACATCATTATATGTAAAAGTTACCCATTAAAACAGAAGGAACTACTCACATACAAGCATTAAAAATATACGTGCATGCAAGTCTTTGCAAGATAAAAAAAGGCAGGAAGCAACCGGTTGGGGCAACAGAGACCAGATGGGTGGAAGGAAGAATAAAGTGACAGGAAGACATGGCTATGTGGGCAGGTTGCATATGCAACTTACAAGTTTGAAGGCATCTGAAGGCCTGATTTTAAAGTTTGACCTTGTTGTAAATGAATGTGATGCTTGTAATGTAACAGCTGTTCCTGAAGCATCTGCAGCTCCAGTATTCATCAGTGATAACTCACACTAACTAGTGTTGTTGATGAGGCTACTAACAAGATTTCAGATCATATCATTGCTGAATTTTACAGAACAGTGTTTAGCATAGATCATAAGGTGGTCAGGTATTCATCATGCTTCACTGAACACATCAGAGTACACTTTATGTAACTAGCAGGGAGGTGCCTAATGTCACAGAATCACAGAACGGTCAGTTTTGAAAGGGGCCTTTGGAGACCACCTAGTCCAACCGCCTGCTAAAGCAGGTTCACCTACAGCAGGTTGCACAGGATCATGTCCAGGTGGGTTTTGAATGTCTCCAGAAAAGGAGACTCCATAACCTCTCTGGGCAGCCTATTCCAGTGCTGTGTCACCCTCAAAGTAAAAAAGTTATTCCTCATATTCAGAAAGAACTTTTTCTGTTTCAGCTTGTGCCTGTTGCCCCTTGTCCTGTCACTTGGCACCACTGAAAAGAATCTGGCCCCATCCTCTTAACACTTGCCTTTAAGACATTTGTAGACATTGATAAGGTCCCCTCTCAGTCTTCTCTGCTCCAGGCCAAAGAACCCCAGCTCTCTCCGCCTTTCCTCATAAGGGGGATGCTCCAGTCCCCGTATCATCTTTGTAGCCCTCCACTGCACCCTCTGCAGTAGTTCCCTGTCTCTCATGAACTGGGGAGCCCAGAGCCCGACACAGCTCTCCATACATAGCCCCACCATGGCAGAGTAGAGGGCAAGGATAACCTCCCTTGACCTGCTGGCCATGGTCTTCCTCATGAACCCCAGGATCCCACTGGGCTTCTCAGCTACAAGGGCACACATTGTACTGAGGAACTAATACAGAGCCTAAAATTCTGCTGGTCCTCATAAAAACAGAATATCAATTAGTCAAGTCACTGGCACAAGGAAGAGACAGGGAAGAGCTTGCATGCAAATCTGTAGTAAATGGAGAGTAATTATACAGGCAATGTAATAATTGTTGTAAATGATGCCTTGCCAGTAACATCCAACTTTCACTAAGAGTTGCATTTTGAGGAAGTAAACTCAGGAACTCTGAAGAAAGAGGAACAAAATTTGATAGCTGTAAATTAGCCTTTTCTGTACAGGCAAGAAAGCTAACACAATAACATATTATTCCTCTTATTTTGAAAGTTCCTTAAAAAAAACCCCAAACCACCACATTAAAAACATTTCTTGTGAAGATATATCACTCTACTGCCAGTAGAACAAACTGCACTTGAGTCATGTAAAAATTACCAATTACCTGTTCTTTTTGAAGAAAGGGAAACATGATGTTCTGCTAGCAAATATGTGATTTCTACCATACTGTGTCAAAGAGAATAGTCTTACTTGGGAAATAAACATGTAGATTATTAAATTGGAATCACATTCAGAACACAATGAATAAACATATTTGAACATTTAAATTGCTACAAAAAATACTTAATATTTCACTGTTGAATCAGAGAAAGAAATAAAAACCCCAATAGTTTAATTTCACTACAGTTCTTACTAGCATAACTGTTGTGAGCCTTTGTGACATGAAGCCTGATTAATTGTTACGATTCCACTACTCTGTAAGGCTTCAGTCATACAGATGAACAGTGACCATCACCACAGCTGGGAAGAGCTGCCAGAAGGCTGACTCTAAAAATAGGAAGAAAGAAAATAACTCAAACCCTCTAAATATCAGCCAGTTATGCTCTTTATTTAAGCAAGTCTCCAAATGATCAGGAATCATGGCGGGATCCTGTAGTGAACTGCTCATCATGATGGCTTCTCAATGTGATGTCTCACCCTTGTGAATATTCCAACATAAATTTAAAATTAATTCCCAAAGGATACAGAAAGGTACACCGATGCATATTCTGCCATGGGAAAGGCACATCACAGCAGAGCTAATTTTATCCTCTGCAACTGCAAACCCCATGTGTTCTAATAAATTGCTGAGGAGGTGGAGTTTCTCTGCATACTTTTCTCTCTGGCACAGAGACTTACCCTCAGTTTATACTACCATTATGCTGTTTTTCTTTTATGTGTCAGCAAACTCAGTTACCTTGTATTTATATCAACACCCTGGAAACACAGTTTTTGTCTCTGATAACAAGACTCTTGAAAAGGAGGCCTGTGTGTTCCTTCAACCTAATGATACAAAAATAATTGTCTTGTTTCTTATGCCAGACCTGCTGAGAGTCAGCACTTTCCTGGTAAAAGACACCGAAGTCTAGCAGGCAGCAAGCTTAGATGCAAGAGTACGGTGTTCCAACAGGTGAACTCTCATTTATTTGGTGAACTCTCATTTATTTGGTTTAGGGGGGGAAGCAGGAGCGTAGACTTATTTTCAGTCATCAGGAGGATTTTTTCTTTTCATAGATGAAAGGGCAAAAAGAAAAAAAAAAATCCCAGGGATGTATGTCATTGCAATATTGATGCCCAACATAAACCCCGCACTTCCCAGCAGCGCCAGTTCAGGCACCAGGTGACTCTCCCCGTCGGTGCGGAGGAGGAACTCCGAGCCTTGCCCCGCCGCCTGGGGTGCGGCTGGTCGTCTCCTGCCTGCCCGAGGACACGCACCCGCAGCCGGCTTCGCCACGTACGCCCCGCCGGAGCACCAAGCGCACTGCCCTGCAGCAGCGCACCCCGGGGCCGCACCTCCCCGGGGCCGGGGCAGGGCCGGCGGGGGCCGGGGGGGCCGCCCGGAGCTGCCGGCAGCGGGCGCGGCGGGGCCAGCCCGGTTATCTGGAGCGGGCAGATGGCTCCACACCTCGGGGGTCTCCCGGGAAGGTGCCGTCGCGGCCCCGCTCCCGCAGCCCTATCGCCTGTTTCGGCCGGGTCTCGGGGTAGCACTGGCGAGGAGTAACTGCGAGCTACGAGGAAAGCTCCTTACCTGTTGATTTTCAGGGCGAACGCCCTCCTGTCTGCGGCGGGTAAGGTCGCCATGCGGGAGAACAGTCGCGGGTGCCGGCTGCCGACGAGGAGCGACGCCGGCTGTACGCACGACGGGCGGATTTATTTCATTTATTTAGTTTTCTTAATTACATGCTCCGAGCTAAAAACCCGACGGTCCTCTGACAGTTCTGGGCGGCAACTTCCGCATTTCACCTTCCTCACCGAAATCGGCCAGAGTGGGAGGGATCTGCCCTTGTGCACCGCTGGCATCGCACCCCCGCCGCTGCCCCGCCGGCCGGCAGCGCCCGGCCCCGGCCCGGCCCCGCGGGCGCGCTGCGCCGCTCGCCGATGGCTCCCGGGGGCCCCCGCCGCGGCGGCACCGCGCCCGCGCACCGGGGGCGGCAGGAGTTTCGCCTCCCAGTTCGACACAGGGCACCCGGACCGCCCGTGGATACGCCGGAGGGAAGCGGCAGGGAAGGCAAGTGTTTAAGCAGGCGCAGCAAGAGCCGGGGGAGGGAAGGCGCCTTGTACCTGCGAACGCTCCCAGCTGCGGGAATCTTTGCGCGTCCCCCCAATTCTTTTTCGCTTGGAAACCGCGTAGCGGGGATCGGACACCCCCGCCCGGGGGTCGAACGCTGGTCTCCGGCGTCGGGCGAGGAAGCGGCGCGCACCGCTGGGCGCCGCCGGGCACGGCTGGGCGCCATAGCGGCCCCAGGCCGCCCCCGGGCGCCGCTGCCCCAGCCCGTCCCCCGGCGGAGCAAGCCCGGCCGCCGGGCAGGGCAGGGCAGGCCGGGGCAGGGCTGCTCGGGGCAGGGCAGACCCGTGCCCTCCGCGCAGAGGAGGTAGCCAGGGTCCTTCCCTCGGCCCCGCCGGCACATGGATGGAGCTGCTCAGGCAGGTGGAGACAGTAAATAGATGTCAGCCCTTCACCTGGGACAATAGTTTGCCACTACACACAAGCACCCAGCATATATCTCTGAACTACTATATACCCCTGAACTACTTGAGTGTGTAAGGAAAACTCACATGTACCAACACCAGATACCAGCCCAGCTTGGCACAAAGCAGGTCCCATTGCTGTTCTCTTCACCTGCACTTACAGCTCAACTTTTTAAAAAGGTCATTTTTATTAAGTGTGTAGTTGTGTTACAAAGTGTTTCCTGACTGGTACTTTTCTCTCAGCCTTGGTGTAGGCTTCACTGCTTCTGCAGAGAAGCAGAACTCTGACTTAATTTGAAAGGGAAACAGAAGCCAAACATGGTTTCTACACATGAATTCTGGGGTAGCAGAGGCAATTCAGGTTTAGGTTGTCCTGTTTTTATTAAGTCCATGCCTTGGTGGCAACAACATCGGGATTCATCCATCGAAAAGCAGTCATAGCTTATCTCTCCATTCCCAGTGAGCTGGACGGTGTCTAGAGGAAAACGGTGTGATGTAAGGCAAGGAATGGAAGGTTGTCACACCGTGAAGGCCTAAAATTGTGCTACTAACAATTTACCTTTTACTCTGCAGGATTCACAATTTTTTAGAGCACTATTAAGTATGGGTAGTCTCAAATACAAATGTTAAAACCTATGGTCTTTGAACAGCACTGCCTATGTGCCCTTAAGGAAGTACAGAAAGACTGAAGAGGTGAAAGATTTAACAAAACCCAGAAGTAAATAAAAAGAGTTGAAAATGGAAATAAGTATGGGTATATTTTGGGGGGAAAAAAACACAAGAATCTACAGCAGAATGACATCTCCTATATAAGTCTAAAAACTTTGGAAAGAAAGTATTAAAATCTACCATTAATGGAACTGTATTAACCAAAAAACAGAAGAATAAATTAGACACTTCATTGCACAGAACTTAAACACCACACCCATCCTTTCTTTACATCACCAATATAAAGCTAAGGCCACCTACCTAGGTGAAAGTTGAACTTAAATATTACTTAGTTACAAATCACTGATACATAGCTGTGATCCGGCATGTGTGCTGGTGACAAGAGTGCTTGATGTCAGAGATACTGCCTGTGGCAAGACACTGCTTCATACCACCTTTCTTCTCGTCTGCACTTGCACATGTTTGTTGGAGGATGGTCACTGCCTTCACGACTCTCTTTGGTGCATGAACTTGCTGTGGTTTCAGTAGATGTGTTACTGCTCTACAAGAAACCGAAGGTGTGCAGCCTGCCTTCTGACAGGTGGCTGCAATCACATTGTGTCAACAGTGGAAAGAAGCAAGAAAAATACAACCTTTGTAAAATGTTAATAGACCCATTTCATTTAAATGGACACATCCATTTTTGAGAGCCTAATTTGAGACACCCAAAGTTTAACTTTTTCATGGAACAGTGGTGTGCATTTCTTACCTAGGCTACTTGGAGTTGATGGCCTCAGCACTGTTGAAAGCTACACACCCAAAATGCAGCTTAAGTGTTTATTATAACATCTTGGCCTTTCTAGTATACTTACTCTCTTTGCTCTTAAAGGAAATTGGTCAGAGGAGCTTCTCTTCTATTTGCTTTTCAGGATTTTATCTTAGAGATTTTATATAACCCATGCTCTTTAAGATGCCATGAAATAACCATGAAATAAACATCACTTTGTCAATTTTCGTTGGCTGTCTAGACCACTGCCAGACAGACAAGAAACACTTATGTACTCTCTGTGCATGTTGAGATGGGCTCTTTCAGTTCCACCTTGTTCTATCTCCTGTATAAAAGAAGGAAAATCAGAGGAAAAAAATGTTAGGCAGCTCTCCACTAGCACAGTAGGTCCTTGCTATCACATGAAATCACTTTCTCTTGGCTTAATGGTGCATTATGTTATAACTGTCACTAGGAGGGCTGCTCATCCACAGTAGGAAGTCAGATCTTTTCTGTTTCTCAAAATACTGCCTTTGAAAACCATATCCATCCTTCTCCTTGTTTAATTGCAAAAGCTTCCATGAAGTGTTGTGCCTCTGTTTCTAACTCACAAGATAAAGAGGGAAAATGTAAGCAATCAAAAAAACCCCAGGTAGCTCTATTAACCATTCTGTACATTGTCTGGTTGTAGAGACAATAAGACAACAGATTTGGTATTAGATAGATTTCACATTTGTCCTTCTGTTCACAGCAGGTCCCACAAAAGGAACTGGATGTTCTTCTTTTGCTGACATCTGTGGTTAATTGGGTTTGGGATGTTGCTTTCTGTTTGTTTGTTTAAGAGAGGAAGATAATTCTTCTAGCTGTATCTCCAGAACTGCTAACCACTCAACAAGAAAACACTACCTAATTTTTTATTGAAGGTATTAAAAAGAGTCCAGGCTTCATCTTAACAGCTCATATGAACCTTCCTTGATTGCCAAATCTGGCCACACAAATTGAGCTAGCAGCAATGCAGATAACATCCGAGTCTGCACAAATATACACATTTATGAATGATACAACTATTAATTTTGTAGTTGCATACATTTTTTGTAAGCATGGACAAAAGTATTACTAAAAATATTTTGTCACATGCAGGAAAAAATGCCTGAGGAGACACACAAAAGGTAAGGTTTCCAAAACTGCTAGTATATTCAGCAAGTACAGACTAAACACTTAAATAATGTTTTCATCTCTTTGGATGAACTAAATTATCAGCAGCCTACTTCAGCATATGAGCAGCAAAACTCATCAAATATTCCTTTTCATTGATTATGTCAGCAATTCCATTGCCTGGGCAGGGGGAGCGAAAAAAAAAAAAAAAAAAAAGAAGTAATTTTGTTACAAAGTTTACAGGATTTTAATTCATTGGTGTACCTCCAGATGAGGCAAATCAATTTTTTAAGCTATATTATCCAATTAATTATAGTCAATAGTAATGCTCCAGCTTATTTTTAAACATTATCGTTTGAATTCCTTCAGCAAACAAACCTGCTATATAGAAGGCCATGAAGTCTACCCATGCCTTCAGAACAAGAAGCAGAACAAGATCTTTCCAGTCAGGAGATAAAAAAAATGCTACCAAACCAGGTGCCGGTGAAGGCAGCACAAAATCAAAAGTGAAGAAAACAATGCAACTCAGAACAGGCCATGGTATTCAAAGTCTAGCTTGCTTGGATGGCAGCAGCTGTTGGTGGGTCTTGTACACAATACAGTAGAAAGCATGCTTATATTCACCATTTTCTCCTCCCCATCCTCCTGTTGCACACACATGCATCCCAAACAGTGGTCCTAATCATCACTGCATCACTTTGGCCCTAGGATCAGTCATAAAGCTGCACTTCCCTCTAATCCCTCTTGAGCTTCAAATGGTCTCACCACACTTTGGTCTTCCTCCTGCAACCTGACGTGGGGGTGGTGGATGCACAGCTGGTTGGTTGCTGTAGCTGGGCACACTGAGGAGATGCAGGCCCAGCCACAAAGAGCAGCTGAGTGGTGGTAACCACAGCACAGGCTGGATATGAGCATCTGGGCAGAATGGCTACTGCTGCATATTTTTTTGAAGGAGTTTGCAAGGTAGGGTTAAGGACATGCTGGAAGAGACAGTAATGAACATGTCTACACATCACCTACCAGGGGATTTTTTTTCTGTTAAGACACACATTTCCAAACATCTTTTTTCTTCAAAAAGTAAATTAGCAGTCACTTCTTCACTAGCTGTGGTATCCCTGCAAAGAATGCTGTTGTATTACAGCATCACACCCATCATTAAATTCAACTTTGTATCCCAGCACAGTCATGGATGACAAAACCTTGCTAAAGCTTTAGGTGTCACCTGCTTATTTGTAAGGAATGTACCTTTGATGCACAACTAGCAACTGAGTTACGTCCATGGGAGTTTTCTCAGCATCATTTATAATGGAAGTTTGCATCCATGGCAAAATACACCAGTGGTGTGTAACTTTGGTAATGCATAACTTCTAAGAATATCTGGAGGTTCACACCAACAGGACAACTGTGGTGATCTCAGTACCTGCCAGCAACGCACAATGCCTGTCAATGTTTGCTCATATTCCACCTTCCTACAATACCACTAGCTAGAAGAGTACAATAGCTAGTGGAACTACTAGACACTTAAAAGAAAGCTGACATGCCATCAAGTTCAGTGCTTTCATGGGCAGAGACCTTGACTGTAGCCAATAAAATCTAAGTGGTTTAATCAAGATTGTTTTAAACAAAAGATGTTATATGAAATTTAGTAGGCTACGTCTCAGAAAAATGAGTGTAATTTTCATTATTCCTACTGATGTATTAAACAGATTGGCAACGAAATACTGAACCTTCCTTAAAAAAAAAAAAAAATTAAAAGTCACTCCTAGGTTTAAGTTTCATTTCTCCATTGGTGAAACAGGAGAAAGGGAACTTAGATCACTTTGCAGCCTTCTGTTTTTTCATAAAACAGTTGACTAAAAAAAAAGAAAAGGCTGTGTGAAAGCATAGCTTTTTTTTCCATTTGTCTGTGCAAATTCTTCTGCAGAAATAAAAAATGTTACTGGCCAGATCCTCAACAGAGAGTTTCTCAAAGAGAAACATTTCTTTGCCCACCTTAGCAGTAAATAGAACTTAAGCAGAGACAACATATATAGAATTTTCCCTTACTGTCACCATCTGCTTACATATCATTAGGCAACTTGCTGGATGATGAGCAATGAATTGTATGAAGGACTGAGTTGCCTGTTGCCCTTACTCATTGCCTGGTGGGAAAGGGCCTGGGGGTGCTGGTCGGCAGCCGGCTGGGCATGAGCCAGCAGTGTGCCCAGGTGGCCAAGGAGGCCAGCAGCACCCTGGCTTGTAGCAGAAACAGTGTGGCCAGCAGGGCAAGGGAAGGGACTGTCCCCCTGCACTGGTGAGGCTGCCCCACAAATCCTGTGTTCAGTTTTGTGCACCTCACTACAAGAAAGACATTGAGGTGCTGGAGTGTGTCCAGAGAAGGGCAATGGGGCTGGTGAAGGGTCTGGAGCACAGGTCTTACAAGGAGCAGCTGAGGGAACTGGGGCTGTTTAGTCTGGAGGAGACTCGGGGCCAGGGCTGGGGCCAGGGAATCTTCCTGCCTCTCTACATCTACCAGAAAGGAGGTTATAGGCAGGTGGGGGTAGGCCTCCTCTCAGATAACTAGTGACAGGACAAGAGGCCTCAAGTTACACCAGGGGAGATTTAGGCTGGATATTAGCAAAAATTTCTTCACTGAAAGGGTGGTCAAGCATTGGAACAGGCTGCCCAGGGAGGTGGTGGAATCACGATCCCCAGAGGTGCTTAAAAGACATGTAGATGTGGTGCTTAGGGACATGGTTTAGTGATGGACTTGCCAGTCCTGGGTTAATGGGTGGACTTTTCCAACCTAAATGATTCTATGATTCTATGATGTATGTTGATATTTAAACCCCAGCTATAATCCATACCTTTAATCTAATTGTCTTAGTTTCACCAGGTTTCATATCATAACAGCATATCGAGCACATGTCATAAAACAGTGTTAAAAAGCAGGTGCGCTGACTGAATTAAGCTCTTCCTTCTCTTGCACAGTGTGAATAATCTGCATTCTTCAAAGAAAAGTAAAGTCCAGTTGTCAGGAGAAGCTGTCAATCTGAGTACAGATAAGAAAATAGAGATAGTTTAATATAAAAATAAACACAGATAACAGGCAAGAAAGAAGTAAATGTACCAGGGGAGTATGCAAATCATACTAAAGTTATGTTTCTGCTTGCTGGCTTACATTTTGAGACATACATGGGCCTGCTCAGCAGCTACTGAGCTGATATCAGAAGTGAACTTAATTTCTGTTTCCGCATTGTTTTGCAGGTTAATTATAATTCAAAAAATCTGGCACCACTGTATGATTTTGCAACAACCCCTTTCTCTGTGATGCTTGAACTACATTGTACTATACAGACTGGTAGTACCATAAAGGAACCTTCTTCTCCAGCAGTCATGATCCTTTAAGGCTGTCATATTCCACAGAATATTGAAAGACCAATGATTTTCTTTTCCTGTTGTTTCAATCAGATCGTGCTCTACTTCCTACTGTATCAGGAAGCAGTAAGTTGTAATGCTCTTCAGTGTATCCTTTTCCCTATTTTCATGGCTCTTACAATCATCTTCCCCAACTCTCCTCCATTTTTGTTCATCATCCAACTCAGCCTGAAGCAAACAGCTTTGTTTGCAATGAGACCTTCACTATGTGGGAAGGCTTATTTCAGTTGCAGCCACCTGAAGTAACAAGACTTCCTGGTATCCGTCAACACTTTACTGCTTTCTGATGTTGTATGTTTGGTCTACAAGTATCTTAAAATAAAACACTCCAGCTGTGTCACCCAGATTTAGGTTTGCTCTGCTCATTGTAGCTGCCACAAAAGAATATGCAGGTTTTGCATTTACTTTTACAAAGTAGGTTTTCTTACGCAGTTCAGTAGAAACACAAAGACAGTTAATACTCAGAGCAAAATTCTAATGTTTGAATATAATCTTTAAAGAAACCAAAAGGAAACGCAGAAACCACAGGATTTATTTTAGGTAATTTTGTTCAAAAGAAAAATAATGAGCAGTGTCATGTGACCTGATAAAAAGCAGAACAGCTTAAAGAACCAGGACACTAGTTTCATCACCTTTTTCTTCCCTAGCACCAGATGTCTCACTGTCATGTAAATGAAATTTCAGTATTACAAATAGTCTAATTTATGAAAGATGACTTTTACAGGCTTTTATACACTGTGTGATGATAAGCTGATAGTTCCCAACACCTTTCTGATTTTTTTCTTCTTTTACCCCACAGCTTTCTTGCAGTGAAAATGTTAAGATTTCTTAGCTAATCCCTAATAACAGAACTAAATAATGTTGAGCAGCCTCAGGACAGAAAAACCATAAACCATTGTTCAGAGCTCTGCCAGACAGAGCTTTGAAAAAATTGGTCAGGTTTTCCCTATAAAACAGGGTGTGTCATTCAAGGGGATGACCCAAGTGGCTGAAACAAGGATGCAAAAAGATGCATTTTATCACATATCGGTCCTGAAACTTACAGATCAACAGACTATACTCACACCTTATAATGAATGGATGAGATTTACTGCCTTCCACAACAAAAGAAACTCCACAACTGATTTGTGTTCAGCTACCCTTATTTACTGAAGTTACCTAGGCCTAAGACCTTGCTAAACTCTAAAGTTTTATGCTTGTACTGCTGCTGACACTCCACAGAGCTGGCTGAAGATTTATAGTGTAGAACAGCATGAGTTATTTTAACTACAATGAAAGGAAACTACAGCATTTCTTTCACAAATTTACTATCTGAACAATCATGTAGCCGCAGGTGTTTCTGTTGGAATAAAGTAAGTTGTGTCTCCAAGGCCAAGATGAATTAATGGCTTAAGTAAGTTACTTGACCACTCTTTAGACCACAGTTTTACATGCTTTTGGCCAGAATGACTCAAGTAAAGGCAAAGTATTTAGAGTGGAATATCTTCAGTATTAAATAAATGTTTTAACCTACATAGGATGATTCAGGGATTAATACTAAGTATATTTATTGCCATACAAGCTGGCAAGCATACAAAGAAGATAAAGCCTGACATACTTCATCAGTCTGACCTCAAACTGGTGTTACTGGACCTTATCTGAGAGCAAAGAACCACACCTGGGGTCTGGGGAGTGTGCATAAGGCAAATCTCTTCTCATGCCTCCTCCACTACTATTACATTTACACGTTTTGACATAAGAAATGGAAGGTGTATTACTGCTTTTCTAAAGCTACGGTCCACAAAAAGCTGGCGCATTTACAACCCTGCTGAAATTAACTGCAGATAGGTCTTACACACGTAAATGCCTCCTTAATGTATCTAGTGGAAAACAGACAAAGCCGCCATTCAATTTGTAGCTTAATTTTATTTGATTATAAATAAAAGAGAGCACGTCTCCCCACCCAAGGTTTGCTGACCAAACCGGGACGTCTTTAGCGTTCCCTTTGGGTCAGAACCGACATTTATTTTCCTCAGACGGGGCAGAAGGACCCAGCCTCCTGGAGCGGCGGCTGACGGGCGGCACCCCGCCACCGCCCCCCTCAGCCTGCCCCAGCCCCCCTCAGCCTGCCCCGCCGCCGGCCGCTAACCGACGCAGCGCCCAGCCCGCCCCGCCCTCCCCGCCCCGCCCCTCCTTTCCTCCTGCTGCGCCTGCGCGGCAGCGCGCGGCCCGAGGCCGCCATGAGGGCCAGGGCGCACGCGCCGAGGGGGCGACGCCGGTCCGTGACGTGGGCTGCGTGGCGCCAGGCGGCGTCGGGTGGGCGCAGGTGAGTGGCGGGTCGCGGCGGGGCTGTGGGAAGGGGACGGTGGCTGTGGCGGGGGGAACGCGGCTGAGGGGCGAGCGGCGCCTTGCCCCGGGTGGCATCGCCGTATAGCCCGCCCTGCGCCTCTCCCTCCTCCCCAGCCGGGGCTGGCTAGGCTGCACGGAGCGGCAGGGGCCCGCTCCCTCATGGAGGACGAAGACTGCCCCGACCTGGTCCCGATAGACGCCGGCAGCGCGGAGGAGACCGAGTCCGGCCCCAGCGAGAAGATCCCCGTGACGATCATCACGGGATACTTGGGTGAGGAGCGGCCCGCCCCGCTTCCCCGCCGGCGGCTGCCGGTGCTGTGCGGCGGGCCTGCGGGCTTCGGTTCGTGGGCGTCGGGAGGCCCCCGAGTGAGAGCTGGGCAGCGGGGCAGCCCTGGGCGGCAGGGCGGGCGGGGAGGTGCCCCGGCAGGGCGGGCGGCAGCCGCCGTGCCCGCAGCCGGGTGGCTGCGCGAGGCCCTGGCGGCAGGGCGGGCGGGAGCGCCGCTCGTTCAGCGCTGCACCGCGTTCTCCGCGCAGGGACCTCACGCCGCGCCTGGTAAGGACGGTTCCGGTTAGGTTTGCAGACCAGCTTTGAACAGCTGCACAAGCTCCTGTTGCTGGTTTTATCAGCCTGTTCACAGGGTCCGGTTTGTTCCAGTCACGTTTGACAAAACACTTTTTGCCTTTTCACGTCAGAATAGTGCAATGTATTTGTCTCGATTAAGTGCAGACTGAGTTGCAATCTTAAGAATGTGAGGCTTAGCTCTTAACTTCCTCTCTTAAACCTGCGCAGTTATTGGGAGCTTCAGGTATAGTTAGGTATGGTGAAGAGGAGGTTACGTTTTGCATTGCCAAGTTGTAGCAGTTGTAGTGCATTGTACTCTCAGAAAACCCTGAAGGCAGGGAAGGAAGGTTGCGTACCGACTTCACTTGGCTGTGATTTTGTGCATGTTAGTACTGTGGTATTAGAGGTTTTTCAAATGCCTTGCTTAACAGTGCCTTGTCTAATGGCAGTTAATAGTACATCAGTGATTATTGATGACAAAAGGGCTGGTCAGAAAAAACAGTGGGAGGGAGAAGAATAAGTGCGCCTTTTATTAAGAGAAAAAAATATGCGTTTTCTAGGAAAAGACTGCCCAGCTAGTAGGGGACTTGAAAGTTTATCAAGCACCGACACTTAGTGGATGGAAAACTAGGGTCTTGTAAAGCTGAGACTTAAAGTGCTGATAGTTCCGTGGGGTCAAGTGTCTCTACAAATTAATTTTTACGGTGTTACAGTAGAACACCAGGATACAGGAATGAAAACTTGTATTTCAAAAGAGATCAGATTTGTTCAAAGCATGCATGTGTGCGACAGTATTTCCTTTTTATTTGAAAATTCAAGCTTTTTAAAAACATTTTAATAGAAATGTCGTCTGTGTTCTAGGAGCTGGGAAAACAACTCTTTTAAATTACATACTGACAGAACAGCATGATAAAAGAATAGCAGTTATTCTGAATGAGTTTGGAGAAGGTATGTAAACCCGCATAAACTTTTTTTTTTAGCTGTACAATGACAAATATATAAAATTGCTGGAAATCAAAAACATAGTAGTTTTAAATCAATTACTGAAATCATGGATGTACCTCAGTCTTCAGAGGGGCAGAAAGTCTTTTGGCTGGTGTTCATAAAATAATGCTATGCATTAATCTGTTTTGTACATAAATTCGGTCCCTCAGAGTCAATGAACGTATCGCCCTGTTGGAAGTGCTGTACCTCCAGTTGTCCTACTCAGTTTCAAGCAAGTGGAAATTAAAATAATGTGTTGGTAGATAATCTTTTCTTTTCTTTCCTTTCCTCTCAGCCACTTACAGATCACAAATTATCCTAGACTGAGAAAGTGGGGAGATGTCTGCTTGGTGTCTGTAGTTCTTTGAACTCTTTGCTTTCTTTCTCAGGATTTTTAACTTTATGGCTATAACGTCGTATCTGTACCATAGTCAGTGTTGTTTATAGTTTGCACTGTGGTGGTGGTGGTATTTTGCTTATTTTCATCAGCAAAGATGACCGTTTTTCTGGTCATGGAGCCTGAAATAAAATGTATAGACAGAGCCTTTATTTGATATAGAGGTAGAGGCTGCCTTCCCTTTCCTTTAGAAAAGTAGTGGCACTTATGCAGTACTTCTGTCGTCTGGTTTTTGGTCTTTGTTGGACCAACTTGACTTCGGCTTTTAAATTTCTCATAAAATCGAAAATACTAATTTCTGAAGAACGTCAGAAACATTTTTACTCCTGGATATTTTTTTTTCTTCTGAGACCAACTTGAATTTTCATATCTCTTTTGCAGGCATTGTCGTACGAATTCATAGATTAAAATTACAGTACTACTTATATTTCCAGGAAGTGCCTTGGAGAAATCCCTGGCAATCAGTCAAGGGGGAGAACTCTATGAAGAATGGCTGGAGCTCAGAAATGGCTGCCTGTGCTGTTCAGTAAAGTAAGGAAGGAGACTACTGAATAGGTTCTTACAGTGGGTTTTGGGGAAATAGAGGACAGATGACATCCAGGGTTTGATTCCTAAAACTGAATGGTAGTATTATTGATTGAGACTTTTTTTTTTTTGTCAGATAAAACAAGAATTGAAATTTTGGAAGTAGAAGTTTATTTCCTTTTGCTGCTTTGCAGGAATTGGACTTGGTGCCTTTCATAAAAATAATCTAAATACCAATTTATACACCATCAGGGTATTGTAGGGTAGGTAGCTCTCCTCCTTCTGTTAGTATTACATGCTTTTATAGAGAGAGCTAAAGATTCAGGGAGGCTGGAACTAGGACTCAGGTTTCCTAATTTCCACATTAAATACTTAGTCTGTGTTTCTTTTTCTATATGTTGGTTGATATTGAATATTGTATACCTCAGAAAGGGTGGAGGAACAACCTTTTGGTGACGCAGTGAAACACAGTATTCAAAATTGTAAGCTGATGATTGCATTAAAAAGCAGGAATGTATTTTGTTCTTTGACATGTTTTTATTCTGTTTGTTTGAATGGTGGATTATTTGTGCTAGTTTTGTAGTGAAGATGATGGCTTGTTTGTCCTGAAAATTTGGAAGAACAGGTCCTATGCCTTAAATTTGGATAGTAAGTGGAAAACATAAGACCCTGTTGCATTATGTTGAACTGGGATGTAAGGAATGCTGACATAGCTGCTATGTTTTGTATACATTGGTTTCTTATAATATGTCATACATTTCTGCTTCAGTCCGACTTCATCAGCTCACTTTTCAGTAAATGACTTGTAATTTTGCTGTAGGTGAGGTGGAAAGGCAGGAGAACACAGTTCAGTTCTCCCACACCCCTCCACACTCCTCCTTTCTTTTTGTAATCTGAACTGCCAAACTAAATAGTTACATATTTACACAGCCCTACTGTCCTTTACAGGGTTTTTATTGTTAGAAAACAAATCTTAATTTAAATCACCTTTACCATCCCTGTCAGGAGTAGGTGAATACTATTTTCAGACTAAAATGAAACAGAAGACTACAATTTGCTTAATATTAGAGGAGCAGCTTGATGACTGAATTTTCTTTGTAGACTGTGAGTCCAGACTTGGGCTTTGATGGTAATGATATTGTGTTCTGCGTCAGAAAATGCATATTTTAGCTAGTTTTCCCTGTTCTCAGGTTTGTTTCTTCTTACAGGGACAATGGTGTGAAGGCTATTGAGAACCTGATGCAGAAGAGAGGAAAATTTGACTACATATTGTTAGAAACAACTGGTTTGGCAGATCCAGGTAGTTCACATCATGCTTTTCATAACCATGTTAATTACTCTGTTTTTATGAAGTGCTTATTTGCTCACCAGTCAGTTCATGGTGCAAACCATAATATAAAGTGGTGAGTTGTCATGCACCTGCTTTGATCACTCTATAGACTAAAACTGAATTGGGTAAGGTGCAGAAGCAGGGTTGTGGGTGGGATGGTTTGATTGGGTATTTTTCTTTTTTGAACTTGCTCTAGATGGATTCTAAAGCTTAACAGAAATCCAGTTAAAATACATTCCTGTCAAGAGAAGACGCTTGGCTTGGAGAAGAGAAGCATAATCTGAAATTAGGAGTTTTCAGTAGGCTTTTGCGGTTCTACTTGGCTCCTTCCAAAGTATAAATTATTAGCATCTGGTGTATTGTTACATGGGTTGTGGTAGACCTTATATTTTCTGAGGTCATGAAATATACTGTGAGAAAGACTAATACATTCTTCTGGTAAGCACGGAACAGTGATAGATCTCACAAAATCCTTCTGTGCTCTTCAGTGATATTTTTTATAAAAAGATGTTTAAACTTGAGCTCATTTTGGTAATAGCTATCTAAAACATTTTTCTTTGAACCATGTCAATGAAAAATGTGTTGTTGATTGAAAGTAAAGGAAATTCTTACCAGAAGCTTTAGTAGTTTCCCATTTAGGAGACTGATGGTTTCCAGCTCAAAGCTAAGTTTTCATAGGACATTGATTTGGCCTCTGTTACACACAAATTCTGTGTGAGTCAAATTGGAAAACTATTAAGCTTTTTGGAAAAAAAATCAATAGATACCAGAAAACCATTAGATGTTGTGGTCCTTGTTCACAGTGCTTACTCATGTAGGATGTAACAACTGACATTTTTATTTTTTTTTTGGTAGTATTTGGTTTTGATACAGAGTGATGTTTGGAGGACTGCATCTTGTCACTTCAGGTGGACAGTTTTAGGGGTTAAAAGTGAGTTTAGTTACTGATTTATTTTTTTTATACAGCACATCCTGCAGTTGCTAGAATCTGTTTTACAGGGCTGTTCTAGCAGAAGATGGTAGTAGCATGCTCCTAGGCTATGTGTAGTACACAGGTGTCAGGTCACAGATTCCAAGTCCCTGATAGAATGTGGTCTCAGTTGTCCAAATACTTGCTGATTTTTTTTTTTGCTCGACTCATCAGTTTAGTATGTTCCATTTTACATCCTGAGGAAATACAAATGACTACACAAAGAAGAGAGAGTACTACATGTTTCATTATTTCAGAAGCACCTAATCTGGATGGAAATTCAGTGGATAAGGAGACCTAGCATTTAAAAAATACTAGAATCATATAAACATAGAATAATTCAGTTTGGAAGGGATGTTAAGAGGTCTTTAGTCCAAACTCCTGCCCAAAGCAGGGTCAGCTATAACATAGGACCAGGGTCTTTGGGATATCCAGTTATATATCTCCATCCTCTTAGGATAAACATGACACACCTGTCCAGGTAACCTGTTCTGTGCTTACCTTTTCATGGTGATAAGTAATTTTTCTGATACATGTGGTCTGAACCTTTCTTACTTCATCATACTACAGTTGTCTCCCATCCTTCTGCCACAGCCTGGCTCCATCTTCTCAGTGACTCACCTGTAGGTAGCAGAGAGGCTGTTGTTAGGTTCCACAGAAACTGTCCCTTCTCCAAGCTGAACAAATGCAGTTCTCCCACATTTCTCATTATAGGGCCTGTGCTTCAGACTCAACTGTCTTGTTGTCCTGTGCTGATGTCTTTCCCGTATGGAGGATCCCCATGCTGGAAGTGCTAGCCAGGTGTGGGCTTGAAGGTGCTAAATAGAGGAAAATAACCTCCCTCAGCTTGCTGCCTACCAGACCCCCAGGGCCATCTCTGTAGACCTGCTCCCCAGCCAGTGTCATTGCCAGAGGCTCTTTGTTCTTAAGTGTATTACTCAGCATTCTTCCCTGCTGAATTTCATTAGGTTCTGCTTGGCCATTCCTCATCTGTCCAGATCCCTCTGAAAGATAGCTCTGCCCTTAGATATATTAACTGTTCCTTTCTGATGTTCTCTGCAAACTTGACAGTCATGTCTTCCATCCCCTCCTGGTTTCCTGGTGGAGACATTGAACACGACAGGTCCCAGAGTAAACCACTGTAGTCCTGTACGTACTGCTGGCTTCCAGACAGGGTATGACCCATTAACTGCACCCTTTAGAGCTTGACTGTGCAACCAGTTTTACCAAGTTGTCTTTTCATTCAGACTGGTAATGTCCGAGCTTGGTTGCTAGAATATCTTTGTAGCCAGTGTTGGAGAAAAAATACTAGAGGTGATGTAAACAGTATACAGTGCTCTCCACATGTCCACAAATACAATAATTTTTTTTCCACAAGAAGCTGGGTATGGCCTTCCCAGATTGATCAGGCATGGTTTACCCTTGTAAACTTTCTTTCCAGTACTGTATCTACAAATTGAAGCTGCTTTAGATACTTCTTAACTCAATATATCTTGAAATTATCTAAACCCAGAAGCTTTCCTGTACCACACCTGAGATAATTAAGGGAAACATTCTCTTCTAGATCCAGTTACTTTTGACTTTCTTCATTCTCTTGCTTTATGATGTAAGAAACTGCATATGAGAGTTTATAGAAGCCAGTGAAGAAAAGGTCCCTCCTAGGGACCTGCTTTCTCTCAAATGTCCCAATTCCATTTTTCTTTAACTATTTTATCTCCTTCTTTTATCTGCTTCTTTTTTAATCTCTGTGTCCTGACCTGGAAACAGTGGCTGTAAAGAGTACAGAATTTTTTAGAAATGAGGGAGCCTTGGACTATACTAATGACAGATAGTTGATATTACTGAGTAAAGGTAATTTAGACATCTTAACATGCATCTGGAATTGTGAGGATTTTAAAGCTTTTTGTAGTTATAGCTGTGGACGTGCACACAAGTATAATGCTTTGATAGCTGTTGTTAAGTCAACTATGTGGTTGGGTATTTGACATCTGTGATGCTTTCTGAGTTTGGAAGAGAGGAGTTTCAAGTACAGCACTAAAAATAGACTTCTATGAAATGTCTGAATATTGATAGTTTACTGGGAATAATCTACTGGAAATAATTTACTAGATAATTACTGGAAACTATCAGTTTTGCAACTAAAGGTACTGCACTCCTTAGGAGCTGTGGCCTCCATGTTCTGGGTTGATTCTGAGCTGGGAAGTGACATCTATCTTGATGGTAAGAAGTGCAAGCTTGTTTTCTAATGTGTTGGCATTCTGTATCTGGATTTAGTGTAACATATTGTTATCATTTAAGGCAAGGTTTCAAAAGATGTTTGAAATGCATGATCTTGGTTTTCACATCCCCACATTTGCTGATGGGAGATCCATGTGCTTATTCTGATGCTTGTTGATATATTTGGTGAGCTGTTTCAGTTTGCTGAATCCAACAAAAGTTGTGTAATGCTTTGCTAAGGGATCAGATATGGAGAGATCTTGATTGTGGTGTAAGGGGGAGAAAAACCTCATTAATTAGATGTTACAAAAGATTATTTAGGAGTAATAGTACAGGTCGTCGTGTGTCCGTCGTGTCGCCTCCCCTGTAGTGTTTCTTAAATGGTGTCATTATTCCTGAACTCATAATTTGTCAACGTCTGGACTCCTCTGCCTTTTGTTTTTTGTTTTTTTGCCTTCTTTGCCTACTGTACTCATGTTAGCTCTAGTATTTGCTGTGTTCCAAGAAAAATCGGCATTTACTGTGATACAAAACATCACTATGTGTATGTAGTTAAAGAGCACGTTGAATGTTGATTATTTTTTTTTTTTTTTAATAAAGTCCTAATACTTTGGTCAGTCTATGAAATACTCATCTTAACAAGGATACATTCCGTTGAATAGGAAATAGCTTCATAAGTTTCTGGCAGAGATTTGCAGATTCCTGGTCACTTGCAATCAGAATAACTGCATACCTCAGCCCCCCTAATTTGTTTCAGTAACCTGTAAAAGCATACCTCTGCCATTTGCTGTACTGGAAGAAGGAGGAGAGGCATCTACCTTGTGAGAATTTCTCTCATCGGGTTTGGTAGACATTTTTTTACCATGGATAGGGGTAACAAAATAATTAGGTGATAAGCCTAACATTCAGACACATTGGAAGTATTATAATCAGTTGTAAATGTGATGATATTGTAAACTTCTGTACAAGTATAAAAGTAACAAGTTGTTAAATTGTTGCTTTCAGCAGATTTCTATACTATTTTATTATCTTCTAGGTATTGTATCTGTTGTTGATGCAAAGCATGGCTTGCAGGTAGGTTACTGGATTTGTTACTTGGTTTAAAACTGCAGCATTAGAACAGCTGTTGCAATAATGTTCATGTGGATTAATTACATTTTTATAATAGCTTTAATTCTTACAGCAGATGAGGATGTATTTCAGTTGCTGTGGTACATGAATACTGTATTTTGAACGGGAACAGGGAAGTACTGATGTCCGTAGCAGTTGAGATTCTTACCAACACAGCTGTATGTCTGCTGAGTTGTCAGGTTGCTAGATACTTGACTCCTAGTTTTGAAATAGACTCTATCATTTCGCTCAGGAATCTTGGCTGTATTCCAGATAGATTTAGATTCCAGATCCATTTAGATTACTGTAAAAACAGTGGAGAAATTTGTCTTGCAGAGTGTCATTGGTCCATGTTACTTGGGAGGAGTAAAAACAGACCTCTGATAGCAGTGTGATAACAAGTGAGTTAGGGCTCAAATTGGGAAGGGTGCTAATGTGATGGCAGGTGTGGTGAGGAATGATGAGAGAGCCAAGCAGCATTTCAGATTAAGAGATTACTTCATAATATGGAAGCAGACAAAAAGAGCAGGTATATTAAGAGCATGATAATCTATATGAAGCGTAATGTAATAACAGACCTATAGAACAATGAGTTTTGGTAACAGCAGAAATTGCAACTAAACCAAATAGTTGAACTTTTTTTGTAATAGCTAGTCATAAGTATAATTATTTGCAATTTAGTAATTTAGGAAGTGACTACTTTGGTTAGATACTGATTTTGCAGGATTCAAAATAAAAGTGATCTTAAGAAGGGATGGTATGAATATCCCATCATGCTATGGAAGTGTTTTTAATAGCTCTGTATTTTACAATGGCTGCAAAAAGCTGAGAGAACTGGGGAATAGTGGTTAAAAAATAAGGAAGTGACTGCTTCTTTATAAGATTTTGTTTGGACTGTTTGGGTTTCTCATTTCAGTTGAGCTGTACTAATAGCTGATTTACTGGAAGGGGACAGTCCTGTCCTCCCATCAGTTTGTGTTGCTCCAGGACAGAACTGATCCATTCTCATAGCAAGCCAGTTTGGAGAGTTAGGCCATCGTGTTTTGCAAGGAGTTTTCCAGAGGAGTTGGTAGGAGAACCAGGGGAAGGGACTGAGAGCCCATTTGCCCTCTTAAGCAGGAGCTGACTTTAAATCAGCACAGCTATCACAAGGAACCACAGCATGTCTTAAGTCAGCCCCCTTTTCAGCTGAGTGCCCTCATACTAATTCAGATGCGTTTTATTATTTGCAAAAATATTTTTCTGTTTATCTGTTGCTTCATGCAGCACTGATTTATTTGATTTAATCCAGTAGTGTTGCACACAGCAGCACTACATTGTTGTTTAAAAAATATATTTTTAATATTTAAACTTTCATGTAGTATGTCAGAAACAACACAAAAACATTTTGAAACATTCAGCTTTTCTATCTGTTATGACAGCTTACTGAAAACTCTTACATTATTTAATCAGTAAGCCTGTACAACACTGACACCCACTTAGAATAATAGAAACGTCAATCTTCCTCATTTATGTGCAACTAAACTATTTTTGCTTTATATAGAGGACTTGCTAACTTGTGCAATTCCTCTGGTTGCAAAGCTTGACCTCAACAGCTGCTTGTGATTCAAAGAATTTTGAAAGCCATACAGGTAATGACATTGAGGTAATAGACAGCAGTTCTTCTTCAAAGAACCAACCCATCACAAGCTGAAAAACAGTACTCTGTGACCAGTCAGGCAAATTGAAACTGAAGTGGTAGTTGATATCATGAGTTGTAACTCTAACGGATTTGTCACCCAGCAATGCGAAATACTCAATTTTTTTGTTAATCAAGGGCAAATAGTTGGTTAGCTTGAAGTGACAGTTCTCTATTTTCAGGACTTGGCAGATGGACTACTGACATTGTTCTTTTCAGGGCAACAAATCTGACAACATTTAATTCAATAGAATCAATACACACAGGTTTACAAAGGAAGGGTCAATGAAGAGGTTCCCTCCAAGTCATCATGTTGTTTTACCCCGCTTAGGTTGTGCACAATCAGGAAATAATTTTGGGTTTTCCTCTTCCCCCCCGCCCCCTCTTTTCTTTTTTTTAAGGGGACAGACTGACATTATGCAATATATTTTTTGTTTTTCAGGTCAAATAATGTTAGAAGCCTGGTAATTCTACTTGAAGAAAAAATAGTTTTCTAGGGTTTTTTAATTTACTAATTTCCCGTTTAGTATTCCTGTGTCTTTAAAATCAAATTTTAAAATAATATTCCTGGTACATTTAGAGCATTTAGAAGGAATGCACAGGACTCTCTGATCTTCCCAGAGATGTAAAGCGTAAGTGGTGAGCTCTTACTAGTATTACAGCATCATTTTAAAGGTTTACTTCCTCCAGGTGCCTGTGATGCTTCTGTCCTGGTGATTGCTGCCTCCATAGGAGAATGGGCAGAAAATAACTTGTAACTGAACCTTTGCTGCCTCAGTTACTTTGTCTGACTAAAGTCATAAGTAAGACTTTATGTTGCTAAACTCCACGCTGCTGCTTCAGATGCAGGCATTTTTTTCTCTTTCACTAGTTTTTCTGTGAGGACGTTAGCTTGGGCAGGCAGGTGGAGCGCAAAGTTGCAGATGACTCAACTCTTGCAGCGTGACCAGAAGCTTCTGCTTTTGTCAGTGTTGACTGACTCTTCTTCCCACTGAAGCCTGAAGAGGCCACAAACACTGATGTTGGGCAGACTTGCCAAGGAGTAATGGTTTATTTGTACAAACCCAGAAGAAGTTAGCAATTTTTACAGTTTTTACTGTAGAAGTAGAATTGGTCAAATCTTTCAGAGAAAAGCAATATGCAATTACATGTATGAATCTTGTACTGCAAGCCTAATCTGTCTTTAACAGCTGAAATCACACTTCTTAGTAAAATTACTGTACTTTCATTTTTTCAGTTATGTTTTTCTATGATTACTTTATATCATGGTCACTTTTTTACTTCTTTGTAAATCTGAAAAGTGATTAAAATATAAAAGTTTTCTAACTCTTTAGCATTCTAATAATGAAATTCATTAAAAGGGAAGAGCTTTTATAAAAATTATAAGCTTCTGTAATGGTGAATGTATAAATTTACTTCTTCACCGTAATTTTGCAGAAAAATTTTAGATGCCATCTTTCACAATACCTTGGTGAAAAACATACTTCAGCTGAATTGGGTTTGACTTCCTTTAATTGCAAATGAATCTGTCTGTCATTTGAATATGGTAATCCAATTGTTTTAATTTTTGTCTAGCACTTGACAGAAGAAAAACCAGAAGGCCTTGTCAATGAAGCATCTCGGTATGGATGTATAAATTATTATTATTTTTAATATATATATATACATAAAAAATAAAATAAATATATAAATATATATATATTTGGAAACTGCGCTGTATAGAAGGTCATTAGAAATGACTTCTTTTTCTTTTATGAGCCTTTTTTCTGCTTTGCTTTTAGACCAAGGTAGATTGATGTAATGAGTTAGAAAATAGAAAAGTGACTTCATGCTCTGTTTGGCCTTTCTGCCAAGATCTGACTCTTCTAATACATATTTTAAGTCGGATGGGATTTTACCTAAGTGAAGGGGAACCATCAGTGGTAAGAGGTAGAAAGAATTTCATGCTAGGATCGATCAGCTGCTTGAAGTAGAACTGGAGGTAGAGGAATATTTTTTGCTAGATGTGGATCCATAATGATATAGGGTAATTGTAACAATGGTAGTCTTCATAAAGCAAAAAGACTTCAAGTATGACTTTGAAGACTGCGTGCAGGAGAAGTAGGGGCTTGTGAAGTTCATAAATCACCAAGCACTTTGCATTAAGTGACTTTTTTTAAAAAAAACAAACCAAACTCAAAACCTAGCAGTACTATAGTTTGGTAGGCTTCTCTTGTGGCACAGAAGAGAACCTCAAGGAGAAGCTGGTAGTACTTTAGACATATAGACATACTTGTGGTATTCTGGTTCCATTAATGCTTGCCTTTCTTTACTAACAATGCTTATACTATTGTTTTGGTGCTGTGGAAGAGGTAGTGTTTTGGCCTTACAGAAAAGGTATTTGTTTGTTCATGTTGTCTTTTTTTTTTTTTTTTTTTTTGGTCCTTAATGCATAGGCAGGTTGCATTGGCTGATCTTATAATCATCAATAAAACAGATTTGGTTTCAGGGGAAGAATTGAATAAAGTCAGAACATCTGTCAGGTATGAAATGTTTGGCATAACTAACACTGTATTGGTTCAAATATATTTATTTAAATGTAGTTACTTTCTTCTTGTTAATACAGAAATTAGATCTCATGATTACATTGACACAAATCGTTAGCTCAGAAGGGAGAAGACACTGGCTCTTTCTAAAGGCATTTCAATGCTTTTATGTGCTTACACATTCTTAGCAGTTTGCCTATCTAGGTGTAAGATTTGATGTTACTTAGTAAGGACAGGCCTTTGTCTTAAGTGTCCATGCTCGTAGATTTCTGGGCAGATGTTCCCATTTTTCAGAATTAGCATCCAGCAAAAAAATACAATAATCTGCCAGAGTTCACTAGTAAATGCAAAGATATATGGAAGAGGTCCCAAAAAATTGTCATGGGTGCAGAACCAATTGTCTGATTCAAGTCAGCGATTAAAGACATGCCCCATCTTTTTCTGTTGATACCATGATAATCAAAATGAAACATGAAATTTTTGAAGTATTTTACAGCTTTATTAGTGGTTTGAATTCTAAAAGTAAAAACACTTAGACCCAGAAGTGTATCACGAAGGGTTGTGGATAGAAAAACGCACTTCTCACTGGGAGTATCTTGTTGGAACCTGTAAAGTTCCCCAGCCCTTACTTAGGAGATGAAAAAGTCACAAAACTGAAGTCTGTTGGGATGTGTGTTGATTTGTTTGAGAAGTTGATAACAGAATTGGGGTTATTGTTGTAGTGCTATTTCTCATACTGCTTTCATACTGTTAACTTGTTCAGGCAATATATTACATTTGCTTTTTCATCTAACTTCTATTTTTCTATTTTATTTTAGGTCAATAAATGGACTTGTTAAAATTCTAGAGACACAAAGATCAAGGTATTAAATGGCCACTATTACTAGGTACTAGATCCTGCTTCTTTTGTAACAGATTTTAAGTATGCTAGTAGATCAGGTTGCTTAAAGGAAAACTATTGAATGAGGAATAGTTAATGCAAATATTTATTTCATGCATGAGCATCTAAGTAAAGGCATTTTTTTAGAGGAGTAAAATGTATTTTTCTTGGTTTTTTTCTGTTACTGTTCACATCCTACACTAGTGTATAATTTTTTTAAAAAAATCACCATTAAGATGTAGTTTACAGAGCTTATCGCTAATGGGTTTTATTGGACTTTGCAATATACCTGTAAATATTTATTTACATGAGAAGTAGATTTTACAAAAGCTTTGGCATTCTTTCCTTTTTTTTTCCCCCAAAAACCTGCATCTTGTTCTAAGCTTAATACAAATGTGGCTTTTAATTATTAAAATTATTATAAATAGTTATGTCACCATTTAGGGAGTAATAGCACTTGGAAGGTTCCTGAAAAATGCTAATACAGGTGCAGTTTAATTGGCTTCAGCATATTCAAAAAGTGTACCAGATTTTTAAGGGAGTATTTTAGGTAGGAATTCACAGTTTTTCATAACCTATTAACCAGATCTAATGAGTAACTAATGAGTTGCGTGCACTATGTTTTCTTTCTGTTGAGTCAGCTTAAAGATTTTTCTTACTCTACAATGGCTGATGCAAATAAGCTGTTACTACAACATTACTTTGAAAGGAGTGCAAGGAAGTTTATGAGAAGGAACAGTAATTTTTTTTGTTTGCTTTTTTACGTTGTTTTTACCATTTTTCGTTGAAATTTGATTTGCATTTCTTCTTTTAAAAGGGATTAAACGGATGTAGTATTCCCAGGGACATTAGGAGAGCAGCGTCTTTCAGACGACTAGGAACAGTGTGTGTACTATTACATCAATTATTTGGCAATATTGTGATAAATGTTCCTATAATACAGATTCCTGGTTTAAGTAACTTCTGAAGGGAAAATAGTAGATGTAATCTTAACAAAGTATACTTGACTTTTTAAAGTTATTCTCAAATATAGTTGGAAAGCATAGAGAAGAGTATTTGCTGTTTTTTGCTCATCAGATAAGACCAGCAAGTGGCTGTAGAATACATATTTTCGTTTGGTAACCCAGGGTTTTGAGGATAGGTGCTTGTCTGACTTCTATCTAAAGATCAGCTCAGTTTACATTTCCAGAAATGTTAACTTGTTAAGATTTCTATTGGCTTTAGCTTACTTGAAATTCTGTCTGCAGTCTGATCGCTGAAGTTTTAAGCTCTGCTGTTAAGCAGTTGTACTATGAAAGGCATTCTCTTTAGTGGCTATCCTGTTATGTTTATAAGGATTGTTCTCATACTGTTTTCATTACTTTGTTCAGGGAGCAAGGTGAAATGTTTAAGTAGCTTTGACAACTTCATGCTCCTTGCTTGTCAAGTTGCAAATTCTGCTGAAGAATGATTAGAACAAGAATAAACAGTATTCTGGAGGAGATCATAAATTCTGTTACTGAGAGGTGTTTCATATTCATACATTCATTAATTTATTGTTTTTTCTGGTGATCCTCAGTAAATCATTCCTTTTAGGTCAGCATGTGTCTCTTACATAAAAAGTTTTTTTCTTCAATGGAGTTATTGTAATTTAGGAACTTACATTTGAAAGACCAGGTATGGGTAAACTTGTGAGCAATTATAATCAGGTTTTTAATGTTTACCAGCTTTTTGGTGCATTCAGTTTTAATATGTAAATAGTCACTCTAGATTCTGCTGCAAAATTTAGGCTTTTGTTGATTTGTCCTTTTTTTTAAATTCAATATTATTAAGTTAGTATTTCTTAAAGTTGGGTTGTATTAGGATAAATTTACTTGTATTTTTGGGTAAATTTTTCTCCATCTGTAAATGGAGGTGAGAACGCTTTGATGATTCCAGGTAAAATTTAATCAGGATTTTATCCTGATGTTATATCTTGGGTATTTGCTCATAGCTAATGTTACAATATCCAAATTTGGCTATCTTATTTTTGAGGCCTCTGTTTACAGTTTTCATGACATCTTTGAAGTGTGATGTTTCTTCATGTAGTGTATGTACTTGAAGTGCAGCATGAGTGATTGAATGCCAAAAGAACAACAAATAATGCAGACGGATGGAGTTGCAGAGATACAATTGTAGCGTTTCCCTTTCTTCCTGTTTAGTAAACTCTTGAAAACAAATTTTTACTATTCTGGGATTTATGTTATATATATGCGTGTGTATGTGCATATATATATGTGTGTATATATATATATATATGAACTTCACTTGTGCCACAGAATAGGGAAGGAAATCATGAAGGATGATCAGGGCTTAGGAAAACACAAGAAAAAGATTTATAACAGATTGCTCCAGCCGAAATCAAAGAAGTGGCGACATGATTTTGCTGAGAACAAACAGTGCTCCTGAGAAAGCAGGTCAGGAGTTCCTTGTTTTTTTACTTGCAAGGCAGAGTACAGAAATGGTGGATGAAATGCTTTGAAGAGGGAAAAGAGGCAGACATTATTGATAAAGGTAAATTGCTCATAAATTGCATATGTGTGTCTGATTGCCCTAGGAAATGAATTCAAGTTTGAGGCCAAGATTTTTGTAAGATGGAAAAACAAAGCCCTAAGGTTTCTGTAAAGGTTATCATGGTATCCAGCATGGCTAGCAGATTTGAAGAGGATATTAAACTTAATGTTTTGTGTCTTAAATCAGCATCTGTTCATGTCCATTAGAACATCCAATTGTTCTAATTGTTCATGTCCATTGGAAGATATCCAATATGTGAAGTGTGTTATCCACATCTGTGTCATTGTCTGGTGTCTGATGCCAGCCAGCATTAGATTTTGGATATTAAGATTAAGTGGACCTTAGGTCCAGTCCTTAATGACAACTCTTGTGTTATAATAAATACTCGTTAGAGAGCAACACATACTGTCTTTCCCATGATCAAACATTCCAAAAGAGAAATAGGCACAAAATTAATTTATTAACATGTTAATTGAGAACATACCTCCTTTAATTAGGGAATTTTGTCCTTCAAAAGCCCACATTTAAAAGGGACCAATATAGCACTTTCTTGAGTGTTTCTATATGGTTTGTTCTCAGCAGTGTTCTGAAAAATAACAGCACTGATGTGGTAATGAACTCTAGAGGGGATTATTTATGTTTTTTATTCTATATTTTTATATAAATTTATATTATGTTTATATATATAAATATAATTTATTATTATTGATGTTTTACATCAATACCTTCCATATTAGAAACTGCTTTGTAAAGCTGCTGTTGGGTGTAAAAGTTTAATAATACTGGCTACAGTGCAGAGGTCTGTCTTCCTGTTTGTTGGGGTTTTTTGGTGTCTCGTATGTTCTTTGTATTTACCCACATATTAATAATTGCTATTAATAATTAGAAAGCTATCAGTTGTTGTTATTAGTGAAACCTATAGTCTATATTGCTTTTATAAAAAAGGTTTCCTAGACAAGTTTATAGGTAGCTGTTCTTACAAGTAAATATTATCAGGGCTTTCTGTTCCATATTATGTTTTTAATTTGCCTGTTTCAGATGTTAGAGCTGAAATTCTTCATAGTAGCACTTGCCTTATTGCGTATTTCAGTTTTGTTTTCTAACAGTGTGTCAGTATAAGCTGTATATATTCTGCTGTGTGTGTGTGTGTGTGTTGAGAGGCCCTATATTAAGGATGCAGGATAATTGCTGGGAAGAACTTCAGGGTTCCTTTTCCCATTTAGGGAAAATCAGTTACTACTCAGGCATTCGGTGTGAGGGTTTTTATCATCTTTCTTGGAAATACCTTGTATTTTACTGTATTGTTAAAAATTTTGTTTCTGTGCTTATTACTGTGTAAATAAACGCTGCATTTCCTTGTAGGGGACAATACCAACTACCAACATCCAAAAATAAGGCTAAGGATTGATTGCGTTAGTATGATAGACAGGAAAACAAACACAAGTTTCAATTATTTTAAAATATTATTTTAAAAATAAGTATTCACAATATATTTAAATATAGCAAAAATACAAAGATTTCTTTCTCCCCCCTGTTTAGAGTTGATCTCTCTAATGTATTGGACCTGCATGCTTTTGACAGTTTATCTGGAACAAGGTATGGTGAAATCTCACTGTCTCTTATTGGAATAATATCCATTGTATAAGTGCATGGATGGAATAGACACATGCACATACTGGTTCAAATTTGCATGAGTTTCTGGTATAAATTCTAGTTTAGTCACTTGTTTAAAATTCTTGCTTTATAAATGGTAATCTGAAACGGAGGGTTTTTTTCCACTTGAAACGCGTGCAACAGAAGGTTTTTGACCTTGTAAAGTTAAATGAGCCAGAGTTTGCATGCCTTTCTTTACCAAAATACAAATTTTGCTTTAATACTAGTAGTAGAGTAAATTTGTACACTCTTTTCTGTTTTTTTAAAGGATTTCAACATTTTTCTCATTTCACATCATGGTGAACGAGAAGGCCTTCTTAGTTTTCACAGAAAACAATGGGAGACTGAGGTTCCACAACAAACAAAACCCATTACAAATTCTGGTTACTGTGTTTCATGTCCTTTGTTTTTTTTGATGCCCGATGTGTGCTTCAGTATGCTAGATAAGTGGAAAAGTAAAATTGGAGGTGAGGAGGAGCATTTTCTGTTCACACACTTCGTGTGCTGAAGTTGTTTAGCAAAGAGAGCAAGGAGTGCTAGGGCAGTTGTAAAGAGGAGGGAGCAGGCAACTGGGGGCAGTATGAGTTTCACTTTTCTTCCTGGATGCACACGGTTCAGTTAAAGAAAAGTAGACACTTCCTTATTCACGCAAGGAAGAAACTGCTGAAGATGAAGCTAGTAACCTCTAGTAGATGAGGTGTGCTCATGAGATTTCCCAGTCAACTGATGCAGTATTATCAAAAGGATAGCCTGCCTTTCCCGACTCTCTGCTGCCCTTTTTTCTGATCTATGAAAAGTGGTGTTTGTTTCTTTTGTGCTCCTTCACTGTACCAGTTGGGTCTGTACCAGTGGCAGCATCAGGGCCGTATCAGAATGGGCATCCAAAAGAAGGTTAAGGGAGGAGGAAGGCCAGTGTATCCTTTGTGGGCGATAGCTAACTATTAGATCATAAACCCATGTCCTGAGTTCTTACGATGGATCAGCTAACTAAACTGCCTTATCCCGGAGCCAAACAAGAAAGCAGTAAGAAGATGTGAAACCAGAAAAGGATTGTTCTTGGTAATGGCAATTCACAGTTAGATATGATTAACCGTACTATTAGGTGGCATTCTGTAAGGTTTACTAGGAAGTGCTGTGCTCCATACACCTGAGGAATCCTTAAGGAGCTGACGAAAAAAAAAAAGTCTTTCTTGCTTTCCTCAGTCTAGTCATATCTCTTATCTCACCCATAGTTCCTTTAGAGGTTCTCAGTATTTGGTATTAAAACAGAGGAAACACTAAACTGCAGCATTTAAAGGCAAATTCTAAAAGCACCAAGGTTGTAGACTGCTTAAATTAAGTTCCATTTCTCTTGTTTTTATTTGAGCTCTGTACAGTGAAATTGCTTACCCTGGTACCTGTACATAGATACAGAAATCCCCACATAAAATACTAGCGATGGCTTCCTATCATCTGCAGCAGAAAAACTCTTTACATACAGCAACTTTTGAGCACAGATACACACCAGTACACTAATAAAATTGTTCTTTGCATGCTACAGTAAGGAGTTCTGCCAGCATAGCAGGCAGATGAAGTATCCGATCGGTGTGACTGTACTGGTAGAACTTTGTAGTCTATACATGGCCTGAAAGTGACAGGAAACACATCAAGCGTTTGGATTCTGTGGCATGCAGTATGAGAAGACTACAACAAAGCAAAGAAGATGCAAGAAGTAGGAGTGCGAAATGTTACTTCGGTAACAGTCAATATATTTTCCCTACTGTTAAAGGCTTCTTAAAATTTACAGTCATGAAAGTATGAGAAATTTTTATGGGCAGTCTTCTCTGAAGTAGTAGAGAGCTGTCATCATAGTGACTTTTGCTGTGGTATTCTTTTCTCTTGCTAATGTCCAACATGCACAAAATGTTCTCTGGTACAGAAAAAGTATTTGAAGAAATCCTGCACTGTCTTGACTAAAGACAGACATAGGTGTGTAATCTAAAGTTGCAGTAAAATTTTACGTTGTCATGCAAAATGGTAGAGTAAGATGCTGAATCTTAGTTCATGGAACAAGTCCCCAAGTTCCCTTATGAAGTAGAGAGGACCAGTTTTAAATTAGCAGGCACACTGTACTCGGTACAACAGTTGAAATAGAAGTTGGTATACAGCGTTTCACTTAGTGTTACAGATTTCATTCTCACAAGCAAGAGCTTTGTACATTTTTTTTATTCTTGCTTTTCAAACCGTTCTTGTTTTCAAAAAATCAATGTCTAATAAATTGTCAAATTCTAGTGATTTTTCTCTTCTTGCTTTAATGATGTAGCTTGCCTTTTGCTCCTACACAAAGGAATATCAAGGATCTTGTACTTCTTGAAGTATAAATATTTAAAAACCCACAGATACTGCAAATCATTACTATAATCTTATTGTGTTTATATTAAGAAAACTAATATTCTAACAACCATAAACTAGACCAAACAATTTAATTAAGCATCTTATTTTGAGATTAAATCTGAATTAACAATTGAAGCTTATTCTGAATTTATAGCCTATCTTCGATATTTTAGTTTTGCTCTGCATTACCGAAGAGTTTATTTAAATTTCAAAATAACATTTTGTCTGTCCTACTGAAATGCGGCATTTAACTTTACTCATTTTCAGTTTGCAGAAGAAGCTTGAGCATGTAAAGACAACACATGAACATCTAGATAAGGTAATTACTGAAAATACTGCTTCAGTATTTTTGTAACAACAAGGTTGTTCAGGGTAATTGCAGGCATTGCATGCTAATCACGTTTTTCAGAAGGTTTCAGTTAGGGAGTAGTGTGTTTTAAGATCTTTGGAAGATTATGTAGAATACTTACAGGAATGTGCTTTGTTGTACGTAGGTTCTAAATGGATATATTAAGTCTTGCTTTCAAAAAAAGTGTATAGGCTTCCATTGTTCCAGAAAGTCCCATCATTCATTGATTCATATGGAGAGTTGTTACTGAAACAGACAAATAGCAGTACTCTTTTTAGTATTTGCAGAATCAAGTCCTAAATCTGTAGCCAGTCTTTTATCTTGTAGATTCTCTGTCCAAATGTTGTCTATGTAGATACCAGGGAGATATTATTCATGACTTCGCATTCTTTAAAGCTGTAATAAAACTTCACCGAGTAGTTAAACATGTGGTTTTCTGTTCTGTGGGTGCTTCCCGTTGTTACTGTTTCTTGTGAAACCAATTTAACTTTTAAGAGTGAGGTAGATTCTGCCCTATAAACTAAGTATTGGTCCTGTAAGCACGTTTATGCTAAAAAAACCCAAAGAACTGGTTCTGTTGATGTTGATTTTTAGTATGTCAAATTAAACTCTAAAATATATTCCCCCTCATCCTGATACTAAACCTGATGTGTGTTTATGTCAGGGAAGAATCTTTTCTCTCCCTGTGTGCAACTGCAAATAGCATTTCTGCCTTTGTTGCTTTTATTTGACTATATACAGGTTTTTTTTAATCAGCATATCTAATTTCAAAGATTAATTTAAGGAAAAAAGATCTGGTCCATCATCCTTGCAGAATATAAACGGTTCTATGCCAGTTGCTACTTGTAAGCACCTGTCTAATCCATGATATACAGGTTTTACTAGAAAGGCTTCCTTTTAATTTTCCTTTTTTCTTGTTTGTTTGTTCTGCAAATGTTATGATCGCAGTATGTTTTTCTGCTTACACCCTTCTCAAAAGCAGAACAGTCTGAAGTCAGGGAATTTCTGAATTTATTGCCAGGCAACAAAACATAGAAATACTGATTTGAGTTCTGCAAAAAAGAAATACGAAATGATTACAGAAACACTTAAACGAACACCTCTTCTTCTCTCTCCTCCAACTTCCCCTATTTTTTTCAGTGGGTGACACTTGGTCCATCCAAGGTCTCCCAGAAATGCTACAGGTGACATAGGAAGTTGGGGGTAGTTGTGTAATGATTTTCTGTCCCTTTACTGCTCTGTTCCTTCCCTGTGGTTCATGCAGGGCCCTTAGTACCTGTGGAGTGCCCCTGCTCTGTGGGTAAACAACAAGCTGTAGTCTCTCAGGGGTGTGTGCACCCCCTTTGGCATTACGGCATGCATCTTCCAAAGAGTCTTTAGTCCCAAGTGGCTGGAGGTATGTCTCTAACAGGGTGCCCTGTGTTTCTCTGCCTGAAGATGTGTGGGATATTTTTTTTTTATTTATTTACACTTCTATTTATAGTTTCAGAGGTGACTGGAACAGGTTGAGACACACACACAAGGCAGCTGATGGCCTCCTTCCACACCATCAGTACTGCAGCCCCCTGCTACATAAGCCTCGTAAGCTTACACGTACTTAAAGAGCTGTATGAACATATATTGGTTATAGCATCCACCCTTAATAGCATCAGAAACTGAATGTACGCATTGTACATATTCTACTCCTTGCCACTGAGAGTTAGACTGTAGGGGTTAATATTGTCGCAGTCAGAATATGTATGTTAAAAATTGTTGTATTTAAACTCCATCTCCTGCCAAGTGGATGATGGAGGTTAGTATCATAAAGGTTTGAATTTACGTATTTCCATTGTAGACTCCACCCTTTTGTGTAGATTAGTAAGGATAGCATTGCTTCCTGCAAAATTCAGGCCTTGTTCCTGCAAAACACCAAACCAAGGCACCTGGCTGTTTAGTCTACTCACCATGCCTTAGTACAGAAGCAAATGTTCAAGCAAACAAAACAGTAAAACCACAGAGTAACAGCACTATTGATAGCCACTTGGTTTCTGAGTTCAACAGCTGTACTTCCATCCAGAACTGAAACGTGTGGTGACTGGTGTTGACTTGATACAACATGGGTGTTTCCCCATTTGGGAAGTAAGGTGACGCATCGGATGACTTGAATTTCACAGAGCTTGCTGCACATCCTTTAACCATATTAACTGAGCTCTGACCTTTCTCCTCAGCTTGTTATTCCTTTGCTCCCAGGTGTAGATCTTTGAAGGACTTCTTTTTCCCTTTCCAAGTCCCAGTTTGTGGGGAGGGAGCATCAAGATTTTCTCATCCCCTGATGACTCTTTCACAACTCCAGTTCTGTCAGGCTTTGCTGTGAGGCTGATCACACACTTGCCTTGGGCATGTTCAGGTGTGATACTCTAGGTCACCCCTTAGTCATTAGGATGTCCCACCAGGTTATTGGGCAATACCAGAGTGGCAGTAGTGACTGTGCCAAGCTGTCAGAGCTTTTGGTCTGTGGCATCAGCCTTTTTGGAGTCCCTTATTCCTTGCCTGTAAACATAGCAGGAGTTAAAAGTGACCATAGTTGGTTTTCACTTTTTCCCAGTCCCTCCATGGGAGTCTTGTTTGTGGGATTGGAAGGACTGAGCTCAGCATACTGCTCCATCAGTAAATCCCAGAGTTTCCTACTTATGCAGGTGCCTTCCTATAGCTTTCCAGCACCACAGGCACTGCAGATGTGACTTCTGTGGGCAGCAGCTGCAGGTGTCATGCATTGCTTTGCAACTTTTTACTTGAAGTAATTAGAGTGGTTGCACTTTGGGGAGCGGTCTTCCATTTTTGCTGCACTGTAACTTGGGCTGCTTAACAGCAGGACTCTTGTAATTTTAAACTCTCTTACTTTTCAATAGTAGATTGGGTGGCTTATCGCACAGCTTTCCCTTTGGCCACCTCAGTGTTACCAGCTGCTCAGTTCTGATACAAGTTTTGTCATTTTTGCTGCGCATTTGCTGTTGTATCTTGTAGCAGTCCACTAGTCTTAACAGTGACAGTCAGTCTGATGGTGATAGATTCTAAGTGGTCTCGATCTTTCTGAGGCTCCATTTGAGTTATATGATAAGCTCTGGCATAACCCCACAGCAGAGCAGCGCACTTCCCAGTGTTTTACAGGTGGTAGTTGTATCCCTTTTGCAACTCTTGGGCTAATTTTCATGGATGCTGCCCAAGGATCTGTTAAGACCCCCTGCCATGGGCACATGGGCTTGAAGCTGGAATCGTCCTGTGTCTTCCCAGTCATCTTCCTGTCCCAGTCAGGCTTTCACATGTCCCTGCTTTTTCCAACAGTTTATACATGTCTTCACACATCCCCACATGTGTAGTAAGTACATCACTCAAACCAGAATATGCGATCACAGATTTCTAGTACTGGAACCACAGCTCCTTCAGGATTCCCCAAGTCATTGCAGTAATGCACTTGGCTCTCATGAGACCCCGCCTGGAGTTCTGCACCCAGCGCTGGGGCCCCCAGTGCAAGAGAGACACAGACATGGAGGGCAAACAACAGTCGGGGTTGGAACACCTCTCCTGTGAGGACAGGCTGAGAGAGTTGGGGTTGTTCAGCCTGGAGAAGGCTCCAGGGAGACATGGCCTTGCAATACTTAAAGGGGGCTTAGAACAAAGACACTGAGATTTTTTTTACGGGGGCCTGTAGTTTTGTGTGGTAGCTTTCTGCTACTTTTTGCTTGTTAGTGATATTGTCACTGTTCTGTGTGTTACCCACAGGCCCCTGTCCATATACAGATACTCTGCTCTGTGGATAAATTTTGGGTCACAGTTCTCTTTGGGGTATTCCCAACTGGGTGTGGTTCAAACAGTCCCCTCAGGGGTGCAAAAATAAATTTACATGTATGAAAGATGTATTACTTGTTATATAAATATTTTTAAATAAATCTATGTGCATAAAATTTGTATTGTTTATTAAATATATTTTATGTAATATGTATTATACAATAGCTTATAAAAGCGTGCTTTCCTTTTATAAAGTTGCATGATTAAATTTAATTTTCAAGTTAAAATATCACGCATACAATGCCTGTATTTTTCTTTTTGAACTGCAGATCTTGACTGTGAAGTTGCTAGTCTTGAAAACAGCAAAAGGCAGTTATAATCTCCTTTTGGAACTAAAGACTCATTTGCATGCTTAACTATAATTGCAATCAGAATCTTAAGATCATAGGTTTTTGTTTAACATTTGTGTTCATATTAAATATGTTCAGTTACAGTAATAAAAGTCTCAGTAGATTTCTAAAGTAGAAAAAATAAAGTAGAAGCCTTCTGAATGTTATGAGAGTTATAGCATGCTTGTATTATTAAGAAAATTATTGTTGGTTTTGTAGTGTGGAGCCATTCGACCAGTAGGAAACAGTGAGAATTCATTGTTACTATCACTGTTTAGTTCAGCACCCATATTTTTAAGATCGTTGTTCAGACAGATGATAATGATAAATGAGAGCAGAACACCTCTTGCAGTAGGGTGCAAGCCCTGGTTGGATGGTAAAGGGTGCTTATTATCTTTGTGGGGAGCAACAGAAGCAATACTGCACTATGCATGAAGCACTGAACTTTTTCTGTCTTGTTTTGAAGCTGCTCAAAGTATTAGCTTTTGGGTGTTTTGGTGAGTTTACTTGGTAATTAGCTAAATGTTTAGATTTGAAGCTTGTTGCTTTTTTTTTTTTTAAGTTAGACTAGTCATCTGAAAGCAGTAATCATTTGAAAGAATTTAGGTTGTATGAAAAGTAATTCCCTGTATGTTCTTCTGTGCCACTGAGACATTATGGTGACAAAAATAGGTTTAAGACACATTATTTCCTTTATTTTAAAATAAATTACTGGTTTTAAACTACACATTTATTTGCATCTTCATTTTTTATAATAATTGGTTCTAAGCAGTAAGCTGGTGGTTGCTTTGGAATAAAACATATTCAGACATCTTTATTTTTGGAAATTTTTCATAACAGGCAAGTACAGATAGGTGAAAAATATCTTGATTAATTTTTGTCTAATAGAATTGTGTTGAAGATTAGAAATTGTGACAAAGATCAGTAAGCCGAGAAAATTGCATTCTTAAACAGATTTGAAAGATTGAGCTTACTAGCATGTAAGAATTAAAATTCTTAGGCTTTCTTTGAGAACAAACATCAGCTACAGCAAAGAAATACATGGTAGAAGCTGATCCAAACTATTCAAAGTACTGCATATGCCCCTTAAGTGCACACCCAAACAGAACCAAAAAGTATACCATAATGTGGCAAATCAAGAGCAGAACAGAAATGGAGATTATTTTTTTTTTCAGGTTTTGATGTGGATATATACTTGCTTTTTTATGAGGTCAAGTTATAAAGAATGCTTTTTGAAATGAATATAATGAAATATTTATTAATTTTGGTAATAGTAAGTGTGTCTTTCCATTTGCAGGGTATAATTACAGTAACATTTGAAGTTCCAGGAAATATAAAAGAAGAAAACTTGAATCTCTTCATTCAGGTAAGTAATACAGCACTGTCAACTGAAAAATCATTAGAAAATCATCCCATGCCATTCTGTTTATGAAAACATTTTTCCTGTTCATAGACTCTTCTGTGGGAGAAGAATGTGAAAGATAAAACTGGGCGTACCGCGGACATCATAAGACTGAAGGTTAGTCAGAAATGACCAACTTCTTTGTTTTGTGCTTTTCCTTTTTTACGCGTAAAAAAACTCGTGTTCTGTCAGCTACAGATCTATCAAGGGCACTACTGGATCACTAGCAGAGCAGACAAAATGGAGAGGAGCAGTTTGTTCTGTGTAGGGGCAGTTACCTGCTGGTTGGTGGAACAACTCAAAAGGAGGTAGCTGACAGAGAAGCAGACATTGATCCTACTTGTTTTGATTAGACGAGGAAGATGTACAGTCACAAACATCAGTGGCAGAATTAATCGTAAGGGCATAGTTAAATTACTTTTTCACCTACATTGCTTTGAAAGATTCCATCCATCTCACATAGATGTCTCCTTGTCTAGGGATTGAGCACTATAGGCTGGATACTATAGACTGCTATCAGTAATTGTAATTGTTGGCATAATACGCAGAAGTTGAGGTTCACGTAACAGCAGTGCAGTACTGGTTGTGGTCTACACTTGACAATATTGTTAAACTAATTTAAAGATGCATCCCATAAGTATTAATCTTCATGGGCACTTCCTATGTTTTTCAGTTGCATGGTTTTGAGAAGGGTATAGGTGATAGTTTAGGATATATTTTGATTTTCCTTATACCAAGCCGCAGAGTTAATTGTTAAAAAATGAGAACCAAGTCTGTCATTTGGTAGGCTGTAAGAAATACAAAATATGCTGCGGTTCGTTTTCTGAAAACGCTTGTGCATCATGGATAGTGACATCATTACTTTAATTCATCGAAAGAAAGGTTGTATTCTTGCTCTTTCAGCAACAAAATGAGAATATCCTTGTCTTCCCCTTCCTGACAAATAGAAGAAAATAGTCACTGATACGTCGTAAGCTGTCTGAAAACAGTGCTGCTATGTACAAGTGCATCTTTGTTGTATTGAGCATTGGAATCAAAGTAATTCTTTAGGAGATCTGAGGTTTGCTATAAGCTGTGAGCTGGCCCTCAGTCACAGACAAATACACCAAAGCAAATGAACCCCAGGTAATTATAGAATGGATTCCAAAGTTTGTTGCTTTTATATTTATTTTATATATCCTACCTGCAGTCATAATACTTTTGGTAGTAATAGTCAGAGAATTCCAGCTAACATGTCAAATGCAGACCTTTTTTCATTAAATATTTGTAAGGGTTTTTCTTAAACACTTTTTTTTTCCCCTTTAGGGAAGTATAAGACAACTTTTTACAGAATGTGTTGCACTAGAATATTTTATAAAGTTTTACACAAAGTAATAAAAACATTTTTAATACGACTTTTGGTATGTGGTTTAATGGGCTTACTTTAACAGTGATCACTTTTAATTCTCTTGCTAGTCATTTTACTTCAGAAATGTTTGTTTGTTCTCCAGTATTCACAGATTCTGTTTCAGAACAGTGAATATACTGAGCATGAGTGCCTAATCAGAATAGTCTGAAATAAAACTTTTTTGCTCATTTTACATTATCGTTGCTGGCAATTGATCTTTTGTGGACTCATACGTCATGAACCATATATATATATATATTCAAAGTGACATAATAGCTGATGACATTTTATTTTTGCTCGAACATGCTAGATACTGACCAAATGAAAAACAGCAAGCAGAGTACGGCAAAGTGTAATTGCTAGTCTTTAACAGAATAAAGATAGGTGAGAATGGATGTTATGAATAAAGTGGTAATACTGCATGGTTGTTTTGACTAGTTGGTCCATAGTTGCCAGAAACATTTTTCCCTGTTTGGCCTAGTTTCGAAGAGGTTTTTTTCCTCTTTTTACATACTTAATTTTTAAAGGTTTGTTTATATATCCTAACAGTTATTTTTCTGATAAGGGACTGGTATCTATTCAAGGCAAATCTCATCAAGTGATAGTCCAAGGTGTCCATGAGCTCTATGATCTCGAGGAGACCACAGTAGCCTGGAAAGAAGATGAAGAGAGAACAAATAGACTGGTCCTAATAGGTAAGAGGAAATTACCTATTTCCTTGTTTGACTTTAAGAAGCGGATCTTTCTGCAGGCCGTGCTGTGACTTACCCAGTGAAAAGCAACTGGCCCAAATAGGCCGGAATAAGACCAGTGAGTATGTTCAGTGTAACGTTCACCATCAAGACCTTCTGCAGTTTTATATTCCAGCTGAGTGGAATCTGCATTATCCCTTTTAGTGACATAAAAGTAAAAAAAAAAAAAACCCAAACAACTAATTATTCATAAAGTCCATAATTATAAATATGCTGATGGAAATTATTTGAATGTTTGATCAAATATTCAGTAACTGCAAGGAAGGTGATTATTGCCATTAAAATGTATAAAATTTGTTTTGTTTCTGAAGAGTTTGTAATGCTGAGGTTATGAATTTCTGTTTCAAACTTGTTACTCTCTGCTTTGCAAAATGTTTTTACGACCAAAAAACCCCAATTTTTCTTCCTTTCCCTTGTGCAACTTGAAGTCTGTTGTTGCCTGTGAAATCTAAAGTTACCTTGTTGCCTGCAGCTTAATTGCAATAACTGCTGTTCACACTTACTGGTATCACAAGCATTTTCTTTGTAGAGAAGAATGGTAAATCGCCACTTGCTTGCATTTTTTGGTAATACACAGTAAAATATAGCTAGCAAATTTATTTCTCTTTACAGGCAGGAACTTGGATAAGGAGATCATCAAAGAAGTATTCATAGCCACTGTGGCTGAGAAACAAGGAAACAGTTGACATCAAATGACAAAAAAGTTGAAAAGTCTGTGCTTAACTCTGCAAGCTTTTTATGACAGAAAAGACTGAATGACATGAAGTATAGTAGTTCCTTTTTCCTCTGGAGGTTTACACAACAGTTAAACCCTGAAGTCCTCCTAAGAATCCAAGCTGACCTACTGCTGAAAGATAAAGTTTCATGGTCTAGAATCACACATGAAGAATTCTACCGTTTTGGATTTGGCTTAAGTTGCGTCAGTACTATCATGTACCTATGCAGAAATGCAGATGGGCAAAAAGGCTGTTGTTTATGGCATACATTAAATGTTACAGTAGCAATATGGTAAACCTGTTTGAAGTCTTGGGCTTTTTCCAGATAACTCTCTTTTACTACTGGAAATGAAGCAACAGTGATTATTGCCAGAGACGTATTGCAGTATTTAGTATGTACTATTAAACTGTCTTCCTTCTCTTTCAACTTGCCTTGTGATTTTTTGAATGTATACGTTCATCCCAGGTACCACTAAACTGCTGTATAAATTAAACTAAAAATAAATAGATAACAGTCTCGAGACCACATGAAATGTAGCTATTATGCAGACAGTACACAAATGCAGTGTTCAGTCACATAGCCCAAGCGTTGAAAGATGTAGCTGAACTTGCCGATTTCCAGACCATGACCTTGCCATTTCAGGATTTGGGGGACAGGGAAGCACAATTTCAAAGCATTGTCTGGGCTGTCCTGTGTGATTTCTTGTAAGGTTGTCTGACACTTTTGGGTGCTGTTTCAAAAACTTACTTTGAAGCTTTTATCTCTGTGTTCATTAGTTTTACAGTTCAGAGGTGAGCTTCTTTCCCTGTACCTTCTCCTGTAGTCAGTCATTGTTCACCTTTTAGCTTTGTGCTGATTACAGTTGGGTGATTGCACAGTGAGTGAATGCAGGAAGGTAAGGTGGAATTAAAAATGTTTCAAAACATAATTCTAGGACATGCAGCAGATACTCTGAAGAATGGACTCTTAGCTACAGTGCTAGGTGGGTGCTTGCTGGTGTGTCTGGATAAGTAGAAACTTGTTTTCAGTACTAGAGGTACTACTTGTCACATACCTAACATTTGCTTTAGGATAAAAGGTGAATCAAACTAAAGAAACAGAAGAAAGGAGGCCATTCCCTTATCAGCAGTCTTTACTAATGTCTTTTTGCTTCTACTAATAAATGAATTCGGACTTTGTTTCTGAAGAGCTGAGAAAAGAAACATGGTTAATCTTTCACTGCCAGGAGCTTCAGATTAATATCTGAAGTCATGTGTCCAGTGAGATGGAGCTTTTCAGTCTCCTGGTGGATACATTAGCAGATATGACACATTCCTCACATTCCTTTAGATGGCTTGAAGAAGTTTCCAGAAGTATTTTCTGTAAACTAAAGCAAGGTGAGAGGAAAGAACAACCAGCTTCCAATGTCCCTTTCTGTTCAGTGGAGCATTGGTGGCATTTGAGCGGTGAGATGGGTATATTGTTGAGCATTATAATTATGACAGTTTCCTTTAGTAATGCATCTCTTAATTTTGAAACTTCACTTTGAGAACTAATACGTATTCTCGCATTGATACGTGTTTTGTGATTGCATAAATTACATACTCCTGCAGTCAAATGATTGCCATCAGTGTTACGGATTGTTACATAAGTGTAAAATTGTGGCTAGTATATTTGCATGTGTTGCTGCTTACACTTCCATCAAATGCCTTCCATCTTATAAATGCCTCATGCAGTTGAAGAAGTCTGTTATCTTTAGATTATGAAGTGCCCAAATGATAACTCATTTTGTCCATGTCCAGGCCTGCATCATTTTAACTGACCATAGGTGAATTGTTCATAGCAGTGGCGCTGTGTGAAGTGTTCATAGCAGTGTTAAGCCTGTGGCTCGTCTCTTAGCACCGTGTGTCTGTACTCCTCTACACCACATCCTTGTCTCTGCTTCTCAAGGCCACTGATAGTGTATCAGGCATATGTTTCTCTATGCTGCATCATTGCATTACAGCCATAAATACCTCATTCTATACAGACTGGCAGTTTGTTACTGCTAGCTAGAAAAAATGATGGTTGTAACAGAAAGATAAAAAAGTAAACAAATTAGCAATAGACACCCGGTCAGTTAGAGGAACTGTTGTCACAGGTAAACCAAGCAACACAAAGCTGTGGGCAGGTCAAGAAAAGGTCAGCCAGACCAGGTGTGACGAACCTTAGCCTTGGAGCTCTGCACGCTCACTACAAAGCTCCTGGCCTGCTGTGGGCAGCAGCGGTGCCATACTGCATGCCTTATGTATGGCCCTGTCCTTCCAACCACCGGCGCATGCCAGCGGAGCAAAGGGGAAGTCCGTGTCTGGTTGGGGCGAGCAGCTTCTCAGAGGCAGCCTGCTTGAGGCACTGCGGCCCCAATGCAACTTGGTCTCAGTCCTGCATCTGCAGACATCCATGGAAATTTTGGGAGAACAGCTGAAACAGATCAAGCATTAAGCAGTGTAGGACATGCGTTGCTTGTTGGGAGATGAGTAAAACACTTGCCATTGGTATTTACTTACAAATATGCGTCTAAGTGTAGTGTTATTGCACTGCTTCCAGTCTGCAAGCTTAATGGCGAGTCCCAGTGGTCTTGCTGTCCTTACTCACACAGTCTGAAATACCCATTAGTTTCACATTGCTCTCTTAACAGGATTTTAATCTGTTGTATCTGTTTCATAATTCTAGCCTGTTCATCTACAAGCACAGTTACTTTGTTAATTGGTCTTTTTATTACTTCCTCTGCACTGTTCTTGTTTGAAACGTCTCTCTAATAGGAATGAGCAGCTAATAATTTTTATACTCTTAAAATTATCAAGACATTGATATTTTTATGATTTCATTTTCAGTTAAATGCAACAGGAAATACTACAGTTCCCTGTGTTTTGTCCAGTGCAGAAGTTTGTTTTAACTCCTGACAGGTTGCTCAGGATCACGGCATTGAATCTTTCCTTACGCGGAAAGTTGTTTTTTAAAAAAAACCCTAGCACTACAATTGGCTGCTACCAATGTATGACAATGTAATGCCTTTCTAACGTTGCAACAGTGTGAAGTAGCCTGGCTGGTGTAGAGCCAAACCCCGTGAGCAGCAGCAGGACAGAGCAGAGCAGCCTGTGCCTGGAATGGCTGGCCTCCTGCACCAGCGGGTCTCCCAGCTGATCCTTCCTCCCCCTCTTCTCTCAGCACATTTTCTTAGGATGCACTGACACAGTCAGTTTGGGGATTTAAAAAAAAAAAAAAAAGCTGTCGTGATGTGAATAGCTAGTGCTCCTCCTCTCCTGGAGATGTGCATCGTCCTTGCAGGAGAACTCCAGCCAGCCCTGCCTACACCATTTCAGTGCCAGGTCAAACCAGTTAGGTCAGGTTGTTCTGAACATCAGGCTGGTCTAACACTGCACTGAAGATCATGTTTGCATTGACTGATGAAAGCATTAACCTCAGCTGATAAACAGTGATACATGGCTGGAAAAGATCATGTTTTCAACTGCGCTAGCTGAAAGGCATGGTCTACATTACAATAGCTTAATTCACTGTAACTGCACAGTTTTCTTGGTGGCACTGTTAGCAGGTGCCATTTTTTAAAACCAACTTGTCATCTGGAACTTCTTTTCCTCAGAAGAGAGCACGTAAAAGTAAACAGACTTCTCAAAGTGAGTATGTGAAAGTCGATTAAAATTATTTCTGTTTGTTGGGGCTAAAATATGCTTTGGAAAAACTTACTCACTGAAGGAATGAGAGCTTTTGCCCCTTGAGAAAGTGAAGTTTGCTTGTCTCTGGATTTTGTGCTAGGAACTAAGATGAATTCACAGCTCTAGAAGTAATCTTTAGCTATCAGAATCACCTGAAGGTTTGTGCTTTCTGTATTTAGTTCGCTTTTCACTTCTAATGCTATGTGTTTATCTTTGTTTTTGTTTTTGTTTTTTTGTCTGCACCGTTGTGGTTCAACCCCAGCCTGCGGCTCAGCCCCACACAGCCGCTCGCTCACTACCCCCGCAGTGGGGTGGGGGGGAGAATCAGGAGAGTAAAACAGAAAACTTGTGGGTTGAGATAAACATGGTTTAATAAGTAAAGCAAAAGCCATGCACACCAGCAAAGCAACACAAGGAATTCATTCACCAGTTCCCACCGGCAGGCAGGTGCTCAGCCATCCCCAGGACAGCAGGGCTCTGTCACATGTGACGGTTACTTGGGAAGAAAAATGCCATCACTCTGAATGTGTGTCCCCCCCCCCCGCTTCCGTCTTCCCCAGCTTTATATGCTGGGGGATACCATATAATACAGTATGGCTACCATACATCATATGGTATAGGATATGCCTTTGGTGAGTCAGCTCCTCGTGCACCCCCAGACCACTCGCTGGTGGGCGGGAGGCAGAAGAGCCCTTGGCTCTGTGTCAGCCCTGCTCAGCAGTAGGGAAAACACCCCTGTGTTATTAACACTGTTTTCATCACAAATCCAAAACATAGCCCCGTACCAGATACCATGAAGTAGCAGCCCCAGCCAAAACCAGCACAACCATTAGTCAGCTGTTTTAAATCACAAGTGTGAAAGACTTTTTGCGGATTAAAGTGATTTTAGTCTGTCAGGAGGGGTCACACCAGAGCTGAAGATTACAGCTGAGTCTAAACATACTCAGAGCAGTGGAAAGCTGACATTTTCTTTCAGATACTATTTACTATTTGAAGCACCCTGGAGTCTCAGTTACCTGAGGTCCTCAAACCAAAGTAGGATATACTTGTAGAATATACTTTGTGGTTCATATTCCTTGGAATCATATTCCTGGAGCCACAAGATAAAATACAACAGGTTGTTTTAATGTAACGTGCATGAACGTCAGATCAGATATCATATAACTGCATTTTGTTGATCTAAGAACCTATGACTTCTTTTTTTCCTGTAAAGCTTTTTGCCAATCAAGTCAGTATTCTTAAAAAAGAATTCACAGTGCTATCCTCGTTTCAGCCGGGATAGAGTTATTTTTTTTTCTAGTAGCTGGTGCAGTGCTGTGTTTTTTGGATTTAGTATGACAATAATGTTGATAACACACTGATGTCTTAGTTGTTCCTAAGCAGTGCGTACCCTAAGTCAGGGACTTTGCGGTTTTGATGCCAAAACGGCACAGAGTAACTGCTCAGAGACAAATTTTGTCTTTAAGCAGCAAAGGTGTTTATTTCATGCAACCTTGAGGAGCTAGCCGATTTGCACTGGACAAACTAGCTCCAAAGTTTTCAGTGAAAAGTTAGGTATTTTATACAGTTTTCATGAGAGGTTACACAACATCTTAACATACATGCTCATTTGATTTTGACACCTAATGATTCCATTCACAATAGGTGGGATCTAGGTGGAGTAGACCTTTCAATTTTCTTTGTTCAATGATTTCCTGACTTGAAGGTCTCCTTATCTCCTTCAGGTGCCCACCTTATCTTTTCTAATTATTCAGAGTACATTCCTTTCTCAACACAAACAGAGCATCACCCAGAGCATTGTACCAAACTCATCCTGACTAATCTTTTTTTTTTTTTTAAGAAATTGTTCTGTTTCAGTTTCCCCAGCTCTGCCAGGGAGCAGGTGCACAAGAAGCTGGGAGGGAGCATGGCCAGGAGAGCTGCCCCAAACTAGCCAAAGGGATATTCCATACCATGGAACGTCAAGCTCAGTATATAAACTGGGGGAGTTGGCCAGGAGGGGCTGATCGCTGCTCAGGGACTGGCTGGCCACCGGTCAGTGGGTGGTGAGCAGTTGTATTGTGCATCACTTGTCTGCGTTGCATTTCATTTCTCTCTTTCTGTGTCTCCTTTTTATTATTACTACTACTACTACTACTACTACTACTACTACTACAATATTTTACTTTATTTCAAGTATTAAACTGTTCTTATCTCAACCCATGGGTTTCACCTTTTTCTCTGATTCTCTGATCCCACCAAGGAGGGAAGGTAAGGTATGAGTGAGCTTACTTATACTTAGTTGCCTGATGTGGTTAAACCATGACAAGTGCTGATTCTGTATTTTTTACTACAAATAAAAAAAATCTGAAAGAGAAATGTTGGCATGTTCATGGAGCATCCGACAGCAGTATTCTGCATTGTGTCTATGGTCATCTGTTCTGTTGCAGCAAGATGATTTTTTAAAATGTAAAATGCATGACTGATTTTATCATACACATACACACACCCCATTACTTACAGTAGCCAGTTCAGGATAAGCACTGCAAAATTCAAAATCTTTTAAATCCCTGTTCATGCTTTAGAAGTATCTGTAGTATGGGGTTTGTCAGAGTGAAAGACTGTTCTGTTTACTGGGGTAGCCACCAAACAACACTCGTGGCAGTCCCTGGAGGACTGCTGCTTTGCGCTGCCTTGGAAGCCCACTTTCAATGAATTGCCTGGCAGGTTAAGGGACGGCCAGTGCTGATGCTTGTTGGTGGATGAAACATACCTCCTTGGTAGGTGAGACTTTCCATGTACTTTGATGCCATACTTTATAGAAGATGTAGATTTAAGAATAAGGCAAACTATTTGTCCAGTCCAGTAGTCTCCATCCAGCTGTTTACCAAGACCCAAGACCATGCTCCGGGTTCTGTGGGTAGCGCTAAGTTCAGCTTCCTTTGCAACAGCTACAGCCAGTCACTCACCCACTCTTCCCCAGGCTCCATGGGCACAGAGCCCCTGCCCAGCTCTGCTTGCCTCCCTTACCTGGCCCTTCTGCTTTTGCAGGAGCTCACCGATTCCTTGATCAGTCCCTTGGCTCAGACCAACATTTAACCATTGATAACCATTTTTGCACTGTGAGCTTCATTCATTAATTCATCACTCATCACTCAGGAGAGTAAGCATGTGTATGATGGAGACATGGCAATTTACAATAGTTTGGTGCATGATTTAACTTGAATTAATGTTTGTTCATATGTACTATTGGAGTTTTAAGATAACAAATCAATAACAAACTTACTACATGTAACAATACAATGATTTTTAACATCAGTATAACATCCATTGCAGTACTCTGGGTAGCTTCTAGTGAGCAGCCATCATATTGATGACACTGAGTAAGGGTGGTTTCTGCCTCACTAACTGAATCAGGGTAATACTACTGTATATAGTTTTTATTTCTCTTTCCCATAAGCATTTTCCAATTTCAGACAGATGTTATGTTGTTACTTAGTTTGAGACAGTCATTTAGCATTATACAGCATATATGTATAGCATATTGGAGGGTTGCACTGGATGACCTTTAGAGGTCCCTTCCATCCAAACTATTCCAGGATTCTATGATATTGAAGATTACTCCAACCACTACTGATTGTAAAATCACTCCCATTCTTAAAGGTGCAAATTATATAAGACACCTCCTGCTCAGTTGTGTGACAGGTTAACTAAGAACTCTTCTGGTAGTTTGGTCAACTGCAAATCACATTACAATGGCAAATGCTGCCAGGTCCAAAATCTATATTGCATTTGAAGCAAATAGTATTGAAGGTGGATACTCTGCTGGCAAACAATTGTAGTCATGTCTCGTTACCATAGACATGTTGCCAGACACCAGCAGCAGAGCAGAGTCTAATTGGCTGTAAGGTTGGGTAGTGGATGATTTTCAATACCTAAGTGGCTCTACAGGCAAGGTCAATCCAAAGAGACCGGTTTCAGAGCTACGCCCCAACCGCCAACGTTCCCATGTTCTCCCGCAAGAGACTAAAGCTTGGACATAACACTTGGATGTCTTGAGTGTAATGCAAGCTGAAGTTATGGCTGACCTACTGCCTTTGGTGCCACCAGCGTCCTGAACTTTTCTGTTGTGAAACAAGGGCCAGCTGGTGGGCTCCAAGCTGCATATTTAACCACAACTTCAGCTCCAGGGCTTCAGCAGGGATTTACCTCAGCTTTAAGAGGATTTTATACCGCTATTGATATGAAGCCCCTATATGAGACTTCTCGCAGGGGTTTGCCACTGTTTGAGCTGGCATAAGACTCCTGATGCTGGGATCCCCACTGGGAGGTGGGATTAGAGTCCCTCTCACTGTTGTCCCTTTTCCACCGCAGGTGGGAAATCCATGCACTGCGTCCTAGCTACAGCAGGTTTGCACTTTATTCTGAAACTGTGACCTATTGACACAGGGTCTTTCTTGGGGTGGGGAAGAAGCAGCAGTTTGGCATCCAGGTAGCCCCTTCCACCCATATGTCACACCACCATTTATTTCAGCCAAACTGCAGATCATCTGATATAATCATCCCTCAAGGCTGGGGTGCTCTTTTTTCGTTTTGGTTTATTTTTTTTTTGTGTGTGTGTATGTTTTCCCCTGTAGGCATGTACATGTCTTACGGATATGTTCCCAGACTGCGCTATATCAAAAATCCTGTCTCAGTGTTTCCCCCGCACAGCTGCACAGTAGCTTTCTGTGCTGCACCAGGGGAAACATCTCACCAGCTGGAACTGTCAGCAGTAGGGGCACAGAGCTTGATTCCTCTTCCTCGAGTGACCGTCCCAGTGCCACAGCCCTGCCCACAATGCCAGCAACACTTTTGCAGAGGGACTCTGGCCACAATTTACAGCCAGCAGTAGTAGGGCAGTCCTTTCTACCTTGCCCTTCTGGTTGCCATCATCGTGGTTGATATTCAGGAGTGTAAAGGGGTGGTAGAGAGGATGGGCGCTGTAGATTGGTAAGTAAAAATGTAATCTTCTAAAGTACTGGATGCTTCACAATGTTTTCGTTTCCAATTCCACAATGTGTTTTTCTTCAGCAAATCACACAGGGTTCTTGCAGGAATACAGACACCTGGCATGTGTGACTCCAAAACCTGTAGGACCTGTGAAAAGTCTACAACACTTTTTTTTCAGTTTTTTTGTTTGTTTGTTTGTTTGTTTGTGGGGGTTTTTTTTGGTGTAATTAGAAAGTGACAGAATATTTTGTATTTCTGCTGAAACAATATCTCTCCTGGCAGTTTTCTGCCCTCCTGTCCATTGGGTACTTAAAAACAGTTTGGCAAAATATTTCCGTATCTGAATCTGTGGTTAAAATATCAGCTGCATATTGAGAAACAGTTACTTCAGGTGGGAGGGTGGTGGTTTCCAGCTGTTTAGCTAACATGGTAAGGGTAATGGTGGAGCTGTGTTTAAGCCTTGGGACAGACAGTTAAAGGTGTGCTATATTACAGCCTGGGTAAAAGCAAACTTCGGTTTGTGTTGCTCTTGTATTGTAATCACAAAGAATATAAGTTTTATATGGGTTTATATAACCCATTCACCAGAAAGCACATCAATTTGTCATGTTGACTATATCATGATGTTGGAAAGGCCGGCATTTTTATATCAATGTTTATAAAGAACAGTTGGTTTTTTTAACTGGCCATCCTAGGCTGTTATATGGTGAATGTTTCTTCCTTTTCTAAAATACCCTGTTGCTTAGTTTGTTTGATTAATTCTGTCCCAGGTTTTATAGCAGGAGCAAGTAGCTTATGCCGATGAATATTAGTGGATAATATTAACTATTGGCAGGGGTGGGGCTATCTGTAGTATATTTGTAGGCTTAATCATGTGGCGAATTGTTTGTCCTGTATCTGAAGGACTGCTGATTTCCCATTTACCCTGGCTAGCTATCCAAGATTGTCCTTTCAGAGTACCCATTCCCAGAATACTCATTTTGCCCAATAACAAGGACAGTGTCCACCCATTGCAAAACGTTAATTTAGCCCATACAACTGAATAACTGCTAATTACGTGATTTTCACCTACTCCTGAAACCCGTTTTTTCTGAAAGGGAGCTTCAGCCTTCATCTCCCCTGCTTCAGCCGCTGTGGTGTTCAGCTGCTGTGGGTCATACCCCCTAACTGTGGAGTGTCAGGGAGACATGGTGGATTCTTCTCTCCTCCTTTCCTCTTTGCTCCTGAGTTTCTATGGAGCCTGTATTGGCACTCAGCCAAGCTCAGACTCTGCATTGCTGCCTCGCTAAATAACTTGGGTTTTCCACCCAAGATGGCTGTGTTGGTCAGGCGCTCTGCCTGGAGAGTTTTTTTTCCCACAGAGTGGGTTAACCAGAGCTGAGTGCGGTGGGCACCACACTAGTGTGGTCACAGACTTTACCTTGAGCCTGGCATGTCACATAGCGGTGAAGCAAAGCACCTCTGTGCTTACTCCGGGCTCTGGGAGCACAGCACTGGCACAGGGTAGCACTTGGGGTCTGCCGGTCCCAACCTGCTGCCTGGGATGCCTGCAGCGGTGGAGGTGAGCAAGGGGTCTATTTGCAGATGTGGAGCCCTCCCTGCAGCCATGTTCGTGAGGCCTGTTGGAGTAGATGGTAACAGGGAACCTTACACGGCTGGGCATCAGCTGTGACGCTGGGACGCAATGCTGGTTGTAAGCACCTGCTCTCTTCTGCCTGGGCGCACTGCATTGGACACGCTGTGTTGCCTTTCATATCAGATTCTTTCTCTCCTTCCCGAGCACACAGCACTCACCCATGGGCACATCTCCCTTGCCTGTCTCACATTTTACACCCTGGATGTATGCCCCACATGTAATTCACACTTGCTCCAAGGTCTCAGGTCTGGGTAAGACTGATCCCTAATAAATTTCTGTCTGTACTTTGTGCCATCTCCCAGGGTCTGAGTCTTTTCCGTATGCAAACCTTTAACCGAGCTGTAAGACTTGTGGGTATGCAAGGGATGGCACACGCCAGGGAAAAGAAAGTGCTTGCGTATCTTCTGCACATACATAAAAAGGACTCTCAGAATTTCTAAACATAAAAATGTGCAACAGTTTCATTAAGCCCTTAAGGCTTCTACTTGCGCTACTTCTTCTAGTAAAGCAACTTATTCCCTCTTCTCTGGACGAGGAAAGTGACAGTCCCTGTGCCTCACTCACCATCAGCTGAGGGGTCAGAGAAACCTTTGTCCATTACAAATCAGTGCTTATCATTCAGGTGAGGCGCCAACTGCTGTGCAATGTCGTGGCAGTCAAATATTTTCCTGTGAAGGCCAGAATGCAGCTGCATGGCTTTGGACAGGGAATTTCTTGTTTTGAGAACTGTTCCTGGCAAATCCTTTGGTAGAGGAGGAGATTGCGCTGCTGTGTGCTGCGAGGCTGAGTGTTTCCCAGGAGGCATTTCAAGTCCTTAGTCTAAGGTGAGCCACCCATCAGTTAGGAATTGCTTCCTGGCATCGTCGAATTACTGGTTGTGTACAATAGTTCTGTAAACCAGTTTGGGACCCTCAAGTGCAAGAGAATCGAGTCATAAAATCATGGTTTTCGTATTTTTTCCTTTTGACTTACAGCAATTAAATACCTAAAAAATTCTTCAGCAGTCCTGAGGGACAATATGTGTTACAGTAATGTCCACAACATCTTGTGCAGGATGTGGATTTTGCGCTGAGTAAAAAGAGCGGTTGTCCCGTTGCCAGCATAGGGATTTTCCCCTCCTGGGGCAGTGACCTTCAGCCAATTCTAGGAATTTCATTAGCACAGTTTCCTCTCTTGCTTTTTAGGGAGTAAGCTAAGGCCAGTATCAGTACATTATAAATGTGCCAGCGCTCAGAGGCAGCAGTTATTTCTGACTGCAGTGTTTTCTTCTGCTCTTGCTCCCTCCCTGGAAATACCTGCTGTGTCACCCTATTTTATAAGCAATGACTGCCCACATTCGTTGCTAATTCTGAAGTATTTCTGGGTTTTATGGATTGAAGTCCTTGGGGTTTCAAACGTAATTTCACTTAGACATTTCCATATTTTCCCCTAAGATACTTTCCAGGAAAGTCACATGTGTTACACATACCTTTTAAAATTATCTGAATGTTGATATTCATTAGTTCCTTATTTTAGCTGTATTTAGCATATTTAGATAAATATGATGATTTATCCTAATCAGACTGATTAGTTGACAGCGCTGAGGAATGGATAGACTCGTATATGAACAGGCTTTGGGGAGGGGGGAAATCCGAGATTAAAAACTTTAAAAATACACATTTTGAATTCAGTTTTATTAAAAAAACCTATTTTTCAAAAATCCAAGTGTGAGGCAAATCTGCTTGGGTTAATTTGCTCTGCTTTCCTAAGAATTAACTTTACTTTCCTAGTTAATAAACTGCCTTATGGGCACACCTCCTCTGCTGGGAACACCTCCTTTTTTTCAGAAGGCAAGTAGAGCACGTTGTATCTTTATGGTTGACTGTTCCTGTTGCCAGATTTGTGCTGACCTTACAATAAACCCTTTTTCTACAGTTTTTTGTTTCTTAAAAAAGCTTTTCTTCTACGTATACCTTTTATATATACATATATACACATAATATGTATATATATTTATATTTATGTATTATATTAGAAAAAAAATATTTCAATTATTAAATTGTTCTTACCTTAACCCTTGAGTTTTACATTCCTTTCCAATTCTCCTCCCCATCTCTCTGGGTGAGGGGGAGTGAGCAAGCGGCTGCCACAACACTAACATACAGGGCTCCCCCACAGCCTCCCCGTCCTTGCCCATCCCTTCTGAAGAGTTTATAGCCATCCACTGCAGCACTCCAGTTGTGCAAGTCATCCCACCTTGTTTCCATGACGGCAACTAGGTCATCGTTTTCCTGCTGTGCAATGGCTCCCAGCTTCTCCTGTGTGCTGCCCATGCTCCTTGCATCGGTGTAGATGTACTTCAGTTGGGCTAGTGATCCAGCCGCCTTTTTATGGAGAGAAGCCTTAATTCCTACATGACTATTCTCAGGCCTTTCCGTGGTTTCTATATATTTATATTTATATATTATATTTATATATATTTTATGGCAGTTCCTTCCCTAATGCTGGCATTAGGGAATGCCATAAATTAGGCAATGCCATAATTTATTAATGGAATGGCTAGTTGGCTGCAATGAAGTCCCGGTTCCTCTACAATCTGAACTTTGGTATTAACCATTTAAAGTTGCTTTTTTCTGAGAAACTCTGATGCCTTCCTTACACTGATATGGCTGCCATCGATGTGTTTGGGGTTACCTGAACAAAGGCTGTGTCAATATGATATTAAAAATGTATTTTCCAGAAGGACGCAGTCATAATCATAGAATCACAGAACAGTTCGGGTTCAAAGGGCCCAGTCCAGCCACCCTGTAGTGAGCTGAGACATATTCAGCTAGATCAGGTTGCTCATAAATAATAGCCTGAGTAAACAAAACTTCTTAATCATAGTGTTTCTACTTGCTTCTGTGTAAAAATTCTGCTGCTCGTTCCTGAAAGCATCCCTGTGGAATAGGCATTTTCCTTAGAGGAACTGAAGGAAGGTGAGGAAAAATAAAAAATGGCACGGTTTCTGGAGTTCTGATTTGCAAACAAGAACATCAGAAAGCTTCGTATCTCAGAGGACAACTCTTCAAAGTTAGGACTGTAAAGCAGTATGCTACTGGCTGCTGGTCATTGAGCTGCTCCTAGCAAAGAAAATGTCACAGAAAACGAGTATTTGCTGTCATCTAGTGGTAATACTTATTTTAACAACCATTTGTTAGCTCTGAAGCAGAAGTTTTTCTCCTATGAAATTCTGTATCTGGTTTAAATTTTCTGCTCTTTTCCAAGTAGTAAAGGACAGGGTTTATGAAGAATAAAACCCCTGTATCCTTTTACTGATGGTTCATTCTAAAAATCACAGTAAAGTTTTTTTTCCTGCCAAATGCTTTCTTCTTTCTTCTAAAACTATTCTGACTTCATTATTTTAATGGACTTTGCTGACATCATTGCAAGACTGAATGACGATGTCAAAGGTGTCTGAGAAGATAAGTTTTAGCTTTCTTCCCCCACCACCATAGGAAGAGGAATAACTTTAATCACCTTCTTCCAACAGTGGAGACAGTGTTATCTTTATAGTGAATTTTTTCCCCACAGGTATTCTTGATGCTATGAGATGGACAGTGAAACATGAAGTCTCGAGGTATCATTCACATCTGTAATATACCGTGCATGCTGTGCTGAGTTACAGCTCCTATTGCTCAGTTTAGCCCTGTAGGTATCAATACAGCTGCCATCTGTATATACTCTTTAAAGAACTGTCAAATAAGTCACCCTTGCTTTGCAGCATTTGAAGGCAGTTACACTGATGGCTGTTAGGTGGCACATGCTGTGGACAGGACTGTCCAATAATGCAGCAGAAAACCAGGAAAATCACAAATGTTAAACCTAGGGTGCTGCATTCTGTACAAGCTGTGGTATGCTGGAGAGGGCGCACACTGTACTGCTGGGAAAAGGTAGGATGGATAAGAAATGAGGCTATGCCATAATACACCCTTGATTGAGAGATAACACTAAGAAAAAATGAAGTGCTGTGGGGTCTACAAAGTCCACTTCCATTTCCATTAAAAAAAAAAAAAAAAAGTTTAAGTGAATCTCTTTTAAACTATCAGTGTTATAACAATGCTTATTATAAAGGAGAATGTTAAATTGTTGTATGTTTTCAAGTATGCTTCCAGCCCTTTCCACTTGAATGTGATCTTAGGAAGGATGAAAGATAAGCTTGTCAACTTTGGACCAAGATCATCCCAGAAGAATTATTTTGTGTTAAAGTGTGAACAGCTTCAACACTGTAGAAAAACTAAAAATAGAGGCCCAGAAACCCCAGCAAACTGTGGCTTTGGTGGGGTGTTCGCTGGTTAGCTGTGGGGCCACGGAGAGGCCGGAAGGGAAGTGACATCATAGACATAATCTGATTCAAAGTAAAACCTGACAAAGGCCAACAAGAGCAAGTCAAACCAACCATGCATGGTAAAAGTGGCAGGTAGAAACAGCTCTCCAGTCAGTGCAAGGGGAGCCTCCTGGGAAAAAGGACTTGTAATTCTAGAGTAAAGAAATAAAGCTGCATGTTATTTCTCCAAAAGCATTGTGGTCTAAATAAGAGACTCGGTCAAGTCAGTTCCATGACAGATTTGCTTTTGCAGCAGTAGGCTCCAAAGACCTCAACCCAGATGTGGACTGCAGGTATAAATACATACATAAACTCAGTGTCTCTGATAATCTTAAGGAAACGCCCTACTTAATACCTGCAATTGGTAAGTTACCCTATTTTAGCTAACTTTCTATAGTAACTGCCAAGTGCAGCTACACACATTTTCCAGAATGCATAAAATTTTTGTTCTATGTACACTTTAACAGAACCTAAATAAAAAAATCTGAAGTTACCCTGGATTTATCTGAGGCCAGATGAAAGTCTGGGCAAGAAAACACACCAAACCCAAAAGGCTGGTTTGTCTGGCTACAAGTGTCTGACAACACACATCCAAATAGAGATCCCTAATTAAGCACCTTTCCTGGCTTGCAGGTTTGAGAACCAAGGCTAACTTCTCAGAGATGAGCCAGAGGATAGGGTAGGTTATGGAAGGGAAAAATAGATCAGACCTTTCCTGTGGACAGACCCTCAAAGAGCAGACTTCAAGCTAGACCAGACATGCCCACAGAAGGAGGCGCTGCTCGACCACGTTCCTCACGGCTGGTGGCACCTGCAGCGGGGTGGATTCACAGCCGCAAGTCGGGACTCGGATGCAGATGTCTTGAGGTATCTTGCAATTGTACCGTCGACTCATTTTGTCTGACTTTTTTTTTTTTTTCTGGATCTTAAAGCCAGGGTTTTTTTCTGGATTATTTTTATGAGTGTAAAGTACTGCTTTTATGTCTATCTAACCTCACTGGGGGCAAAAGAAACAATCAGAGCCACTTGAATATGGAGAGGTTGTTTAGCAGACACAGTATATTGCTGTAAGAAATTTTTCTTCTGTCCTTGTTTCAGCTGAGGAAGAGTTAATTTTCTTCTTAGTAGCTGGTGCAGTGCTGTGGTTTGGATTTAGTATGACAATAATGTTGATAACACACTGATGCCTTAGTTGCTGCTGAGCAGTGCTTACCCGAAGTCAGGGACTTTGCAGTTTCCCCAGCTCTGCCAGGGAGCAGGTGCACAAGAAGCTGGGAGGGAGCATGGCCAGGAGAGCTGACCCAAACTAGCCAAAGGGATATTCCATACCATGGAACGTCATGCTCAGTATGTAAACTGGGGGAGTTGGCCAGGGGCTGCCAATCGCTGCTCAGGGACTGGCTGGCCACCGGTCAGCAGGTGGTGAGCAGTTGTATTGTGCATCACTTGTCTGCCTTGGGTTCCATTTCACTTTCTCTCTTTTTTCTGTCTCCCTTTTATTATTTTTATTATTATTATTATTATTACTACTACTACTACTACTACTGCTACTATTATTATTGTTGTTATTGTTGCTGTTGCTGTTATTGTTATTATATTTTACTTTCTTTCCATTATTAAACTGTTCTTAACCCAGCGGTTCCACCTTTCCACGGTTCTCCTTCCCATCCCACCGGGGCAGGGGGAGTGAGCAAGCGGCTGCATGGTGCTCAGCTGCCAGCTGGGATTAAACCACAACATCTTCTTCTCGTCAGCTCTAGACAGAAGATAAGTTTCCTGGCAAAATGAGTTTGTCAGCTAGAATTTAGAGTATGTGTACTGAAAAATTACTTGACCCGTGACATGAGAGAGAGGGGAACTCTTAAAAGGAGAAAAATCCCAAGTGCTTTGTCCAATAGCATTCCCCACACGACAAGGCCAGAAGCAGCAGGCAGTGAAGAGTGAAGTTAAGTTGTTTTCAGTGGGTGCAAAACCAAACAAAGGAGACCTTAAAGCAGCTATGCAAAGCGATCAAAACCATGATATAGACACTTATTAAGGAATTGCTGGAATTCTGTCTGGGACACTTTCTTAAAATAGGGCTTTTAATCTCTAGGTCTCAAGGTGTTTTCTAAAGGCCAGTGAACTTTGTTGGTGAGCTGAGGGAGTTAAATATATCACAATTCCCCCAAAATCTCAAAAAGAAAATGGGTATTAAATTCTCACACGCACACCCCCCCCCCCCCCCCTCCAAGGAGCTGTTTTTCCATGTTTCTTTCTGCTCCCACTTCTTGTTGTATTCCTTAGCAGTTTTAGTCTTAAGTCCTTGCCAGAGACAGTGTGGCTCAGAGCAGGGGTGATGACTGTTTGCTTTTCCTGCCTTGATATACTACTGTAGAAGCCTGTATATACAAGGAATCCCTGTACCAAACAATCATTACGTCAAGTGTGTATCTTCCTGATGTGTTTATTACCAGAAGGGATGTCTGGGGAACATTTCCTGCTCTGCATTTTCAAACTTTGTATATGGTTTTAAATGGATGGACAGTAGATCTGTATTATAAATTTCTGCTTCATGCACCAATGTGTTAGTACAGCAAGAAAAAACAGTATTTTCCCTGTTACTTTTACTACCTAGCATTCCTGAGGCTGGTAGACAGATAGCCAGGATATATTTGAGAATGTATGTTTCTCTGCTGCATTATCACTGCCTGGCTCCCAGGATCAAACCACTGTGCCTCAGCTGAGATTTTGATTTTACTCAGTAATTCTACCACTGAAAAGGATGAACATACTTAAGGAACATGCTAGCTTGTAAGGAGCGGACTTTAGACCACAAAGTAATTTGTCTGCCAGGATTCTGCAGTGCACAAGTACGTGATCACGTGGAAGAGGCCATTCAGTTGTCAGTATCTGTAAGGCATGTTTTGTGGTCATAGGACATGATGTCATCTGAGCATTACAGCCTGGAGGGCCTAGCCTTGTGTCACTCTCATTGTATGCAGTGGTAGTACCTATTTTTTGCACATCTGAAAATCAGACCTGAAATTTGCAGGTCTCCTTGACAATATGGTGCTTACTTGGCAGTACTAACAGCTTCTTAAACAGAACAGATCCATGTCTGTAACATGGTCTAGCAAGACTGTGGTGACTGTGCACTTAATTTTACTTGTAGGAAGATTAACTAACTTATTTGCAGTCAGAAAGAGTATGCATCTTGACAGTGGACAAAACTAAGGGTGTGAAGTGTCCTTCTGTATTTAGCGCTTCCACACAGAGCTTGTGTTGGACTCAGAGAATCGGTCACTTCCTGAGCAGGAATTTAATAAGTTAATTACAAAATGTTAATATTTGAGAATGTTATTATTTTAGATGGCTTATGTATATTTCCAGATTTTGTGAAGAACTCACATGGAATCCATGTCAGACATCTTTGGTTTTTTGGGATTGCATCTCTGCTACATTCGTTCTGGGCATTAACTACGCTGAAGTGTATATATGGGGTAGCAGGAGGGAGTTGTACTGCAGAGTGTCCTCTCCAGCTGCCTTCTGCTCCCACGGGAGAGGAGATCACTGGACTGTGTAGCTCTTTCTTGTCCCTAGCCTTTCCCTTCCTCATCCCCATCATAGTTTCTTCCACCCTTGAATCATGTTACTGGCCAGTCTGTACTTAATTAGATGACAGCCACAAACACTGCATGCGCTGATGGTTCATCATTCTACCCTGAATGATCCTGGTATTAATTTATTTTTAATTCCCACAAGAAACAAAAAATAATAATATCATCTCTGTATATAAATCCCAATGGAACTCCAGTGAAAAATACAGACTTTCTTCCCAGAAGATGTCCTAACTCCTAATATTGGTGGCCAGTGTGTACCCAAAGAATTGTATAAATTTTACAGCTTATTTGAATGATTGAATCTAGTAGCTGTTAAATAAAGGTTAATGAACAATATCGGGAAAAGCTTGAAATAGATATTACTTACAATGCTTTTATCAATGCAGCATATAATTCCATTCCTTGTTCCCCCTGTGCCAATCCAGACAGGCTGCCTGATGAGAAGCTGTAATTTTTGCGGAAGCATATCCACTACATCCTGACTTCAGACGTCCAACACAGCAGTGCCTGTTTTGGTCTACATAGCCTTTTAGTTTTAGCAAACCTAGCATGTGCAGCAAGACTTCAACACATCTGTTATTATTTCCCTCAATCTACAAGGAGTGCATAATAGATGATGGCTTGAAGAAAGCTATGCAAGTAGAACGGTGGTCTTGCTAGGGAGGTGACATACACAGAAGCATTGCAGAACTGGAGAGAGGTCTTGCTTCAGCTCCCAGGAATCACATTTTGTTTCCTTTCTCCCGCTGGTGAGTCACATTCCAAGGTGCTGTTAAGGTGACAGGAGTATTGAAGTGTCAGCTGTTTCTCCTGCTCATTGCAGCCCTGGCAGTGGAGGCTTGAGCAGCAATGGAGCTGCTGAACTAACTGTGGGAGTACTACAGCTGGGAGAAATACAGTTGCTTGGGTCTGTGTTCAGAATCTGCTTCTTCCTCACATGGGCAAGAACCTCACATGATGCATCTGTTCTTCATACCCTTGCATAACACCTCATGGCCTAGCATTCAATGCACTTGCCTGAGTATTTGTACGGAATTACTTGTTGAAAACCAGAATGACGGGACTGGTCTGCCATTAACACTGGAAAATGAAAAATTGCTAGTGATTCTAAGATATCCAATTTGAGTAGGCGTATTGTTATGAGTTTTGAAATGGATATTTATCTTGATTTTCTCTGCTATGGACAAAAGTATTTGGATAAACTCTCTGCAACTGAGTCTTTGGGTATTTTTGGGGTTGTTCTTTTTACAAAAGTTGCTGTCTTTATTAGGTTACTGATTGGTGATCTTCCTGCCTCACTTCCTCAGTCCCCTCCTTCCTTCCATGTTTGTTCTGATTTGATGGATAGTAACAGGCAATTTTGTAAGTCAGATCTGACACAACATTACAAGTTGCTGACATAGCAGTAAATCCGCTGTGAATTATTAGAATTATGTTTTGCAGGAATTTTTCTTGTTTGGGCTTTGTAAATCAATTTGCATGTAAGTTTGTGTGAAAATGTTCCTTAGAACATCACCCTGTTTCACAGTATTTAGAGACTTACAGCTGTAGTGAAATATACCCTTTTCTGCTGATTAAGTGTAATTTCCAGAAGACAACTTCACTGAGTTGTAGTATCTGCCAGATCATAAATACTGCTTCTCAATAAAGCTCTGACACAAGAGAACTGATTTCCCTAGAAGAGTATAAAATACACTTTCTCTGCCTTTTCTAAACATTCTAACAAGGCTTGCATAGAAAAGGTGTCATTTGTGAACTGAGAATACAGATCAAATCAGTCGGAATACCTAAAAAATTTCCGATTTTCTTTTCTTTTTTTTTTAACTCCTATGTAACTTACATTTTGAAACACAGTAATTACAAAGTCAAAGAAAACAAAGTATTTGCAACTAATAAATGTCTCAATTGGAAGTACTGGGTTTTAAAACTGTTTTTGCTTTTATTAGCAAAACAATATATTAATTGAAATTAACCATTTTCTTTGAGTGGTTTTGATAAGCATTTCATTTCTAGAACTTTCTTGCAAAATGCTTTTTTTAATAACTCAGATTAACAGTCTTAAGACATCTTAACACTACTATATGCCATTCTTCAAATGATATCTGCACTGTAAGAGTGACTGGAAAATCCACTTCAGTGACAGAATGAGAATTTGAAATGAAAAATATGGCGCAATGGGGAATGGCTGAATTAATTTTGAGCATCCACTTTTCTATCACAAACACATATCCTATGAAAAAACTGTAAAAATGTGTTTCTGTCTAAAACTTCGGTATTATATTAGTGCTGAATTGTGAGCTTGGTAGTTCAATTGAAGAAGCAAAACCTGTTTAATTAATGGTGCTGGTACAGTTCTGCCACAACATTTGTAAGCTGATACAGAAGATTTTTTTCTTAACAGAAAGGAAGCTTCACATCCACAGAAATTTCTTGTATGTTAGCATCAAATCAGAGCTGGGTTAGGCTTTCATAATCTGCCTTTAAGAAAACCCATTAGTAGTTTGTGCCACCTTGCAGGGGGGACAATTCTAATCACTAGGTCAACTGTATTAGAAATAATTGTGTGGCTATACAAGGCTTCTGTTGCTCTGGGACAGATTTCTTTCCTTTGAGTCAACACAGACAACAACTCAATGCCTGGCTCAATGAATGAAAAAATTGGACCTAAAGGGACAAAGAAAGGCACCAGTACAATGCTGGTAAAAAAAAAAAACCCCAAACCAACACTCAGGAAACACAAAAATTACTGCTCTTAAGGTAATTAACATTGCCTCACTCAATTGCACAAGAAAGATGAGTTACGGTAAACATTTTAAGGCTCAGGAATTAAAAAGCTTTAAGAATCAAAGTAAGGGTTGAAAATGTTCTTGAACAAGATTGCATATGTCAAACCAAGCTTGCAAAACTGGCAGTCAGAAAGCTAACTGTTTTACTTGGCAATGGAACAAACTTAACATGTACCCTATCACTCCATTAAGTTGTTTTTTATTTTAACAACCTTTTAAAAACCAACTCACAACACACTATGGTAATACTAAGAATACATTTAGCTGTTGTTTTCCAAGAAGGCATTCTGGGCTTTTAATATTATCCCGTATTGATAATTACTCCTTCGCAAGAGATACATAGCAGTATCACTTAATGCAGTGCAATACTGGTCATTTATAGAAACCTCTACTTTTTAGTGACATCTGCTGAAAGCTGAACTGCTTGTGGGACTTGCATTGCTATAAAAGAAAATCTGAAGTGCTTCCCCATGTATAAATGTATCAACATAATGATAATCCAGGTACTGGAAATTTGAAGCACTTATTAAAAAAAGAGTAAAAAAATTGTTCCTTTTCTTCAGCTTTTGTACTAGAATGTTCAGGCTCTCTACGTTAACTTTTTCATGCTTTGCACTGCTAGAGTGAAGGCTGGAAAACTTATTTTTTAAACAAAACTCACACTTCTCATGAAATAGCATGACTTTGGGAACCTGAGTTTTGCAAAGTATTAGAGGAATCACAGCAAAAGATGGGTCACATAAATTTTTGCTTGGACTTCTCACAAGCAGAGCCTCAGTTTGAACTAAATAATTTACAGTGCTCTTTACAACCCATTACACTCCTGGTAGAGCCACTGTCAAGATGATGCCTGAAAAGACAGCAAAACACACATTTTTTTATTCTTCAGCAATGTTTGTGTAAATGATATGGCTGAAGGCAAACACTTCTGGAAAACTGTCATTGACTGTCCTCTTAAATGTACTTTCTGGGAATGTCAGTGTTTTCAGAGCTTTTAAAACTAATTTAAACTGATAAATTTTCTTCAAAATGCTGAACATGTTTCGCCCGTCCGTATGAAAACCACAGTCAATTCTCTATTTCAAAGACTATTACTTTTCTCCTTACTTTGGTCATGTGTTTTCCTTTATTTGCCATTTAGAACTTACTATCACTTCTTTCTGATGCTTTCGACCTTTGTTGCCATTTCCTTGTTGGATACTTGCTGTGGTAGATACCAGTTGCCGAATCCCATTTCAGCTTTCACTAATGCAGACTGTATGTTGTGACTTCATTATTGGCAGTGCCGCTGATTATTTAAGGTTTAACAACCTCATCTATAGCTGTGCCTTGTTTACATAAGCGATGTGAGAACTGGCATTTCCATACTGCAGTATTTTTCCTTTTGCTATTTAAAACGCATTCTGAATCAGTACAGGAAGCCACAAATGTGACTGCAGACTAGGAGGTCTAACAAAAGAGAAAGAAGAGATTACTGCTTCCCTGTATCTGCGCTGTCCCTCTGCCATAAGTAGACCGCCCAGTATATAGGTGTTCCTTCAACAGATGGAGCTCCTGTATCTGCTTCAGTGGATTAGTTTATTTAAACCACACTGTTGGGCTTTGCCTAACGTAGTATGTATAGTCTTCTGTGGTGAAGGCAGCAGTCATTGCCAAAGGGATGGGAGAGTAACAGACAATTGTATCTTAAACCGTCATGCGCTCTCTGCTATGAACCACAAAGGGTCTGCAGAGACAGGGCTAAAAACAGAGAGTTCCCCTGTTTATCATTCATCAGGTGACTCTCGACTCCTGGTAACAGACAAAAGCATTTCACCCCATGCTTGCCTGACCACCTTCTGCCACGCAGCTAACACGCTGTCTTGTTTAGTCGGAACCCTCCATCATGCTTCTCAGCAGTTTAGGAACAGACTCCTTTGCAGAGACATGAAGAATGCCTCACAAAATTCTTTTTGTCTGCTGAGGTGCAGGTCTACATCAGGGATTCCTTAAGCACAAGAATGACATCTAGGTTACAGGACTGTTTTTTCCAACTCTCCAGCCAACAGAGTTGTCCTGGAAAATGACTGCTGTGTGGGCCCAGTGTGAAACAAGCATTTGGATGGAAAATGTCAGTTGATGTTTGACAGTCATAGGCATCTGTAAACACAGCCTTTACACTGGGCAACGTGAGGCATCTTTGCAACAGCCAGTGCCACCACCTCGGCATTTAGTTTAGGCAGAATGAACACATATGTCAACAAGCTCTGCCTCACCACATCTGTATGAAACACAAGTTTTCATAGGGAAAGACACCTCCAGAGGGCTGCTTGTCAGTACAGGGAGAAAGCCTGGACAGAAACAAGCATGGCCCATTAACCTACAGTCAGACCAGGCCGTTCCTTGAGTACGTACCCTCCTGTGGAACAAACAAAACCAAAACCGCTCCGTGGGCTTGGTTATTGTACAAAATAACCTGCTGTCGAGCACCGTGGCAAAAAAAAACCAAAAGAAAAATCGATTCCCCTCGCTTGAGGGTTAGTGGCGCAGTAACCCCTTCGCTCTTTAATCGCCCGTTCTTCCGTTTTTTCGCCGGCGAAGGGGGCAGTGCCGCCCCCCGGCCTCACTCCAGCCTGGGGCCGGGTTCCCCACCGCGGGTGGGCGCTGCCCGAGCCCCGCCGGGGGAGCGCCGCCGAAGGGCAGAAGCCGCCGGCTGGGCCGTCCGACCGGGTACGCTCCGCCGAGGCGCGGCGGCTCGGTCCCCACGGCCGGCAGGGGGGCGGCCGGCGGGGCTCGAAGGGGACGGCTCCGGCGCTGACAGAGCGTGATCCTCCCGAGCAAGTGTGTGGCGCTGGCTCGCCCTCTCGCCCCTGCCTCCAGTTACATCCCTGGCAGGAGACCGCGGCTCTCGGCTTCGCCTTCCAGGGTTATTTTTGGCCGGGGCGGCCGCATGCTGATGGCAGCAGCCTGGCAAGCCCCGGGCGTCCTTGCGGGCGGCGAGGCGCCGGCGGGGGCCCCGCCGGGCGGGGGAAGGGGCGGCACGCACCCCGCGCCCGCCCCGGCTCCCCCGCGGCGCCGGGCTCCCGGCGGCGGGCCGCCGACGGCTGAGCGAGCCCGCCTCCGGCCCCGGGGGCCGGCCTGAGGGAGCCCGACCCCGCGGCGGCCCGCCGCAGGGAAACGCCTCCCGCTCCCCGCCGCCGGCGAGGCCAGCCTGCTAGAGGGGCTGCTGCTCCCCAGCGGAGCCACAGCCGGGCGGGCGGCAGCGGGGCGCCGCCATGGAGAGGACCCCCATCCCGGTGCTGACGGTGCAGACGGCGCCCTACGAAGACCAGCGGCCGACGGGCGGCGGGGGGCTGCGGCGGCCCACGGCGCTTTTCGAGAGCCAGCGCAACTACCTGCCCAACTTCGTGCAGAGCCTCCTCTCCTCCGTCGACCTCCGCGACCGCCAGGGCTGCACCATGGTGGTGGGCAGCGACGGCAGGTACTTCAGCAAGACGGCCATCGAGATCGTCGTCCAGATGGCCGCTGCCAACGGGGTAAGCGGGGCCCCTCTCTCCCCCCGCCGTCCCCTCGGGGTGGCCTCCCCGCTCACCGCCCTCGGCCGCCTCGCCTCAGGCGGGCGTCCTTCCCGCTTTGCCCCCCTCGCCGCGGGGTGCGCGACTTGCCCGCACCGGCTGCCGCCCGCACCGGCTGCCGCCCGCACCGGCTGCCGCCCGCACCGGCTGCCGCCCGCACCGGCTGCCGCCCGCACCGGCTGCCGCCCGCACCGGCTGCCGCCCGCACCGGCTGCCGCCCGCACCGGCTGCCGCCCGCACCGGCCGCTGCCCGCGGGAGGAGGCGCGGAGCGGGCCCGCAGGGACGGGACGGGACGGGGCGGTTCCGTGGCGCGACCCGGCGGCGCGGCCCGTGCAGTGACAGGGAGGCGGGCTCCGTGGGGCCGTGTGCCGGGGGTCTGCGCTCCCGATGGCGAGGGTCTGCGGCCCCGGTGTCCAGGGTCTGCGGCCCCGGTGGCGGGCCAGCCCGGTGCCGGCTCGCACGCCTCTTAGGCTGTGCCGCTGGGCTTAGGCGGGGCTGGGTTTTGTCTGCCGGTAGCGGAGGTGATCGTGATAAGCACAGGAGGCTGCTGGCGGTGCCGTGCGTTTCACACCTTATTTTAGACTGAGGCAGGAATGGGAGCTGAACAACGCCGTTGACTCTGCAGGAGAAGACGTAGCAGGATTTAAAATAAGTAGGTGGGAAACGAAGCTATCAGACATGTGTCTCCTGCTCAGGATCTTTTTAAAATATTCAAGGAAAATGGTATTACTGGAGCAAGAGGAATTAAGCGTTTTGGCTGCATCTTAAGAAAATAACCCTTCTTCTCTATTGCTCACTTGCAAACAAAGTACAAAATGCAAGAAGGCAACGGTGGCAAATACCTCTGTGATCGGCTGTGTTACAGCTTTTCTTGCGCTGCTTTGAAGATAGGAAAGAATTCGGGAAGAAAACTGATGTCTTCTGATAGATAAGTGTCCATTTCTGTGTTGGTGTGTATGCACAGAAAGCTGGAAATACCAGCCAGTGTAGGCTTGAAGTTTCTACTTCAAAGCAGAGTTGCTGCTGCTGTCTCTTGTTATGAAGGCTAAATCGATTCTCCAGATCTGGAAAAAGAAGTGATACACTTTTATAGGGCTTATTTTGTAGTGAATTTACTTTTTCTTAGTTTTTTTTCCACAAGCCCCATTCTTTAAATGCTGTCCTGTTTTATAACCAGGATATCTTTCAACTTTGAAACAAATCTCCCTATGTGTCTGAATTTTCCCTGCTGGTTTATTGTCACATACAAGCTATATGGATTAGTCAGCTTGGTATAAGTTACGAGTATCTTAAATTTATTTCTAAAGCATGTTCTCACCACGCTGGCAATACCCAGCAGACGCCCAGTGCTGACCTGAGATTTCAGAGATAGGGGCTGTGCTGTGTACTGTCTGAGCCCAGGGTGTGAGGAGGGCTGTCGGGGGGACACTGTCGAAGGTGGGGACACTGGCAAGGGTAGCGCGGTGGTGCTTTGTCCTCGAGGAGCAGGCATGCAGGGAGCGAGCACAGAGCTAGAGTGTGGAGTGTTGGAGGGACGATGGAACAGCACCCGGGGGAGTGCTGCTCCCTTCCCTCTTCCCCCATGTAGCACTGAGGAGAAAGTGCCGCTGCTGGAATTATAGCTGTCGACCATGCAGGATAAACTGCAGCAGCAGCTAGAGAGCTGGACAGCAAGAGCTGCCCTGCTGAGGCCTTTGCCTGCCCTTGCACACCACAGGGACTGAGGTGCTGAGGAAGACAAGACGCTTAGAGTTTAGAAGACCGGGGTCTTCCTCAGCCAGGTTATGCTGTGTCCAGGACTCCTTCCTGACTAATTTTTTCTGTCAGCTTGCCTCCTTCCTGCTGCTTCTGTCAGGTTCCTGATTTTTCTCTGTTCCCCCTGAAGATCAGGGCTTTTTGACCTCAGGCAATTCCCATTCGACATGTTTCTAGCACCTTGCTGTGATAGTGCTTCTCCTTTCTTAAGTCAGTGCGGGTTTCTCCCTGGCGTTTTCTGAAGCCAGACCCCAAGCTTTTCTGCTCACGATTCCCACAAATATCTGAATTCAAACATTATACTCTTACTAATGACACAGTCCTCACAAATTCAGCAGGCCAGCTGGTGGGGTGCTACTGATACTCAAAAGGCTTCCCATTTTCCATGTGCTAATGCTCCATCCCCTCTCTACCATCCTTACCCTGCTCACCCTCAGCCCCATTTTTCCCAAGCCCACTGCAAATGCATAAGCCTCATATTTACTTAGTGAATACTGTTTGTACATTTTATTCTTCAGTTGTTAAAATACATCTGCTGGGAAAATATCTAAACCTCCCTGAAGGCATTAAGTGCTGTGCTACGTACCTAGGGGGAAAGGAAGGGAGTACTCCTGAGGTCAAAGATGTCTCCCTTTGAGTGAGGTTAATGTCATTAGAAGGCATGTAGCCAGTATCACAGGGAAAGAAATGAGTTGGTGTCGGCAGGCTTGGTTAAAATGTGTAGAAGCCTTTAAGTTGCATTCCACACCTTCAGCCACCCCAGAGTGCCAGGAGAGGGATAGACACATAGTGCTGATAAACTGAACTTGAATCTCCTTCCTGGAAGACATATACCAAGTGTTATGGTTAATTGTGCCTGCTGAGTACAAAAATAAAAGGGATTTTCTATTATCAACTGTAAATGTATTGCCCTTTAGAGTTGCTAGGTTCCCCTTGTTCTAATTTGGTGACTCACCCCACATTCCCCTTGTGTTAACAGCCTAGCACAGTTGGCATAGGCCCCAGTACAAGGATTGAGATGAGGTCCCCTGCCCGGTCAGCTGCCAGTGCTTGGCCTGACTTCTTCTCATCTTGGTTCCCTCTGGCTCCTGCCCTCCAGCCCGCGGCTGCAGGTACATGCTCCGCAGCTGTAGCCTGCGTAGGCTTCCACTGGTGGCAGCCGCTGTGGGCTGGCCCATGTTGTGCAAACGTCATCAGCACGTGCCCCACCAAATCCTGCTGCTCAGAGCTGGAGGTGACAAACCAGGGTCACTCTTCAATGGGTCACCTAGCAAACACGTTTGGGTAAGGGACTGCATATTGTGGGAGGGTGGGGGAGGGCGGGGAAAGCCAGACAGAGGTCCTGTACCGTTCCAGGTTGCGACAAGCAGTTTTGCAAAGTGGGGTGGTAGGACAGCATCTGAGGCTCTATTTCCCTTTTCACCTGTGTCCTGTCAGTAGTAGTGTCCTTGTACCTTGATGTCTGCAAGAAGTGAGGTAGAAGGCTCCATCATTTGTAATACAGTTCCACTACAAATTAAATGCAGTTATTCCATTAGACCCGGTGACTGGATGTAGTGTCTCTTTTTTTGATGCAAAGTTTAGGATAGGTTTAAATGGGAAGCTGCTATTGGTGAGTCTCAATGCAGATCAGAAGCTGATGATCATGCTTTAAATACGAAAATTGATAGGAACATGCTAGAAAGATCACAGAGTATTGCTAGTAATGTTGTAGAAGTCTGAGATGGCAGATAGTTTGCCAGTTTTCTTCTTTATAATACCATGTTGTTTTTATTTGCTATGGTCTTCCATGCAAATCTTGCCCTCCCTCCCTGGACCTGTGTGCTTGATACATTTGCTTCCACATTGAGTGTGGCACTCAGTCATCTTTAGCGTACTATGGTAAAAGATAGGAAGGCACAGCTCCATGCTGTACAGGCTATGTAATCTGTTTGCTTTGTGTTCTTTCACGTTTAATTGACTGAGGCATGTGAGAGATTACTGGGAAAAATAATAAAAAAAAGCATTAAGTGACTCCATGATAATCAACTGAATCATCTGAAAAAGCACAGCTGCAAGTGGTAATACTGCATAAAAATGTTCTTGTAAAGTACTTGTTAGGGTGGCTGTTCTTTCAGCTGTAACACTTTGCAGAGGATAATGGTCTGTCTCTGCTGTTGCTACTGAAAGCAGAGTGACGAAATAGAAGGTGGTGTGGGGGCACTGCATTGGAAGAGACATTACATGTCTGTGATCTCGTAGCCATGCAAGTTTTTGAATTCCAAAGATAATCTTTCCATGCTATGAAACTGTCCAAGATTTTCAGAAGGATATTACTGGAACTTTAATTCTGAGTCAATACATGAATGTTATTTAGTTACTGTTTTAGCCCAGATCACGAGAAGCCTGTAAATCTGAAGTGTTAACTACTTAAAATTAATTAGGTGTCAGTTTAGTATTTGGTTCAGAGACAAAATGAACAGCTTCTGAGCCAAGAGAGGATGAGGCTGTGCCTTCTTGCCGCTGAAATGAAGGAAGCAAAGGATGTGTAGAGGCTACACAGGGGTAGCATATGTGTATACTTCTAAGGTCTGCACTGTCCTCAGGGAGTTTTGTAAAAGCACTGAAGACCTTCACATAAGGTGAAGCTCTTTGCAGTAGTCACTGCAAATCAAATGTAGATGTAGCATTCGTATGATTTCACTTTCAACATCCTTAATTTAGAATACTAAATTTTGCAGTATTTCTGTAGTATAGAAATTAATGTTTCTATACTGTTCAGAAATAAATAGTATTTCTGAACAGTATAGAAATAATAGCCTTGTGACAAATGCTAAAGGCAAAGCAGATTACTCCTGTTCATATTAATATTTGGCATCCAGAAAATGGGAAAATTGGTTTGTACAACATCTGTTGAACAGGAAAAGAATGAAAATATGGTGATGAGATAGTACCAGGTAATTTGTGCATCCTGAATAATCAAAGTATTCTACTTACTATAAAAAAACAGTTTTGGTGTGCATGAAGGCAAAAATCTAAACCTCACTAGTTCAGATTCAGAAGTACAGAGAACATGTGCTCATGGTAAGCCTGTATGCAAGTGTAAATGCATTTATACTTGAGTACCTCAAGACAGATTCAGTGCTGTTGTTTTCAAGCATTTTGCAAAATGTAATTCCTGATGTCTTCCTTTTGCTTACCCGTACACACTACTGTTTGAAGAGCTGGCACCCATTTCTAACAGCTGTATTGAGACTGAGTCATTGCTTTAGCCTCCTACAGGCTTCATAGTTTAAAAAAGGGAGAGACAATATTAAACCCAAACATTTTCAGTATTTATTTTCATCATGCTTTTTTTCCCATAATACATTTATGTGGGTAGACTGCTGTATAGACTGGAAGAGAGTTTGTTAAATTCTATTTCCCAATGTTCTGTGTTTTTCTAATGCTTCGGTACAATTGACAATAGTGATTAAATGAGAGCAAAATATAACAGTGGCAAGATGTGGCGTAAATAGGAAAGAAAACTTCAATGCCACTGAAGTGAGCAGAAATGAGGCTCAGCTGTGTGGTATATGTGTTAACTGTATACACACTCTGCCCTCACCAACTGACCATGTCAGGGGAAGTGCTGCTTTAAAATAATCTCTTGAAACAGAAAATGTGGATTCTGCTAATGTGCATTTTTTCTCCTGGAAGGGATACTTGTTTTCCATGGAATATATTTTCAATATAGTAGAAAAACTAGAAACCATTTTTTTGTTTGTTTTTTAAATTATTCTTTCTTAATTTCCTTCAGAACTGTTACAACCTGGGAGAAAAAAAGAGGCAGTGAAACAAAAGAGTTTCCCTATAGTAGCAAGAGCAAGTCAAATAACTTTGAAGATTTTTCTGTGAACTGTACTTGTAATTTTGATAGTTTTCCTGTTTTCTAGCAACAATCCATAGGCTTCAAAATTATCTGCGAAAACTGAAAAGAGAACCAGGCAGACATCCTATCATCAGGTCTTGAGGTAGAGATAGAACAGTTAATAGAATGCGTTGTTCTGCACATTTTCTTACATTTGACAGCAGATCTTGTAATTCTTAGTGAAAGAGAAGTGGCTAACCATAGTTTGTGCTTTGTGAAGGTTAGCAAAAAAGTAACTTGTGCTTACTTTATAAGTTGATAATTTCAATGAAGAAATCTTATATTTTTTTAAATTAAATTAGTTCACAAAACCAGGCCAAATAAATAATCTCTTAATCCTTTGATTTTCTGAATTTTTTTGGAACTCCACTTCTGAGTAACCATTAAGGGCCTCACACAAGCGCTGGACCCAGAAGAAGGTCATCTGTATGTGAAAGAAAGCTCTTTATAGAAAGGAGGCAAGTAGTGACACCTCCTGTGCTGTTGCTTTGCCACGCAGACAGCAGAGCTGCCAAATCTCCCTCAAACCAGAGAAGAAAATCTGAGGCTGAGTTCCCAGTCTGCTTTTAGATGAGGAGTGGGAAGGAAGTGGGAAGGATTCAGAATTCTGCCTCTGCCTCCCCACCTCCCCTCCTTCTCAAACTACAAGTCAGTAGTGGTTGGGGTTTTTTTTGTTTGTTTGTTTGGTTTTTAAGTAAGGATATTAAAACCCCTCAAACTTTTGCAGTATTCTTTTAAGCTCTATATGCAGCTGCCTGTTCTTGCCTGTGACACTAGCCTCCCCTTCTCCCCTCCTTTTTTCGTATCTGCCTGTTTCCCAGGAACTGGAACTCTTTTGTATTTCTTTGTAAATACATTTCTGGTTGGCTCCTAGATTATTTATATTGAGCTGAAACTGAAGTATCTGTGTAGGGGATGAAGGCATGGTTTTGAAATTGGAACCATGCAGTGGAACTGCACATAATACCAAACACATTGAGTCAGTGTTTAATAACACCACCTGAAAGCTTTTTTTACTTTAAGAATGGTGGGAACTTCCCCTGCTCAGCTGTGCCCTGGGAAACACACAAGCTCTTCATCTGGAATAGCCAAGGAGTCACTGATGGCTGAAGGAGGAGCAATACTTTCGATAGGGCAGGACATCCAAGGGGGGGTCTCGGTAACAGAGGTGTGACTCATGGAGGCTGCAGGTCCTACTGTGGGTGTAGTGATATTTGTGATTGCTCTGGAAGGCTGCTCCATGAAAGGCAATTTGCTTGCTGTTCTCTTTTACGCTAGTTAAAGCCCCAACCCTGCAGATTGCATCCACACAGCCAGCCCTAAACTATCTTGATATTTGAGGGGATTTACTGGTTTGTGGGGATACCTGGGAAGGTCTGATAGCAGGATCATAGCCCAGTGCTATGCTTGGGAGCTTTGCGAGTCACTACCATAGCTGTGCTCTTGCTTTACTGTCAGTGCATAGGCTGCTGGGGTTAGGTGTCCCAGTATATGGTATCTTTTGTCAGCACTCCGGGTTAGCTTGTAAACAACTCAGTATGTATATTTCTCTGCAGCCAGCTCATGTACGTGTATTTCTCTACAAAAGAATAGGTTCCGTACTAGGAGTTTACAATTTCTGTTCTATATGTATATACACCTGTACGTATATGTGTGTTTATATATTAATACTTTTTCAAAAGTTTAGTACCATTCAGAGTGCTTTGACTTCCTTTTCCACCTAGATTGGCAGATTGGTTATTGGACAGAATGGTATCTTATCCACACCTGCTGTTTCATGTATCATCCGAAAGATCAAAGCAGCTGGTGGAATTATTCTAACAGCTAGCCACAGTCCTGGGGGACCTGGAGGAGAGTTTGGAGTCAAGTTTGAGGTTGCCAATGGAGGTAGGTTTTTTTCTAATAGCACATTACAACATTGCATCTTGGTATGATGAAAGTATGATGACAAGGATAACTAGCTGACTTTAATTATGTGGGTTTTATTTATTCTCTTAAAACTATGAAGAGTGTAGGCATCTTTCTCCACCCCCCCTCCCCTGTAATAGGAGTGTATTTGTTTACATGGGTCTGTACAATAAGCATTAAATGTTCACTGAAGTCCTTATGGTAGCAGTAAAATTTCTATAAAAAAGAGATTTTGCCATCCAATTTTTAGAGCATTTTATGTAGTCTGCCAGATCATTGTAACAATTCTGATCCTTTTTATTTATAAAGATTCCTATGAGGAAGCTCTGTTTTGCTCATACTTCTGTGCTGCTTGTCTTGGCATTTACTTTAAACCGTGTAACTTTAGCAGTGCTGTAGGCAGTACAACTCATTGTCTTGTATGGAAGAAAGCACTTCTCATGTTTACCCAGAAAATAACTGCTCTTTTCCAGGGAGAGAGTTGTATCATTTTAACTATTGCAGTTCCACTGTTGCATAATGGAATTTGCGTATATAGCTAATGTCGTGTTTTCCAAAATGGACAAGCTAAACATGTAGGTATGTTATACATTATGTGTGTTTTATGCTACAGATCTGTGTACACCAATAAAACTTGATGGTGGCGATCGCTGACACCTTGGATACCTCACACATGTGGAGTGCTTTCCATCTGTAAAAACTGAAAATGCTTTTAAATAATGTTTCCTGCCCTGTTTTGAAGGTGGGAGAACTTGAGAAGGGGATGCTTCTCCCTTGACCCTTGTCCAATTGAAAAACATACACGGTTAAACCGTTGTGATTTTATAAACAGAATAGGCTTGAATCCCAGAGAGGTTGAAAGGACTGTGTAAGGTCAAGACAGTGAGCAAGCCAGGGTCACAGCACAAACATGCCAGAGACAAACCATTAGATGCATTAGCATTCCATAAACTTTAGAACACCACATACACCTAAAATCTATTTGATAAATGGGTAATGTTCGGGCATTTTTTTGCTGAGCTTTGCTTTTTTAAAGAAAATTCAGACTATTAGGCTTTAAATATGAAACACTCCTGAAGCACAGTTCACAACGATCAATTATTTATGATAATCAGCAGGGACATAATGAAAAGTAGTTGGTGTAAGTTGCAGCTGAGAAAATGCGGGTTAAGGGTTAGGCAAGGTTTTTGAAATAGGAGAATGGTTAGACACCATGACAAGCGCCTACGGAAGGCTGTTGTTGCTGGGCGTTCTTGCTCAGCCTGTTTTGCAGATCCAGGTCAGGCAGAAGCGGTTTGTTTCTGTAGCTGTAGGAGAGAACCCAGGACAACATGGCGGGATCTCCTTAGCTGGAAATATCAGTAGTCAATACATCCGTCTACCGAGGATCATCTGGAGCTAATGAAACCTGTCCTTACCTCTTGGATGGGTTTGGATTGGATGAGTAAGAAGTAATTTTCTAAGCCAAATGAAGAGTTAAGTGACTGTTACTTATTGTATTGCCTTGGACCACCTGGTCCACTGTGTGTGAGATAGAACACACTAATTTACGTGGCAGAGCTGCAATGAATATAGCAGCACTGCTAGAGGAGTGGGAAGTTAGCACTGAAAAGCCAGAGACTTTGGACTAGGAGAGAGAGCATGTGAAAGAGAAGAAAGGGAGTAATTTTTCAGAGTGGAAGGGTGGCTTTAATATAAGCAATGAAGAGTCAAATAAGTGAGAAAGGACTTTTGTTATAACTCAGACTCAGCTCTTGCACTGCATATGTCATAGCTCATCTGGTAATTTCTGCATTAAGCTTGCAACTTTTATTTGATTGACATTAATTTTTTTAAAAATAGAGCCAATCTTCAGTATTTGGCAATACAAGTAATGCACAAGTAAGGTGTGATTTCTGTTTCTGAATGGCATAACTGTTTCAGGTCATAATTGCTTGTTAAGCAATTAAAGTATTTTGCATTCTAACAAAGCTATATATCATTAAGCCATTCGAGGAAAACTGAAAGAGACCACCATCAAAATGGTAAGACTTTTAAAAATTATTTTTACTGAAATAATTTGAAACACAAAGCCGTCTCACCTTCATAAGTGTGCATTTGCAGAAGGTGCTGTGAAACACCAGAAGCTGCTGCTAGAGGCCAGACTTTCCTTTAAATGTTGAGATTCCCTGTAAACAATGGCAGTCTCTGAGCAATAAATCCAGAGAAAGATGGCTGTGGGTTTTTGGTTCTCACATTCCCCTTGCCCTGGATAATGATTGATTGAAATACTCTATGTGGATCAAAACATTGCGAGTAACACACTGTATTTCCATGTTACATTTAAAAAAAAATGTTTGAAACCTGTGTTACAATAAAAGAACAGATCTTACTTACTGTAGTTCATTGTTTGGGTTTATTCCTTAACTCAAATATATTCAGAAAAATGTTTATTATAACACTTGCTTTTAAAGTAGGGAACCTTAATTTTCAAAAAATGACCCACAACATTCTTTTTTTCTTCTAGGACCTGCTCCAGATATAGTTTCAGATAAAATCTATCAAATTAGCAAAACCTTGGAGGAATATGCAATCTGTCCTGATCTCAGAGTTGATTTATCACGCCTAGGAAGACAAGAATTTGATCTGGAGAACAAATTCAAACCTTTCCGAGGTATCAATGTGTGCTTTTATGCATGTTGCATCCATTGATTCTAAATATTGAAATTGCCACAAAATGCCCCAGTACAAGTTCTCAAAATACTAGGCAGTGTGTGTGAGGAAGCTGAGTTACAGCCTTCAAAGTGTATTAGTCCTCATCATTTAGCCGAATACCTTTGCCAAATGTATGTGCTTAGGCTTGCCGGTAGTTAAACACCAAGCACAAACATTTTTTTGATTAGGAATGGTTTGCTCATGGAAGTCTAATTGACAAAAGAGTTTGTGAAAATCTCGGTTTATTTCTTTGCCTCACACTGACTGAAAAGTTGTGGGATGTGTGAGGCACTATACATCCAGTGACTTCAAATGTAAAGAGAGCGCTTAGGCACATGTTTAGTTCTAAGCACGTGAATACTTTTGTGCCTGCTTGATTTAAAATGAGCTAACACACTCATTTTGTACTGAAGAAATCAAAACCAGGAAGGGGTCCAGACAATATTTCAAATACTGTAAAACTCTGTGTGGCCTCAAGAACTTTTTCCTCATTCCTGATGTCCTATAATTAAAGCCAGTATATTTTCCGCCAAATCATTGTATTTTGAGACAAAGTACATTTTGGTAAGTAAGATTTTTGATTTAAAAAAATCTGAAATTGTGAGTGTTTTTGATTGCAAAGACCATGTTCAGCTTTTTAGGCAAACAGAAAGCAAAGAAAATTCAGCTGCAGCACCACTCTGGAATCATATGATTGCCACAGTTTTAAATTTTGCTTTTTCAGCTTTTACATCTCTCCAAGTTGTGTTTTTCTAAATGAAAATGAGACACCCCTCTTCCCCTTACAGGTAGTATAAAAATAAATTTAAAATAATTTCAATTTGACTGACTGTTTTTCTAAGGAAAAATAATTTCACAGTCATCTCTTCCCACAATACATCGTCCTGGGACAGTAAAGCTGCCAGGAATCCCTACTGAAGCAATGTAATTGGCTTACAAGTGCATGTATAAGTATAGTTTACATAGGTCTGAATGCAGAATGAAAGTGCAGAAAGAATGAAAATAACTAAAGTATTTTAAGATGCTATCTGATGTATTTAGTTGTATGAACTAACTCCTGTGAATCAAGGCTAGAGGTGTTGGAGCAACTGAGCGTAAACCAGTTGGGTTTGGCAGGAACTAAAATAATTTTTAGACTTTAAGCCTACATGCACATTATCTTAACATGTGTGAGCAGCTCCACTGAATTTGAGGCATTTATTTGTAGGTGTAAAGCTTAGAGCCTACTTAAACATTGTTAGGAGCAAGGCATAGAAGATGTGCAGTCATGTAATTTTAGTGAATCCTTGAGGCTTTCAACATACAGAATTAACTCCTTTTCAGATAGGTTTTACGGGTTGTTTTTCAGCCTTGAGAACCCTTTTTTGTTTTGTTTCTCCATTCAGGTGTATTACTGCAATGTGTTCTTTTTCAGGCTCAAAAAATGTCTGGGTCATTTTCATGCTATTGTAAAGAGGAGCAGTAGGGTGAGGTCAGTGTTTTTGAGGAAAACTGGCTGATATTCTAAGTAATAATTTAAACATAACTAAAATGTTTCAGGATACTCATATTACCAGATAAAAAGACATTTGCTTTTTAATTTAATCAGGAAACGTAATACATTCCAAGATGACTGAGAAGCATGGCTTTTGACAGCTGTTTGGTAACTGTTTTCATTATGACAGACTTATTTCCATTCATTCATTTTAATTTAATGTTTTATGTCCAAAAGAACTATAAAAATTGTAGCTCTTCTTCTTTTATTAATTTAGAATACAAATTAGCAAGACCTTAGCAAAAAACAGATGGTATTTGAGCCTAACTTTCCCAAATCAGTGAGATATAAAATGCAAAAGTATAGCAGTAGATTGACAACAAACTTGAGACACATACTCCAGGTGCCAAAACTGAGAAGAATAGGCTGTGTGTCTCTCCTGATAGATACTGCTGTTCAATAGAAGAATAGAACATGTGGTTTCAACTTGGCATGGATGTCTTCCATCCTCTGAGAATAAACCTGCATAGCTTGAAAAGTTGTTCAGTGTTTTAGTGAATGATAAAGACCTTACTTTGGTACAGTGTACTCTTATGAATGTTTTCAGTGAAATAGGAACTGTCAACTTGCATCATCTCTGCAGTCCTTGACCAGGCAAAACTGGTGATCTCTGAAAGGCTTAAAGCTTGATGGTAGAAGTCTTCGACTTTGCCTCTGTGAGCTTCAGTGTGAGTCCATATTATGTAGAGGTCGCCTGCTCTGATTTTAGGAGAGGTGCATGGCTGGTGGAAGTGTGCTGAAAGATACTTTCCCATGTGTGAACTTAAGTGATTTTTTTCTACCTCATTTTTCTAGTGGAAATTGTGGATTCTGTGGATATCTACCTCAATCTCCTTCGAAGTATCTTTGACTTCAATGCAATCAGAAATTTGCTGACTGGACCCAACCAGATTAAAATAAGGATTGATGCCATGAATGGAGGTAAGAACTTAACTTGCTATCAGGACAGAATTGTAGGTATGCTGCAATAACTTCCCAGTAAAGATGGTGCACTGCAGTAGTTTCCCAATAAAAGTATAGCATATAAAAGTCAGACTTTTTAGTAGGGTTAAGGGGAATAAGAAAAAATTTGAACATTATACTAGTAACCAAGGCAATCTTAACAATAGTTAGGTCCCTTATTAGGCAAAGAGGTTTATCTTCCTTGATAAAGAAGTGAAGGCGTATGTGTCCAACAAATGTTCTCTTTCTGCATTTGGAAGCAAGCAGGATGAGGTAATCTTGCAATGAGAGAGTGATGAAGTGTGTTGCAGTGAGCAGTAACCAAGGAAGTTACCAGGCAGCCTCCACTAAGTAAATTCTAAATGGTATAAAATTAGTTAAGTCTGAATAAATTGCACCCAGCATTCCTTAAAGAGTTGACCTCTGCATCACTAATGTTTACTGGGTTTTTTTAGTGTACTGGGGGCAAGATGCAAGTGTCCCAAAGACAGAAAGGGGACCAATTTTGTCTTGATATTAAAAAATTATAAGCTGTGTCACTTGGGGAAACAGATCAGTATGAGGTGTATCTTGGATACATGATGAAAAAATAAATAAATGTTTCTACAGGTAATGGTTTGAAGGATAGGAATGTAAGTAATGGTGTTCAACATTATCTTATGGAAAAAAAATTCCATCAAATAAAGCAGGTTTCATTCTTTAATGAGATTACAAAACCAGACTGATAAAGGGAATTGGATAGACAAACAGAGGTTTTGTAAAGCATTTTATCTGGCACGGTGTGACAGTCACGGTTCGAAAGATCATAGTGGGCATACAGTCAGTGTGAACACTCAGTTTTACCAGGCTGTGGCAAAAGGGCAGATGGTGTCTTTGAACAGTGTAGAGGGAGCAATGAGGAAGACAATGCTTCCAGTCATGTACAGTACTGGAGAGAATGTGACTCAAATAGTTTGCAGAGCTCTGATCTCCAAGTCTATAACTGATTGTTAAAAATTTTACACATGGTCAAAAAGGTGCATAGTCTGTCTCAGGGTTAGAAAAACTGATACATCACAAAGATTTTAAAGGACTGAGTTTTTTTACTTACAAGGTGATAAAGAATTTGCCTTATGACTTTGTATTTTGGTGGAGAAATAGCCATATATAATACACAGTACACACACAGTAAGTGTATACAGGAGTATTTGTTTATACAGCAGAGAAAGGGTTTTTTTCTGCAGAAAAATATTGCTCAGTCTTCTACTCCCAAAAATACCAAAAAAAAATCAATAGTGAGAAGCTGAGGCCAGACAAATTCAAACTGAAATGTAGCTCACATGTGTGGGTAACAGCAAATAAACACTGGAGCAATCTACCAAAGAAAGCTGGGGGTTGTCCTCTTGGTGGCATCAGATCAAAAGACTTTCTGGATGAGATGCATTAGCCAAAAGTGAGTCACCAGGCACAATATAGTGAACATTAGAGAGGACCACATGTGTACATGGACAAACTGTCTTCCAAAGTTTGTTTTAGCTCTGAATCTTTGGAATGTGCTTTTATCTCTGTAGACATGGATAGTTTAACATTGGCATAGAGAAGAGTAATTTGTCAGGAGCCTACTCTTCGTAAGAACCTGAATCATTGTCTACTGTATATTTTACAGAATTAGCATCTAAGTTTTCTCGAACACAGGTTTCTCACGTAGTTTTACCTCTGGTTACAGTTGCTCCAGTTAAGATTTGGGAGTAAGGTAGGAGGAAGAGGGAGCACAAGAGTGTGAGTGATCACTCATAAATGTTTTACCTCTGGGTGACCTGTTTACACCTGCCTCAGGGGTGCAGAGTGCTCTGTCAGTTGATACTGTCTGTTCAGCTGCCGAATGCATATAATGATTGTGATATGCAATGGCATGAGCTGGCGTCTTAGTTGGCCATACCTTTAACAAAAAAAAAAAATATTTTTGGAGTTGATTTTGAGAAAGTTTTTATTTATTATCTACATGGTAGTAACTGAAATGTGGTGAAATTCTTTGGTGGACAAACCTGTTGTAATTTCAACATGAATTGGAATGATGAGGTAAGTTTATTCCCATTTGTATTCCCCTACTGTTTACTTTCCGTGCTGTTATGTGTTAAACTGTTGTTTTGCATTCCAGGGCACACAGGATAGCATATTATTTTATTCTAGTAAGGAAAATACTCTCTATGTATATGATAATTTCTTTACTTAATAATGGGTAAATAAAGCTTGCATCTTTCACTATTCATTACTTTTTCACTTCCACTAGCAGGGAACTATGTTTTTAATGCTGAATTGCCAATTGATTATTTACTGAGGGGATGATCACATACTCCTCTGTGAAATAATGGTTCGTTTTTTGTTGCTAGGACAGACGTATAGAACTGCTGAAAGTATGTTTTGCATCAGGTCTCTGTGGTGCTGTGAAAAAGAATGTCAAGCATATGCTTTTGTGATTGCATGGCAGATTTCTGTTTTTGCAGTTATGGGACCTTATGTGAGAAGAATTCTGTGTGATGAATTGGGAGCTCCTGCAAATTCTGCCATAAACTGTATTCCTCTGGAGGATTTCGGTGGACAGCCTCCTGATCCCAATTTAACATACGCAACTGCCTTGCTGGAGGCTATGAGAGGTGGCGAATATGGATTTGGAGCTGCTTTTGATGCTGATGGAGTAAGTATTTGGATCTGTCTGGAGGTTTCATCATTGTTGTTTTGTCTGGGGTCAGATACAGGACATGTAAGTATAATTTATTTGCTTTTCAGTAAGCCCTTGAAGCTGAAAGCAGTATTACTTTCAGGTACAGATGATAGCATTTGCAACCTGTAAATCAGATACATACATTGTAATTTGTCTCTGCAGATGACTGCAAATCAAGCAGGATTTGAATACAAAAAGAGAGTTCTGTAAATATTAGGCATGTTTTATCTTGTACTAGTATAACACTTTTATTCTCTGGTTAGGAAGAGACAGCACATATAGATAATATGGACTTGTCACAGTAAGTAGTAACTGAGTTAAGTACTTTTTGGCTAATGTAATAAATCAAGGGGGGTTTAGCTGAATAAAGCACTGAGTTATATTCTTTGTTTTCATTTTTTTATGTCATATCAGCATTATAAACAGTGAAGTATTACAGAAACAACTTTCTGTCCTGAAAGGGTGGGAGAAAGATAAAAAGGTTGTAAAGAACAGAAGCTGTTTTCTGTTGTCAGTAAACACAAAACACCCTCCTACTTACCATATGGTGCATGTCATTGAGAAAAAAATTCTCCCACACAAGCATTCCCTGGCAGGAACAGACCTACTGAAGTGTCATGTGGGAGGCTGAAGCTAGGGACTGATCTGTAGCTTTGATCTGCAAGGCTGGAGGGAGTGATGGTATAATAGTGAGTTTATAAACCTCCCAGGATGATGCCAATAAATTATTCTGCCCAAAGACAGATACGAGTAGCCCAAAGCCTGTTCTTTTTTTCCCTGCCTACAGTGGATCTAATAAAAGAAATTGCCACTCCCCAAAACATGGAATTTAAGATGCTTTTTTGAATTACTTTTGTTCTCCAGGACCGCTACATGATCCTTGGGCAAAATGGTTTCTTTGTTAATGCGTCGGATTCGTTGGCTATAATTGCTGCCAATCTATCTTGCATTCCATACTTTTGTCAGATGGGTGTCCGAGGATTTGGCAGGAGCATGCCTACCAGCACAGCCCTGGACAAGTAAGATGGAACATTTATTTGTATCACTTTGGTCATTACATTAGTTATCTCTCTGTTTTGTACTACATAGAAATTTCAAAATTGGGAAGGCTTTTGATAAAAGCCTCTAATTTTCACAATCTTTATGTGCTTTCTTGTTTTAACTAGTTTTGATGATATTTTGATCTTACCTAGACTAATTTTACTAACTTTTACTTGGCTGAAAATAGTTTAATTCATCCTGGAAAAGAAATAAATTGGTTGATTCTTTCTGAGAGTACAAGCACTTGCCTGGTAGTTTTTTTCCCAGTCTTAGTAAATTATGGTTTAGAGCCTAATCTGGCAGACTTATGAAAGTCATGGCATTTTAAAACAAATAAAGTACTAATTCAGTAATAAACTAGCATTTTAAAAAAAAAAAAACAAACAAAACCCACCTCTTATTTTACGCCATTTAAATATATCCTCTATTGTGATACAGAATGGCCCGGAAGGGACTGCAGGCAGTCATGAAATCCATTCTCAGTTTCAAGGCAGGTTAAAAGTATACCTAAAGCTATTTCTGATGAGTCCAGTCTGCTCTTAAAAAGATTTGCTGAATGTGCATCCTGTGTTAGCAGCTGAATTTTGAGTAAGTCTCATCCAGGCCTAAGTTTTCTGTAAATATCAGCCTGAGAGGATTAAACTCCATATTATTGCCTTATATATTCTGTGTAGAAAGGGCATTCACTGAGTGAATTGTGTCTCAGTGTTGATGTGGTTGCATAGCTTTACTAATACAAGAATGATCTGCTGCCCCATTAAATGTGTCTAATCAGGATACGGTAATTTAAAGCAAAACATGGCTTGTATGAAAAGGTTGGTTGTTCCTGGAAAAGCAAGGATATTGGGGTGCTTCCCTATTCATGAAATTTCTGAAAGTTACTAAATTGTGAGCTAGCAGCTTCCTTTAATGCTTGACAGAGTCTTTGGGGAAATATTCCTTACTTGTAGGTAGGTGGTCTAGTTTAAGGAAATATTGCTAGGTCAGGGTTTGCTGTATTTTGTTTATTCTGTTTAGTGATCCAAAAATCTCATAGTTTAAGTGAAAACTACTGTTCTATTGAAATGCTATATAAAATTAGTAGAGGTTCATTTTGGATATAAACCCCAAGATATCTGCATTCCTGTAGGGCCTGAAGAAACAGTGACATTTCAATATGTTTGTCTTCTTAAAGTTAGGTAGTTATGTCAGAAAGTATGGATGTACTGAAGTCCCCTCCAATAACAATGTGACTGTTTGAATTACGTTCTTGAAAATGTTTACTTGACCTTCTGGAGCACAGATTGTCTCATGGTGATTACTACCTTATTTAGTTCTGTGGAGCTAAGTCTGATTATTAAATAAAACTGAGCAATTGATAGTGATGCAAGGATATAAGTATTTTCCCAGCCATTCTTACAAATATTTTTTATTATGAAGTTTGCAGTCTCTATCCAGGACACTTGAATTTTCTTTTCTTTCATTTTGTGGCTGTCTTTGTTTTCAAGAAGATGTAAAAATTACAAGTTTTCAAAATTGGTCACTTTTCTTCTGTGATTGATTTACACACATGACAATCCAAAATACCTGAATTTTGATTTTCTGTGAAAACACCTTAATGTTGTGTAGAGATTCTCATGCTTTGGTGGCCAAAATTGTGTAACCTGTTTAATGCATGAGTGCCAGTGCTGAAGTCACTCATTGAAGAGCCCAGCTTAGACTTGAAATCACAGTCAGTAGTTAATCTTAAGCAAGTCACTTTTAATCATGGACTCATGGAATGGTTTGGGTTGGAAGGGACCTTAAAGCTCATCTAGTTCCAACCCCCTCTGCCATGGGCTGGGACACCTTCCACTAGACCAGGCTGCTCCAGCCAGCCTGGCCTTGAACACTTCCAGGGAGGAGGCATCCACAACTTGTCTGGGCAGCCTCTTCCAGTGTCTCACCACCCTCATAGTGAAGGATTTCTTCATAGTATCTAATCTAAATCTACACTTTTTCAGTTTAAAGCCATTACCCCATGTCCTGTCACTACATGTCCTTGTAAAAAGTCCCTCTCCAGCTCTCTTGTAGGCCCTCTTTAGGCACCAGAAGGCTGCTATAAGGTCTCCCTGGAGCCTTCTCTTCTCCAGACTGAACAAACCCAGCTCTCTCAGCCTGTCTTCATAGGAGAAGTGCTCCAGCTCTATGATCATCTGTGTGGTCCTCCTCTAGACTTGCTCCAACAGGTCCATGTCCTTCTTATATTAAGGGGCCACAGAGCTGAATGCAGCACTCCAGATGGAGTCTCACAAGAGCAGAGAGGGAGAATCGCTTCCTGTGACCAGCAGGTCATGCTTCCTTTGATGCAGCTCAGGATACAGTTGGCTTTCTGAGCTGCAAATGCACATTGCCAGGTCATGTTGAGATTATTGTCAACCAACACCCCAAAGTCCTTCGCCTTAGGGCTGCTGTTGTGCTTGAGATTGCTCTGACCATGTTCAGGACCTTGTACTTGGCCTATTTGAACTTCATGAGCTTTGCATGGGTCCACCTCTCAAGCCTGTCAAGGTCCCTCTAAAAGACATCCCTTCCCTCCAGCATGTCAACTGCACACAAAACTTGGTGTTGGTGGCGAGCTTGCTGAGGGTGCACTCAATCCCACTGTCTATATTGCCAACAAAGATGTTAAACAGAGCTGATTCCAATACTGACCCCTGAGGAATGTCAGTTGTTATTGGTGTCCACTTGGACACTGAACCATTGACTGCAACTCTTCGAGTGTGACCATCAAGCCAGTTCCTCATCCACTGAGTGACTGGTCCATCCATCAAATCCATCTCTCTCCAATTTAGAGACAAGGACATCATGTGGGACAGCATCAAATGCTTTGCACTCATCCAGGCAGATGACCACAGATGCTTTTCCTTCATGCGCCAATGCTGTAACTCCATGTAGAAGGCCACCAGATTTGTCAGGCATGATTTGCCCTTAGTGAAGCCAAGTTGGCTGTCACCAGTGTGCCTTAGCATAGTTTCCAGGAGGATCTGCTCCATGATCTCGCTGGGCATAGAGGAGAGACTGACTGGCCTATAGTTCCCTGGATCTTCCTTTTTTCCCCTTTTTAAAAATGGGGGTTGCATTTCCCCTTTTCTAGTCAGTGGTAACTTCACCGGACTGCCATGACTTCTCGAATGTGATGGATAGTGGCTTAGCTACTTCATGCACCAGTGCCCCTAGTACACATGGATGTATCTCATGAGATGCCATGGACTTGTGCACCTTCAGGTTCCTTAGATGATCTTGAACCTGGCCTTCTCCTACAGCAGGCAGTTCTTCATTCTCCCAGTTCCCACCTTTGCCTTCTGTGACTTCGGAGGTGTGGTTGGAGCACTTGCTAGTGAAGACTGAGGAAAAAAGTTTGAATACTTCAGCCTTCTCCGCGTCCCAGGTAACCAGGTCTCCTGTCTCATTCTGGAGAGGACCCACATTTTCCCTAGTCTTCCTTTTATCCCTGACATACCTATAGAATCTTTTCTTGTTGCCCTTGACATCCCTGGCCAGATTTAATTCTATCAGGGCTTTAGCTTTCCTAACCTGATCCCTGGCTGCTTGGACAATTTCTCTGTATTGTTCCCAGGCTACCTGTCCTTCACCCTGTGTAGGCTTCCTTTCTGTGTTTGAGTTTGTCTGGGAGCTCCTTGTTCATCTGTGCAGGCCTCCTGGTGTTTTTGCCTGACTTCTTCTTTGTTGTGTTACTTTGCTCCTGAGCTTGAAGACTGTGATTCTTGAATATTAACCAACTTTTTTGGGCCCCCTTTCCCTCCAGGGCTCTATCCCATGGTACTCTACCAAGCAGATCCCTGAAGAGGCCAAAGTCTGCTCTCCTGAAGGCCAGGGTAGTGAGCTTGCTGTGTGCCCTCCTAGGTGCCCTAAGGATTTTGAACTCCACCATTTCATGCCCTCTGCAGCCAAGGCTGCCTTTGAGCTTCACATTCCTCACCAGACCCTCCTTGTTGGCTCCTCTATCACTTGGAGAAGGAAGTTATCAATGCATTCCAGGAACCTTCTGGAGTGCTTATGCCCTGCTGTGAACCTCCAACAGATACTGGGGTGATTGAAGTTCCCCATGAGGACCAGGGCTTGTGTACGTGAGGCTGCTCCTCTCTGTCTATAGAGGGCCTCTTCTGCTTGGTCTTCCTGATCAGGTGGCTTATAGCAGACCTCTACTATAATATCAGCTGTCCCTGTGCTCCCTTTAATCCTGACCCATAAGCTCTCAGTTGGCTCCTCATCCACCCCAGGCGGGGCTGTATATTGGCTAGCTACGTGGAGTGGAGCACAGTAAGGAATATCATAAACACCTTCCTCAGAGGTTCATTGTGTGAATTATTGAGCCATCATGTCTTCCAGGATTCTCAATGAAGCCCACCATAAGGAGCTGTTGAACTTCCAGCAAAGATGATTGTCTGCAAGAGGTATTTTTCAGTAAAATTTTACACTGTCATTGTCTGAAATCAAATATATTACTGAAGGAGTGGCTAACGGAGAGGTTGATTCTGAGTATAGATTTTGTGTTGACCTGAATTCCAGTTTCATGTATCTATAAACATAAGGGATAGTTCCAATAGAATCAGTGAAATCTTACAGTGGGGCAGTGGGTGTAAAATAATATCCATAAGGCATTCACGATTCCATTCCCATGGACAGCCAACTTGCAGGGAAGATAAAAAAGAGCCTTTCAGAAGGACAAGAATATTACCAATGCAATGAGACAAAAATTAAAAAGAAAGATTCAGCAATTTTATGTAGAATTAGCACACCAGTATAATGTTTAGTACTAAAATTCTAAAACCTTTATCTGTACTTCTGCAATAGGAAGGAAAATATTTTCTCTTCCACAATGTAATGTCTGATAGAGGCAGCATGTTGCTTAATGTGAGGGACAGCATCCTTTCTGTGTTTGCTGCTGCATGTCTCACCTCCAATATAATAAAATCAGTAAGGAAAATATTTTGTGCTCTTGAGTAGAACATTCAGGAAAGAATGGATAACACTGCTTGCTTAAGTCCTGCAGTAGGTTTCAGGTTACTGCTTACTAGTGTATGCTTTAAATCTATTGCTTTTTTTGTTTCTTGATCCCTTGCATTCCTTTCTAATGGACTGGACTTAAGTGCTCCAGGGACAACTGTCACAGAACCTTTTTGTATATCTACCTATAAAGTTCAGCTTCAAGCTCACACACTGGAAAGAAAACATGAAAAATTAATTTTAAAACTGTGCTATGACTATTAATTCTGGTAGAAAAGAAGGAAATAATCATGGAATAGTGGAGGCTGGAAAGGATACCTAGACATCATCCAGTCCAACACCCCAGTTCAAAGCAGGGCCAACTAGAGTGTGTTGCCAAGAGCCACGTCCACTTGGGTTTTGAATATCTCCAAGGGTGGAGACTCCACAGTCTTTCTGGGCAACCTGTGTGAGTATTTAACCACTGTCAGACTAGAAAAGTTTTTTCATAAGTAGAAACAAAATTTCCTGAATTTCAGTTTGTGCTCCTTGTGTTTTGTCCTGTTACTGGGCACCACTGGAAGAGTCTGGTTCTGTCTTCGTTACTCTCCCCACCCCCCACTGGGTATTTACACACATTGCCAGGTTTCCCCCCTTGAACCTTGTCTCTCAGAGGTTTAGCAATTCCATCTCTCTCAGCCTTTCGTAGTATGACAGATGGTCCAATCCCTTAGTCAGCTTTGTGGCCCTTTTTCAGAACTGCTCCAGTAGGTCCGGAACTGAACTTGGGATCCCAGTTTGTCTTACCTGTGCTGAGTAGTAAGGAAGGCTCAATTCCCTCCACCAGCTGACAGTGCTCTTCTAAGGCTACCCAAGATGCTGTTGGCCTCCTTTGCCACAAGGCCTTACTGCTAGGTTATGGGTCAGCTTATGGTCTACCAGGACCCCAGGTCCTTTTCTGAAAAGCTGCTATCCAGCTGCTTGGCCTCCAGTGTGTGCTGGTGCCAGGGATTATTCCTTCCCATGTGCAGGGCATTGCCCTCTATTGACTTCTCTGAGGTTCCTGTTTGCCAGTTTCTCCAGTCTGTTGAGGTCTGTCTCAATGGCAGCACATTCTTCTGGTATGTTACACCTTCCAGTATTGTATCATTGGTGTACTCTGCCCTATTGTTCAGATCATTAATGAAGATGTTGAACAGTATTGGCCATGGTATTGACCTATGGAGGGCACTTCTGGTGACTGGTCTCCAGCTGGATTTTGTGCTGCTGATCAAAACCATCTAAGCCCCTTGGAATTCAGACACTTTTCAATACTTCTACTGTTGACATACCTGTTCTATGATTCACCATTTTTTCTGTGACAATGTAATGGGAGAGAGAGCTGAAAGCCTTGCTAAAGTCAAGATAGACAATATGCACTGCTCTCTCCTTATTCTCTGAGTCAGTCACCTCATTGTAGAAGGCTGTCAGGTTGGTCAGTCATGATTCCCTCTTCATAAATCCATGCGGGCCACTCATGGAGGACCTTCTTGTCCTCCATGAGTTTGGAAATGATTTCCAGATTAGTTGCTCCATAACCTTCCCAGGGATTAAGGTAAGACTGACTGGTTTGTAGTTCTCTAGATGTTCTTTCTTGCCACCCTTGAAGACAGGAATGATACTTGCTTGCTTTCAGTCCTTCGAAGGCTCCCTGAATTGCCACAACCCTTTGAAGATAACAGAGAGCGTCCTTGAAATGTCTCTCAGCACCTGAGACCTCATTGACTGTTTTATGTCTAGTTTGTTTAAGTGTTCCTCGGTGTGTTCCTCTGCTGAAGACAGGTCTTCCTCACTTGACTTCCACTCATTCCTGATCTCACTCTTGTCTTTAGAAGAAGACTCTTGTGTTACATAGTGCTAGTATATAGCAGAAAGATGAATTGTTAAGGTGCATGAAACGTATGACAGTGAAAGCTTGTGGGTATTGGTCAAAATGGATTTAATGAAATAAATCCTAATGAACTCCCAAATAGTGATTTTAATGAAATAAGTAAAAAGCTTTGAGTGAAATGTTACAGCTTGTCACATTGTCACAGCTGATGTTAGCTGTAATCTATCCTGTTTGCATAACTTTCCAAAACTGCTTGGCTTTTGTTTTCTTTGCATCTATTATCTATTTGTAGTTATACCTATGCTAGAAGCTTCTAAAATGGACATCAAAATATACATCCAAATATTTATGGTGGGTTGACCTTGGCTGGCTGGCTGCCAGATGCCCAGCCAGCTGCTCTCTCTACCCCCATCCTCAACAGGACAGAGAGGGGAAATAGGATGGAAGAGCTCATGGGTTCCCTGAGATAAAGACAGGGGAATCACTTGCCAATTACTATCATGGGCAAAAGACTTGACAAAAAATAATGTAGTTTATTTCCAATTAAAACAGATTTGGATAGTGAGAAACAGAAAGCCTACAAATTAAACCACCTTACCTGCAGTCTTTTCTCCCAAGGCTCAATCTCATCATTATTGTACCTTCTCCACCCTAAGTGGTGCAGAGGGAATGGGGGATGCGGTTTGAAGTCAGTCCATAACAGCTCCCTTCTGCTACTCCTTCTTCCTCACACTGTTCCCCTGCTCCACTATGGGCTGTCCTCATGGGCTGCAGTCCTTCAGGAGAAAATTTGGTGCAGTGTGCGCTCTCTGTCTGTCAGGAAACATCCATCTGCTCCACTGTGGTTCTCTCCATGGGTGGCAGGGTAATCTCTGCCGCAGCACCTAGAGCAGCTCTTCCTCCCCATCCCTCTTCTCTGCCCTTGGTGTTCACAGGGCTGTTTCTTCCTCAGACCTCACTGCTGGACAGCTTTTTGCCTTTTTAAAGTATATTTACCCATAGGGGCCACCAGCTTGGCTGCTAGGCTCAGCTGTGCCTTGTGGTGGATCTGCTGGAGCTAACTAGAGCTACCTTGGTCCAGCATGGGGCAGCCCCTGCCTCTTCTCACAGATGCCACCCCTGCAGCCTCTGCTGGCAAACCCTGCCATGTACAGCCAGTACTTCATCTAAAACAAACTCCTTAACTATTTCTGTCACATCTAGACTGTCATTCATTCAAATGAGCATTTATTCCATTTGAGGTGACAGATGTGCAGCGAACCTTCTTATATACAAAAATTAGGTGTTAAGTTTTGTTCTTACTCACACCAGACTGCATCCATGGGTGTCTTAGACATGTCCCACTTACCTCGCTAGATTTAATCTTTAAGTGTGACAGCTTGATTTATTCATAATTTGACCTTTAATGCATGTGCGGTACCATTCAGTTCCATGGGAATAATTGTTTAAAAATACATTGAAATACATTGAGTAGCTTGTTTTTTGTTAGTGAATTAGAAAAAATAAATAAAGGAAAAGGACTTTCACGCCAACTGTTATCTACATCATGTAACAGTATTGACAAGAATAAGAACAAGACTTGATTAACAAGGGAGGGAAAGCACACTTAATAAACAGAGTAATTAAAAAAAAAAGATTTCTACTGTGCTGTTGGGGCTGATATTTCTTATTTTCTGTATTTTGTTGTTCTAACACAAAAAATAGAGAAACTCTGTTAAAATAAAGATGATTGAAAAGGACGTGGCAATATTTGTAATAGTAGGTGCAGTAGGGTAGCAAACATAGTGCCTAGGTAAAGGAAAAAAACTTTTATTCCAGTTGTTAGTATTGCTGAAGAAGTTAGGAAATGCAGCCTTCAAGCGTGTCGAACTGGGATTTAATAATACAGTCACTACTCCATAAAAAATTAAAACACCTGGAAATCTTTTCCCAGTGGATCTTACCAGGGTAGGGAAACAGATAATGATGGTCAAAATGACTTTATATGGGAACACCCCTGATTTATTTTTTTTTTTAATGAGAGAAAGATGAGTTCTGTTAGAAATAGTTCATTGTGTTTGATGGTGTCATCACAGTGTCTCTGGGATAACAGTTCTTTGGTCATCAGAGCCCCACTATTGTCTGAAAGCTGTTATTTGATTTGTGTCCACAAAATGAATCTTCTTACTGCAGTGTACCCAGCTGTCTCTTTTGGCCTGCTTCTGGACCTTGGTAATAAGAACAGCCGCCATGTGAGGGAATTTGATCAATTCCTGTCCACCTGACTACTCTCTTCTCAGGTCATGGGCCTGTCTCCTGACGTCGTTGCTGGAGAGCATATGAAAACCACTTCTTCTTACGGTGCATCCATATTGTATGGCCACAGTTTAGCCTAAGTCATTGAACTAGAGCATTTCCGTAGCTATGAAAAAATTTGTACATATTGCTTGAAAGGAAAGATTTAGGAAATCTGATACTTTTCCACTTGTGTGCATGATGATGTGTTGTTTAACAGCTTTTCACAGTGCATTATTGAACTTAAACGGAAGCAATAATCTAGAGGACTGTAAATGTTGCTTAGGAATACAGCATTAACAAATGGAGCAGTGGACTACGGGAGAATTCACTCAAGATGTTTAACATTTACATGTGTTTGCTTGATGTGACTGCTGGAATATACTAGTATGTACTGTAGGGAGAGTGTAACACTTGACAGGAAACATCTGCTTTAACATGCTCCAACATCAACAGGATTGTGGCAGTACGTCTCCAGACTTCAATTCCCTGGCAATATGTACCCTGAGGTTGGTGTTCTTTTTCTCGTGGGGAATGCAAAGCCATGTGCCCTGTTCAACAAACTGTTCTTTTTTTCATATCCTTGTATTCTGGTTTATCTGAGGTCTACATCACAGGAAAGGAAGTTAAATACTGAGATGTTAGCTAATGGTCTACAAGATGAGAATCACAAGAGTGAGTAAAAATAGTTTCTGTAGGAATGACGAAGCTGTGTGAGTGTGGAAAATAGCAGTCAAGTTGGTACAGGGAAAGAGGGCTGTTGAGAGAATAGTCTGTCATTTGCATTATTTGATACCTTACTTCTACAGCCAGGTCATTTCAACAGCATTTAAGTGCTTTGATTACACATACCCTGAGCAAATCTAAGCACCTTACCACCGGTACCCTGCAAATTTACATCTGTTAGCCCATCTTTTAGTGCAACTGTGACACATCAGGGTTCTATCTACTGATTGTCCGTTTACTTTCAGTCAGTTAGAGGCAGGTTTTAAGGGGGGCCTGCAGTGACAGTAACTGTTCTGACTTGCTTAAAGAAATGTCTTCAGGCAGTGAGGGATAGAGATGTGATGAGTTCTAAACAAGCCGTGCTGGGTGCAGGAAGGAGGCCGACCCTAGCAGCAAGAAACTCCTTACAATAAAAGGAAATCACAAGGGCATAATGAAGCTTGATGTCAAAGTCAAGCTGTGCACATGAATTGATATAGGTTGGTGAGAAGGTGGAGAAAGAAGGGTGACTGTTCCTCTGCTAGTGGTTCCCAGGTCCTGGTACCAGCAAGGACAGTGCTATTGAGAGTCAATGATCTAACCCCACGTCTCAACCAGCGAGTGCAGGCCCAAGAAGCCTTTCTTTCTTCTTGAAGCACTGGACCCTTCCTATATGTTTTTGTTGAGGTGTGTATTGTCCAGTGCATGTTTTTCTGCTGCTTCTTCCTGTAAAGCTTAGTCTTTACTCTGTAAACACTGAAAAAAGTTTTTGGATTAATTAATGGATGGGGCTTTTTATCACTGTTTAACAAGCAGTAGCAGTTGAAGAAACATAGACCTCTGGCCATGGAGAACAGCACACCACATTCCACTTGTGCCGTTGTGATTATTTACTTGAATTCTTCATTTACAAATCTGGCATGGATTTTTTTGTCTGTCTGTTCTTGTAAATCTGGCTGTTGTGGTTTGATCCCAGCTGGCAATGAAGTACCACACAGCTGCTCACTCCCTCCCTCTGTCTCCCCGTGGGCTGGGAAGGAGAATTGGAAAAAGGTAAAACCGGTGGGTTGAGATAAGAACAGGTTAATAATTGAAAGAAAGCAAAATAATATACTACTACTACTACTACTACTGCTAGTAATGAAAATGGAGATAACAAAAAGAGAGAGAGAAGTCAAATTCAAGAAAAACAAGTGATGCACAATGCAATTGCTCACTACACGTTGGTTGATGCCCAGCCAGTCCCCAAGGAATGATCAGTGGCTCCCATCCAACTTCCATCTGTTTATATACTGACGTGACGTTCTATGGTATGGACTATCCCTTTGGCTAGTTTGGGTCAGCTCTCCTGGCTCTGCGTCCTCTTGACTTCTTGTGCACTTGCTCACTGGCAGAGCTGGGGAAACCGAAAAATCCCTGACTTTGGGTAAGCACTGCTCAGCAACAACTAAAACCTCAGTGTGTTACCATCATTATGCTCATACTAAATCAAAAGAACACAGCACTGCACCAGCTACTAAGAAGAAAATTAATTCTAACCCAGCCAAAACCAGGACAGCAGTGTATTCTTCCTTTGCAACTATGTGCTTTTCTTCTATATTGTTTGTCATCTGTTTAATGAAGAAGTTTGTGCCAGAAGCAGGATAGGTGCCGTGCGTATCTTTCTCTACATGGATGTTCTTCATTGTTGGGTTGTTAGGGATTTTTCCAGCATAAAGACTTCTCCAAGTTATAAATACATCCTTCTACATGGTTGATACTGCATTCACTCTGTGACTGTGATTTTTCAAGTTATGTCAGTTGTGACCTCACTCTTTTTATCTTCCTTTGGTAGGATAAGTCAGTCTCACTTTCTCTTATCTGGAATAGGCTTGCTGTGAATTTTTTAAGACACCTCTGTCAAACTGAGTCCATGTCACATACAAGCAGTTTTTAAATTAGATGAAGCAGAAGGATAAGTTCTATTCTGGAATGCTGCAGAAGTATAACTGCATAAAACTTCCATTAATATAATTTAATGTTTGAAGTGTAATACAAAGTTGTCGAACATTGTGGTGGGAAATTATTCAGATTTGTGACCTTTAAAATACCATTGCAATACTAAAAATAGTCATATATGCCCTCTATATACTTGTATATCTAGTAAAGAATGGCAGTTGTTATGTATCAGCTTTGACATGTTATGCAGCTAAATGTTTAATTTGCACAGATATGTTTGAAAAGATTTGTGGGGAAAAAGCAACTGTAATTACAAGGTATTGATGTCCTTTCATTAGCTGTGCCTTTTAGTTTTATTTCTAGAATGTGCTTGTAGTCTAGTTGCTATCCTTTCATCCCTGAGTGTTTTTTAAGCGGTGAAGGTGATTTATCATTGCAGCTATTTTCAAGGAAATCTTTAAGGAGCTGTCTTCTTGTTCTTTTTATTTTCTTTGATGGTATGCTTGGGTTTGGTATGCTTCAATATAGCGTGGTGTATTTGACTGTTGCAAGCCCACTGTATTCTTGGCTGTCTGCTGTACCATTATCCTAGCCTGCACAGATGAAAACATGGGGCTCACTGTGGTCATGGCCAGCCACATTTTGGATGTATGCAGGGTGTTTATTCTTAACACTTTTCAGGACAGCAGCAATCAGAGTCTCAGATACTTTCTCAGCCAAAGATGAGAATGAACCTCTCTTAATGTATGGCGTACTTTTGAACTTTTCAGGAGAGAATTAGTTGATGCTGCATCTTGTTTGACTGTGTTTCAGTTGCTTGTGAAGAGAAGGACAAAAACCACGTTGGTGTCCTGTGAAATCTCAGTAGAAAACTCTGTGCTGTCTTCTACGGATGAATGACGAGAGAGGCTAGGCAGTCCTGTTGCTTAGCTCCTGTTACTTGGCACACAACTTAGTTTTTGGGTCAGAGAGGATTCACTGGCCAGTTCTAAGCCTGAAGGCAACTGATCTCTGTTAAGAATGGTAGGCTGCCGAGAAGCCTTACACAATGTACAACTCTTACTGTCATTTGTAGTTAACTGCATTCTGGCCTGTGTGTGGAGTGGCAGGTTATGGCTTCTTAGCCTAAAACGAGCAGGTTCTCTGGTTGTGCAATGTGCAGCTTTCAGGACTGAGTACAGAAAGTTGCATAGAAAGCTATCTTCATTTAAAAGGAAAAGATGAGTTGAAAACGATGCAGTTCTCTCTTTCCAGCTTAAGCTTTGGCTGTAAATGAGGTCAGTTTGTCCACCAAGGTTAAAGAGAGCAAGATTTGGTGTTTGGTGGGACACGAATATATTCTGTAAACTTGACTTGACTCTTAAGAAGTATGAGGAAACTGCTTATTTGCAGTTCTCATGATCAGATTTTTTGTCTAAGCTTAATATGCCACATGTGAAAAACTACCTGAGAATAAACTTCTTGCAAAACGTTCTGAGCAGGCCTTGCAGTGTGCAATAGACAGATGTTGGGTAACAAAAGTCCAGTTTTCTTAGTGCTGCATCTGTCATATCTCAAAAAGTATACTATGGATAAACAACAGGAATTTCTAAACTGTCCTGATAAAAAAGTCTAAAAGTGTTTTAATTAAAACAATCTGAGGAAGTTTACGGCAAGTCAGTGACAGAATACTTTGTGACTGCTGAAAGAAAGTTTAAAATAAAGGCCCCCTTTCCTTCAAAGGCTGACGCAGCCTTATTTTATGCTTTAATCTAGAAAAGCTCCCACGTGTATTAGCATGTCTGAACATGTTTTGCCTGTGCTGGACAGCACAGCTGGTATCAACCCAAGAGCAACCAACCTCTCCCAGCAGAGGATTTTTTGTAAATGGGTGACCCTCATGGAGAAGGCTTCCTGCTGCTTTCAAAGAGAAGTTTTCTGGCACGGAATTTCAAAACAGTGTGTTTAAAATTCCACTTTTTATGTGTATTAAAATATAATCTTCTGCTATGTTACTTAGATTGTTTAAAATTAAGTAGACAAGAAATTGTTCTTTACATTCTGGGTGTTTTGCAGATCTCTGTAAGACTGTGACTGAACCAGGTTACTTAACATTATCTGAAGAAGTCTGAGAGTCCTCTTAGGACTGACCTTACTTTAAGTCATAGTGACTTGAATTGTCAGATTAATTACGGAGGAGAAGAAACACTGTCTTCTGTTTCCTTTTGTGGGAATTTCTATTTCTATGGCATATTGTAGTTTCTTCTTCCTTTTTAATTTTCTCTGTAAACACTATCATAAAGTTGTGAAACTGTTTGCATCCTTTCGCTTCCCAGCCAAGTGTCACAACCACACAGAGCACTTACTAATTCTCGCACTCTAAAATCCCCAGAACAGTTTGCAAGAGAGAAAAAGCAGAACTAGTGTAAGGAAGGAAATCTGAATCTAAATGGCATCATTAGGGAGCTACTAGAATAAATCATGAATAACCAACCTGATTGCCTGGGTGCCAAAACAGTTGAATCTGTTGATGAGGTTAGGGCAGCAGATGTAATTTACTTCCATTTTAACAAGACTTTTGACACTGTGTCCCACATTTTTCCAACTCATAATTCGGATGGGTGGACAACTAGACAGGTAAAAATCTGTTATGGTGGGCAGGCTCAAGGGCCATTAGTTAATGAGCTGGTAAAGAATGGGGTACTGCAGGGGTCTGTTCTGGGACCTGTTCAACATCTTTTAAGTGGTCTGGAGGAAGGGGTAGAGGGCACTCTAACCAAGTTTGCAGATTACACCAAACTGGATGGGTACCTGTTGGTGTGCTGGAGGGCAGAGCTGCCAGTCAGGGAAACCTGGACAGCTGGGAGGAATGGATGGGCAAAGACCTGATGAAATTCACCAAGGACAAACCATGAATCTTGCCGCTAAAAAGGCACATCCCTACAGTAATGCAGGCTGAGGAGCAGCTCCGCAGAGGCAGCCCTGAGCTCTGGTGGGCAAGGGCCACTTGTGTGCCCTGGAGTTGGAGAAGGCCAGCAGCACCCTGGGCTGTATGAATAAGAGTGTGGCCCAGAGAGTGACTGAGGGGTTATTCTCTGCTCAGCACTTGTGAAACCACTTCCAGGTACTGTGTCTAGTTTGGGGATCCCCACTGGAGGGAAAGCATCAGTAAACTGGAGCTAGTTCAGTGTAGGATCACCCAAGACAGATGGAGCCACAAGCACAGGCCCTACAAGAAAAGGCAGGGGAGCTGGGTTTGTTCAGCCTGGAGAAGGATGGCTTTGGTGGGACCTAACAGCGCTGCCTGTACCTACAGGGAGGCTGTCAAGCAGATGATGTCAGACAGTTCACGACTATGCATGGTGGGAGGACAAGAGGCAGTGATAGTAATTTGAAACAAGGAAGTTGTGCAATGTCCAACTGCATAAAGCCATAAGCAACCTTGGTTTATCTCATAGCTGACCCTGCTTTGGTCAGGAGGTTGGAGTAGGGACCTCCCATGGTCATATCCAATTTGAATTATTATAATGCTGTGGCCCTATGAAGAGACGTTTGCTGGGAATTCCTCATGCTACCAAGACTGTTAAGCCTGCCTGCACTTGTGCAGTCTTGTAGTTACTATGATTAACAGGAAGGTGATGCATAGAAAGCCTTGATGTTGCTTTAAATTATTTTCTTTTAAACCAAGGAATCATGCAGCTGGAGAAACTTTACTGTTTTTTCCCGATCATTTTCTGAGCTATCTTATTGCCTCTTTGTGAGAGGATGGATGTAGTATTACAGTACTTGGAAGGTGAAGAAGAGGCTCTGGAAGCGATTGGTAACTTCTGATATGTGCCTAAAGCTGTTATTTTTGTAGTATTCAGACAATTCAGAGTACTGAAACCCTGATTTGAATCGCTGTCGATCTAGAGTTTTGTACCACATGTTGTGGTTACTTTCACATCTGTTTTTCATCTTTGCCATGAGCATGACATGAGCACAGACATGTCAAAGCACAGTGCCTTTTAAACCAGCGGAACGACTGTAATAATCCTAAAAAGGTTGATGATTATGATGGGCCACATGTACTTGTGAGTTAATGGAGGGTCTTCTGTCTGTGCTTAGTACATAGGATTTTTGCGTTTCCTGTAAAAGAGCACAGATCTTGTCAGTCATTAGCGGTGACATTACTGAGGCTCACCTCAGTAAGTATCTGCAGAAGGATGTAAAGAGAATACCTCTCCCTCTTCTCCAATTAATACATCTCTTATCTTTTCTGGTATGATAAAATTTCCCTGACAGTTTCTATAGAGTAAGAGAACTTGGAAAACACTTCACTCTTGCCTTCATAGACCATATTTATTGCTGGAAAACACACAGGTTTTGCGTGCAGCAGTGACTGTGCAGGGTTCAAGGCTAGAACAGAAGATGTCCCTATTCGAGGGTGGGGAGGTATAGAAGCTTTGAGTGTTAGTTGTTGGTTGTTCAAGCTTTGGTTTTTCTCACACTCCCATAGTTTGCATGCGTTACAGACCCTCCTGACATTTTGTTGTTGCACTAAATACGAAGTTTTTGCCAAATCCTTAATGGGACAAAGTACTGAAATTAATTTGTGTCACTTTGTGCTCAGGTTTGTCTTATATTGGTAGGGGAATTTCCTTTTCCAGGACAGGCTTGCTTTAAACAACCTGAGTCTTTTTCTTTGTTTCTGTTCTTTCCGTGCATTAAGAAAATCCTCCTACCTGCCTTAATCAGGAAGGCCGTAACAGGGCAGTCTGTTAATACAGTGTACTACAGTGTAGCAGTGATGGCTGTTTTTCTGGATGATGATACCAAAAAGCCTGTCTTTGCTCACAGAGCTTTACTAGCCACAGGCCACGCTGTTGGGAATGGGATAGACAAGACATAGGCTATCTAATATAGTCAGATGCAGTCATAAAAAAAGTGTACTGTACCTTTCCTAGAACAAGACATAATCTTTCTGCTGTTCAGCCGTGCAGAATTTGGATGCTAAAATAAGCTCAGAATCTTTAAAGGATTTACATTTTTCATGTAAAAGTTCACTGAAAATGCTAGAAGTCATCATAGCTGATCATCATCCTTTTCCTTCACCCTTTGATTTGACAAGGAGGATTTAACTTACTCTATAGACATATGAAGGCGGAAATAGTACTGAAAAGTGATTCTTATGTTGCAGCCAGGAAGGGCATGAATAACCTTAGCGACTACTGCAGTACATCTGGAGAGTATGGCCACATGCTTGCCAGATGGTTGGACTTTTCTTCATTTGTACAATGAACTCTGCAATCAAACCTCAGATTATATGTGTGATTTGTCACTGGAACAGGCTCCCCAGGGAAGTGGTCACAGCACCAAGCCTGTCAGAGTGCAAGGAGCATCTGGGTGACACTCTTAGTCATAGGGTTTGGTTTTAGGTGGTCCTATGAGGAGCAGGGAGTTGGACTCAATGATCCTTATGGCTCCCTTCCAACTTGAGTTATTGTACGATTCTATGATTCTAACTTCGCCTCACAGGGACTCTAAAGCTGTGCCAGCTGTTTTACTATGTGAAAAACAAAATTCTGTTGGGGTGTGTTGCTGCCAAAGCACATCTCTCCCTCGTATACTCAGTAATGCTTGTGTTTGCTAGTTGTCTTTAGCAAAGCAGCTTTTGTCTCTTCCTTTATCCTTACTTTTAGCACAGCCGTATCTAGATACTGTATATCTCAGCAGCTGTTTCTAGTAATTCTATTAGAGCTTGTGTGAAGGGGACAATGAAGTTTTTATAACGCAGGGAGTCACAGGCACTCTGTCCTGAAGGTTATACTTCCTTTGAGAGTTGACTCTTGAAACATTTCCAAAGAGGGTGTGAAGTTAGGCATTTGGATTTGAGTCTCAAACTGATGACTGAAGCAGCAAGAGACCAGCATTTGCTGTGGAACATGATGAAGATACATACCTGTTAGCATCCCACACACTGAAGAAAACAATCCCACAGCAAGTTACACAGACTGCATCTTGTGCAAAGCTTTCTGATACATTTGTAGCCAAAAGAAATAATTGAAATCAATGCTACTTACTGCAGTACTTTTTGTTAGAAGTTTTCAAACTTGTAAGCTTGGGTTTCTGAAAATGTACAGTTCAAAGGCAGTGATGACATTTTCATGAAGTTGCATATAATATGCGAGGTGTGTGTGTTATTATATTAAAGAGAAGAAGAGAAATTTCCCAGATATATATCTTGCGGCTATAATGCATAAATAGTTTTTTACCCTAGCTGATTTGGCTGAGAGATCAGTGAGAATTTTCATGGTTTCATCACTTATATCAGTTATATCACTTATTTGAGTTTATGAGAAGTATGGGCTTTGTTGTTAATGAAACTCATGAAGATTATGCTGTCCAAGTAGCATTTATTACCACTAAAACAACATCATGAGGTTGTTATAATGTTAAGTGTGGACTAAGCCACAGCCTGTAAATTTTCTTAAAGAATTGCTCTTTTATGTTTATTTTGTTTGGTGGTATGGATCTTAGGTATGGTACATATAGGACTACAGCACCATGGGAATGTGTGCTCTGTCTGTGTGTGCTCTAGAAGGTATTTATTTCCATCTCTTAACTACCAAAGTTTAGCAATATCTTCCTGGTACTCCAGTAGGTAGCCTAGGCTAAGAGACATCCATAATCACTGCAATTCGTATTGTGTAAGGGATTTTCAGTGCCTTGACTGTTGTTTGCTCCTTGTTTCTATTTTGTTCAAGTTTTTCACATTTCCTTTTAACTTTTACTGTGTGCTTTCCATCTAGGAAGAGTGAGAGAGGAACCCCATGCTTTGGCTATTTTCTACCACCAGAGCTCAACACTGTGGCAAAATTTGCTTCCCCCCTGCCCAAGACTGACAGAACTCTATCTATGGATGGACTCCCAGGTGGCATGCTAAAGGTGCTACTCCCTATCTCTTTTCCCACAGTAACTCTTACTGTTCTTCTGATGGCCAGACTCACAGCATGCTATCATTCTCCTATAGTGTGCGAGACAGCCTCCTTAATATAAATATGCAGGCATTACAGATGGTTTGACTGGCCTGCAGAATCTTTCTGTGATTCCAGAGAGAAATAATACAGATACAATAAATGCCTCTATACACTTACTGCTGGATTGTGTTAGGAAATTAGCTTAGTTGTAGGTCTATTTGTAAACTGGAGGATTAAGTTCTTCAGCATCTGCTCCTGACTGGCTGATCACTCACTGCTTAGGTAGTTTCCTGGATTATTTTACCTCTGCAATAATCCAAGGTCATATTTTTCTTAGTATCTTTCTTGCCATGTGAAGATTGATTCCTTAGGGAAGACCAGGCATGATATGATCACAAGGATAGCTCCTTTGTGGGGTAGACAACATTGGTTATCAGTTGGTGCACACTGGTCCACGCCAGCTCTTGATTCTTGAGTCTCCCAGAGTCAAGAGCTAATTCTACACCTCACATAGTCACCTGAATCTTGCTTAGATAGTTCTTCAGAAACACAGGAAGTTGTGGTCTAAGATCATAGAGTCTGTCTGTTCTCAGGAGGACTTCTGTGAGCTGATAGATCTGTAAGATACTTCCTCTTGTTCAAATGAATTGGCTCCCCATCAGGTACATGTAAAGCACTCTTAGATGCTTTTTGTCAAAAACTCTGTACAAATGTGGTTTGTTTTGCTTTCTCCCATCATTTAAAAATACTTGAGAGGCCTGATTCATGCTTGATTTTGCAAATTCTAGGATCTCACTGGCATTGTTAGCAGTCTGTGAGCTGCATGCTCCTCATCCATTTTAAATCTGACTTTCCTCCTTTGCAAAAATTGTCTTTGTGGTGAGTATCACTCAGCCAGTGTGATTAGAGAGTGAATTTAGGTTCGTGTAACTCACTGGAATGAAGTATTGGTAGAATCTTCTGCTGAGTTTACCATAGTACTACTTAACTGAAGCTTAAACTAACCTATCAGACCCTTCCTTTTCTATCCATACAGCCACCATCAAATGCAGGATGAGTCAAGCTCCACATGTCAGGTGTTTTCAGAGCACTTCGTTATTTGTACCAGATAAATCAATTCTTGGTTTCACTGGAAAGAGTTGTGGAAAGCCGGGCAATATCTTTTTGGAAATTCTTCAAATAGATCATTCAGCATATTAAAAGCTTATTACTAATGAATGGATGAGAGTCTTGGCAATGCTTTGGCATGCTAAGAGTATTCCCATACCTGAGATAAAATGGGCAAGGAGTCTACTGAGTTCCTCCTGTGTCTGTTGCTCATGTCCAAATTTAAGGAGAGCTGTTTTGCACGCTCCTTATTTAGCCAGCTATCTTTAGGATCTTTTAAACATCACCCGGTGACTTGGGAGACTGCTGGAAAGTCACCATAAATGAGTTGAATCCATACGGACAGAGGCTCAGAGAAGAATAATAACTTCTAACGTTCAGTAACTATTTATTCTAGAAGGTTTTCTTCCCCCATGTGCATCTGACAAACTGGCCTTCCTCCTGCGATCTTTGGAGTCCTTCTCAGGTACAATTTGCTTGTTAGTGATGACTGATAACCTGGTCAAGCTAAGCTGTGTGATGGGCCTTGTGTACAAGGTTAAAGTAATACAAAGGACAGGATTTTCCTGTTGGTACTTCTGGTTAAAGGCAAAGGAGGGGTCTGCAGGGGCTAGGCAGAAGGAACACATGCAATTTATAATCTCAGTACAGACAAACATCTCAGCTAGCTTTAGTTAAACTAAAAAATTGTTGGGCTTCTTTATGCTGAGTATCCACAGCATCCTGTTTTTCCATATAGATGCACACAATGAGGAGAAATCAGAAGCAAGAGGATGAACACATTCATTTTTGCACTTTGAAATTACTTCTTCCCTCCCTTTAAAACAATAAACTTCCAACTTATCTTTATTTACACAGACCTATCCACCTTGGCATAATTTTTTTTTTCTTCATAAAGAGCAGTATTTCTGTCTGTTAGGTACTTGGATTTGTTGGCAGATTTCTTGGAAACAGGTCTTACAGTATATGTAAATAGTCTTGCTTTATAATGGGTGCTTATACTCAATAAAGCAAAACAGTTGACTTTGGCCTCTTGGCACCAGTTCAGCTAAATACTTAAGCACGCAACTTTTGGACTCATGAGAACCCCCAGGGATTTGAATGGAAATATGAAAGCCTTTTGTAAAGATTTATTTTAAAAAGTGAATGGCGATTATAGAATTTTTGTGGGGTTTTTTTCCCACAAAAGTACTATTTTTTCCATTACTTCAATGTTTTATCTTTTACCCCATTTTATTATGTACTATCCTTATTACTTTTGGGCACTGATGAGCCCTTGTATAAAACACTTGTTGTCCTGTAAAGGAGACATGAATTTGTGCTGTGACTGAGTCAGCTTCCCTTAGCACGAACCTCCTAGGTTGCTTCTCTTCATAAATCTCAGCGTGAGCGGCTTGCTGGAGCAGGTCTGAAAAGACATAAGAAGACATGGAAGTGGAAGGGGTAGGCGGAACTTGGAAGACTGAGTTGTGTGCCCACAGACAGTACTGAAGTTTGAAATCATGTAAAGCTTGTGAACATTCTGAACACTGTGCCAGCAAAGGAAAGTAACAGTGCAGTAATTCAGCAAAGCCTGAATCATGCCTGCTTCACACAGGGCAGTGTTTTTCATGGAAACCTGGACAAGCCTGTATGTCTACATGATATAATACAGAGCAGGGCAGAGATACTATCTAGAGTCCCACTGCCTTTGTATTTGTGCTAGCAAAACACCAACCAACTGGGGCAGAGTGCCACACTGTTGGGGGGACTGCTTCCTGCTTAACAGATAGTTTCTTCATCATGAAGTTATAGATCCCTGAATCATGCTCAGTTGCCCAATATGACGTGTTTTACTGTTGATTGCACCTTCAGAGCTGCCTGAGGTTGGTGAGTGTCCAGCAGGATTTAAATCACACTAGTCCTCTCCTCCCACAAAAATGTGGAGTACAGATTCTGTGGACCTGCACCTGAGAAATGCGGCAGACTTGTTCCTGGTCTCCTTGTTTCTTCTCATCCCATCATGTCTGTGTTTTCCCTCACACACAGCAGAAAAGAACACTGGTATAAATACTGTACTTAGCCTAAACTCTTGCTCTTAGCAAACTCAGTCCAGATGCAGGCATTTGGGTTGGCAGTCTGGGTTAGTTTTAAACTCAGTGGATTCATTCTGACTTGTATCATTCAATGGGAGAGAAAGAAGAGAGAAGTGTTGGCCATGTGAGGCATTCAAAAGGGTAGCATTATTAATAGTTTGGAAACAGAATTTTACACTCAACTAATGCCTAGTAAAAAGTAAATTAAAATAATTTCTAGCAGTTAAATGTGAATTCACATAAGACCTGGTTCCACTACCTGTAATTAGAGCACAAATACTTCTTCTGGAATTAAAGGTTTTTTCATCATGATTAAATTAGTTTTTCTTTTTTAAAAAAGACAGGAAATCTTTTTTTCCCCTTGATTTACTGATGTATTTATTACAGGTGAATTCCAATGTTACAAGCAGTTTCAACAAAGTGCTTCTTAGTAGCTCTATTCATAGCAAACACCACTGAGTCAGTATTTATTTAAAATTCATCTTAGTATTAGTGTTGTGCAAAAGTCTAGCATCTAGCAGCTGTATCCATTTCTGATTCTTTCCTGAACATCTACCCCATGCTAAAATATGTCAAAGTGCTGAGATTTTTTTAAAAGCTGACAGAGGAGATTTAGTTGTTTGTTTGGTTGGTTTTTTTTTTACTTGGAGACTGCAAAGAATTGTGTTTGTAGGCTGAGCTACAGTGTTTTCATGCTTACAGGACTGTCCATACCATGGTAGCCTGGCTAAGAAACAGATGTAGGTTTTGGCCAGTTTGCTGTTTGAAGGCGAGGCTGCTGATAAAAGTCCATTTTTTCATGGTGAGGTTTCTGTAATGCTGTATTTCCTTGAAAAGAAAGAAAGTTCTTAGTTTCTATACACACAAACTTCAATTAAACTGAATTAAGCTCTTAGCTCTTCAGAGAACTTTCTTCTCCCACGGAATGTCATTGCTAGGACTCTGTGTTGTCATCAAGACTTCAGAGAGGAATTTATCAAATCTGTACTCAAAGCTAAGCCTTTGTATGAGGTCTCCAGTGCAACTTCTTAAAAGTGATTTAACTTTTCAGAAAAAGATTCTTCTGATTCCTACCTCATAGTACCCACAAATTGGGGATGGTAACAATCTGACTGTGGTAATCCATATGTAACTTACATGCTATTGATAAATACTGGCAGTGATTTCCTGTCTTGAACACTACAACAACCTACTTGCAGCACCTGCAAACACGGGGTGAAAAATTCCAGTTTTGCATGTCATCTGCTTCATGTATTTGTTTAAGATGTGTTTACTGTCCCCGTTCACCAGTGAATTCTGCATCAGTGCCAGTTCAGAGCAAATTAGGGAGACTAGGCTAAAGTACAGTGTCCGTAAAATGTATCCTTGCACCTCCTGCCCATAGCAGACAGGATTATCATGTTAGTTTTGAAGGCAAAGGCAGACTCAGGAAGGAGCTGTGCTGGCTATTTTTACTTTGACCACTTACTCCCTGAAGAGCAGGGAAGAGACAGAGGCATTTTGCAGCCTCTTCTCAGAGATCTGCAGCGAAGCTGTGCTGCAGCTGTTGCCCTGCTTGCAAACGTGCTCAGTTCTGCAGTGCTCCCTTGGCTCTGTAGGTGGCTGTGAAGTCAGGCACTTGAAGTTACTTTTACCCCCTGGGGCTGAATCAGAAAGTTGGGACTGGGACACAAATTCATTTACCATTTTTTTGTAAAGTGTCTCAAATAATTTTAAGAGTGCTGTCTTTCTGGTATGTTGCACAAGGTGCTTGTAACATTTGCCTGAGATATTACAGAGTCTGTGTGCAGGAAAACTGGGTGGTGTGAAAGACTGAGCTGTGTGTTCACACCATGGCTTATAGGTGGCAAGGAGGGGTGTCAATGACTGCAGGGACCCACTCTGTGCATGTTTGGGAGCCTGAGTTCTCTGATGAGTGTTCTAACTGTCCTTGTGATGATGCAAGCCTTTTCAAGTCTGCTCCTGCAGGAGACAGAACAAGTCCAATGAGCTTGAAGGGCCCAAAGGGAGATCCTAAGCCTTACCTTTGTTTGGTTTAGATATTTAAAGCCAAGGGGCTGACCTTCCACACCGTGGTTCATGTCCTTGCATTATAGCGGTGATTGTACTGAACAAGAATGTCTTCCATGTAGCTCAGACAAGTTTCTAGTATGTCTGGTTGCTGTGTGTTATAAGCCATGAGCAAAGTGGGTTGTGTTTATAGGACTTTGCCTTTCTGCTGCTATAATTTTTAGCTTTGCTGTTGAAAGATTTCAAGCATAGGGAAAGGCCAATGTGAGATTGAGAGGCACGAGAGGATATCAAAACAGTTGGTACTGCAGTTACGTTGCATGAGTGCCAGGAGGCTCCATTGCCAGAAAGGGAACTCAAATTGTCCTGAATATAATCTAACACGGAGATGATTTCTGCAATTAGCAATCCATAACCATCCTTAGAACTATTGTCAGCCAAAGAAATCCACCTGAAGTTATCAGTTTTCAAGACAGGAACTACCCCTGAACACTAGACCTCAATTCAGTGTACCATTAGTCCACCTGCAGAAGCATTTTAGGATTACAAATTTGCAGGGATGGGGAGGAAGCAACACCAAAAAAGTCAGATGTTTTTAGATCCTTTACAGCTCAAGTGTCTTCAGCTGCTTTTTGTTTGTCAATTTCTGCTACTATGATCTTTATCTCTGAGATTTAACGTACTAGAAAGCAGGAAGAAATTTGTCTACTAACTCCCCCCCTCTAGGTCCTGACAGCCTCTCTGCCAGCTATGGCAGTTTACGTCTTATCTTAGTGATATGTCCTGGTTATCTGTGTTGTGTGCGAAAGCTTAGCATTCCTCTGCTTTTTGCTTAATAAATTAAAGGCTTGGAAGCAGTAACACTGTAATACTTGACCATATAAGGGGGGTGATTTTTGTTTTAGTTCTGCTCCTTGCACAATATGCTGTTGAAGCCTTTTAAGGGAAGGCAGTACAGAGAGAGTGAAAACATCCAGAAGCAGAACATCCATTTCACACTACAGTTGGTGCCAGTGCGGGTGCTGTCATTGCTACTGCTGTGAATTTCTCACAGGCTGTGGGAGTTGCATGCTTGAAAAGGAGAAACAGATGAGACTGAAGAAAAAAGTTAAAAACATTTAGTTCATGGCTCCTGCATCTTGAGTAATAATAAGAAAGAAGAGGGAACTGACCAAAGGTGAACTGAATTAGACTTCCAAAGTTGAGAAAGGAAGTAGCAAAGCATCCACAAGAAGAGATCACAGAAAGAACAAGTGGAAACATCACACAGTGAGAATGGGATAGGGACATGGTGGCTAAAAAGGCAATGAATATTGTGTCTAATTTTTCAATGAAGTTAAAAAACAATGCTTTGCAAAAGAAATGTGAATGTTGGAGAGGGAATGAGATAACTAATATCTCCAAAAGTACTCCAAAAGAATGAACCCATGAAATTTTAGGTCTGGTTGCAAGAACACTTCAGTAAATCCATCAATTCAGAGAATGTACTATATGGTTAGAGAATAGCAAAAGCGGGATCTCTAATAAAGGGATGGAAAAATTGATCTAGACAAACGTAAGTCACTTGTTTTGGTCTCAGAAGTGTCCAGTGTTACAAAAAATTTGAAGCATCTCAGGCAGTAAAATATCAGATAAAATACATTTGTCTGCTAAAGTTAGCCTATGTGAAGGCTGTTATTTTCAGCTAGAGAAATTATTTTCTTGATAAATCAGGTGCAGATCCTTACTGGAGATATTTTTTATTCTTTGTGTGAAGAAAGGCTACAGAAGTGGGACAAAAAACTGGTTTTCTTAGTTTCAGTAAAGCTATAGTGTTGTCTTTAAAGTAAAATACACTTCAGGCCTTAAATCAAATGAGGCCTATATTAGCTGGAGATTAGATAACACAGTCTACTTCAGTGGCTAAGTAGAGGTTTAGAAGACGTAGTGTGAAAACATTTTCTTCTATAGCCAGTAATTCAGAAAAATACCATTACAGAGGTTTGATGTCTTGTGAAATGCTGCTGCCACACAGTACCCATCAATGGCCCGCGTCTGTCCCACAAATTCCTTCAGTTCCTGATTGTTAGGGCATGAGAGTGCTTGCCCTTCTGCAGAGTCAGACTCGGTGCTCTCTGAATTACAGCACCTTGTCAACCTGAGTGTTGGCTCCACAAAGAGAAGTAGCATTGAAAAGTATGTGTCCATGGAACGCCAGTCTGTTTTGAAGCCTGCTCATCCCAGGTGTCTGTGAGCGTCTTTCACATTTGCAGCTGATACCTACAGGTGGTGGATGACAAGAGACAAGGACATGCACTAGCTGCTTCTGTAGTGATTCTTTCATTAACATCTCTTTCTTCGTCCAGGTTATGACTCCAGGATGGACGTGATGCTACAGTTTACCCTAGCCAGCATTTCACCTACAACGTACAACTTTAGCTAGTCATTTACAACAGTTTAGGAGACCTGCCAGAGAAGGGCCCCCAGTGCTGTGACCTTTACCTTTGTGGTGAACAGGTGACATGACTTTGGCAGTATAGTGTTGATTGACTGATCTGTTCTCAGGAGTTATAAAAGTTTCACTGGGCACAAGAAAGTTAGGTTGCTGCAGGCCAATTGTTTTATCTGAACAATGTGTATTCATTAGGATTTTTTGTGGCATTGTAGAGAATAGGTTGGAGTAAACTTTCCTCTGACTTTCTTTAGTAGAAGTCAGGGTAATTCTCTGAAGTGAGTCAAAACCACAGTGACTGTGAGACACTTTCAAGGACCACTTTGCTTTAGCAGCCCATCTGTGAAAAACAGTCTGTTGTTTCCACTGAAAACTGAAAGAAAGGTATCACAAGGATATTCCCTTAACCATTTTAAATAAAAGAACGTGTTTTTTTCTGGTGGAAAGTCATCTTTTTATACAGTTTAAGCAGGATAATATTTTTACTGTAGTTCCAAGGAAAATCATTCGGGCTATCAGGAGTTTAAGAACTGGCTTAACAGTTCTGTGTTGGTACTAAACTCTCCAGTAGTTCTGTTGCCTAGTGGTAAAGTAACTCAGACTACTTTCCATGGTTGCATTGTATGTGTTCTCCTTATGTTTTAATAAAAAGTTGGTGGTCAGTATAGGTAGTGTGGGAGTAGCTCTTCAAAATAAAAACGAGAGTGACATTGAACAGTAGGAGGGTAAATTCAACCTTACAAGAATTTATATTTTTCTTTCAAGTGGCTTCATTATCTCTCCATTTAAAAACAACTGCTCCTGCTTTTTTGAAATTCACAAAATAGGGTTTTAAATAATGTGTGTAATTGTAAAAAGTACAGTTTACTCTTCTTTGGTTGTTTTTTTTTTCCTTCTCATTAATTAGTATTTCAGCATACTGGGAACATAAATACCCTTAGCTCTGGTATGGGCAAAATAACTGAAGTGATTGTCCTTCAGTTTAGGTCTAAGTGTAAATACTGTTTCCCAGTCCAGCAGGAGCTAATTAGCACAGCACACAGAGAGAAGAAACTTTGTTGTGTGATCTCATTGATGTAGTGAGCACTTAACAATGAAAGCAAGCAAGATTACTCTTTGAAGTCAGTCCCATTAAATGTCTGAGATGACAAGAACCAGAATGTCCACAGTTTGTTGTATTCCTTCCACATAGTTCATGCTCATGGAACCTATAAACACAGGTATATCAGCTGTGTGGTTAGTCATAAATAGAATGTCTTTGCTTTAACTAGACTAGGAAAATGAACCTATTCATATGGCACATTTTTTTCCTGTTTTTATTTATATTTGCTCTGGAAATATATTCCATCCATCAAGTTGGGCCTTTTGACAGCTAACACCTTCACTCAGAGAACTTGGAGATGAGATATTACCCTTACAGGAGCACTACTGCATCAGTATCTTGATGATGATGCGTTATACATCTATATAAGGATGTGCAAAATTTACTCCGATGAGTGAGACCTCTGCAAGGTACAAACTCTTTACAGCACCAGTTCCAAAACTCACTTTCTGAGGGAATTAGTATCCTCTCTGACCAAGAGATCTCATATTATGGTAACCACTTGACTTTCCATTTCTAACTGCCCAAATTTAGGGACTCCAGTGTAAACATAAAGAAAGAAAAGAAGCTTAAAAAGCTGTACATCTTTAGACTTGTTTGAACTGTCCTGTGAAGGTACATTGCTGAAAACATCAGAGACTGTTATTAGTGGATCTGTAATTTGTTATTGATAAAAACCTTGACCGTGACTCACAAACAATTGTTCTTGCAGAATTACAAGTTCCAGAAACCCTTACCCTAAGCATTTGTTTGCCTAGCAGAATAAAGTATTTCCATAGTATCTTTCAAGCTTGTCATGAAGTCATATGCTGCATTAGGTAGTGCTGGAAATCTTCAGTCATACATAGTCATACATAGAAACTGATTTCCAAATTAGCTACCCTTTTGTCTCAGTAGGCACTTCAAAAAAAAAAAAAAAACCTGGCTAATTTTTAGCAGTGACTAGAAGCTCAGATTTTGTCATTTTGTCTACAAGAAAGCAGTTTGGTAATCATAAAGTGATTGTAGTTACTGTCACACAGTTTTGGTAAATGAAGATACTTTTTTTTTTTTTAGTTTCTCTGCACTGAAGTCATACCAGTTATATTTCATTTCTAGAAAAATATAGATGTAGGAGCATTAAAAATCCCTCCCCCTTCCTTCATTTAATCTGTTTTCCCTGGCTTTGAAGACCTAGTAATTTTCCAATTCCAGAATATTAGTTTCCTTCCTCTGAGGATATTTTCCTGTAGTTTGCATTGTTATTTGTTTGATCTGATGCAGCACACTTTTTCTTTTAGCCTGCAGCTTTGAGAATTTTTTTGCACTTTCCTGTAGGAACCCCTCTCATATTTTCTGGGGTTATTCACCTTAAATATCCATAGGTTGCATAAAGGCACATTCTGCATTTATTGAGACTTCCAGTGGCCGTTCTTTTGATCAGTAAAAGTGCAATAAAAAAGGAATATGCTTAATTTCCAGTGTACTTCTACTTATTTGCTCTTCTTAAGGTCTTAAGAGTCAAGAACAAAAGAATACTACAAGGGGCAATCTGCCATATTTCAGTATCAACTTTGTGTATGTTTATATGTGTGTTATGTTTGTTGGTTAGTTTGTTTGTTTGTCCTAGTTTGAAGTAAGCCCCATGTCAACAGAATCAACATCTGAATTTTCAGTGCTAGCCTAGTGCATAGAAATCTTTGAAAACCTTTACAGCCCCTCAGAAGCCTTTGGTGCTGGTCAAGATATATCCATCTGAGGCTGTTTGTCCCCAGACTAGAGGAATACAAAAAAGTGAAAGGGAAAGGATTTCCTTCTCCAAAAACAGTACCAGGATATGGGAACATTTCTGCAAGCAGACATATTCCTGCTGTATTGTTAGGCTACCTCAGGACAATTGGTTTTGCTCTTCCAGCATGTGGACCATTGTTTTCTGCTTGATTGTTTTCTACTTTTTGGCAGTACGATCCTGTTCCCAGCCTGTAGTTTCTGTCACACAGAGATTAAATCCTTTTATGTTCTTGCTTTTTGCAGAGCCAGCCAGAAACCTGTTCAGCACTGTGTAACCTCCTTTATGCAACAGCATTTCTGAAGGCAAATAATACAGCTAGTGCTGTATAAACACAAGGAGGTGTACATTTGGGTCTACTGCTAAACTAGGGACCTGAAAATCAAGCTTAGGATTAAACATTTTGATTATTTTTTTTCCCCAGGTATCTTTTAACCTCTTTTCAAATAAGTATCAGCAATTCTTAGTTGTATCTCATTTAAAACCCACTCTTATTACATGTAATCTATAAGTACAAAAATTAACACCTAGGCTGAATAAGAAGAGGCTTAGATAGCAGTGGATATTTATTACATTTAAAAAAATGAATTTGGAGACTTATGACCACACTGATGAACAATTTAAAGATTTCAGGGAGAATTTAATGGCTGAACTGTAATTTAGGTAAATTTCTGTACCAGGTTTTGAAATGATCAGTGTTTGCATATGTGGACTGTTCATCCCATCTACCTTATGCACCTGCTTTAAAACAGAGTGACAGACCATCTGAAAACAGGTGTGTCTCTGTTGATCATGGAGGTGACTGCTTTTATCTTGACACATAACTTCTAGGTGGGGATTGTGTTAAGCACATTGAATCCCACTTTGACCAATCTGTTTTGCCTGGGCTTGACTGCAGTTAAAATTATGGAAATTGTCTCATGTCAAGTATTCTTCTGTGGGTGTGGAATTTAGAAAATGTTTGTTAGCTGCAATAGTTGCAGCAATTCTAGGGACATCGTAGGTCCTTTTTAGTCAGTCAGATTGCTTGACTGTATCTCAAGTCTTATTTTTCATATTAAAAACCAATTGGCTCTGAAAATCCTAGGCACAAAATGAAAACAAGCAAATATAATTAGAAACAAGAGGAATGGTAATACTCATTCTACGTAAATCCTAGCTAGGTAGTACATGCCTTAGAGGATTTGCTTTTTTCTTCTTTCCTGTTTTTTAGTCCAATAAAGGATTTTTTTCATTATAGTTTATAAAAGCAATAACCAGTTAACAACCTGGGGAAGGGAAAACGTACCCAGGTTCTATGGTTGTTTATTTTGATTCTTGAAAAAAGTGGCAGGTCAGCCAGCTAGTGGGAGGTGCATCAGAGGAGACAGCGAAAGTAAGTTAAGACTCAGGCTGAGACTGGGAAAGCTTTTTTAGATGAGGTGCCGCATCATGGAAACATTACTGTATTGTCTTGGCTTTGAACACATGAACAGAAGTAAAGGTGTCTTTCCAGCATAATTGGTTTTGGCTGCCTGTGTTTTGTAAAGGAACATAGTTCAGCATGATGAACTTTCACTAAAATACTAGAATAACAAAACTGTGTATCTATAGATATATGTTTCTTGCTTGTTAAGAAGCGAAAGCTACTGGTAAAACCTATTGAGCTGAGCTCCTACAGTTTCCAAAATACTATACTTAGTGTATAAACATAGCTGGGTTCCTGTTGAAGTCAGGTTCTGAGACAAGGATGAGTTCTGAATGGTGCTGTTGATTTGTTGGTGGTTGGGTTTTGGTTTTTGTTTTCATTTATAGCCCAGCTGTCAGAAGACGTAGCAAGACCTAGACTATTCCTCAGATGGTCTCAGGCCATATGTAAAAAAAGCCCTTTTTTAATAATGTGGTATTTTATTGTGTATTTTCCAGAGTGGCAAAAATAATGAAGGTTCCTGTGTATGAGACACCAACAGGATGGAGATATTTTTCCAATCTCATGGACTCCGGACGTTGCTCACTTTGCGGAGAGGAAAGCTTTGGCACTGGTAAGTAACACATAATGAAAAATTTCCACAGACTTTTAATGCAAACTTATAGTTTTCCTGGGTGCCTTAAGTCAAAGCCAAAAGAATCAGCAAATTAACTTGTCTTGTGCTGGAACAGAGAACTGTCAGTTGTTCACATCTTGAGCATCTTCTTGCAGCTGTAGTGACCGGTACCTTGAGGCATGAAAAATTTGGAAGATGAACATTGAGAAGCCATAGGCAATCTTAGCACTGCCCAGACAGCTTTTGGAGGTGCCTGGCACTCTTCTCTGACTTGAAAGTAATGCACTGTTTCCACCGTAATACTCTTTTCCTAATGTGGAAACCCCACATTTTTTCTTAATGTGATCTGTTGTACAAAATATGAGGATTGGTAAGTCTAATGGTTTGGTTAATCAAACCTGTTGCGGGTGTCCCTTTTTGGAACATCACAATTACTCAAAACTCAGATAAAATCATCATTAGAAGAATATCAGTTACACGTTAGCATCTGTGGTTTCCCTAAGTATTTCTCCCTTATCTGTCCCAAGAACCAGTCAAACCATAGAATGCAGAACGAAAGACAAATTTGAGCCCTCATGAATTCAGTACTGACAGGAAGCATTAGAGCAAACAATTAAAATATGTAGTCTGTAGATCTGCACAAACACGGTTTTGGTTTATGAGAAAAACTGAAAAAATTTCACAGTGTTTCTTTTTTTCTTTTCCTGGATTCTGGCAAAGAAATTCTTTCTTCTTTTTACTTTTAGTAGGGTTATGTTAGAAGTGTTTTTGAATGAGCACACATAGAATAACTTAACCATTTGCATGGCTAATTTATTCTATGTTTTGCTGGGTGGTTATATATTATATATCTGGGTGGACTCTGATGGAAGAACCAAAAATGTGTTAGATTTCTTTAGGTGCCTATCTGTAAAAAGTAAAAGAATTTAAATTAATAGTGGACATTTATTTTCTTTCTGCTGTGAATGGAAACCAGTGTCCCATGATGATCAGCCTGGATGTCTTGGCTTAATTGCTGTGACTGGCACAGATTTGCATTGTCTTGAATGTATGTTTTCAATAGATATTTTTCAAAAGGTGTTTTGCAAGGTCATTGAGTGAATTCTGACTTGGAGAGGGGCAGGACAGTCTCGTACTTTTCATAATGTACTGCCGTTTGTAGTGGTGTGTGGTTAGACTGCCTCTCCATTTGCTCATGAGAGGTCTGGGCTGGGGAGTTTTCAGTTCTCACTGCTTTTTGATGCTTTTTCACCAGGCCGATTCTGTATCCCTTCCCTCTAAATACTGAAGTTCCTCCTGCTCATCCTAAATCAGATATTTCCAGGAAACTTGGGCGGGTCTTGAGGAATCAGTATGACCTCATGAGCACCCAGATTATTTAGAAAAAACCTGCTGCCTTCATCATCAAGCTGAAGAAAGGGAAGTGTGGGTTTTGACTGGAAGGAGCTAGTAAGGGTTTGGTGGTGAGTTCCCGTAGGCTGAGGTACGCGTGGGTGCCTTCGCTCCCAGTGTGCAGCATCTGCTGCTGGTGCAGTTTTATCCGTAGAAGTACGTAGAGCAAGTAGGGGTGGATTCTATATGCCATGACAAACCCCTGCCTCAGGCCTGTTTCTGCATGGGAGGTAAGGCTCCTAGACCCTTGTCATCTGGTAATGTTGAGTGCAACTCTTTCAGATGCTTTCTGTCTTGGGGAGAGGGAAGAATCTTTGGTTGCTTAGTAGAAGGCCTGTCTCCTTTGAGGAGACTTGTCATTAAAATTTTATGGTGCAGTTATAAAAAAAGCCAAATGTCAAATTTCCCTGGCATATTGAAAAGGCACGTTCAGGTCCTGCTAAGCAGGCCATCCCAAGCGTTGGTGGACTTCAGCCCTGCACATCAGTTATATAGGAAACAAGAGAAGTGATTTCAGAGCTTGATCTACTGAAACATGGAGGGCATTGTGATCTGTGTTGGCGTGACTTTATTACCCTGAGTATCAGATGCTTTTTTAAGTTGGGAAAGAGGGACAGGTGTCTCACAGAGGTCAAGGAAGGGCCTCTGGAGTTTGTTCTTCTAGGTAGGCAAGATAATTCCTCTAACTTCTCTCTGTTCTTACACTTGACTTTTTTCCTTTGCTTGTATCCTTCTGTGGGGTCCTAAAACAATTGCATTTTGTTCTATAGCCTCTCTTCAGATTTTGCAGCTCCTGACCTCAGACTAGTCTCTGCATTCCTAGCACTCTCTCTGTTCCTGTCTTAATCTGGTTCTCATATCCTGTCATTAATTCTTCAGATTCCTGATAAATTCTGTCTCTTATGAATTCTAAACATGCTTCAGTAACATTGTTGGCCAGCATGGAGAGCTACACTACAGCATATTCACTTTGTGCATCCCGGTACGTTCTGGACAGATGAACTTTGTTGTACTTGCAGCACTTCTGACCTCCCATTTAAGCCAATGCCATCTGAAGGCTAATCTGAACCCTCAAGGCTCAATCCCATGGGCATCCAGACAGTTGGAGCACTGGGTTTAAATTCCTCAGTGCATGTGTAGCTGCTGTGTAAATGAATTGTGACAGTGCCTACAGGGCAACTATGCAATGACTATGATGCCTAAATTTTGCTTTTCTACCTGCCTTAGCTTTCTTGTAATCTTTAAATTAAATACAGCTGTCTGAAAATATCTCATATGCTGTGAGGTTTATTTGTAAAATGCAGTCTGGTCTGTAGATGACCAATACTTCAGCGATGCAGGCTGTTTTTAGCAATAAATATTTACCTTATTGCGAATCTTTTAATAATGTCCTTAGCCGCGTGACCCTCAAAAGTTTCTGCCAGTATTGGGCATTTGAATCAATTTTACATCTTTCCCCTCAATCATATCTATTTAGGGAACTGAAACTTGGCAGTTCTTTAGCTTTCAGCATGGAATATTTAAATAAATGTACTCTGTAGCTGATCTGAGTGGGAAATTTGTTGTTCTGTGCAAGAGAAAGTTTTACAGATCGTCAAACTAACCGAATAGCACTGGAGACCAATTGCTTGTGTACACAGGTAATCCAGCCTAGCTGGAATTTCCAAATAATACAGAGCCCTGGTTTTACAACATAAGGGATTTTGCTCTGGGAAGTAAATAAAAGCAAATTTTCTGCTATAAAAGGAAAAAAGACTTTGAAAACATCCCATACGGCTGTGTTTCCCAGCCTTGTTTTCTGGCAGCTGATCTTGGAGCTCAACCAGTGCTTTAAAAACTTCTTCCATTTATGTAGTAGTGTGGAGAGCTTGTCAGATGAGGTTAATAGCTTTCTGGTTCTATGACTAATGCCCAGGACACAGTTCAGAGAAGGGCATCATCATCAGCAATTAGTTTCTAAATTTCATCAGCAAACTATTAATCAGGATTCGGGGAGCTCTATGGCTGATTTATCTCTTTGCAGTTTAAGCCACTTCAGTAATTGCTACATCTTTCATAAATTTGCATGCTTCGTGTCTGAATTTCCACATGGTATTAACATCAGCTGCCTTCTCCTGCAAGATTATGTGGAAGAAGAACTAGCGGAGAATATAAAAACGTGCTGCTGCTGAAATGAATGAAAGCCTTAAAAGAGCTGTTTGCTGGTGTCTGTTACAGTAACATAAATCTAAAATAATCTCATTAACTTGAATAAAGGAACAGATCAGAATGCCCCTAAATATCCATTTGCCTAAAATATTGTCAAGTTTCAGATTGCTGGATGATAAATTTGTAAGACTCGAAGTGTGTACAAACAAAATGGTTTACCATGAGTTTGTAATAGTTGTGTCAGTCAGATTTTTACTGTAAAATCATTTACAGAATGTGGTATGCTAGACAGAGGTGACTAATTTAGGGAAAAGCAGTTGCATTTTCTTCATGAACATGTCTTCTTGCTGTCTCTATCAGAAATGGAGATCTCCGATACAGAATAAGTTAGACATGTAAAAGACAGCCTGTATGTCCAACAGCTTTCCAGTATCAGAAAAATCATTAATATGAACGTTGTTGCATGATCATATTTGGTTTCTCAGGCTACTGCCTCTCAAGACTTCACTTTAAGCCTGTTTAAGCAGAGCATTTCTTTATGAATAGGAAAATGCTTTCAGAGTTTTCCCCAGATTGTTTTTTCTGAGTCTAGCCTTAGCAATTGACTGTTGCAGTAGTAAAAAATAACTTTTGCTACTGTTACATGGAGAAATATGTGACAAATTAACTTAAAAATAAGTTGGCAAAGTAGTTGCAGTTATTACAATTTCCCTTACCAATGGCAAATTAAATACAATGGGATAATCAGAAAAATACTTGTTGACTTCTCGGTTCTGTTGTCTCTTTCTGCTTCAGCTCCTTAAACAGAGCCTGGAATTGATTAAAGCCTTGAATGTTTCAATTAAAAGTATTGCTGAGTATTATGCTGAGGTTGCTGAGAGCCTTTGGGAAGTCAGGAGACTACTAGTATTGCAGTCTCAGGAATCTGTAGTTGCAAGGCACCTTTTACTTGATTCCTTTGCATAGGGCAGCTCTGCCTCTGCAGGTGCACAGCAGCAGATACTGGATCTGTAAAGCAAAGGAGAATGAACTGAGGCAGCAGAACGAGCTCCCTCCCTGGAGTTTCTGCTGTGTGAGCTGAGCGGTAGGAATACGTGAGAGAGAGCAAAGACACCTACAGACAGTGGTACAGTAGGTGAAAACCAGAGTTGGCTAACAGAGCTGTAGCAATAGATTTTGATTTGCTAAAAGAAAGAAGGGAAATAAATAGGACAACATATGTGCATATAGTAACCTGGTTGATGGATGTGCTGGTGAAATAAAAGAGGGGGAATAAACAAGTTCTGAGAAATCCCAGTTGTCAGTTCTCCGCCTGCTAATAATAATGAACAGGGACACTTCTTGGGCACAGGGGATTATTGTCCCTGTACTCACACCAGCCTAGAGTTTTTAATTGGTGACTTTCGATTCTTGAACAGTTGGGTTTTTTCCATCTTTTCCACCCAGACTTTTGCCTCTGGATTACTTTCCTCCAGTGCGTTCTCCTGGAAAAGCAACAATCTGTATGTCCTGAAGGACACACAAGGACACAGCAGACACATGCCAATGCTGCTAAATGGATCATAAGAATGAAACATGTATGCACTCATCCCTCTTCATATAGATTTATGAACTCAAGGCTCAGAGCACAGCGAAACGCTTTCCAGAAATTCGTCTGTCCATGTTTCACTGGACCATTTTGGTTCAATAAAACATACTTGAAGTGTTTGTTAAATCGAAATACATCTCTTCCTTGGTGTTCATTTCAGACCATTTCACAGTTGTCATGACGCATAGACCATTTTGCTGAACAGATGCTGTGCCTTCCCCTGCGCCATTTGTTAGCCTGCAGTTGGTGGAGTGTTACACAACGAGAGTAAATGATCATTTACATTGGGACAAATTGCTGAGGTGTTTAGCTCAATACCATGTGTCCAGTTCTTGCTGGTGTCTGTTGAGACACTTAGCCTTTTAAGTTGCTGGTAATATCAGCAACAGAGATGACTTTTTAGGTGCAATTGAGTTTTTCAGTGCTAAGGATGAATGGCAGAGGCAGGCAGGTTAAGAAGGGAAGGAACAGCCATGGTGGGGTGATCTTGCTCTTACCAGGGCCCTGCCCCACCCTGCCTACTGTCCAGGACCCCGTGTCAGTGCCTGGGGCCACCAGCCCCTGCCCCAGTGATGCTGCAGCAGGGCCACTGCCCAGCTCCTCACAGCACTGCCCTGCCTGCCCGTGGGCCCCCTGCACCAGGCCTGCCCGTGGTCCCACACCCGGGCCTGGCCTCAGCCCACCCCTGTCCCCAGGTCCCCAGGCACGTCTCTAGAGCTCTCTTTTGGTGGCAATGTCAGAAACCTGCACCATTATCTAGGAACAGACTATTGGCTACAGTAACAATAATCTTGACTGTGCCATCTGCTTTGCCTACAAGTAAGCTGGCTTTATTATCCATAGGGCATATTGTTGGTGTTTCTGTGGAGGGCATCCTTCAACTGATCTAGGGTGTTGTCGCTTCGAGGGAGCAGAAAAGATGAACACCCGATTGTCCGAAGGGCTGTCTTCCTGCGGAGGGACATTTGCTTTCCTTTCCAGTAGCTCCTTATCTGAAGCTATTTGCAAAGCTATGAGAGCTTATAAATAACCCTGCCCTTTTTCTCCTGATTAGCTGGCACTCCATTCTTTCACAGCACCCGGGACTCCGGAGCAGGGAACAGAGCGAGCTGTTGCTCTTCCTACAGCAGCAACTTGAGGACCAGCCCGTATCTCTGGCTGATGTAGCAGGGGACTGCCCTTGTTGCAGAGAGCTGGCAGATTGCAGATCAAGGCAGACACAAAGTGGCGGAAAGGAGGTATACTTACCATCATGACAGCTGCTTTGCAAATGCAAAGGAACGTTACCATCTGTCTCAGCTCTTACATCCATCTACAGTATCAATGTCCTTGTTCTCTGCATTACCTAACTCATAGATACAAACGATCTTTGTGTAAGTCTTTTTTCCTCTTCCCAAGTGTTCAGTAACCTTTCCTACACAACTCAGGTAATGTGCTGAAGTAGCAGTTTGTGTGTAATTAACTCTGTGATGGTTAACTTGCTAGATTCAGGGTGTTGGTGGTCTACACCCCCAGGGTTGAACATGACACAAGAAGTGGCAGGCAGAGCTGCGGCAGGCTCAGGATGATGGGTTCTTAGTAAATCTGTGAGTAGCAGGTACTACCGTGATTGTTGCTCTCTCCCAAGAAGAGGAACTGCAAGTCCAAGGCAGCAGCAGTGACTGGAAGATGTATGTCAAGACTGAAACCCTAGGGATCATGGTTGCTCTCTGCCCATTTCATTTTTTTTCCTTATATGCCTTTAATTTTCTGTTGAGAGTTTTTCACAGGATTAACAGCTTCAGTGCATCAGTTTATGTTATGGGAACCATGTCCTCTGCCAGTTGCAAAATGCAGCTATTTTGACAGATGACTCTGAAGAACCCTGCAGGCTGTTAGGTAAAACTACAGCACTGCAAAGCAGTCTTGCTGCCACAGGATTACTTTGTCTGAGGAAGGAGGATATTTCATATAACAGCTTTTCAACCAAAGACTTTAGATTCCTCTGGAGGATTTTGCTATGTATCTTCTAAAGGCACAGATAGTTAAATTGGTTGCCTCCGTGACTAGTAGGTAATTCATGGAGGAAACAAAACTTCTGAATTACTGCATTTGCTTTCTACTCAGGGTTGCAGTAACGTGTGACTAGACAGAAAATTATAAGGTTGCAGATAACAAACTTCAACCAAATCTAGTACTGTTATGCCAGTGCAATGACCACATAATTGATGTCTCTTCAAGTTTCTTGAGTGTCTTAGCTTATGTAGTGGTCATCAGTATCTACTGAGTGTCAGGTGTCTTCGATCTTAACTTTGTGTTAATTCTTATTCATGCTTTCTTGTGATTTTTTGGTAATCTGGGTTAGATACATATTGCCACAGAAGTTTGTTCTAAATTATCCAAAAGGAGGGGGCACTTGCTGAGATGACCAAGAATCTTCCCATGAAGGTCTTTTGTTAGAAAATACTGATTGTATTGAAACTTTTTGCTGATTGATACATTCCAGTTTTAACAGGCAGAGGTTAGCCTCATAGAAATATTTCTGGTTAAGATACATTACATGTCTGTTGCAGAGCAACCTATTACTTCAAGTTGGCATTTTGACTTTGGACATGGGAAGTGCAAGATCAAGTCTGTGCTCTTTTGATTTCAGATAATAGACGTGAACTTGTGCCTCCTGTATCTGAGAGTATGTGCTAAATCCTGTGAGGTATTCCAAAATTGTTCCTAGTCTCCATTGTTGGATCAATCTCTTTCTTCTAAACCTAGGAAGTGATTTAGAATTGAGCATCCAAACATCTTTACCACTGAGAGGTATGGAGAAATACAGAAAGGGGAAAAAGTACTATTCTCTTGGTTCTGTTGTGTGGTTTTTTTCCCCAGAAACATTTTTTTTAGGCTTTTGTTTTTTATCCTGATGGGAGGTCATGAACATTCTGGAAATCTTCATTTTTGATTAAATAGGAAAATTCTTTCTCTTCAGCATGGCGGATGAGCAGAGATAAGGAGATGCTGTTGAACTCGACTCACATAACTTAGAACATTCTGGCTTATGGCCAGGGGTTTGCATATCTGGCCCAGTTCTGGGAAATAGTACCAGAGGTGTGAAAACACCCTGTATGTCAGTGAGCAGAAATCATGACTAAAAAATGTTTACCTGCTACTACCATTTCTATTCAAGTACTTGTACATCTTTGTATGTAAGCTTAGAAGTATGGACTTTGCATATATAAGTAAATCACATTTTAAACATTAGTTCTCGTTGGCTTTCTGGAACATACCAGAGTATGGTTGATTACTGTTATGTGACATACAAAGTTAAGTAAGACATATGCCCAGCCTTCTTAACTTTGTTTTCTGATTTGCAATGATACCAAATAATGTGCTTTATGTATGCCTCTTCAGGGTCTGATCACCTTCGAGAGAAAGATGGACTGTGGGCTGTGCTAGTCTGGCTTTCAATCCTAGCAGCTAGAAGGCAGAGCGTGGAGGAGATTGTCAGGGATCACTGGACAAAATTTGGCCGGCACTACTACTGCAGGTGAGAAAAATGAGGAAAAGGCGCAGGAACTTCTGCAGTTGATAGGACAATTCTGCTGCAACCATGGCTTGTTTAGCTGTGCTCAGCTGCATTTAGGTGTGCATTTACTGTGTCCACAGAATGAAAATCTGCCACAAATTACCACTGTTCTGTGGGGAGGTTTTTTATGATGAGTAAGTGGCAGCAGAAGTTACTTACTTACTGAAGGAGCAAAGTATGTATGTCACTTACAGTATCTCAGTAATTAAATTTTCTGATATTGAATGGCAGAAGGATTTGAATTACTTACTTGTGGAATCTGTAGGCATGGCATGTTACATGGTGTTGAAAAAAAATTAAAATCCCAGCAAGATTTACTCCTGCATTTGTTTCTGTACATGCTTCCATGTGACAGTTTTAATGAGAACTTGAACTATGCCTACTGTTAAATCAGGAGAACTCCAAAGTTCCAAACATCTACTTATCTTTATTAAGGTCTCAAAAGGATGAATTCTGTCATTTACATCTTAGCTTCTGCCTCTCTCTTTCTCTCAGAATAGACTTAACACATAAGAGTTTACATATCCATAAGGTCCTTTTCACACACCAGTTCCTCAAAACTTGTAGCGAAGTTTTCTCATTTTCACATGACTGTTGAGCACTGCACAGATTCTGTCCTTAGTCCTGGAAAGCTAGCTGTGCATCAATGGCATTTTCTATGCTACTTCAGAAACTGTGCATTTTCTAAATGATTTCTGTTGACTCAAAGTCAGGTGGCCAATGTAGAGCTGTGATGCCCACACATAATTGTCTCATTGCACATTGCATGCATGTGCTGGTTTAATTCTCAATCAGTACTTCAGTGGACCACCTCTGATTTTTGAAGTGAGCAGTAAATTGCTGACTGTGTTCTCTGAAAGTTCTCTGAAAGTTCTCTATTGAGTTCTCTGAAAGCAGAAATGTTTCCTCAGCTGCAAGGGACTTACTTCTTGGTTCTACTTTTTTTATATATTTGCAAGGTTTGATTATGAAGCACTGGAACCCAGAACAGCATACTTCATAATGAGAGACCTGGAAGCTTTGACCACTGACAAATCATTCAGTCATCAGCAGTTTGCTGTGGGTAACAATATCTACAGTGTGGAAAGAACAGACAGCTTTGAGTACATAGATCCTGTGGATGGCACTGTGACCAAAAGACAGGTATGGTTGTAGTGATGGAGTAACGAAGTTTTGTGGCTGTCATAATGTCTCTAACAGTGTTGTTTCTAACGTTTGGCTGGCAAACCTCTCCATTTATTTATAGGATGGTGTTTTCTTTGCTCTGATAGATACCACATTTCCTACTTAAGATTAGCTTTTCTGGGTAAGATAATCCACCTCTGGTTTCGCTTGCACTTACTGTGCAAAACTGGAGGCACTAGTGTAACAGAATGTAGGAGGGGCATATGCAGGAGTCCCTGTTGCCAGCAATGCACATATAGGAAGGGTTCCCTTTCCTGAACAATGCAAAGTGTTACGTAGAAAGATAATCTTGCTTTTTCTGTTTTCTGTCTGAAATCTCCACTTGCTATACATGACAAAAAAAGCTAAATTTTATTGCTTTTTATGATCCACAGGATCTGCAAAATTAAAGCACAGTATCTGTTGTAGCCAATAGCATGCAGAAGACTTCAGTGGATTGTACCATATGGGGGCACGTTTGACTTCTGTAGACCAAATAACTGGTTCTCTGTTCCTTCTGGGCTGTATCCATAATGAGATTCTTTACTATCAAGAACTGCAGTTCAAACTGAGCCTTCAGTGTTTAGAATGTCGTTGTGTGCTCAAAACTAACCATGTACTTTGCCAGGTGTAAATGTATATTCAAACATCTTAAATATGAGCTATGACTCATATTAAAATGTTTTCTGATTTAATGCTGTTTATTTTTATTGTCTTACTTTCTCTGGTTTGTAAATTACTTGACCTGATCAGACCCTAGTAAATGATATTACAAGCTGTTAAAACTATTGTCGTGCCATTCTACTCAGAGTCTTTATAGTTTCCATTCATCATTGCATCCAGAAAACATAAGCAGACCACCTGCCACTGAGCTACTGTCTGTGCGTATTACTGATGAAACAAGATTGGAGGATATTGTCATATTCAAATCCACTGGAAAATTACAGGCATGGCAGACTTGTGCCCCTTGTACTTTTAAAAAACAGCTTGTGAATTTTCAGTGCACTTTTCTTTCCTTCATTTTTCAGCCAAAGCCATTGTCCTAAATTGGAATATAATTGCTAATCATATCACCATGTTACACAAACAGAGAAACATGACTTGGCCTGTTTTCAAATGGACTCCAGAAATGAGCCCAAAAACCAGAAAGCATGTCTTTACATAGGAGAAACACGTATTTATTGAGAGCACAGTTCAAGCAGTTTGTCTTTTGGCAAGGACACATTCCTGGCTTCATGTGTCTGCAGCCTTGGTGGGATTCTGCATGTACAATGAAACAACAGTTCACTGCTACCATTTTCCTCAGGTAGCTGGCTCTTCATGTAAATGCAGATGCCCCTTTCTGACTGTCATGAGCTTCATGCAGCTGTGTTTTCAGGAACTTGTTAAAAATTTTGTTCCCCAGTAGGCAGGGGAAAGAGATTTATATTCAGTGTAACTGCACTATGTCTCATGAATGAGAGGCTGGCTACATGATAATTAATTGGTGTTAATAAACAGCAGGTTCAGCACAACAACAAAATAGGCAGCAAACAATACACTCAGACTCTAGCTTCTGATTCATACTGACTGTTGAAACCCATGAATATTGTTTATCACAGTGCAATAATAAGGCATAAAATTAAATGTTCTGCTGTTCCTGAAGACTGTTTTAATTTTTAAAGTCTTACTGTGCTAGCCTTTGCACACATGAGCATGTAATAGTGCTGTTCCTGAGGATCCTCCAAGCAGAAATGATACCAGTTGCATTTTTGTGTGAAATCTGAATTAGAAGGATGAGAATTACAAGTTTCTTACTATAATGGTTAACTTTGAGCTCTTTAATGAAGCGTTCGTATATTCTAAGATTCACATAATAAAACTCTGGGGCTTTGTCATTAGAAGTTCATTAGTATTTTCTCACTCCTTTGTTAGATTTGGGGGTGTAAATGTCTCTGCATGTAGTCTTGCGGGTTTTGTGTTTCAGTTTGAGCAAGAGTCAGGAATCAGGCATTGGAAAGGTTGGAAAAAAGCTATTTCAGTTAACTCTCCAGAGATAAGGCAAAAATTCTTCTCTATTCAGAATGACATTTCAATAAGTATTTTCCTGTCAGAGTATTGAATGTGGCTTGTAGAGGACACTGAAGGGTCCACAGAGGAGCAAATAAAAATTGTTATAATCACAGTATTTTGAATTAAAAGTATAGCCGTTTTGCATGCTCCTAATTTATGTAGGTATCTCTGTGTCTTACGTATTGCTGCTAGGGTAGATTTTTTACTGGTGTACTCCCTGCCATTATATTTTAATAATGTTTTTCCAAATCCTAAGATATTTTGCTTTAAGTTTGCTGCTTAGTCTTGTTCATACTAACTTGATCTATGCTAATGTATTATTATTTGCTTAATTATTAAATTGGTAACTGGAAAAAATCCCAGACTACTGGAAATCAAACTACATAGTACAGTATGTAGTAGGTTTAGTGTCTGAGTGCTTCATAGATACTAGTACATCAGGGTGTTTAACTTGATTGTCATGTAAGACAGAGAAATCCCTGTGAAGCTCCATCTTCATCACATCAGCTTCAAAGCCACTGGATTAACCATGGAACATAATTTTGTTTCGGAGCTTCCACACAGCTCATTAATATCCATTAGCAGGCCCAATTTGCCTAAACTAAATATCTGCAGATGTTCAGAGCTGTACTGAACCTTTTCATCGACTTCCTCCCAGGGAAAAACTATCTGTCCCCAGAAGAAAACATTCTTGGTGACAAATAGTGTGCCCTATTTTATTAAAACTGGAAGTTACTCTGTCCTGTGGGCTTTTCAGTGTGTTACTCTTCTTTCTTTTCCTCTTGCATTGGTTTGTAACTTCTGCATTTAAAATTTCATGTCTCATTGAGCTGACACCTTCTATATAAAAAATGGCAAATATCTAGCTTTAAATTAATGAAATTTATGTGAGGTGAAAAAATACCATAATGACAAACAGTGAGTAGGCTGCTTGCAATTTCACCAGCTTGCTTTGACCTTGCTGACCACAAAAGCTCAGAAATGTCAAAAAGGAAAATTTTCATGTAGTAGACTGGATATTCTGTAACAGGCTGGGAAACCCTGTTTAGTTTTGTCTTTACACAAGATCCAGAGTGACAGGTTATTCTCCAGGCAATACTTTTTTATATTTATTTGGTAACAGTGCTTTTGGCTGATTTTCTTTTTGGTTTTACCAAATGTTTGTAATTCACAGCTTTTAGGTATAATTTCCAGAAAACAGTGAGGAATGTAAAAATTTAATAGCTCTCATTGATTTCTGTGGCCTTCCTGAGTGAAAAACTTTGCTAGTGCTTAAATAACTGGGGGTTTTTTAAGGAGTACAGCCATTGTGTCTCTAATTCCCTTGTACAGAGTATCTTCTGCAGTATGGCAGGAGTCCTAGTCTTACAGACAAATATTAGCTGTCATGATGCATGTGTAAAGATCAATACTGTCAGTCCTGTGTCCCTAAGAAATGCAAAATGAATAAAATAATGTCAGAAATAGTACAGTCAACTGTCTGAATGCTGGTCTTGTGTCTATTTATATTGCATAAACAACCCAAGTGCTATTAACTGTAACATCAGACTGGCCACAGGTGCTGTAGTTTGGTGGAGCATTTTTGTGTCATGGAATTATGGGAAGAGTTATGGGGAGTGTTTATAAATCCTTTTTATTCTGAAGACTGTAATTTAATGAGTGGTGAGACTTCAGATGTGCTAAACCAAGTAACAATATGTTAGTGTTATTGTTGCCAGGTAAACAGGGAGTATATGGAAAAGTATTCAAGTCATCTTGCTAGTCATGTCATTGTGGGAGTTGCTAGGAATATGTAAAATGCTTGTTCAGTCTTTGGAGAGGAAGACTCACATGCTGTTATGTTCACACTTTAATTTTGTGCAGATATGTCAGACTCCCTTCTTTCTCTCCTAAAGCTGATTGATGTTAATGTTCTGTACTTTGTGCTGCTGGTCCTGGGTTTGACAACCATTCAAAACAAACGGTACCCAGAACTGTGAAACTTCCTTTTATCTTCTTTCTTTTCACTGCCATAAAGTTAAGTGTAATGAGCATTCAGCAAGATACAGCCCCTTGTGCACAGGATCGGATCATAAAAAACTTTCTATATAATTCTAGGTGTCCAAGGTGAAATCTTGATTCTTTTGAAATCAATGGCAAAACTCCCATTAGCATCACTTGAACCATCTCATTGCGAAGTTGGCTTAATAGCAAATATTACAAAAACAAGCTCTAAGGCTCAATCTTCCAAATGTAAGCTTTTCTATGTTTGTCACTTATGCCGTACATTTTGAGGCTTCTAGATAAACTTATGTTGCCGAAACATGTTAAAATTAATATATAATACCATACTAGTACCTGAAAAGAGTTTTAGGGTGTCACCAGTTAAGAGATGGAAAATATCTCTTAAGCCATCTAATCCAACCCTTTATCCGTTTTCCTGTTGTATATTTTCTAGTGTTAATGAGCATTACACAGGAAATAAGTGGACCTGTTGGAGCAGATCCAGAGGAGGCCCACAAAAATGATCAGAGAGATGGGACAGCTCTCCTATGAGGACAGGCTGAGGGAGCTGGGGTTGTTCAGCCTGGAGAAGACAAGGCTCCAGGAAGACATTATTGCAGCCTTTTAGTACTTAAAGGGGGCTTGTAAGTAAGATGAGGACAAACTTTTTAGTAAGGCCTATGGTGATAGGGCAAGGGGTAATGGTTTTAAACTAAAGGAGGGTAGATTCAGACTAGATATAAGAAGGAAATTTTTTTACGACGAGGACAGTGAAACACAACAGGTTGCTCAGAGTGGTGGTAGATGCCCCATCCCTGGAAACATTCAAGGTCAGGTTGGACTGGGCTTTGAGCAACCTAATCCATTGCAGGGGGGTTGGACTAGGTTTGTAAGGGTCCCATCCAACCAACCCATTCTAAGATTCTGTGATTATCAATGAAACAATGCTTTATGTGGTGTTGAAGATGTTTTGGCATATACCTACGGAAACAAAAGTTTCTACTTATAGTTTAGAATATAGGAGCACTGTGTTGCTAAGGTCAGTGTCTTCTCAAGCTGCTGAAGAAACTGGAAGAATAAAATGCTTCTCTCTTAATTCCCTTCTCCCATTTTTTAATGGTTTACTGCCCATTAAAAGTAACGAGGATCTCAGTTTATGCACTAGGCATTTGACAACAGCAGAACTAAAACGGGCAAATAAGGTTCAGTGACTGCATAGCGGAGGTGGCACTTAAAATCATAGAATCATAGAATCATTTAGGTTGGAAAAGACCTTTGAGATGATCAAGTCCAACCATTAACCCAGGACTGCCAAGTCTACCACTAAACCATGCACCACATCTACACATTTTTTAAATACCTCCAGGGATGGTGATTCCACCACCTCCCTGGGCAGCCTGTTCCAGTGCTTGACTACACTTCAATATTTTCTAATATTCAATCTAAACCTCTCCTGGTATAATTTGAGGTTGTTTCCTCTTGTCCTGTTGCTTTCAAGGACAAGAGGGAGAAAGATTTACCCCTTTCTTTCCAGCAGTGTGGCCAGGGAGGCCAACAGCATCCTGGCAGAAGTGAGATGAAGAGACTTACCTCCACCTGTCTACAACCTGCTGTCAGGTAGTTGTAGAGAGTGATGAGGTCTTCCCTGAGCCTCCTTTTCTCCAGGCTAAACAGCCCCAGTTCCCCCAACTGCTCCCCATAGGACTTGTGCTCCAGACCCTTCCCCAGCCCCGCTGCCCTTCCCTGGACACGCTGCAGCCCCTCTACGTCCCTCCTGCAGTGAGGGGCCCAAACCTGAACACAGGGTTCGAGGTGCAGCCTCACCAGTGCCCAGTGCAGGGGGACAGTCCCTTCCCTTGCCCTGCTGGCCACACTGCTCCTGACACAAGCCAGGGTGCTGCTGGCCTCCTTGGCCACCTGGGCACACTGCTGGCTCCTGCCCAGCCGGCTGCCGACCAGCACCCCCAGGCCCTTTCCCACCAGGCCCTTTCCAGCCGCTCTGCCCCAGCCTGTAGCGCTGTGTGGGGCTGGTGTGACCCAGGTGCAGGACCCGGCACGGAGCCTTGCTTAGCCTAAGGGCACCATTTACAGAAAGGTAATTAGACTGTGTGTTAGTGCAGAATTGGTAGATTATTGAAACACCACAACTATTTAACTGTGCAATTTAGTCCTTTAACATTAATAGCCTTCCTGTATGGAAAGTCTGTTGACTGTGGATCCAAGTATATGGTCTGTGTTCTGTGGAAACCTGTATTCATGTATGCAACACAAAACGGAGGAGGAGGAAAGAAAAAAAAGAGGTGAAGATGGAAGTAAAGAGCAAATTCACAGTTAATTAATAACAAATCCTTTTTGTTCAATACACAGTTAATATGCATTAATTAGAGTAGTTGAAATTAATTAACATCTTAAATTAAGTTTCCCAAGTTGTACTACAGACTTTCATTGAAATTCTTGTACTCTGATATTGATGCATGGTATGTGAGGGGTAGCAACTGATGCCGTCTTTTGTATTCACTACTGACAACTGGGTTTTGGTCCTGGGATCCTGTAGCTGTTTATTAGGCCACTGATCCTTGTTGATCTTATAACTATTTCTCAGGCCATTGATTTTGTGCTCTGCCACACAGAGCAAGAACAAATCAGCTAAAGAAAGTAAAAACAGCAGTAAGAGGGTCCTTGCTATGAGAAGTGGGAAGGAATACACAAGATCATTTCTAGTCTTTAGAAGGAGAAAAAAAAAGAGTAATAAATCATTTGTCCAAAGTAAGGAATTGCATCCAAATTACCATTCCTTTCACTTTTCATTTTAAAGCAGTGAACTGTGATTTGCAAAGGTACTGCCGCGTTACATATATGCTGCTCCTTCTTCTCCCATAGGGGCTGCGGATTGTTTTTTCAGATGCTTCCAGGCTGATCTTCAGAATGAGTGCTTCTAGCCATGTGAGAGCTACTCTCCGTATCTATGCAGAGAGTTATGAAAAGGATCCTAGCCAACACAATAAGGAACCACAGGTAATGCAATAATATTGTAATAAGTTGATGAGTAATGCAATTTCGTTGTAATAACAATGGCTACAGGTTTTCATCTTTAATCAGAAGGAACACTCAGCAATTTGACCCCTGTTTACTGTTAGTGGATGATTTTCCTGATCATGTGACTGTAAACATTTTGAAGCAGGACCAACAATTTTAGTATGTTTGTGTAATATCTAACAAAACAGGAATGTCAGGGGCTGAGATACCTGGTGATAAATGCTGGGCAATGACTCTTAGTCTATTAAGTGAAGCTGAGCTAGTTTTAGTTTTTCTCTCATTTTTTTGCAAGTGTTGTAATCTGAATTATAGAACAATATTTTTAAAAAATATAATAATTTTTCAAGCAGGTTATCTGGGGACCACTTAGTTACAACATCCCAGAGATTCCTTACAGTAACAGTTATGCCAGAGTCTAAACAGTGCAGGGATTCCTTGTAAGGGAAAGACGTGCAGCTGTCTGAGAATTATCTGATATCATAACTTTCCTAAGAAGAGTGAAGGTTGAGAGCAGGTTGCAGTATAGTCCAGCAGATGCCTAAACCTTTTTGTTATACAAATCACATTTTGATTTCCAGATTTTTCCCAGTAAAACACCTTAATGCAACAAGAGAACTAAAGATGTTTCATGGAAGAGAGGATAAACATTTGGTTGGTAGTAAATCAAAAACCTGTAGTTTGAAGTCCCATTTAGTTATGTATTCCTGACTGTAATGCAAATGCAAATTTCCCAAAACATAAAAGCTGTCAAATGGATTTGAACCCTAGGCAAATGTTAGACATTGTTTTTTCACTGGATTTTCACCATAAATTTAGTGAGTTTCTTCTTATGCTATTAAACAATTGTCTATCAGTCATGAAAAGTGCTGCAGTTTTTTCCAGAAATGTTGCAGATACTATCTATTTATTTTATCTGCTTCTTAAAGAGCAGTTTGCATCCTCAGTAACTCCTCTGACAGAATACTTACCATTTTAAGCCTCCAACAGAGTAAAGGACCATTTTTCAGCAGTTCTTTTGTTTTTCTGTGCACCTAGGTTTAGCCAGTGAGCAGGGTTATAAATATATTTTGGCCGAGGACATTCGCACTTGCTACTGTATTGGGTTTATGTAGCAAAGTTTTGATAGCGGGGGAGGGCTGCAAGGGTGGCTTCTGTGAAAAGCACCAGAAGCTGTCTCCATGTCAAACAGAACCAGTTCCAGATGGCTGCTAGGTGGACCCACCACTGGCCAAAGCTGGGCCAATCAGCGATGTTGGTAACCCCTCTTGGATAACATATTTAAGAAGGGTAAAAACCGTTGTGCAACAGTAGCAGGGAGGGAAGAGTGAGAACATGTGGGAGCAACAACTACGGAGACACTAAGGTCAGTGAAGAATGGAGGGGGAGTGACAGAGCGGCTTGGTGGGCACCTGGTGGCCAGCCAAGGCCAATGCACCTATGTGAAATTTTGCCACAGCGCAAATTGTTTATCAGCTGCATTAAGCTGACCATTGTAAATATGGTTCTTTGTGCTATGTAGGTAAGGCATAGATGAAATGAAAATAACTCATGGGAAGAAACAGACTAAGACATTCGTTTTAGACATTTGCAGTGGACTTGGAGTAACCTTGTGATATGTGACACAAAAAGTGTTACCTGAACACATTTCCTGCCTAACAAATCCCAACAAAAAATACTAGAAAACAATGGAGCATGTACTTGCAGCATTCGTCTAGCTAAACTTCTGATGTGCCTTTTAAGATGGAATGTTTTTTGCATCAACAGATTGTTCTAGTTGTTACAAGGTATGCAATATGAAAGAAGCGACATGCTGGCAGAGTTTAGGTTTGTGTGTCTCCTAATGTAACCTGCAATCAATGCTCTTCTTTTTTTAACAACTTTTTTTTTTTTCTTTGTAAATGAGTGGAAAACAGCAAATGTTCTCAGTAAATCTTCAACTTGTAAAGACACTAGGTTGAGGGAGCAGAGGTTATCCTTAGAAAATGAGAAATGTGCTGCCCTGCTGTTACATTGAATCTCTGTTCTGCCTGGGTTTGCTTGAGAGACCCAATAAAGTCCACTGCAAGGTCTAGTGACCTCACCAGCAACTCACATTGCGTCCAGGGAGCAGCCAGAAAGGGACTGCTGCTCAAGGTGGTAGGAGCCAGGCACCCAGAGCAGCTATGGCACAGGCGGTGCCATCATTGTCCAGGGGACAGTCCCACAGCTGGCAAGTGGAGCAGGCAGAGCAGAGCAGGGCTCTGGTAACAAGCTCTGTCGACCATCCCAGACAAGGCAATTGACGAGTCAGGTTCAGGGTCCGTCTGGAGCAGGAGATGGGATCAGAGACAGGGCTGGAGAAAAGGCTACTGTGTGAGTCCGGCCAGGAGACAGCAGGGTCAAAGTCAGGACTGGACACAAGCTACAACGTACATCCGAGGGTTATGTCAGGGAGAAGAGCTACCTATAGCACAGGTCTGAGGTCTGCCCAGGCAGCAGAGCCAGAGTCTGGAGACAAGCACTCCTGTGGCACAGCTCAGGCAGGGGCTGACACCCCTGGGCAGGCTGAAACAGCCGGGAGCCCATGGGCAGGGTGCAGGGGAGAGTCCTCGGGGGAGACTGGGCAGGGCAGTAGGGCTTGTCACTGCTCTCAAGGCTTTCAGAGTCTGGTCTTTTATTCTAGATACCAAAAGGGTCTGTTATTCTTAGAGACAGAAATAGGCTGAAAGTTTTTTTCCTGTATGTGTACCAGAGCCTGTCAGATTGTTACACTTTTGGCTGTTTATGAAGGATATTCCCTAGTGAACAGATAATCCCAGGGGTAGAAACGTCATTGCCTTGAAACTCATTGCAGGGACTTTCCTGCATTCATGCGGTGCAGACAGACATTTTAACATCCAGGCTGGCTCAGGAAATACATACACTCTCCTCATCTCTTGCCATGTGCACCAAATCTAGGACAAACAGCAGTTTCATCACAATTAACGCAATAAATTCTTTTTCTGGTTTCTCATTTTATAGTATTGCACAGTTCCCACTGCTCCTCTTTCCTTGCCCTGGCTGGATACCTTGCCAACAATGTGAGGGCATTAGGACCTGCAAGGTCATAGATTGTATCCCGTAAGCAAATGGTGGATTTCAAGGCAGTACATAAATTTGATTTCAGAAGATCCTCATGTTAGTAAAAAATTAACTGAAAATTTCTCAGGAGGTCCTTTGATAATCTTCAATGGAATATGTGGAAGACAGTGAATAGCAAACTCCTTTTCAACATTGCTGGGGAGAGGCAGCATAGTTTTCCTTATACTGTAATTTCTTTGTTGTTTAGTTTGCTTTGAGATTCATACTGATACATGTACATCTGGAAGAGCTCTAAGAGATTTGAAATTTTAAGTACTTTGTTTCCTATTCACTTTCAGTAATGGGGCCATAAACAACATATTCACGTTACTCAAAGAGCACTGATGTAAAGTATGTAAAGTATATACCTTATATGTAGTATTTAAGAAAATTGTTACATTTGGGATAAATGCTTATTTTTCTTTAAGTGTAGGTGATCTTCATAATTGGGTAGATGACTACATGTAGCTTCTGTATCATTGCACTCTGCCTGGAACAGCTGTTCAGGAGAAACTCTCTTGCATACTTCTTATATTATAAACCAAGACATAGAATTAATTGATGATTGGCTGCTTAAGTAAATACTTGGCTGCTTCTCCTTACTGGACCACCTCCTTCCAATACCTTCTTTTCATTTTTTACATAAATAAGTGGAAGAGGAATGCTTTGCATTGCTCTGTGGTTTTTTCCATGTATCACCATTCACTAGGGTAATTCCAGTGAATACCTGAAACAAAAGGTAAAAATACCTTGAGACATCTTTTTGCCCTTTTTTTGCAAGAAATAAATCTCTCTGTCTTGATAGACAACTCATCTATATTGGAAGTTACAGTCTGATTTTGTGGAATCATTGTGGTAAGTAGCTTGATTTTGTCTCATAACAGCATCCTTTTTTTCCCCCTTTCCTTTCAGACAAAGCCTCTTCCAAAATTATTCACACAGCTTTTCAGCAGTTTTCAAGTTTTTCTAGTTTGCTTCTGTTCCCTTTGGCAGTGTAACTGCTGTTGGTGAATCTTGAACAGATACACAGAAATCTAAACCACACCTTCCAATATGCATGCTGAGACTTGCATATTGTCCTGAAACACCAACATGACATTATGGCACTTCTGGAGTGAAATATTGATTGGGAGGTATTGTAAAAGTAATATATGCAAGTACATTTCTTTTAAAAACAACTGTTCACTTGAGGTGGACAGAATTAATTGTTTGCCTTAGAGGTGCTGTACTTCTGTGGATGACCATAGTACCTTTCCCACAAAAGGCTGGACCAGATGATCTTTCAAGGACCCTTCCAGCCTGGGCTGTTCTACGATGAACCTTTGTCCAGAGCAAAATTTGGACAAAGATCTGTAACGATGCTCAGTATCATCCAGGTTCAACTACAGTGAGAGTGCTAGCTACTTTGGTTTGATACCCAACAGAAAGCCTGACATACTTTGAAGGACTATGGGGGCTGCTCAAAGCTGTGCCTCTTAACTTTGGCCAGAGTGAGCCATCAAAGTGAGTGATGCTCAAGTGAAGGTCTCCTCATGCTTTGTTGTGCTTCAGTACTGTGTAACGCTTCATGAGTCTTACAGGAAGAGCTGATTTTCAGGCCTTATGGCCTTTAAGTGTATGTTTTCCTTCAGAATCATTAGAGCTTCCATAAGAGCATTCTTGTAACCAAACAGAAGCAAGGATTATAAGCATCTTTTTTTCCAATGTATATGTTGGCCAAACAGTAGCTGTTAATGAACATAAGGGTCACACAAATCTTGTTTTAGTAGTGTCTTTCATACAGTTAATTGGTAATACTTTCCACCTAGAATAAATTAAGCATAGCAACTGCCTGATCAACATGAGTCCAAGGGAAAGTAGTAAAATATGCCAATAATTAGAAGTCTGAGGTCATAGATAAATGTGAATGGCAGTGACTTCTAGCTGTTGAATGATCCGTTGAAGGAAATTGGCAGAAGCAGCTTCATGGTCAGCTGGGAGATAAAGAATGGCTACTTTTTCCATTACTAGTTGAATTCTTCCTATAAGCCAGTATCAACAGGAGTGAAAATCAGGAGCAATAAAGAGAAATGGCTATCATGCTGTGTGCAGAGTATATTACAACCAATTCCATGTAAGCATTTTAAAATTACATGATTTATAGTGGTGATGCAATCTAATTCTAAAACAAAGCCTTGAAAACAACGCCAAATGCTTTTCTGAAACTGGAATATTTTCCTTAGAGTGGAAGACCACTCTGGTGATGCTCCTTGGCACTAGTGATGTCCCTCATCACTCTTTATACCTGAGAAAATCGCTTTCCAGATAACAGGGAAGATTTCCTTAAAAAGACAATCTCTTTGGTTTTAACCAGTCCAGTAGGCATCCAACTCACACTTTCAGGAAGTGCAGTTCATTATTACAAACCACAGACTTCTATCTGTAATCTTGGACCTTTATGCATTGGCATGTATATTTTTCTAAAATTAACAGAGTTAATAGCTGTGCTAATTGTAACACAAATGGAAAATCTAGAGATACATTGAATGGGCATGAAATATTAAAATAAGAATTTATTGATCTTTAGGCTCATTTATAGCCAAATTTTATAGATCAGCTCATTATTTGTTATTTGCAGATCTCAGCACATGGCTAATATCTTCTTGTCCTTTGTCTAGCCACCTGGATACATTATCAAAATTGGATAAGATTCAAACAGGAAGTTTCATATATAAGTACCAAGAAAGAAGTGACCCATTATGCAGAATTGCTTTGAATTGCTTAACTTGTAAATCCAACATGTCCTTCAACAGCATGGTTGTGCTGCTGTTGCAGGATAAGTGCCCTGGGAATAATGTAGTGAGTAATCTGGATTGTTCTGAATATGGGCTAACTAGCTGTGTTTGCAGTATGTTATTATTCATTAAGTGAATTGCAACAGCAATAAATAGGTGTTGTCATAGACCTATGCAGTCTATATCAGGTGCTCTTAAAACGGGATGCAGTGAATTATTTTTGCAAAAGAGTAATGAGCTAAGTGCTAGTTAGCTACAGAATAATTAGACTAGCAGCAGCCAAGCAAAGATTTTGGGGCAGGAGTTGTTTCTTTGTGTTTTTGTCCAGAAAGGCAAGGCAAATAAAAGAAGAATCATTGGAATAAACTGTGTCTTGATCTTCAAAGACTCAATTTCTGAAACAATTTTTGAATGGCAAATAATGGAAGAAAAACCTGATTCTCAGGTGGACCTTGGTCGGCATATGAAAGGATAATGAGTATGTATGATTGTATATATGTAGTGATTTTATAAAGCGTTAGTTTATAGTGTGACTATATCCAAAAGCAGGGAGCTGAAATCAGTAACCCAGAAATCCTTGTGTCCAATGTGACTTATGAGGTATAAAATTAAAGGTTTCTGTATATGGTCCTGTCAAGATGCTCCTACAACCCTAAGCACAAGTGCAGTTTGCTGTAAAATGATTGCCTCTCTTTACTTTTGAAGCATTGCATCTTCTAGCATGGCTCTGGTTGACTATTAAATCATACAGTATGTCCAGAGAAATCATATGAGGTTTTGCCTTTACTATTAAAAGTAATAATACTTGCTTTGAGGGGACATGGGATATAGAGATTTCCATCTGTTTGTTCACACTTTTAGGTAGCGCAGCATGTTTGTACTGTTCAGGTAATTTAGCTTCTGATTCTGCCCAAAGCCATACAATGACAAATTTTAAATCAGCTGGAACTGGAAAGGAATATAGGAAAACTACTTCATGTGACAGTAATTATAAAATATTTCATGAATCCAGGAAATTATTTCATTAAACCTGATCTTCCCTCAAAGCTCTTTGGATGTACTAGAAAATAACTATTCTGTTGCAAATGTAGATGTTTCCGGGCACCACTCAGTTTACATTTTCCTCCTGTCTTTTTCACCCCTCCTGCCTGCCCTCCTCTATTGCTAGGGGCAGAACAGCTGGCCTCCTGACCTTTATTGTATTTTTATTTGAGTTAGCAGGCAGACCATGCACAAGAGTAGAGAGATTAGTTCCCTTTTTCCTACAGCGAGTGTGCTGCTTCATGGTAATAAAATTATCATTACCAGTGCTGTGTATGTTACAGAGCCAGTCCAGTTTGTTCCATGAAGAGCCAGGCTATCCACATTGTTTAGATCTTCTGGGATGGGTAGCTGTAGCATAAACCTGTCCAAAGACTTCTGGTTTTTTGGAATGCAAGACCCAAGCAGGCACACTGAGCTGAGCTGTGTGTTGAACCCTTATGGCAGAAGCCCTGCAGAAGGTACAACTGTGGTGCCAGACTATGTGATCTTAATGCCGAGATCACCGTCTAGTTGTTTCAGTCCATGCTTTGTATCTCTTCCATCACTTTAGTGTTGCTTTGTAAATGTATTTGTTTGACTTTGAAAGTACGTTACAGCCAAAGGAAAAGCTCCTTCTCATAGGTAAGGTCATCAAAAAATTTTTTGGGGATCTGCCCCTCTCTTCTGCCTTTCTTCTTTCCCTTAGTTCATGTGATAGTGATTCTGTTGCCCAGGTTACAGAGGGCTATCAGCAGCTTTGAGCAGTCACACGAAGCAAGGGGAAATGACAGGGGAGCAGGAAGAGGTAAGAAAGGAAGGAGTTATTTCTTGATTCCTCTGTGTCCTTGTTCCAGGGCATAGAGCTGTCTCAGTTACCCTGACCTCTCTAAACAAACTTCTGTGTAATGTTTAAATGATAAAAAGAGAAGGAATGGAAAGGAATTTAAGTTTTAGGAGAGAAAAAGATTTCTAGCCCAGGCCTGAAACATCAAGGTTTATCGTAATTTATAAAATAATAATACCAACAACACCTAGCAATTACAGCTTTTGGTGACTTTGAAGCATTCTGCAAGCATGCTTTTTTCAAGGCTGCCTTTACGAATGGGAAAACTACTTTAATTGTTGCTGACAGGCAAGCAGCTGATGAAGTAGAATGGACAGCAGTTTTTAGAGAGAGATGGAAAACACTTGGCACATCTTCTGTCTTTACAAAGCTCCAGAAGTTAAACTATAGCCTTTCTTTGAGAACTTCATGCTGTACTAACCCACTTGTTTATCTCTCTTTAATTCTGAGGCATTAACAATTGTTCTATGGAAATTAATTCTTCTGGAACAGGTAGTATTATGCCAGCTCTGCTTAGAAATCTGTTGCAAGGTCTGAACATTTGTTCTGAAATAATTACTGTCCAAAGTGCCATTTTGATTATTAGTAATTCAGGTGACTAAATGCCTGCGTAACAGTCACACAAGGTTTAGCCGATTGATGCTGGATCTTTATCGCCAGTAGGACATTCTCTTAAGACTGATCAATTTGAATGGGTTCCATTAGCTGTCCTGGTGATCCCAGAATACAGAGAGCAAATGGTTTAGCCTTTAATGTTTTACAAATAGTGACATATATACAAATAATTGACCATGTTCCTAGTCTTCCACCCTGTACATTCACTTGGGTATAAGTAAAGCTGAGAGACCTCAAAATAACACTGGTGGGCATGATGCTGAATGCAAAATGCAGATCAGTACAGTAAGAGAAGACAGAGCAAAACTCGAGAAGTGCAGAAGAGAGCTGTAGTTAGCTGGTGTTCAGTAAAATGTTTGGATCCTATTTGAGGGCATTACCATTCTGTTAGCCTTCTTTTGTTCTATTTTTCCCAGATAAATTCTGCAGAATTCTTATTACTTATGAGACTGATGGAGCAACTTGGTTTTGAGGCTTACATTGAACTGGGAAAGGTGAATTTGAGACCTATGGAAAATGTCTGTGCCTAGACTGTGTAAAACTCACCTACATTTAGTTTTCCTAAAAAGACTGAAATTCAGTGCAGGCTGGAGGAGAGACTGAAGAGAAAAGATTCACGAACTTTCCAGGCAAAGACTGGACAGATCATTTTGCATCAGAACTGCATTGATTTTTTATGGAAGTTGGCAAGTCTTACTGCAAGTGCTACACATAGTAGGTTTTCACAAAGTGTTTCTTGACATATAGATGGCATTTGTCCACCTGATTTGAGAAAATTATTTAGAAAAGTATTTTCTAAAGCCAAACTCCAGACACATGCTGAGCCTTTAACCTGCAAGCAGGTACATTTCAGCCCTGCTTGAGCCTTTGGTAAAATCGATGCATCACAGGGCAAATCTTGTCTGAGAACTTGACTAGAGGAAAGACAGTTATACAGAATTTTCTTGCAAGATACAGAGAGAAAAAAAAAAAGCTATATGAGCCAAGCAGGAATGATACACCTCTGACAGCTTTGGTACAGATTATTCCCAAGCAAAGGGCTTTTGCTCTTTGTTTGCTTTATGTTAGATATCTGCTTCTTTGATGTATTTGCTAGTATGAATAATCATTCCTACCAGTTATTTCTTTAGAGATATCACTTCTATCTGTTGTTAACTAAAGCAAAACTCTGATTTAAGTAAGTTCTTTTAATTTTCAGTTCTTAAATTTTGTCTAAAGGATAACATACCATATCTCCCAAACTGTTTCCAAGAGCTAAATATGCTAACGTACAGTGTGATTGTAATTGCCATTTCGAGTCAACATACCAATAGTAATTTCTTAAGTAGAAAGAAACATTTGAAAAATATTTTAAAATCAAGATCTCTTTAAGATATAGAAGTCTTTGTAGAATCATATTAACTGTAGATGATTGCTGGCTGGGATTTCTCTTTTGCAACTGAAATGTAAACTATTTATTACAGAGATAAAGGAGCTTTTAAAAGGCATATACAGCTCCAGTTCCTTGCTGTTCTGCCCGGCTCTTGCCATTCTGAAGAGAATGCACTTTTGGCTTTTTTACATCTGTAGGATAAAGAAACTGTCATTAAATTGAAATGTGAGAGGACAGAACTAAACCAGGACTTTCTCAGTTGAGAAGCATGATTGTAGCAAGCAGGATATTTAGTAGTAATTGGAGTGACCTGGCAAAACAGCAGCAGCTAAATTGTTTATGTAAATGGGTGTCATATAAACTCATTTGATTTTGTGCGTTGTTCAAAGCATTGTGTCAAGTTTGTTTGGTTTGAGTTTTTTTCTTCAGAGTGCATTTGGTGCTTAAGAAAGCAGGGTCAAGTAAAGCTGGTTAGCAGAGTTGCTCTTTAAATTTTCTTGTGCTTTTTAGATTAAATAAGGAAGAGGCTTCTTAAGGGAGTGCCCAGAGGGACTTCATGTGCTTTGGTCTTACTTCAGTTCTCCTTAATCCATGTTGCTGGAGGGAAGGAATGATATATGAAAGATCTTACAAATTGGCACATTTTAATTTTTTTTTTTGCAGAATTTGCCCACAATTACGAATTTCTACTTTGCATATTAATCTTTTATCTAAGCATGTTTGACTTTAGTGGGCTTTTATTCTGCTTCAGTGATTATTCAGTAGGTAGATATCTACAAAAATGGAACTTTTTGAACAATAACATGTCAGACTGCTCACACCCATACATAACTAAGTTTGATCGTAAACTCACTTGACACCAGTGGCAGTCATGGTGTTATTCCATGGCTGCTTGCACAGTAAGGTTGTCTCCTCACCCTTGATTTAAACGTCTGACCATTTGTATAAATAAAGCAAACGCCTCATACTGTCAGAAACTGTTAGGTGGCTGAAACGGATTCAAAGTATTTATTATATTAAGAATATACAAAAGATAACTGTAAATTTAAGTTCTTCAGAATTACTGTTGTGTTTGATTTGATTTTTAAACCTGACAGGTTTAAAGCCAGAATGTAGTCTATTTGAAAGGGGCAGCAGCGGGAAATCTTTGAGCATCAAAAAATTACCTTACTAGTCTGGTATTCAAATATATGATTCTCTGAAAAGAAGGTTTTTGCACAAAACTCTGGTCTGCTGGTTTATCTTTACGTATCATTTAATCAACTGAGAAAAGATTCAGTTGCCATGTGAAAAATTGTGTTTTACTTGGGTTTCATGAGGTACTGTTATTGTTACCTGCATTCACCCATCTGGGCAGTCCCATACATGCAGACATTTAATAAGGTCTGTAGCCTGGAACTTGAGAGTTCAGGCTGCTTCTGTTGGAATTTATGCTATTTAATACAATTGCAGGTGGTATTAAAAACACACTTCTGTGATTTCTGTTAAGGTAATTGTTGGATTACGTTCTGACCCTAAACTTCACAGATTAAGTACATATAGGAAGAAAAATCTCATCTACATAGCTTCCACTCATCAGAATATAAATAATTTTACTTCTGTGATTTCTAGGTTGTTTTGGACAGCAAATTTTGCCAAAGCTCTGCAATTCCTGTTACATAGAGAGACATGATCAGTATAGTATTTTTACTGGTTTCTCTTTTCTGTGTAGCCTAGGTACACTTATTGTAGTGCTTCACAAAACATATGGTTAGCGTGGTACTTCATTTTGTCAAGTATGACGATATAGATACTGTAGTTGTGTCAGTGTTTATTATTAAATTATTTACTATTATTATATAATGCTACAGTTAAAAGGGGGATTTATAAATGGGTTTGTTGATATTTATATTTTATGTAATTCAATGTATTTCTTCCTCTTTAGGCTGTGCTGAGTCCTCTTATAGCAATTGCACTGAAAATATCTCAGATTCACGAGAGGACAGGGCGAAAGGGACCCACTGTCATCACCTGAAGCCACGGAAGATTGTTAAACCAGGGCCAAAAGAGGAACAGCAAGGAAGAGACAGGACCTTGCTGAAATTTGTTAGCCATTTGTGCCTTGTATGATTTTAAAAGTTTTCTTGGGAATAGAGGTAGGGTAGGAAGAAAAATTCAGTATAATATTGAGCATATTCATTTGCATTGATCTCCAAATACAGTAGTGTATTGACTTCTTTGTTTTACCTGCAATATCTTAATTTCAGATAGCAATATAACCAAAGAAAGAGGCCTTAAACTTCAAGTGTTGTCAGCAATGTGACAGAAATGGAAAACTGCTTGTTTTTGAATGCTGTGATAAAAGTTGGGGAAATTTCGGTTAGGGAGAGGTGGGGAGGAGTTGCAAAGCAAAGACATGCTTGGTGGATATTGTTTGGGATCCTGTCATCTTCTTGTTGGTTTACAAAGAGGTATACAGAGCATGTCTGAGGCATAAGGGCTGTATGCTTACACTAAGCTTTGCAAAGAGTGTATTGCCTCTTCTGACACCGCTCCTCCTCTCCTGTCTCCTGTTGCTCATACATGCATGCTGGCAGCAGTGGTGTATACATACTTGCACATGCTTCCAAAGAAGGGGTTATCCCATTTTTTTTTTACCCCTGCTTTTAAAGCATATCAATGTGACTTGTGCCTTTAGATTTTTCTGATTTTTTGATTCTTTTTTTTCCTCCAAAGGGAGGTATGTGTGCTGTAGAAGCTGATTGTGTCCTTCCAGTGATATGTCGGGTGTGTAACCTGGCTATCTTTTGCAATATTCCTCATGTCAGGAGATGATATTGGTGCTTACTGTGTTTGAAAGGTAATCACTGCAAGTTCAGCAATTTTTCGTGGAGGAGTTATTAGGGAAGTTTTTTTAGTCTTTGGAGTACTTCTGCTCTGCTTACTTATGGTAAGTGAAGCATGTAGTGAAGAGGAAATGAAGACAAATGCTAATGAATTAAATAGAAATACTTGTCTGATTCACCAGCTGGACACAGTTTCTGTTAGATTCTTTGTATCAGTGGATCATGGAATAAAAATCTGGGGAGTGCAAAGGGGGAAGATACGTCCTGGCATAGATCTGAGAAGGATATTGGGGATATGGGCAGCGTTTTTCTGCTTATGAAATGATACTGCAGTTCTAGCTACAATACTGTTCTCTGAAGAACACAAACACTTTATGCATGTGACTTGTTTGAAAGTTTTGCTTCCTTGGGAACAGTGTGGTCACTTGTATTGTTCATCAGGGTGGCTTTGTGCAACTTGCCTCTTTGCAGTGTGTTTCAATTCATTGTGGTTGTCAAATTTTAGTGCAATTTATATAATATTGCAGCAGAGGAAATTGTTTTGATTTCTTTCAACACTTCTGTCAAAGAATTGCTATGGCACTTAGTACACAATAAAGAGTAATGCTGTATTTCTGTCTTAATACGTAATTGTGGACAAGACACACTGCACTTCCAAGCATCCTAATAAAACTGCCTTTAATACAATTACATTATCTAGTTAATTGTCTCTAAACAAATAAGGTATTAATGTTCTCACATAGTGTTCTACCTTACCATTAAGTATTCTGATAAACCAAAAAAAAAAAAGATTTTAAGACTTTATTCTTTTTATAAGGATTTTTTTGAAGATAAACACAGTATCCTCACATCTACTTTTAAATGTAATGATATTAATTTTTACAGAGACCTTGTTTATCTATTCTTTCATTTTACTTATATATCAAACTCCTCTAGGTGCAGGATAGTAAGCTCCTAACTAGTGGATCACACATAGTCAAGCACAGACACTCTCAGGATTATGACACTTGGTTCAAATTGCTGGGCTGCATGCAAAACTTTCTGAAAGGCAGTCCACACACCTGTAAAATCTCTTACACGTTCTCTGACAATGAAAGGATTTTTGATCACATGGTGAACTAGCTAGTTATTCTATCAAGTATCCCTTTAGCCAAGCTTCTGGGACTGGGACTCGCACTTTTGACAAGTAAGATGTGCTGAAGCTACATGTCTTTCAAGATGTAGTGGGAAGACTCATGCGTAACACATTGGGACTGTGAAGAAGCATACTTGTGCTTTTATCAGAAAGTCACTAGAGCACTAGCTGCAGTAGATGGCAGTCTGCTTTCATGAAGACAGTCTTCATGAAGAAAGGATACGTTTTAAAATCTCAGTACTGACTTTGTCCTGGGCTTCAGCAACAATAGTCATGTCTCTGTACTGAAATGGAGAAAAGGGCTGTTTGTATGGTTTTTAATAGCTATCAAACAGCACATTTCCATAACTAGCCTAACCCAAATTCCACGTGCCATCTCTTTCTTATGGCAACTGGTGATACTAATAAAATATAACAACTGGTATTTTCCACCAGTTAATTGCTTTTCTCTGCAAGGAGTTGAAGAAAACTTTCTAAGGCTGAAGTACAGTGTGTATCTATATATATGATGTGCTGGAGAAAAACTGCAGCCATAATCTCATAAAGTGGGCTGCATTTCCTGAAGTCTTGTACTTACTAACATGAGAGATGAATGCTTGGAAAAGAGCAACATACATGAACTTACACAAAGATGTAAGGCTCCTAAAAATGGACCATGCATCTAGCAGAGGGAAAACTACTGTTAAAATTGTTTGTCTTATTACAGTGTCTAGGCACTATGACAGAGACCCAGACCATTCTGTGGCTATTGCTGGATTAGGAGTTTCATCAAGTCTGGAAACTGCAAGATTCCTGTGTTATTCAGCTGTGATTGCGCTGACATTTACTTGGACAGTAATTTTGTTTCCTAAGACCTCAGATTTTTCTGTACCCAGCATATATGAGATATAGTGCCAGCACGCTGGAGGAAAAGGAGCAAGAGGGATTTGGGGAGACCAGTGAGAGAGAGAACAATTTCAGGGTACGTCAGTAGAGGGCTGGCCAAGACAGGGCTTGAGTGGGTCCCAGGAACAGAGAAAGAGGTCGCAGGTGGCAGAGAGGATTAGGAGAGGGCAAGTTGCTGGGTTCAGCTGGAAAGAGAGAGGTGTGGTAAAAGAATATTAATAGCGTAACAACGGATTTGAGAGAGGGGAAGAGAGAAAAAGGAAGTAAAGATGGGAAGGGAGCATAGTCTAACAATGATTTAATAATGTCCAACATGAAAGAAAACTGTCTATAATCTTACCTGTTTAATGACAGTGTATTGTAGTAACTGGTCTTATGATCTAAGATAAATAGTAGTCTACACTAGGGGGAAATAAAGGCAAATTTGGAGCAGTATTGATTGGTGACTGACATAACTTTAACAGTTTACAAAACCACAGTAGTTCAGGCTGAATTACTGAAAATGGTAGTAGGATATAGTGCCAATGTGACTAGAAGCAACAAATTGTTTGGTGTAGTCTCACTGGGGAGCATGGTTGTGGCTTTTTACCATACAGGCTTCTAGCATCTGCTCTTCAGCATCATGTCGTTTGAGCTATGCCATAAAATACCAGCAAATTCACCTGCCAGCACAGCTAAATTACATTTTCCGTTGGGACAAGTGCCCTTCTGTAAAAGTTAGTGGCAGGATGAGAAGCACATTGTGTTCAAAGAGACCATTTGGAAGGCAGCAGTACTCACCTGAACCACGGGATCACAGAATCCTTGAGATTACAAGGGACCATCTAGTCAAACAGGACTAGAATCATCTAGTCAATCTACCAGCTCAGAGCAGGGTCAGGTAGAAGGAGATTGCCCAGGACCATGTTCAGTCAAGTTTTGATTATCTCCAAGACTGGAGACTTTACAATCTGTCTGGGCAAACTGTTCAATAGTTTGACTACTCCCACAGCAAAAAAAAAAACCCACCCAACTTTCTTGAGTGTTCAAGTGGAATTTCATGTGTTTCAGTTTGTGCCCATCACCTCTTGTCCTTTCACTGGGTACCACTGAGAGAAGCCTGGCTCCACCCTCTTCTTCATCCTCTTCCACCTCTCTCTCCCATCAGGTACTTGCAGAAATCAGTAAGATCCTTCCTGAGCCTTCTCTTCTCCAGGCTAAACACTCCCAGTTCTCTCAGCCTCTTATTGTATGACAAATGCTCCAGTCCCTTGATCTTTGTGGCCCTTTGCTGAAGGTAGTCCAGTATGTCCACATCCCTTTTGTACTGGGGAGCCCAGACCTGGACCCAGCAGTCCAGATGCATCTCAGCAGCACTGAGCAGAGGAGAAAGTTCACCTCCCTCCACCTGCTGGTGATGCTTTTCCTAATGCAACCCAGGGTGGCCAATGGCATGAAGGTGAGTTGCTGGCAACTTGTTTTCCAGTATGTGACCCCCAGGTCTTTCTCTGTGGAGCTGCTTTCCAGCCCACTGGCTCCCCAGGGGCAGAACTTTGCATTTCCTTTTGCTGAGCTCTGTAAGGTTCTTGTTGGCCCATCTCTCCAGCCCATCCAGGTCTCTCTGAAATGGCAGTAAAACCTTCTGTTGTGTCAGCTGCTTGTTCCAGTGTTCTGTCATCTATCATCTATTGTCCAGATAATTAAAAAGGATGGTAAACAATATTGGATCCAATATTGACCCTGGGTCACACTGCTGGTGACTGGTCTCCGGCTGGACTTTGTGACAGTGATCACAACTCCCTGGGCCTGGCTGTTCATCCACTTTTCAATCCACCTTACTGTCCACTTAAGTTAAACCATATTTTGTCAGTTTGTCTATGATGATGTTTTGGAGGTGGTGTCAAAAGCCTTACTAATGTCGAGGCAAGCAACATCCGCTTCTCTCCCCTCATCCGCCAAGGCAGTCATCTCATTGTAGAAGGTCATCAAGTTGGTTAAGCATCATTTGCCCTGCATAAATCCATGCTGACTACTCCCAGTCACCTTATTGAGCATGGGTTTCACAAAGGTTTCCAGGACTGGTTGCCCCATCACCTCCCCAGGGACTGAGGTGAGGCTGACCAGCCTGTAACTCCCCAGATCCTCCTCTTAAAAGACAGGAGTGATAATTGCTCTCTTCCAGTCCTCAGGAACCTCTCCCAGACACCACAATCTTTTAAAGGTAATGGAGGGTGGCCTTGCAATGGCACGACCCAGCTTCCTCAGCACCATGCAGGTACCCCGAGTCATCCCATGCCCTTTAAGTGCTCCCTAACCTGATCCTGCTCCACCCAGGGTAAGTTTTCCTTGCACCAGACTTTTCCTGTGGTCTTGAGGGCCTGGGACCCTTTTTTTTTTAGTTCCTGTAGTCTCAGGTAAGCTGCAGTGGAAGGAAATGCTTATAGAGACAGCTCAGAGGAGTCAGAGAAGGTTTTTCCTCCTGCAGTTGCTAGTTCCCTCCAAGGAGCTGTGAGCACAGCCAGGGTCATCTGTTTAGCAGCCAGGAAGTGTATTCAGTGTCTTGTATTGTGTGCTTATCCTGAATCATGGAGGCCACGTATCATATAAGCAAGTACAAGGCATTTGTTTTAAATACAAAATTTATTAATGAATTCAATAGTAAAATACCAGCTATTAGTACCCCAAAATAAAACAAGTAACTTGAAAGGCATATGATACAAAAATAAGAATTTACAACAAATAATTTACAAATTCCAAACTAAAGCTGAGTTAATAGGTTTCCCAAGTTAGCTAATGTTACGTTACAAAGCCACAAATGAGGGCTCTCAGCCGAAACTCCTTATGAGGCCAAGACATTTAAGATTGATAACAGCATGATGCTTCATTTACCTTGCAGCGTAAGAAACTCCTGTTGCCAGTGATGTTGAGTTTTGCAAGATACAGCCTGGTCCTTTCTGTCTCTATGGAGATTCCTTCTGCTTTGAAATACTGAGCACCTTATATATGTATAAATGTATAGATGTATAAATGTATAGATGTATATATGTATATATGTATATATGTATATATGTATATATGTATATATGTATATATGTATATACATACATACGTACGTACATACATACATACATACATATCTATATCTCCCCTTCAAACAAATGGTCAATGCTTTTCCTGGGCAATTTCAGCCTAAGTGGTGTACTATTAGGGATCGCTGACATACATCTTCTTCCAGCTTTCCCCACTTTACAGATGCAGGGGCTTACCCACTGCCTGTCTCAGATGTTCTGACAGATATTGCTCTTTCTGGGGTTCCTTGGCAGTCTGTATCCTGTTGGTAACTGTTTTCTTGTGTGGATGGCTGAGAATTAGACTCCTCTCTGGGGTCTGCGTCTTGGTCACCTGTTTGCTGCTGCAGTAGCTGCTGCGCAGATGATTCGTATGGTGGTGCCTGTTCCTGGTCAGTTTCACTGATGAACTCAGCACTGCTTTCACTATACGGAGGTGGAGGGATGTTGATGACTTCTTGCTGTTTTAGTGTGGAGGCAACTGGCAGTGAGGAGGTCTGTTTTTCAGGATCTGTGCTGTCTTCATAGGAGGGGGGATAGAAGTCAGACCTGAAAAAAGCAAACCAAAAAGAAACACATCCTGGTGAAATGTGATTTATCTCAAGAGAGCTTGGTTAGGTGCTTTGTCTGTTACGTTTCCAAAGTCTAGATCAGGCCTAAACTGCAAATGGAAACTTAACTAGGTTTAGATCAATGGAATATATTAGTATGAAACAGCTGGCATATCTGGGATGATTACCTGTGTCTTTCTACAAAATGTTTTATTAAAACACTGCATTCTAAAAAGGTGAGTTTTCCCCATGAGAGGTTCCACCCATGGCATACAAACACTTGTGCTTGTGAGTATTTCAACAAGAGCCCAAGAGAAGTTTGATTTGGAAGAAGAAAGACATCACTGTTCAAAGTAGGTTAAATTAGTGAGTTGTTTGTTATTACAATAATCATTGTTTTCCACAGTTTTGAAATCCATTTTGCATGTTTCTGCTCATCTAACCAAAATTTGCTAAGTGTTATTGTTACAGTATCTTTAGAGCACCCAGTATCAGTGTTTCTGGTGTGGTTTCCACAACAGTCTGGGAAAAGTAATTCATATCCAGTGACCCTGTTAAAGACTTTTGTCAGGCCTAGTGCCAATCAGTTTAAGAAACTCTTTCTCTCAAAGTGTCAGAGTTTGCTCAGACATAGAAGGTACGATTACACAAGAAAACTTTAGCAGGAACCATATAGCTAGCTGAAGCTCCTTACATACCTCATTGTTAATAATATGGGCATCTATCCCACAGCAGCACATCTGGAATTGTCTTTTGGGATGGAACTAATGATGCTCCTGCAGGAGCTCCTTGAAGTCGGTGTTGCTGTACCTGCTGCCTCCATGCATGACTTTGGACCGCTCTGTGCAACATGCTACATTTCCTGTACTATACCTTGCCTTATGTACTGTTTGCACAAATTGCTGTTCGGACATTGCTGCTTGCTTTAGAAAATCAAATTTCAGATTACAGTTCTCTCCATAGAAATATAATAGAACGGCTACATATTTTTTTATTTTCTAAAGACCTTGTATTACTTTCTTCTCACAGCATATTTACAAAACAGCATCCCTCCCTCCCAGTTCGTCAGCAGCAGTCTGCAACACATACCTGTCTATAGTGCTGACATGTAGCTCTCCATGGCTGGGGTTTCGAATAAAGATACTGCTGAGGCATCTGAATTTCAAGGCTTCATGGAAAGTGCTCCAGAAAATGCCAGTCAAAATGAGAAAGAAACCCAAAGTTAACAGGCAATAGAACACCAGCTCGCTATTTCCACATCTGCATGTATAGGAACTCGTGGAAATGCAAAGGACTCCCAGACAAATAGTGGAGAAACCAAGTAAGAGCATAAAAAGCCGAATGAAGGTAAAACCAATTTTCGGCATCTTTCCAAGCAGACACAGCACTTGGTTCCTGTCTGCTGTTTGTTTGCTGGCTCTCTCAGCTCTGCTGCTCATCTTCATGCATTGGTACTTTATACACTTGAGGATCAATTGGCCTTTGGACAATTAAGAGAAGCAGGCAGTTTTAAGATACTCATTAACTCTTTGAGATACTCATAATCTCTTTTGAGATTAATTTGTAATCTTAAACTTACTTTAAGGAAGGAAGCAGAGACTTCCTGCGTCATTCCTTTGCCACCGTAATCTCTGGAGTACATACTGAACTGCTGCATTTGCTGCATGTTACAATTTGCAATGGTTTACACAGTACTAGTTTATGAATGAGACCTGTATTTGTTTGTCTTTAAAAAAAAAACAAATAACAAAACCACTATTCATAACTCCCTATTAAAAATTTGAAGGGAAAATGTACTTCTTTCTTAATCATGAATTTTCATTTATTATTGGATTTTGGTCTCCTGTCTCTGACACATTATTAAACTGCCTTGATATTTTTAATCATCCTTTGAAAAAGGATAGACTTCTAGCTTGCTATGTGTGCAATCAATGGATTTAGTATATAAAATGAAAGAACTCAAGATTGCAGAATGTCGAAAAGGACATAGGCATACAAGAAATCTCTTACTTTGTTTGCAGGTTCAATTGTACTCCGACTCCTTTAGTGATACTCTCTTCTCTCTTCCAGCAATTTTTATTGAGTGATTTTCAAAAGGGTCAGTGCTCAAGGCTAGCACCTTGAGCCTATACTCACCTATACTCACCTATACTCAGTTTTCCAAATATACTTAAGACATCTGAAATTCAGAGATGCTTGCTGCCAATAGATTTTAGGCCTAAATATTGCTACCTTTGATACAAAAAATAATCTTTAGAATTAGCCTATGGATCTTCTCTTGAAGAGTATACCCACTAGTTTTCTATAGAATGTAGCAAACTTCATAATCAGAACTTGTCTATAAATGCTACCTTATTTGGAACATTACTGATTATACCTCTTAATATTTTCAGTAATGGAGTAATTAATTAGCCCTTGCCTAAGTTTGGTGTAAAATTTCTGTTGCACAGTGAGCAAATCAGAACAGGAGACTGTTAAAAAAATAGGCTCAGGCTCAAATCTTTGATGTAATAATGACTTTATTGCAGGTATGCAAAAAATTGGGTGATATTTAATGAGGTTGGTTACGTATGGGTAACCACACATAACAAATGATTATGAGAATTTTCTGCCATGTCTTATCAGAAGTTTTCTTCCTACCTACTGTGGACTCTATTTCACTACACACAGTCTGGGGGAGCTGTAGGACTTCTGCAGTCAGTGCGATAAAACCTTCTAATATACTGCTTCAGTCTAGATGCTTAGGTCATTTATGCAAATCCTGAGAAAGGGAATCACATGTGATGGGACGAGGATGGTTCTAGCTCTTCCTGCAGTAAGCCTTCTCTGCTGGGCTGGAGGGGGAAGCTCTTTGCAGGCATTTTCAATAGAGCACTTGAGCCTTGTATCTTCAGCTTAGAGGAGACAGTTCTGATGTCTGACTGGACAGGATTCCTGAAAGTACTGGGTCTCCTGTCTTACCCTGTCCTGGGCTGTACCTGTGTGAGCTGTGTGTCTTGTAAAACAATATAATCATTAGATATAATTTTTCTAAGGTGGGCCAATTTTTTTTCATAGCAAAAGTGAATATACAGCAAGACCAGCTGCTGCCCTTCCTAAGGAAGGCATTCAGGTAAGAAGTGATTTGGGGTAGTCTTCATTTCAGAGAAAAACCCTGCCAAAGTTGAAATAGTACTGTTCTCTTAGCCCTCGGTCACAGCCACCTAGGCAGCACCGAGAAAGCCTGGCACCACTTCATGTGGAGGTAAGAGTGGGAGTGAGCGACGGCTGATCTGTGGCTGATACAATAAACTAGGTGATAAAAGTCAAGTGCTTGCCACTCTGCAATTCCTTCTTGCAATTCCTTCAGGTCATATTTCCTTCAATCCACCTTTTCATTTATCAAAAGTCACCTATTTATTTATTCTGATCTCAGTATTTGAAACTCACGTTCACATGTAGTTTCCTGTGCTGTATTTGCCCTGTTTGATTACAAGAAGGAAATCATCTTACCAGTAACTTACTAGGCTGTCAATACTCTTGTGATTCTCTGGCATGAGGACATCACAGACTGCTGTCTCAGGGTCATTATACACAATAGCAATTCACAGACATACTTAAATATACCAAATCTCCAGGTGCATTGGATGCACAAAACTGTCACGCATGTTCCACTTAGATGTCTCGAACACTTCAACCCTCACAGCCTGTACAATGGCAAATCTCTCCTCAATAAATTTTTGTATATTGTAGCTGGGGAAGCAGCTGATAGTTACACGCTTACCTCTATGGTTTGGGCTACCTGCTCACAGAAAGTGTGCTAATACTTTTGGGAAATACATTGTCTTTCCTGCTCATGAATTAAGAGAAACAAAATTGCTCAGCAGCGTTCCCCTTGGGAGCCCCTGGCTTGTTCAGTGGGACTGCTACAAGGTTCCAGTCCTGGATAGCGCATTTTGGATAGTCATAGCAACCTGATTCTCAGTGCTGCATGTTCCACTCCTCCATGTCCCTGGAAGGCCAAGGCAAGTTCCCGTTTTCACTCCAGGAATGTACTTTTCCCATCTAGCCATCACAGGTCTAGGACTGTGTAACAGCACTGGTCAGGACCTCTCCTCCTGCTATGTATCTGCTGGCCTGCTCAACAGGGGTGTCATCTGCATGTAAAAACCTGCATCAGCCATGCAAAGCACTGTGCTGACTTCCCCTCACACAGAGCTACAGCTGAAAAGCTTGTCACTGGATCCTGAGCCCTGCATCTTCTCCTGTTGAGAAAGCAATACTTTGATTGATGCCTACAGTGACTGTGCACTTCCAGGCTGTATCTGGCCTCTGTCACCATGGAAGAAAGGCTTCAGCATTCACCCCAGGCTGCGTATCAGGTAAGTTTAACACATTCCTGGACTACCACACTTTTTGCCTGGGAAAGGGCAATTTGACTATCCTCCACCCTGCAGTGAAGCCGTTTGCAGAGAGGCTCAGGCGGCTGCAGCACTGACGGCACAGGGTGCTTCCCCAGCAGCCCAGCTGCTGCACAGGAGTCTGGCGTGGGTGCAGAGCAGGGTGTTATTTCTCAGTGTGACCAATTTTACTGCACCCTTCACAGAGGAGGTTGAGGGCGGATAACCCAGTGAAACTTCATGTTGAGTTAATGCTGCAGGTAAGACTGCTGCATCGTTCAGCATTTTAGCAGAGTATAGATACACAGAGGAACTGAACCTGTTTATTTGTCTAAGGAATTCAGCATTGTGTGCTAGTGTGGTCTGTACTATTTCTTATGGAATAATAATAAAAAAAGATTATCTTGAAATTTGGACTATAGAATGCATCTTAACTGAATGCCAAGTTAATTTTCTGGTCCTTATTATAAGAAAAAACTCCTCTGTACATGATGTACATTCATGTACTCTGAATCTTGTACATGCATATTTTGTAATGAGCTATAAAATTTTTATCTTTGTGGCATGCAAGTTTACAGTCCATCTTGTTCACAGTGAGCTCTCCTGTACTATGTTTCCTTCTTAGAAAAATGGGAGTGAATGTTGTGTATCGGTACGTTTAATCGGTTTTAGGTTTTTTTATAATGAAGGCTCCCTACAGAGAAGATGAATTCTGCTCTTGCCATCCCACAGTAAAGACTCAGCTCCATGTGACGGCAGTACTGCTTTGAAGCATGGCTGTAAGTGTGACAAGTTCATTTGCCATGTGCTCTCCGTTCATGTGTCTACACTGCAGGCAGGTTTTGGGCTGCTTTCATAGGGATGCCTACCATAGGGATAACCCTCCACGGTGTAAGTGTGCACATTTTCTGGAGGATGTGTTCCAGTAGCCCTTGAGGATGAGCCAGGATGGATATACAGAGGTATGTATGATAAATTTGTATCTATACATTACATATGCATACATACAGGCATTTACACAGAAGGGAAATAGGCATACGTAGATCATAGAATCACAGAATCATAAAATGGTTTGGGTTGGAAGATACCTTAATGATCATCTAGTCCCAGCTCCCCCTGCCAAGTGCAGGGACACCTTCCACTAGCCCAGGTTTCTCAAAGCCCCATCCAGCCTGGCCTTGAGCACTTCCAGGGATGGGGCATCCACAGCTTCCCTGGGCAGCCTGTTCCAGTGACTCGCCACTCTCACAGTAAAGAATTTATCCCTAGTATCTAATCTAAATCTGCCTTCTAGTTTAAAACCATTAGCCCTTATCCTAATAATAACTGCTGCTCTCTGAGGTCTATCATCTCACTTATTCCCTCTGTCTCGCCAAGATAAGGCAACACTGAAGAAGATCAGTGTCAGACAGGTGTCAGGATAGATTCAACAAAGGTTTTACATGTCTAGGCACTAGGTGTTTCCATCCATAACCCTGGGGCAGCGAGCATAGGAAGCTGACATTAAGCATCTGCATGCTCTGTGCAGTCCAGGAGATCAGCACCTCTGACTGGGACCCAGGGTGGCCCCAAAGTGTGTCCTTGAGCTCCCAGAAGAGGCAGTGGGAGGCCATACATCTCTTAGCAAGCAAGTTTCCTAGATGTAAGGCTACCACAAAGCTATGCTGGGTTCTGAATACTGCTCACAGGTTTCTCCCCAGCTGCTTAACCTGGGGCCGATGGGTATTACAACGTGCAGCTCACACCTCCCTATACTGCTTAGTATGGTTCAAGCTGCAAAATACACCAAAAATTCAGCTGCAAAAGCATTGGATGTCTACAGCAAACAGATGCCTTCCCTTAAAAGAACTGCTCCACTGGAGAAGGCATAAAGTGGAGCAAATTCCCACTATGATGAGAAAGCATTTAGCACATGTGCAGAAGCAGGTTTGTCAGGGACTGGGGGATCATAGAAGACTGTTGCCTTAGCCAATGGTTTCACAAAATTCAAGTTTTTAAAGGAAGTGTCCCAGCTGTGACAGAAAAAAGCGGTGACCAGGAGGGGTAAAGCCATGTGTGGAGGCTAGGAGTTTGTGCAGGGAGGATGGGAGTGGAGGCTGGGGGCACAAGAAACAGGGGGGGCCCAGCAGAACCCCTCAGAGCCACTGCCAAGTCAGCGAAGCTGGGTGCCTGCTCACCAGCAACAGCTGCTCTTCCAGAAAAGTAACTACAAAGGTGTAAGCACGTGACAGAAGCACAGTAAAATGAACTCTTTAAACAGGTATATAATTCACATCTGTCTTGCCTAATATGAAGTCGACCAGTTCATCTCCCTGCTACCGCAGAACTGTCTCCCAAATTGCCTTTGCTTTGTGCTTTGTTGTTCCAAATATTCATAAATGCTCTTCCTGCAATTTGTTTTCTCCATAGGCTAACAGATCCAACTCAATCTACAACAACTTGTTTCCTGTGTAATTTGTACTTTCTCCCTATCAGTTAAACACAGTCTACTTTACAAAATATTTTTTTTTATTTCTGCTTTTTTCATCTTTCATGTCTTACAGGCTACCCACAGACATAAATAGAAATATTGAGTTATTCATGACTACTATCCAGGTAATTATTGTTATTCACTCCTTCTGTAGTACTTGTCCTTCTGCTACCACACTATTTACTGAAGTTATTATGTTGATGAAAACACCTTTTACTTCCCATTTTCTGTTTATCAATCTGTACTCATTGAACTGTGTTTTTAATTTTATAGCTGTAACATATCAGCATCACATCTGTGGTGTTGCAGGCTGAGTTAATTGCTACAGGAAAAGCTGGACAGGAAATTATATTCTGGCTATGAGAAAAAAAGGAAGGATTCAGACACATTTGCTTTCTATACTAGGAAAAAACATAAAAAGAGAGATTCTGAAAAATCTTTAATGAATAATTTACAAAGATTAAATAATCTTTATATCGCTCAGAAGAATCAAAAGCCAGTGACTAGGCTACCCCTCACAATGGGGGGAAGACCTGGCTTGCACGATAAACTTCATCTTTGGAAAAATAAATTCATTTTCTATCCCAGAGGGCTCTTTAGTAACTCTAAAAAAACTGGAGGAGCAAGTAAGAGCTGTCAGTGGCAGCCACTGGCTCCACAGCATGGTGAAGACAGAACGTGCACCTCTTGGGAGGGAGCAGGCTTACAGTGCGACTGCAGGGTGTGGAGTGAACAGAGGGCTGCTCAACACTGCATGAAAGCTGTGGATGGAGAGCTGACTGGGGAATGAGGCATTAGTCCTGTGTGGTGCTGTGGGAGAAGAAGAGGTAAAGGAGCTGCTTTTATGGGAAGCTGTATATCTGCCAGTTGTTTCACATTTGCAGGTCTTCCCGGTTTTGCAAGTCACAGAAGTTTTGTGTTTTCTGTAAGGGGTTAGTTAAGTCTGACAACAGACTATGGGTATCTTACCCTTGAGAACAGTGCTTCAGATAACTGCTTCTCTCATAGCAGGTATATAAAGGAAAACAAGAGGAGATGAGAAGCTGAAATAGCCCCATAATGCTGTTTGATTTTCAGGGCTCCATTATTTTTCTTATTTTCTGTCACCTAAGATATTCTGTAATGTTGTTCTTGGCCTTTTTCAACTCCCCTAACACTGTGCAGCTAGACTGTTCTATTGGCAGTGAGTGTCTTGGACTGCATCAGGCTGGATGCACAGATTTCCTGTTTCTCTTACAAAACAGGAAGAAAGTTGCTTCTGATGAGGATCAGGTGGGAAAAGGGAATAGCTAACACGGTGTGAATGTTGCTGAGTAGAACTGGCTGCAGACCAAGGTCAAAAGGTAGCAGTCCAGACGCACAAAAAGCACTTCTTAGGAAGTCTGACTGAAGATGAACTTAACGGATGTTCCACTGGATGATTTGATGACTGTGATTGTTTCGCAATTTGCATTTCACTTGGAAAGGTCATTGCTTATCCTGTATCCTGTTGAAACCTGTAAAGCAGTTTTCTCACAAACCAGTTGCTAGAATTATGCTACTCAAAAAGAAATTCATGACATCATATAAATTTTTACAAAAGTTGTGAAACACAAACATGTTTAAAAAATACCAATAAAATGGAAAAATTAAACAACCATAAAATAAAAAAAAAAAGACAATTTCATGGAAATATGAAAGAAGTATGAGTACCAGCTGCATATCATATGATAGTACATGAGACAAGATAATGTCATATTATAGGTCACATGTGCTGCTGTTACTAAAAAGTGCTATTTTACCAGAAATTTCAAGATTATCTGTTTTGCTTTATTCTGAAACGTATTGTACTCTAATGAAATGAAAACTCAGCATTTAAACCTCTTTTGTTTTTCTCTTCTCTCACCTTCTAGCACCCTTAGCTGACATGATCTATTGGTAATAAATGACTCAACGAATATTGTACATTGTTGTCAATAATTCAGTGTAGCTTTACTAATGAGTCTCTCTTTAGCAAGTCTAGTATTCATTAAAAATATGCACTTGAGAGCATAGGAAATTAAGTTCCGCAGATATAGTCTCTTCTCCATATCATACCTGATTTAATTACAATGGTTTTGAGAGCACAGGAGAGTTTAAGAGTGAATGAGAATAGAAGCAATACATCAAAATAGTATTTCATAGATCAGTTCCCAGCCAGTGAGTTTGATGATGCCTATGGAAACCTAGATGTGTGAACACAGCAAGGACTACTCTTTGTCTTTGAAGACATGGTGGTGTTATGAGGTCTAGCTGCTATTTATGAATGAATGATTGACCTACATAAAGGAAACCGAGTTCAATTTTTCAAAATTTTTTTCAAAAAGCAAATACCTGAAAGAAGCAGGGATGAAATGATTTGATTGAAAATAGTAAGTTACAGGATTTTTACTGGAAAATTTCCCTGAACAGTTGAGAATAGTCTACCCCAGAACCAGGTAGAATAAACAAGCAATAAATATTAATACTTAAAATAAGAAGTTAGATACTAAGTTTTAAAATCACTGAGAAAAAATTTAGTTTTAACAAATATTTAGATTTGCTTTTTGTTAACTCACACATCCATGTTTTCCAGGTATTCTTTCTGTTATAATTTTATTTGCTAAGCAATTAAATACAGTAATTGTGATAACAATTCAATACTTTAGGGTGATGTGGAATGTCTAGAAAAATGTCAGAAAAAATCACACACAAAATTAGGCAGCTCCCTAATGAATATGGAATTACCTTTGGCCTATATGGCTGTTAATAAATCTATCAGAACTTGTATATTAAAAAAAAATAAATGCAATGAACATGAGGGATTCTCAGCAGATGTGACAACTTCCTTTCTTTTGATTTCCTTCTGTCAAAAACAGAGTGCTAACTCCCTGTGTCAAAAAAGATATCACTAGACTTTCTTTTTTCTGTCTGCAAGAAGTTATAAAGGAAAGCTCTACCTGTTAAAATACAGGCATGCTGTATTTTTCTCATACTCAAATCTTTAAAAATAACACATCTAATGTGATATCCAAAAGCCTGGGAAAGCTGTGAACCACATATGCATTCCTATCAAACCAGACATTATGGTTCTTTCTGTAGGATTGAAGGTTAAAAATTGTCAAGACTACAGTAAAAGCGAAAGCTTTTAAAATGAAAATGAAAATGAAAATAATAATAATAGTAATAATAATAAATCACCAAACAAAAGGCTTTTCAATTTACTTGCCTAGGCATAAGAATTAGAGCCATAGGTAAAACAGTGTGACTGCCTTAGCTGTGCAGTGTGAATTACAGGGTACGTAGGGCGGTTATCTCCATTTTGCTCTTTACCAACTGTTTACTACACAGTGGTGCCTCAAGGACAGTTGTATCTGCATGTCTTCGGAGCAGGAAACAATTTTACAGCATTGCTTAGCAAGCATGGGTAACTTTGACGCTGTTGAATAAGGATCCTCTGTACAGGAGACAAGTTCCTTTTTCTTCATCAAGCATCGAAAGCATAGATCATGTGCCAACCGAAGTGTTCATCTTACAGAAGGTTTTGTAATCCACCATTACACACACAAGGATTTTGGCAGACTTCTACTGATAAATTAGTATACAATCACCAATTAGTTAGAAAGTGATGCTATTGTATGTAATTAACTGATTGCATTGTTTAATGATACTGCGAAACATCTTGGGAAAAATTATACTGAGGGAGAAAGTGTAAAAGCAGTATTTTTCATTCAAAGTTTATATGTCAGTTTTTAAAAAAAATTTCTTTTCACTCCCTCTACATACTTTGTTCATACAGAAGACAATTGTACTAAGATCAAGCTTCTTTGCTTTTTTAATTGAGACTTAAGGGTGAAATATGTTTTTGTGCAAGGAATCAAAGCAAGACATATACTTTCTATAGATTCAAATAAGCATGCTGACATATGATGTTGCCCATATGAACTGTGCTGCCCTCCTCTAGGACAGGTGTGGACTAGCCTGGGCACTTGTTTGACCTGTCTTTATTTTCATGGTGAGGAAGGCGCTGAAGCACAGTCCTGTTGGCACTGATGCCTGTTTGCCAGCGGCAGCAGGAGCAAAGCCAGGTCTTCAGACCTGGCTGTGTGGCTTTAGCAGCCTTGTCAAAAGTAGATTAAAAATGAACTTTGAAGGAACTGCTGCACTGGTTCCAGCAAAGCACAAAAAGATTACAGCTAGCTGTTCAACTGTGCTGAGAGGTTTAATATTAAAACAGAGAGTTCCCATTTTTTTCAAATATGGTTAAATATTATAATGTAATTAGATTGAACCTCCTGAAACTCTTCTTATTTGACGTCATTCCAGTAGACTGGCTAAGCTCTGCAATCAAATATCAGATGTTAACAGATAGATAGAATTTAATTGTTATAGGTGTACCTTTTCAGAACTTGAATTGGGAAAGATGCAAAAGCCCTGCTGACAGACTCCTGTGACAGAATTTTGCACAAAACCAACAAATTGTTCTAGGTAGCAAAGCTTTCAAATAATTTTTAACAATTATTTTCATGAGTGAATATGGTGTCAGAAATGATAAATATCTGCATTTGTTTCTGTAACTGCAGTGTGTGGTTTGATACATGCTTTTGTTTGCAATGGTTTACCCATCTCTGAATTGAACTAAATGAGTTATTCCAAACTTAAGGAAGCCTCAACGGTCTGCCATTCATTCAGTCAAGTTTATAAACAAGCAGGTTTTCAGCACTTACAGCAGACTTGATTTGCCAAAGGAAATGAGGGAGGTGGAAATCACAAGGAAATAAAAAGTCAAAAGAAAATTTTTTTACAAAAAGAAAGAAGTATGTGCAGCGGCCTAAGCAGCTATTATGCAGTGGCTGGGAAAACCCATGGAAAAAAGCTAAAAAAGGTGTAGCCTGTAGCACTGCGTGATTTTTTCATATTTTTGTGCAAATGAACAGGCATGTTTGAGCGAGAATTTGTCAACCATAATCAGCAAAAAAAGAAGAGAGGCCAGAGTACTATGGAGAGTCTAACAAGGGGAGGTTAGAGCTAAAGGTCTGCATTTTGGTGAGTGGACCTAGAAACATCAGCAGAGCATCAACAAAGTCCTAGTGTTCTTCAGTTTTCAGTTCAGAAACCAGAACTGCTGATCCTGGCAGGCAGTGCCTACACAACACTGCTCATTAATGCACAAAGCAAGGAGGCCTGCACCTAGGTGGCTGCTGTATGGGAAAATGGAGTGCAGGAGATGGATATCTTGATGATTCAAGGAGAAATGTCTGTTAGGGCTGCAAGATCTGAAATGCACCACCAGCAGGTGCATGCAAAGGTTGATATCCAAGTGCAAAAGCTGACTAACTTCACGTCTGCGGGAAGGATCTCCATTCTCCTTGCAGGCTGATACAGGCTGTACTGGCACTGCTTGTCATTGTTTGAAGATCCCCTCCCATATATGACACAGGAATATCTCCAGCTGCACAGAATGCATGTGCAAACTCTGCCGCCCTTGTAGATCACCAGCCTTACACTTGGAGAAGACTAATGGGTACTTTCCACCTCAGAAGAAGCAGTGGGGCTCTTTTGAAGTCACTGGCTGAGCCCCTCCAACAGGTGCAGAGAAGCAGAATGAACACTATTTCTAGTCAAGAAGATGATACAGACTGATCTATACATTCCTAAGGTACAACCTGGTCTGAAACAACATGGAGGTCCAAATGCATCAACTGTTCCTCTTGCTTTCAGTTTGGCCTTGATGGCTTCATAAAGGAGGTAGAGACCATGCTTGTGGTCCAGCACCACACTGCTTACCCCTTGCTGGGATCTATAGCCACAGTGGGAGAGGTATCAAAGGCTACCTTTATTCTTTGGGCAGTAAATTTTAAGATTTTAAACAGTACAGTTGATGGGGCTGGTACTGGAAACCCTGAGAAGAACCAAAGCTGGTGGTGATGCTGGAGGCAGAGTCAGTGCTAGTGAGGCCATAGGATATAACACAGATTTTTGGTTTGGACAGATCTTTAAGGTATTTGATGCTGATCTGGTGGATGATACAAAGACACTCAAAAAGAAGCTAAGAAAGCCACTGCTTTTGATTGAAAACACAAGGAAGGGAAATCACAAGAAAAAAGCAGCAAGTTAACAGAAAATTGGAAAAAAGTGGGAATAAAGGAAAAGGAACTTATCTTTTGAAAACAGCTCAACCAAAAGCAAAGCCTGGGTGAGTCAAAAAACAACTCCACCTTGAATGTATATGACTTGAGAGGAACTGAAGAGTAAATGTGAAGTTATCAAATATGCTCTTGGCAGTGAGCAGAAGAGGCAGGGAATGTATGTTGTACCGGACTGATTCAAGCTCCCAGGGACCAAAAGGACTACACAGAGAAAGAGAAACTCTTCACAGGGAACATTTATGGCTTCACAAGAGGGAAGAGAATAAATCTGCAGTACTGCTGATAACAATCATGGCTCAGTGATGCAACTGTAATACAGTCAGATACGGCCATAGGAGGCATCAGGAAAGATCTCTTCCACAAGCATGGAAAATTGTTGATATCCATGTTCAAAGGCAATAATGCCATGCACAAGTTACATTATCCTGGTTGAGGATCCTTTGAGCTTGCAGCAGATGCACAGAAGCACTATTAAGTAAACAGGTGAATAAACAGCCCATTGTATGGGAAGCAACTGAAAGTGCTGGACATGTTGTACCCAGCAAAATGAAAGCTGAGAGGCGATATGGTTGCTGTCAACAAACACATTCGAAAGTGAACACCAAGGGGAGGAAAAAAGAACTATTAAAATCATTAGCAATGGAAGCACAAGAAAAAAGTATAGCCAGGAAGAAACTTAGGCTGGAAATGAGTAGGCTTAGAAGAGGGAAATTCTTGATTCACTTCACAATCAGGAGAGAAAAAATGTTAGAGCTATTAGAACAGCTTAATTGCAAGGGACTAAAAGCCAGTGCGTGCACATCCACGGTAATTAGTTTCCCTGTCCTGTATTCCCAAGACATTTTGTATAAACAGGCTTCCAAAAAAGGTGGATATAAACCCAGTAAGGATTATGAAGTTCACTTGTTGATAATAACAGATGAACCTGAACCACAGTTTACAGTCTTGTGAACTCATATGGCATACTCTAACTAAAACAGTGGTGTTGTCTTTGAGAGAAATAAAGTCTGTCTTCCTCTCCTTCCCAGCATGTTGCCTCCAAAGCGGGAAGGCATAAAAAGCTTTTCAGAGGTATTTTACATGCAAAGTTTAAAGCGAACCTGGTCTCCAATTCACTGTGTCAACAATTTAATTAACTTCTGTTGTTGATAGTTTGTTCTCTGCAGCCAGTAGCCATAGACCTGCAGGACACCACACGCTAGCTTGATGACTAAAGCTTTGTATTCCCTGCTAACTCATTAGAAGCTGCCTCCCCAGCTCCCTCTTTCCAGATGGTAATCCCAGCCAGCACCCATGTCTACCACTGATCACTATTGCTGTTTACCTGATCCATGCTAGTTCTCATAAGAAGGATGTCCCACGCTCCTGGTATCTGTTGCCTTTACTATCACATCCTAGTCATTGAATCCATTCATTTGCCTGAAGCATACCGAAAGCTATTAAAGGACAACTTCAGAAGTTTCTCCTCTGAAAATGCAGCAGTTGGGCACTGTCTTTATATTTTCCTTACTGCATGTAGCCAGAACCAGTTCTTGTGTCCAGACTTAGCCTCTAGATTTTTCAGTGACATGCATCCTTCAAAACCTTCAATATTCTGACTGTGAAGAAGCAGCAGAATTGAAGTCTTGTGTATTCTCCTCAGCTGCTATTAAACACTGTGCGGAAGAAATTTAGCTTTCCAGAAAAATGCTATAGCTCTTCAGTCAGCACAAACCACTACCCAAGGGATTATGTGCCTATCACCCAGCTCAGAGCCACTGCCCTCTGTCTTCCCCAACCCCTTTTTCCCTCCCTTCCTGTTTTATCTAGCACTCATGTTCAAATGGGCACAGTGGAAATCAGAGAGGGGAACTATTTTTTTTTTTTTCTCCTTTTCCTCTGATCTGGTTCACCTGGCAGCTGCTCAGCTCCTGGACCCAATTGAAGGAGCAGCTAGAAATAGGCAGCTGGGGCAGAAAAAAGGGCAGAACTTCATCTTTTGGCACCTGTGTAGTTGTTGATTGTGCACCCACAGGAGAAACATTTCATACCTTCATTCTGGGTAGGGTTTTTCATTTCTCAGGCAGAAGTGCTGCTGTCTATCTCTCATTCTCACTTAATTTCTTTTCCACCCCTGTTCTTTATCAACATCTTCTCCCAGCATTTCCTACCTCTTAACCAATCCTTTTTGCAAAGCCAACTTCTATCTTTATTGCTGCTGCCTTGCTATTTGAAACCAGCAATGTTTCAAGTTTAACAGCAATAAAGTGTCCAGCCATTATAAAACAGGTATGAATGAAGTTGAATGAGTCTAGATAAGGATAACTCAAATAGCTATAGCTGGAGCATGTGATGTATGAGAAAAGTCTAGGGGAGGAGTGCTTGTTCAGCCCAGTGAGAGCAGGATGAGGTGGGGAAACTAAAGCAGTCTTCCACCACCTAGAGGGAGCTGAGTGAGAAGAGAGTGCCAAACTTCTCTCTGAAGTAGAACAGTAGAAGGATAAAAGTGAACAGGTAAAAGTTGCAATAAGGAAGCATGGAAATGGGGCAACTCTGGGACAGAGGCTGTGCAGTCTCTGCCATTTCAGATTTTCAAAATCTGACAACTTGACTGAGTTTTGCAGTTAGCTCTGCCTGGAGCAGAAGCCTGGGTTAGGTGACTTCCACAGGTGCCTTCTGATCTAAGTCCTTCCTTTCTTTGGAATTGCCCAGATGGCAGAAGTCTAGTACCTATTACTTCAAATGTAATTGCTAGTATTTATCATGGCAACCATGAGATACAACACGACATTTAATACATATTACTCTGCTTTCTAGCAGCAAGCTCTTCTCTAACAGCATGCTATCGTTTACCATAAGGATTTTGTCATGAGGACTGATGCTTATTGGTACAGAAGGTAGCTGGCTATATTTTTCCAAATTTGTGGATCTCACAGAATGTCACCTTTCATCTGTTTGAAATCATGTAACTTAAGAGACTGCTGTCCACTTTCATTGCTGAATCATTTAAATGAATCTTAGACGTTACCTACTATATGTTGTGTAACCTCTCCATTAGTATCAAGCAGTATGTATAAGTAAGTTGATTACTTTTAAGATGATCAGCTAGTTTATTGTAAGACACCTCAATCTGGAAACACTGCAGACTATCCCTCCTTTATACTGTGTTACTTAGTGAAGATAGCTAAGTTTTAGAGAGAGTATCCAGTACTTTTATTTTTTCAACATTTTTCACAATCTTCCACTTTTCTAGTTGACTCCATCCTGTCTGTTTGCAATTCGCTTTCCTGAACTCTACAGGTCCTGTTCATGCTTACTGAAAAAGGGAATGCTGCTTCCCTTTAACTCTTGACTCTGCTTATTGCCAAAAGTTGGTATGGTCTCCTGTTCCCGACTTACCTTTCAGTACTTCCTTCCTTTGCAGCTTCCTTTGCCTTCAGCTTCATTTAATCTCATTTTCTGATGATAAATTTATTCTGGATCATTTCCTCTGGAAATGCTGAGGTCAGGAAAGACTATCTGCAGATTATCAGTGTAATGAAAAGTATGACAGAGAATGTGCTTTTACAAGGAAGTGCACCTACAATCTTTATGGCATTTAGCTGTCAGAAACTTCTCTTTTCTTTCAGTTCTCAGCTACAAAACACTTCAACTTGTAAAGAGTTCTTCTCTGATAAGCAGCATTTTATATCTGCTATTATTCTTCAGACTTGTGATGTGCAGCAAATTATAATGTTTTGCAGAAAACAAGCATTTTGGAGAAATCAAACAAGAGCTCTTTAAAATTATTTGTTATCCTTAAATGCAGCATGTCTGCACGTACACTGGAAAAGTCCTATACAGATCTTAGCTTGGGAGGAAGGTAGGGAAGAGTATAAGATCTTATTAAAATTTTGGCTTTTTAATAGCATATCACTCCCTCAAATCATGTCATTGGTCAATACTTTTGTTCATTGCAGAAAACCAGATCAGTAGCTATCTTCATTATCTAAAGCATACCTGCAAAAGTTTGCTATCATCCAGTAATTTGCTTAGGTTCTTAGGTTCTATGAGCCAGTGGTGTCTAAAATCCTGGTTTGGTGTAAGGACCAATTTGAGAGCAAGATACAGACACAAGTTTGGAAGCCCTCTATCCACAGTGGAAGGAGATCAAACCATTATACTTAAATGCAGAAATACACATAAAACTAACTCAAACACAAAATGCATTAAAACAAATAAATTATTTAGCATTTTTAAAATAGTTAATCCCACCAGACAAGCTTGCCATCATCACAGCCAATTACATAAAAAACCTGCTCATTTTATTGTATGAATTACAAAATCAGAGTGAAAAGGTAAAGCCCTCACTACAGTCTCAGAACTGAAGCTCAACCTAATGCTCTACGTTTTGAGGTCACAGCCAAGTGGCAAATTTGAGAGTTTTTAAAAGTTACTTTTCTATTTCTCCTAGTTCTGGAAACATGAAGGATGTGAAGAAATTAGAGAAACACGTGCTAATAAAATTTTGGCATGCTGAGCACAGTACAAATGCACTAGATCTTGTCAAAAATTGCCAGAGTTTCTTCTATTCTGAGCTATTTAAGACCTCTGAGCAAAAGCGATAGAAGTGTTAAACTTTGAACGAGTAACAGATAGCAGTTGCATTCCAAGTAGAGGAAAAAAAATCTCCTCAAGGAATAAAAAATGCCAAAAAAATTTTAACACAGAGATCTTTGTGATGGAGAAGGTAATATGGATGCTCATTTGGGGGCTGATAACACTTGGGCATTTGGGAATTGAATTGCAAGCTACAAAAACAGTCTGCACTTCAGCCAAGATTTGGGAATACTTTTTTGGCAAAGTATGCCTGTGGTTGCAGAGGCGTCTTGAGGAGTTGCTGCTTCCCATGTCTTTGGCTGCCCATTGCTGCTTTCACCCCGCCATCACCCTCTCCAGCATGCCAGCACACCTATTCATGCAAAAAAGAAACTAATTTGTGAGCTGAGCCAGCTGAAAAATAACTAGTGAAGCAGCTCTGCTGCCAAGTGTGATCGTCTTGGTTTCACAAACAGCTTCCCAATGACAATGCAGCCATAAGCTGCCACCACCACTGATCCGTGGTAGTGGCGGCTTCCCAGGGTCAGTCTGGGGAACGGATGTCACTCAGAATAACCTTTTTTCCTTGAGTGATTTTTCAGCCGAATGAGTTCCCAGCTCTGCCTCTAGCTGACACTGATGGAGCAGGTGGAAATGGCTGGCTGGAGCACAGAGAGGACAGTCGGTCACTGCTCAGACCTAATGCTGGGACACACCGATTGGTTTGCAGGTTTTGCAGGATATCTTCAGAGGAATGAACTGAACTCAGAGAATATGCATCATGTGTGACATTGCTGTTTACTTCATGCTCAAATCATTTTGTAAAATACAGTAGGAGTAGATGGCTGTGGAGAACATATCATGAGCCCGACAGAAATAGATATTCAGATGGTTAGAATACAAGCTGGAAGTCGTCCAAAAATCGTAGAACACATCTGTTAAATCTTATTTATTCTACATCTAGTATCTTAGTGTACAAAGTTGTAGACTTCAAACAGAATGGGCACTGGAATCACCTTAAGAGTGGGCATGTAAAGAAGGAAGTACTTGGGGAGCAACCTTAAAGGGACAACTCTCATGCCCTTTCTGGGGAATCAGAACATTTGGGTGCCTCTCTGAAAAGCCTCTACACTAATGCATGCAGTGTAGGGATAAAAAAGGACTGCTGCTGATGGATAGATGATCTTGAGCAAAGAGATGCTGGGACAGCAAGGAGGAGGAGCTGCCCTTTATGTGAGTGAGGAGCAGGGATGCATGAGGCTCTGTCTTGGGCTGAGTCAGTAACCAATTAAGATCCTATAGGTTAAGCAGGCAGACCAACCTGGGTCATGTTGTAGTGGGTGTCAGCTATAGACCTCCTGATCAAGAACAAGTAGAGGAATTCTTCTTCAGGCATATGCAAGAAGCCTCACATTCACAGGCTCTGGTCCTCTTGGGGGACTTGACTGCCCAGATATCTGCTGAAGGTGCAACAGAGCAGGGTACAAGGAATATATGAGATGCCTGGAGTGAGTCCAGCAAAGGGCCGTGAAGATCATTAAGGAGCTATAGCATCTGTCTTCTGAGGAGAGGCTGAAAGAGGTGGGAGTGTTCATCCTGGAGAAAAGAGGGCTCAGGGGGATCTTACTGATATGTGTGTGTGTGTGTGTATATATATATACAAACATACCTGATGGGAGAGAAAGAAGATGGAGTCCAGCTCTTCTCGGTGGTGCCCAGTGACAAGGCAAAAGGCAATGGGCACAGACTGAAATATGAAATTCCATCTGAACACAGAATAACATGATAAACCCATGAGGGTGATCAAATACTGCCACAGGTTGCCCACAGACCTTGTGAAGCCTCCATCCATGGAGATATTTGAAACTCAGCTGGACACAGTCCTGGACAACCTGCTCTAGCTGATGCTGCTTGGAGCAGGGGGATTGGACAAGATATCTGAGGAGGCCCATCCGACTTGAGTTATGCTGTGAGTCTATGACATGGTTCTTAAGTCCCATGGGTATGATTGTTAAGTTCAGCCCCCAAAGAATGGGAGAACCTGACCTATTGATCCTTGGAGGAAGGGGAGATACTATTTTGCAATTATGGAGCCTGATGGAAACAGACAAAGTCGTCGTATGTCTCTCAAAATGACTGTCTAGCCTCTGTGAAACACCAGTTTAAGAGATGGCTCTTCCAAGTCATCACAGTCCACCTGCTGAAAAAGCAGAGCTGTGAATTATTTTTTAATCATGTAGAAAGTGCATTGGTTTCTATGTTACTCTTTGCAGAATTACAAAGAAGGTCATGCTACAAACATGCAATGATTACCAGTGAGTGAGGAACTTTTGACTATTTGCCTAACAGGGTCTGGATGTGGATCCTCAAAGTCATCTCACAAAGGTTACTTGCTCGTTTAGTTTTTACCAAAAAGCAAAATAAACTAATGTCTGGTTGTTGGAGAGGTGCCTATGAATATTACTTGTCTTTCATTAAAAATCTGCCTTGAACTCAGCACGAATCAAAGTGCTGTACAAGTTTGCACTGAGTCTCTCTAGTTGCTTCTCTTTGTAAGGCAGCTCCTTGAATTAAAGTATTCAAAACCCAGTGAAAATCCCAGAAGCCACAGAAGTGAGCAGGTGGGCTAAATCAGTGGGAAGATAAGACAAAGGAATTTAGAGGACTGCCATTTCACCATGAATACAGTATCACATTCTGCCAATAACACCCTCTTCTCAGAATTTTTATGATTATTACAATACCTTATTTCTCTAAGTCCTTTACTAACTCTGGGTAAGACAAACCATGCTATCAGCACATTGCCTCAGGTTTGGCAACATTTCTAGTAACAAAAGTGCAGAGCTGGCAAGATAAACACACCAGGTGTCCTCAGCGAACCTTCAGGTTCACAGCTGCAGTCCTCACCAACGTGCATCCAGATGTTCTTACACTTTCAGTTCAAACTACTCTGCGGGCAGGTTGTATACCCCAGCTCCTACCGAAAGGAGGTGGCCCTGGATCACAAACCAGCTGGCATGTGCTTTATTGAAGGCTGTGAACGTCTTCTGTAAATGAATATTCCTTGCTATATGTTGGGATTGTTTACTACATATTTTATGAGATAGGTACAAGGGTTACTACTTTTAGAAGGAGGTGCTTTTCTTCTTACCTGCTTTGCTGATTCAGGTCCCTTATCCCTGCATTTTACCTCTTACCTTCCTCCCTCTCTTTCCAGCTCATGTATTTGTATTTCTTCCTTTGTTGTCTTTCCCCTCACTTTTCTGTGAGTTTCATCTGCTCTGCCCTCATCACACAGCAATGACGACTTATGGAGAGAGCTGTGTTTCTGCCACCTCGTTTCCACTGGTTCAAAGCGTGTAGGGGCAGCTGCCACACCAGACCTGCCTGATTCTCATGGTAGAACAGTCCAAACGCACCTGAAAGATACATAGAGCAAAACTGGGGACTGTCCAGCTTTTTGCAGCTCTTACAAGGCTATTGCTTGCCCATCTCTCAACTCTGCAGTGACAAAAGGAGAGAGGTTGCATATCTGTACTGCTCCAGTTGGTTGTGTACCAGGAGTGATAGGGACAGGGCCGTTCCAGTACAGACACACTCAGCATGGGTGCCCCTATCCAATGAGTCTTCATTTTCATACCTCAATTTTAATTCTGCTGTATCCTGTCATTTACAAATTGTTGCTGAATGGAACATTCTCTTTTCAAAGAACATTTGTTACTGTCCTGTTCTGTTTCCTGGGGGAGGGTCAGACCAGAAGAGAAATAATGAAATTTTGTGTCACAGCTTTGATGATTTCCACCTCCCTGCCCCTGCCACATACTCATAACTGTACAATAACAAAGCCAGGCTCTGGACTGTGCAACTTGTCATTTCACTGTGGGAGCTAATTCCTTTGATGTAACTCAAAGGATCTTTAACTTAATGTTAAGGCTCTGATGTGCTCTGTTTCCATATTTATCTGATGAAAGTAAGACATCTTCCAGTGGTAAAGGGAAACCACCATATCAAGTGCAGTCTAATTACTCATCTGTATGCAGGATATATAGCCTTGTAAACCAAGCCCCCTCCCACACCCCTCCCCAACAGACTGTAATTTTAATTAAGATTTTGTTTTTAGCAAGATGGAAATTAAATTAAATGTTCCAGTTCAAGGTAAAAAAGATATTGAGCCATGGCTTTGGAAAAACATGATCATAAGAGTGTTTTATCTTCTGCAGTGAGTGAAATAATTTCAGAATTTTTTTTTTCATGTTTCATAATGTTAATGGAAGTGTATGTCCATTTTAAGGGTTTCAGTGCACTTCCCTAGTTGTCACCTCTTAAATAGCAATCTGAAAAGCTGATAATATTCTTAAGAAAAATAAAAATTACTGATAACCTTTTAGTCTTTTTATCTTCCCTACTATCCTGAAATCCTCCTCTCTCAACCCACATTTCCATACAGTGATGGCACCTTTTCTGCCTGTGCAGTTTCTCACCTGATAACTCTGGCCCCATGTGAGTAGCGTGAGGCACTGCACAAACTGAGCTGAAGTTACCCTTGGGCAGACCAAATACAGGGTAAAAGACCTTAGCTGCATGTAGCACATAACATGATCACAGTCACAGACCTGTATTTATAACCAATAGTCCTAAAATGCAGGTTATCGAAGTTGGAGTTCTTTTCCACACTTACTGTTTGGGATTGCTGAAAAGCACATGCCATGCACAGAAAACAAAGCTGACACTGTTACATTCTACTGCCCAAGAGGAGGGTATTTTTATCTGAGATTGAATCCATGATACTGTATTATCGGTAGCAATACAATGCAGATTTTGCACCAAAAATATATCCATGTTCATTATCTGCAAAGGAGAATGTATACTTGAGTCACACAGAGCAAGCAGGGTAGGTAGGAAGAAAGATGCAACCAGGTGGAGCTTGGCCTTAAGAATGATTTGTAAAGTAAGAAATAAAGAAGCCCAAAAAACAGGACAAAGAGAGAAATTCCATGTGCTATTTAAATAAAATGGAAAAGAGCAAAGCTAAGATACAAAAGGTCAGATTTTTTTTTCCCCTTTAGTTCACAATAATTAGGACAAGTGATGACTGGGAAATGTAAGTGGTATGTAGTTTGAGAAATCTTAGTAGATGACTTCTACAAAATGTGTCCATGTCCAAGCTTTTGGGCTACGTGTTAGATTGTTTGCAATTTTTTTTCTCCTGTGGATGACTTTCTGTATATTTTAGCTAGGCAAAATCCTGTTTGTGCTCTGTTGTCCAAGCCCCTTAGTATAAAATAAGTCAGATGTTAGCAATACATTAAAAGTGTATGATTTGTAGTATCAGCGTTGCTTAGGATGTGCATGAGGGTGCTGGAGTTCATATGTCTGAAAGGAGAAATGAGTGCAAGCACAAGCGCTGCTCAGCAGAAAGCCTGGTGTGCTATCACCACTTTTCTAGATACCAATACAAAGCACAGCACTGTGAGGGCTGCTGTGGAGCTCAGGAAGACCCATATAGAACTCTTCAGTTATAAACCTTCACATTTTCATTGCCCTCTTTCTCAGAGTGTGTGGTGGCTCATCACCATAATCTCATTCCTGTACAGTTTTTCAGGCCCCCCTCCAAATGTTTACATTGTGATGGCAATAGTAACATAGCTCTTTTTGCAGGCCAGAGATCTTCTCCTGACTAGCCCTGTGCCATGCTGAGAACAGCTTTTACTATTCAAGTATGATGCCACCCACACCTGTAATGTTCTGGTGGTGGAAGAGGCCCCGTGTAAGTTATATAGTCAGCAGTATTGAAAAACTGGGCAGACCTTGATATTCAAAACTTGGGGAATGCTGGGGTAAAAAATTTAGAGTCAGTGAAGTGCATCATTAGGCCTCTGACTTTCATGCACAGGAGTTCACCACTTTGAGTGATAAATCCATTTTTTCTTTCAAATGCTGACTAGCAATGGAGTAGGCATCACAGTCTTTGGCATTACCTGCTAGGAAAATGTAGCTCTGAACGTTTGTGTCTGTAAGCAGCTGAATTAAGTCTATGAGACAAGTGCCCTCTTTAAACTCCCATTTCCCATTCAACATTTTCCCTCTTTGCCCCTTTTTCTGCATCCCAGTGGGCACACGATCCTAACTTCATGGGGAAAATGTAGTTTGGGGTACATGTTCTGCTTCCCTGCATACATCCCACATCATTGATGGTAACAGCCCTGCCCTGCCTCTGGAGTTTTGATCATGGGCACAAAATACTGGTGCTGTTTTATGTTACCTATCTCTTCACAGCAAAGCCCTTACTTTCAAACTTTACATTTGTGATGTTTTCCCATGCAGGCCTTGCACTTTTCACAGAAATCCATAAGCATTCTGTTAATTCTGTAAGCATTCCCCAGATCTACACAGTGGCTTGCAGCGGGGGCATCTTATCCTTGTTCCCTGCACAGTCATGAGACAAGCAGAGCGAGCAGTATTTACAGCCCCGGCTGTGCTTATACAATGTATGACAAAGCTCACAGACATTTCTTGCCCCAAATACCTTCCCGACATCCTTACACTGTAATGATGTTCATCGTGCAAAAGGAGGGAACAGGTCTTGGACTGTCTGGTACTGCTGTTTGTCTTAAAAATCCCCCAACATTTTTATCCCTTGGGTAGGACAATTGCATACCAGGAAAGCACATAGAGTATTATGCTGCCTCACAATATGGTCAAAAAAGTTGGTTATCCACCATAAAATGGTGGCTGAAGCAGTGTGGTGGACCTGGTGTAGCTAGTGGGAGGCAGCTTCCTGCACAAACAGCCTCCTGGGGTGGACAGAGCCCCAGAGACTGCACTGTTCTGTCGTAGAATCATAGAACGGTTTGAGTTGGAAAGGACTTTTAAAGGCAATCTAGTCCAATTCCCCCTGCCATGGACAGGAACACCTTCCACTAGATCAGGTTGCCCAAAGCCCCATCCAACCTGATTTCCAGGGATGGGGCATCTACCACCTCTCTGGGCAATCTGTTCCATGTCCATCTTTCCATCCACCAACACCCCCAAGTCCTCCTGCACAGGACTGCTCTCAACCCCTTCATCCCCCGGTCTGTATTGATACTGGTGATTGCCCCAACCCAGTTTCACGACCTTGCGCTTGGCCTTGTTGAACCTCATGACATTCACATGGGCCCACTTCTAGAGCTTGTCCAGATCCTTCTGGATGGCATCCCATCCCTCAGGAGTGTCAACTGCACCACTCAGCTTGGTGTCATCTGCAGACTTGAGGGCACCCTAAATCCCACTATGGCATTGATGAAGACATTAAACAGTACTGGTCCCAATACAGACCCCTGAGGGACACCACCTGTCATTAATCTCCATCTGGACATTGAGACATTGACCACTAACCTCTGAATGCAACCATCCAACTAGTTCTTCATCCACTGAATAGTTCACCTACCAAATCTGTATCTCTCCAGTTCAGAGAAGGATGTTGTGGGAGGCATAAGTCAAATGCCTTACGGAAGTCCAGATAGACGACATCCATAGCTCTTCCCTTGTCCACTGATGTAGTCACTCTGTCACAGAAGGGTGCTAGGTTGGTCAGGCAGGGCTTGCCATGCTTGCTGTCCTGAGCAGGTGCCTCCATCCTGGAGTACAGCATCACTCCTGTGCAGGGCCAGCTGCATTGTCCTTGCCTGTGGCACAGTTGACTATGAGACTGGGTAATCCAGTCCAAGTAATGGTGTGTAGGCTCTATTTTGGTATTTCTGAATAGCTGCAATACGGGAAACATATCCTTGCACCTGTATCGCTATAGAGGTTTGCAGTTTACGAATTGCCAGATAACCCCACAGTAATGTGTGATCTCAGATGGAAACATACTCTATTATTCTTTGTATGTTCAACAAAAGTGCAATAAACGCTGGAAGTGCTGTTGCTTTTCCTGTGCTTCCTGAAGAATTTATTTTTCCTGAAGAATTTCAGGCAAGAGATGGTTTACTTATGCAATAGTGCAAAGAACACGGCCTTCTCACTTGTAATAGCCACAGGACACTTTCAGCAAACAGGAGTTGCAGAAGTTGGTGAACACCTAGTGTGAACAAACATCTCCATTAATAAGCTGGCAAGAGTAATTTTTATTGTTCCCTTTGCTCTTTCAGTACCATGGGGTATTTTGCTTTCAGAGCTCTGAAATGTAGTTCTATTGCTTTCAAAAGTTACAAAAAGCCTCCATCTGAGATAATTTGGTTATTTCCAGAAGGTTGTAATAATCATTATTGCATTTACTGAAGGCTGCTATAGAAAGCCTCTGGGCAGTACTGCTGTAGCAAATTTATCTCTGCTTTCATCTCTGAGTACACATGTCAGTGCTGGTGTGCAGCAACTCAGTGCAAACTTGTGTGTGATCTCTTCAGACAGACATCCACAGACGTACATCAATAAAACCATTGCCTTCAAATAACCATAATATTTGGAAAAAAGCACCAGAAGGTGAGCAGAGCAGAAAATTACTTGGACTTAGTTTCTTTTATATCCAAAAGTATATGCATAAATTTTGTAGATTGCAACTGATTATATGTATTAAGAATTTTCCAAAACATGAATGCACAATAAATCACACCATATTGTCACAAAATAACTTATTTTGCTTATATGCCTCCTGTTTACACAGAGGTCACATTTGCCTGCGGTGTTGCATTGTTACTGAAAACCATAACCAGCAAAACTCTCCAAACCAAATGATGGTTTAGAAAGCCGACATTGGTTTATTGCAGCGCTGAGTGCATGGGGGATTTTTCTTCCTAACATGCACACCAAGTTACCCGAGGGTACACATTATATACAGCAGAGTACTTGCATATTCATAGTACATTATATATTCATTTTCATTCACGCACAGGACTGGTTACAAGTTTTGTGCTTCTAATAGAAATTAGTACACATCCTCAGGTAGCAGTACTGATTTTTTTTACCAACTACGCACACTCCAAAGCAGAGTTTTGCCCTCTTGCGACGGGGGTGGGGGGGTGGGGGGTGGGAGCAGGGGTATCTGGGGATCTCCTGCTACCACAATTACCCTTGTCCTACTTCTAATGTTCTCTGGGTTGTAACACATTATCAACTAGTCTCCTCTTGCATCCAGAACTTTCTCACTTGAAGGCTTCTTTTTGCATAATTGAGATAACGGTGTTCTTGTTGTTACCTGTTCTTTGTTTCCCAGGGTTGACTGCCTTGATTACAAGTCCTTTTGTTCATCAGTTTTGATGACTTGAAAGGGTGGGTCAGCTTGACCTCAACTTTGTGCACATACTAGTTTAACATACAGTTAATTCGAGAGTTTAGGCAACATCACAGATTGCAAAAGCAAGCAGTAGCTGACAGGTTCTCTACTATTTGTTTTCCCTACATACAAGCAATCCATAAATCCTAATTCAGTCCTTACTTCAAAAGAAACCATGTTTGATTAAGTGTAGAGTCCAAAAGACCTTCAGCAAACCTCTTGAAGTAAAACAAGTTCAACACTGTCATCCTTTCAACAATTGAGGCTGCACAGTGTTTACCAGCCCCTGCAGAACATAGGGTCGGTTTCTCTTATGGGTTTTCTGTACAGGAAGCTTGCTAGAGCAAAACAAAGCACAGAAAAAAACTAGTTATAACTCCTTAAATACTTATTACTTAGTTCAAACCAAGTTCCTCAGATACCAGCAAGCACCAGCAGCTACAAGCGCAATTTGCACCAGGGGCAGTACTGCCTGTACTTTCCAACACCACCTACCCCACAGAAACACTAGCACTCATCCCAGAGGTAGGAGCTCAGAAATAGTGTCTCTCTGTCTCTCTCGTAAGCCTCCCCCACCCCAGGGTTTTGCTGCCTGTCTACCAAGGGTGCAAGTCCCCACTCTGGCACATCATAGCTGCAGAGCCTTGGCTCAGCCAGACAGGTGGTAAGACAGGAGCGTTCATAGCTCAGGGATTCAGGTACCTGGCCACTCACCCTGCCTGACAGGGGTGGTGAGCACTTTAGTGCTCAGCTTAACAGCTTGTTACCTCCTAGGTGCTTTTCCCAGGTGTTAGCCAATGAAATGATTGCCTTGTGCTTCTACATTGTGTGTAGTTGCTTGTGAAATCTCCTTGTACCTGACTAATGATACCTGAACAAACCAAAGCAAATGAGGAGCCATTAACATCTCCTGCAATAACACCTAAGAGATAAAATCTTGCCATTAGCTTCCTGCAGCCCCACAAACTGGGATTCAGCTTGAGCCCTTCCACCCGCCTCCCTGCTATGGTGCTATAGTAGCTCTACTGACACCACCAATAGCAGAAGTTTAATGAATAACCTTAGTGTATGTAAAGCCTTAGTATAATTATTAGATTTTAACCAAGGAGTCCTTGTATCAGTATAATTATTAGATTGTGATCAAGAAGACCTGGTATCATATGGATGAGATTTATGATCCAACTTGAAAGGAACACCAGGAATGAAAGAGAAGAGCTAATTGAATCTCATGGAAACCTAGCAGGTTTTGCCAACAGAACATCATAAGAAGACTGAGATAACCAGGTCATGAAGTATGTAGAAATGGTTGTTGGTTGCAAAAGCAACCCTTCAACTCAATTCAGAAGAAAACCATGCACATGCAAAAAAAGGAGGGACCAAAGTAAAGGAATTTTGGGAAATAATCAAATATATTTTGGGATTTGGGGGAAACTTAATGCGTATGTATGATTATGCAGAATATAAGGAACATGTATTTGAGGATAAGGTGAGCATTTTAGGAGGAGATATCCCCCGTGCTCCCAGCACCGTAATAAAGAATACCTGACACTTGCTCAGCTCAGCTCAATGCTGGCACACAGGTGATGACTGTTTGGAGGTGCAAGCTTGAACACTGTGAAGGACCAGAGCTGCTGGGCTCAGAAACAACCTTAGAGAGGCAGATGGGTGTTACCATGGCCTGCAACGTGCTGATTTAGGTCATGTGCCACATACCTGTTCATGGACCTCTGAAGCTGATAGCAGATTTGGAAAGTTTGTCTTTGACATAGAATTGAAGTAAAATGGCTTTGCTGCTGATTCTTCCCCCTTCCACCACATATGACATTACAGGGATCTTGTTTCACTGTCTTAACGCAAAACCGAACACCAAATATCCCTTTCCACATGGTAGGGATAGTCTGCAGGATTAATGGGAGTGGAGTTAGTTTTAGTGAAAACTTTTTCCTCCAAATAAAGAAAATAAATAACCAACCCCCAAATTAGCTCAGTGGGACAACAGAATATAATAATTTTGGCTTCAAAAACAGAAGAGATCTTTGCCTTGAATACTGTGTAGATGCTAGATTACAATGGAGAATGGCAATAGGGAGATTTGCTATAATCAGAACTATCATTTGTAAATTGCAAAGCATGAAGCTGCTTCACTGACTGCAAATAGTGCAGACTACTACAAACCTGTGCAGACTGTAATTTTGCTTCAGTTGCTTTTCCAGTGGCATCCAAAGTATTTTTGAGCAGTCGGAAGTGACATTTTCAAAAGATACAGCAGCTAGCATAATACACTTTGACATCTGGTCACACTTGACATAAAATGAACTTATTTAATGAACACTTATTTTTATTTGGAAACTTTAACCATATTTCAGCATTTAAACATGAATTTTTCATTTAAAAAGGGGTTTGTGATGGGGACACAATATTTATGTATATTAATATATAATTATTTATATATTCATATATTATAGTGGTATTTAAAAAACAGAGGCAAGAGTTTATGCTAACTTTCATAGCAGAGCAGGAAATTTTCTTAATATACTATGTCCTTCACTCAGGGAACCACTTCCCATGTTCTTCCATGGGATGGCCTTCTTCCCACTTCTCTAAGCAACCTGTACGGTTGAAGCATTGCACCTTATCTGCTTCTCTGGGAAACAAAAAGGTCACACCAGAAATGATTGTGCACATAATCTTTTTCCTCACTAATGTGCCGGCAGCATCACAACTGCAACAAGCATTATTTCATGGGTTTCACTGGTAACCTCCACCTCAGTTCCATCTTAACACTCAAATTTTAAAGAATTACATTGCTTTAAAATCTTGAATAATAAAAATTAAGTCAAGGAAAATACAATCATTCAGAAGTGAGAGCTTTCGTAGGATGAGTGGTGGTGCTCACACGCCTTTTATTTACTCTTTCCACATAGCCTGCAGGCACAGCAAACCTAGCTTCTGGCCATCTGGAAAAGCTGCACCTGGCCACCCCTCCTAGGCACACTGTCCAGAGGGTCCTCAGGCAAAGCAGACCTGCCCCAGCCTCACCCTGCAGGGGGGAGCACCTGCCCAGGGAGCAGCAACCTGCTCCAGGGGAAGGAGGTCCCTGGTGCCTTGGCTTGGCTGGGATTTTGCAATCTCGGTGGCTGGTGGTGGCGATGCTCAGCACTACTCTCAGCCAAAACTGAAGACAGTCGCGGTTCTGGCATGAAATGGTCAGAGCAGCCATGTAGCTGCCTTCCGGCTCAATCTGTGGCCGAGTTTTGACAAGGGAGGGTGATTTAGCACCACAGTGTGTTCCCTGTCAGACAGGATTTTCTGTGGGCAGGCTGTGATGAGGAGTGCGTGCACATTGCCCTGGGAAAGGGTGTATGACATGGGTTTTTTTTTCACAAATGAAAAATCAGACATTTGCTCATACAGATAGGCCAATACAGAACAGTGATCTGCTTGGGAAAGACTATTTTCCCTTTTTGCCCTCTGCATCTGTAGCTCCTGTGTACAAGGCATATATCAGGATACAGCTGTATCCCCAGGTGGTCCCAGGTGGTTCCTGTGGGGGATGATTTTATCCTGCACCTGCTTTCAAAAGAGCACCCTGCCTGGACTGGTATCACAAAGATGCAGATACCGCAGCATCACGCACAGGCAGGCCCCATGGAGGATGCGGCAGTTTAGCTGGCTGCGTGTCCCTGAAGACAACTGTAAGCATTCACACCCTCTCTTTGCCTTAAGTTCTTTGTAAGATCTGTCTTGTCTTGGTGCCCTCAAGGGCCAAATGTATACTGTGAGCCCAGGCTGGAGCAGGGAGTGTGAAAAACCACTCTAAGGTGCTTCTCGTCTCATACATGAGCTCTGCTCTCTGCCACTCTTTCAGTAGCTCTCGAAGTAGCAAAAGCAGTTTGGGAATCCTTAATTAGAAGGGCCTGCAGAAGGCTCTCTGTATGTTTTTCTTTAACTAGAGACTTGATGGGGCTGGTGTGGAAAAGCACAAATGAGGCAGAAGTTTTCCAGCACCAGCACAGAAGGTGAGCTTGGACCTATGGAGTCCAACAGAGAGAAGGGAAAACACTCTGGGAATTTAAGGCATGAAAGCAGCTACGGGATGAGGAAACTGCAGGTGTCTGGCCTGAGGAATGAAGAAAACAGGCAGGGTTTCATGGCACAAAGGAAAAACTTAGACTGGTGCAGAAGGCAAATGGTCTGCTGATCTGTTCAGCCCTCCTCATTTGAGGAATGGTCTTTTCTGAGTTTGCCAGGAAATTGTCTTATGAAGTCTTTTTTAAGTTGCATGTTTTCTAGGTGATGAGCCTACAGCCCTGGAATTTAGCTATGTTACAGTCCTGTGGCTCAATCCAACTCTTGTGATTTTGTGCTCCAGAAAACTCAGAAGTGCTGGTCTTTCACTGACACCTGTGGATACAAGTCAGAATTGCACACAGGCTCTCTGGAAGTCAAGAATTTCAGCTCCCAAACTTGCTGGATGAGAGTGTCCTGCCTCCTAAAGACTTTCACCTGACAACTCAGTTCTATGCAAAGTTCATGATGCTGCAGTGATGAAGGCAAAGTAGCGTATGTTAACATGCAGGGTTAACGTTTGCCAGTCTTTTGCTTTTTCCTGGGAGATAATTCTCAGTGCAAGGTGATTTAAGGTTGTTGCTTTTTCCAGATGCACGCATAGCCATGTGTTTTACCAGAGCAAAAGCAGGGCAAAGCATGCGCCTTGTAGTTGGAGCAGAAAGGCATGAGGCATTGCTGCTCATAAACAAGCTGCCTTTGGCCTACCTGTGGCTTCACCTGCTGAGCAGGACAGGAATATGGGAAACGGGGACAGTACCTGGCTCCTGCTCTACATTGATACTCCAGTTACAAGTGCTGCCAAAATAGCTGTAATACTGCTAACGTCCTGCCCTAGACCTCCTCAGGCTAACACAGGCTCACACTTCAGCAAAGGCTAAGGCACAGACTTCATCATGTACCTCTGTGTGCAAGCATAAACTTTTAAATGTTTGTTTTGCTGGAACTTACGGGTGTGGAAAGCCTTTTGCTGACATACAGAATTTCAAGGAAAGTTACTGGCTTATTGAGGGGAAGCTACAGTTTATGTGAAAACTTTGATATGGAACTAGGATAAATTGACCTCAAACTAGGATGATTTTGGTGTCACATATAGATATTTTGATCAGGCCTGTGCATAGAGAAGCTGATAGGAGTTAATGTACATGTTTATATTCATATTCATATTCATACTTATATTTATATTTATATTTATATTACAGTGCGTATTTAGCAATAAAAGAGTTAAAGGAAAAGAAAAGAACCAGCTATCACCTTCCTGTCTTGCCCACCAATGAGACCACCTCAGACATGGACTTGCTAGAATCAAATGATAAGCAAGCGGGTGCATTAATCACCAACATAAGGTATCATCACTTATGGTTTACTGTGTTTTGCTATACCTGTATGTAGCATATGCTCATTAGGAAACATTTCTTGTTCCTTTGCCTTTGTCCTCTGCAGTCATCTTGATTGTCTTGATAAAAAACAGCTCTTGTAAGATCAGTTTTGCCCCTGACGCAAATCTCTGCACTAACATCAGCTCCAGCTGAAGCCAATCCTAGGAAGAGGGTAGCAGTCATTTGATAATCATTTGGGTCAGATTGATTAACTACGGCAGTACTTTAACCTGTCTCAGAAGTATTCTCTTCCCATCCTTCTTGTATCGTGATTTGTATGGTTTGATGAAGGTTTGCTTTGTAAATTCTTTATTTGTAAATTCTTTATTGCAAAATTTCGTAGTACAATGGGTTTTGAATGAGCTGATTGAATGAACTATCTCTGTGGAATGTGCTGGGGTTTCTGCTACACAGCTGAACAAACTAACTTTTCTAAACCATTTTCTAAGTGTTGAATGACCTTTGTGGTCTTTTGGAAATAAGTAGTGTCCGACCTACAGTACTACAGGGGATAAGAGGAAAAGAAAGCCACAATTCTTTTGCATTGCTGGGGGATCTTCTTGGGACCACTTAAACAAAGGGATTTTCCTAATGGTGGGGCATTGTTACCTTACCAACAGTGCCATGCACCCTTGTGGCTTTTGATAGATGAGGATCTATGAGCAGCCCTCTGACAGGGCAACCTTGGAAGAGGGAAAACCTCTTGGTGGTAGGACTCTCTGTTTGCAATTGACTTGATAGACCCTGACCGCATATTTTGTTGATTTTTTTTTTAATAAAAAATTCTTCAATATCCTAAAATAGATACAGACCTCTCTTGAAGGAATTCTTCCTTTTTGGCAATGTTGGCACCCTCTTCTGTGTGCTGTTCCAGTGTTACATCAGTATCTCTCACTGAATGGCAGCAGTATTCTGCTCATATAATTCTGCCATGACTACTTAAAGTGTCAGGTATTAAATTAAGTGTTCGAATGTTGCACTGCTCTGAGGTAATTTGGACACCTCCCCAACACTTTATAAATACATGCTGTATTTACCCTTTTGTGGTTACACTGAGGTAACACATTCTTATAATGACAGTAATCACCCTGACTACTGCATATGTTAGAAACAACAATATAAGGCATAATTAGAGCAAAAAGTGACATCTTCCTCCTTAAATAAGGGCTTTTACTTGTGGGTTTACAATCCTACACTGTGGAGAACAGAATTAATCTTCTCCAGTACCTTGGTTTATATATAACATCTTTGTACATGGGTGGTGTAGTCCTAGTGCACATTTCATACAGTTCTTGCCAAACAGTTCTGTTCCAGAGTAAGAAGAGTAATCTGTAATCAGAGGGACAGCAAATGCAGTGGTAATACTCCCTGATTAAAGTTTCAAAAGAATGTCAATAGACATATGGGCCTATGGTTTATAGCTTAAAAAGACGGCATTCCTCAGTCCTTTGTGTGATCTGTACACACACAGAGTTCATGGAACCAAAACATCTTGTGCTCTTGTGGTCGTTCGTACTCAATATGGGAAAATGCCTCAGTCTTCCCAACCTTTGTTTATGGGAATTTGCCCATGGAAATCAAGGGCAAGTTTACTACCTGTGGTTATGTCTAAGAGCTTTTGAGCAGTGCCCACTGATACCACTGGTGCTCTCCTTCACCACAGAGGTTTCTCATTCAGCTTGAGGCTCGAACACTGTAAGGTGGAGTAGCTGCTCACTGAGGTAGCTCTGCTCAGATTGCAGTATGGAGATGCACTTTTGTTTCCTTTACGTAACAGAGCTGCTACATTCAGCAGCTCAGGAGCCTTATTTGGACTCCATTACTGATTTCAGGTAATAAAATATTCTGGTATTAATTCTGTGTCTGACATATTTTGGCTCTGAAGTTAGGCAACTGAAGAAGTCAAAGGGAACCATAAGTCTAGTTTGTGTGGAATCACACTGCTGCTGCAGCTCATTGCTGCTGGGACATCCCCCAAGAAGCAGCGCTGCAGTTTTATGAGCAGCTCGCTTGCATGTTGGAGGTGGTTGTTGCTGAAGCGATTGCTACTAGTGGCTCACAGGCCTGTTGAATCCAACATTTCATTTTTAAAAGTATCTTAATAGTTGGCCCTTTTAAGCCACTTTAAAATGCCTCCTTGATTTTATGACTATCTAAATATGTTTTCTCAAATAGTAATTGCAAACTGAATAATTGCTAGAAGCATATAATACATAGAAGCATCACTGATATGCAGTTGATACACATTAGGACAAAACAGAATTGCAGCTATTTCTGCTGCCACTAAATTAAGTAATGACACAGATTTCTAGAGCTACTGAATCTGCTTTGCAGATTCTGAATTTGGGAATCCATTCTTCTTTTGTGCTTTTAAATTTTAGCAAACTTAAGGAATGCAGTTCTAACACTGATTGCTCAATAAAGCCTGCATGGAAAAGGAACTGGGTATTTTAAAGAAAGTTGATTTTTACCCTTATCCAGAACCAGACTGATGGTTAGGAAAACTAAGCAAACATCATAATAAGCCCCAATTACTTAAATCCACACAGAGCTGTCATAGTTTATTGCTATGCATGTTTCATACGGCTGGAATGCAATTACTGTTCTCTGACCTAAGCATCATTGTGGGTAGCTCACTGAAACATTGGCTCTACAAGTTTTAGTCATCCAAAGGGTGTAGATAGTAAGGTGACTTTTTCCCCTGAAGATCTTAAAATAAGCAGACATTATTTCTGTAAGAGGACTGGGTGGCACAAATTCAGGTCAAGCAGTATCTGTGCTTCTTGTTGTGGTGACTTTGTAAAGGGAGTGGAGGCTGTGGAAAATGAAGACCAATAGGAATAACCAGAGATACCGGCACATCAGGCTAAAAAGAAAAGTGCTTTGAACTCTGCAGAGTAAAACGCAGCACGTAGCAGTACGTCAGGTGATGGGGACTGTGGTAGGGTTACGGAGAAGGGTGAAAGTGGGGATTCATGGAGGAGGAGGAGGTTATTAAGGGAGGGCTTGAAAAAGGAAAAGGCAGAACTGGCTGGGCAGGAGGGGGGTGTTTTGGCAACTTCAACAGTTTCAGCAATGTGTATGCAAGGCACCCGAAGCTGAACGAAGGAGATGGAAGGAGCGCAGCCAGACAGCTGTGATGGGGGACCTCCCTGCCTGAGACCCAGGCTCACTAGCTCTGATCACAATAAAAGCAAGAAGCAAGTTTAGCTCCTGCATTGTTACAGGTTGAAGATGGTATTTTTCTTAGAACCTGGCAACTGCCAAATCCAGTCAGTGAGGCAGCATTTTTTCTTGAAATTTTTTCTTAAAATTTTTTCTTAAAAACAATCCATCCCTCCCAAACTTAAAAAAAACCCCAAAAAACCAAAGATCTACATGTTGTCTTGCCCCTGCCCATCAGCCCATCAGTTCATCTTGTGGCTGTTGACAGAAGAGCTGGCGATAGAAAGACTGAGCCCTCCCATCTCCAGGTGCTGCTGAAGTGCCTTTGTCATGAAGAAATTGGGGTGTTGATGGGACATCATACCAAAGCACAAGTGATGCTCATTGCAATGCTGGTTAGGGGAGACTAAGATGGCTCGGGAATCAAGTCAGAAAAATGCCCTGAGGCAAAGTGGGGAACCAGAAGGAGGTGTTGGAGCCACAGTAATCTTCAAGCTGGTGAACACCAGGGATCTGTGATCAAATCCCTGCCTAGCCCACCTATGTAGGTTGCTCCAGGCCTCTCCTCAGATGGACATTTCACAGCCTCTGCAGGCAATTCGTCCCGGTGTTCAACCAAATTGCTGTAATAAGGACCAGCCAGAGGAGAAGCAGAAATTTCAGCTGTTGCAAAGCTTAGGTTAAAGACCAGTCTCAAGTGCAAACTCAGGCCAAATCCCAAAGTGACCTAACTCTGCAGCTTTCTGAGACCAGCATTTTGAATTTAGCCTAGTTCTTGGTTTGACCTTTCTAAAGATCTCTGCATGCCTTAAGAAAAAATAGTGACCCACTGGCATGTCTTTGTGTTATTTAACTGGCCACTTGCCCTGAAAATCTTGAGTAGATGGTGACATTGGAAAGCAAACATTTTTGAAAGGTTACCTACCATGTTGTCTGTGCTGCATGTTGTGTAGTAGGCACCATTGACACTCATCTGTGTTTTTAATAAAGCTTAAGTAAAAGAAAGAGCTACAAAGGAGACGAGAGCGAAATAATGCCCATTTTGAAAAGACTGCTGGTATTTAATTTTGCCTATCAAGTGCCAAAGAGGGCATGGATGTGTATTACTGTTGTTCCAAGAGACTATTTCCTTCATAAAGAAAAATATAACTAATTATTCAGGGATGTGAGGGTGGGAAGCCTCCAGTGTAGGTGCAACAGCAGAACGTGGCTGCTCCTCATACCTTCCAGGAGTGTGCTGGCCCATGAAGCCAGCCTGGCCCCATGCACACAAAGGGCAGGAGGTGACGGTCCCTGCACCTGGTGATTTTCAGTGCACTCACCCACTTGCCCAATCTGTGAAGGGCACAGAGAATGCAAACAGAAAGTTTTTGGATTAGAACTGTGCCCGAAGTGTTTCATTCAGCTTTTTTTCTCCTCTTGAAAATGATGACCACTGGAAATGATGCCAGGTGCTTTTCTTTTTTACTTTTTTTTTTGTCTTTTAAGGAATCACAGTGGAGACATCTGAAGAAGTGAGAGGAATCTGATCCCCACAGCATTTACAATACAGGCAGCAGCAGGCACAGCTGATACAGAGAAGCCATATCTGTTCTGAGTTAAACATGGGAAGAGGCCCATGTTCATAATCCAGTGTTAAAATTGGCAGGGTTTCTTCTGAGGATGCTGAGCTATTGATGGCTCTGATTGCAAGAGAAGGAGGGTTTCTTCGTATGTGTTTTTTTCATATGTGTCTGATGATACAGCTACCTCTCTATGAGTCCCTTGTTGAAGATCTCACAGCCTGCTTGGTACTATACGGAAACTACAAGATAGACAGTCCTTTCTCCAAGAGGCTTATAAATAAAGTGCCCAGTTTTTTTCTCAGTTTATTTTCCCAATGTGGCATGCAAAAGCAGGTCATTACTGGTGTAGGCAAAACGCAAGCTGTCCATGAAAAACATGGGAAAGTCCTGTTTTTCCATCCACAGCCACATCTTCTTGGCCTGGCAGCCTCATGGGGTGGCCTTGTCCCCAGAGAAACTCACTGTTTCCTGGGCTTGGCTGAACTGGAAGCAGCACAAATCACTGTGTGTTGTGCTCTGCTTGTTTTCATGCTCCTGATGTAGGGCCAGAATGGGAATCATGCCTATAGAGGGAAACAGTTGAAGTTTAAAATCAAACTTCATGAAAAGTCAGCAGTAATTAGAAGTTGGGGTTTAGGTGAATGAAAATGTGCTGCTTCTCACCTCAGCAAGCACTTCACCCGAGTGAGCCCCCTGCAAGGAGCCAGGGGTGGGATAATGCATCTGAATTTGCCTCTCCTGGGTGGTGAGACTGAGAGAACCAAGTTCATCTGGGAGGTAAAAAGCCTAAAGGGGAATCTAGTTGCTGTTTCCAGGCTCCTAATAGGGTGGGTACAGAGGGGATGGAATCAAATTCTTTTCCAAGATAAAATGGTAAAAGGACTCAGTGTGCACCAAGGGAAATACTGTTCTGAGCAGATATTAGGAAAGAGTTCCTCACCATGACAGTTGTTACACTGACATAGGCTGTTAGGGGATGCTGTGGGGTCTCTGTCCTTGGAGGTATATAAAACCCGACTGGATGAGGCCATGAACACCCTCATCTAATTTTGGTACCAACTGTTTTGAGCATGGGGCTGGATTAGAGACCTCCAGGCTTTCCTTCTAATCTATGAAACTAATAAATCTATCTGTGAGGTAAATTGATAAGTTATGATGAAGTATTATATAACATTTTTAGACTCGCAGAGATGATCTTACTTTTCAGGCTTGAAAAGAAATCAGCCAGGTTTTACAGAATATGGGAAAGCATGTTTGATCAGACTTCTCTCAGGCAAAGGCTTAAGGGAAGCCTGTTTTATCTCCTGCACACCTACTCCCTAAATCTTCTTCTCATGTCAAGTTATTGTAAATAAAGCAATATCTGTATTTGTGAAGTGACTACGATGACTGTTGATATGTTTAATGGTGCACAACATAGCATGATATATTGTAATTATCTATCCTAAACAATTATAAGCAAGCTCTGCAATAACAAGTCATGGTGAATATGTTGTTTGATTATATCCATTTTTATGTAAGCATACACATCCTTGATAAACTCAGCAAAAAATCAAGAAATTGTGCATCCAATATTGTCTCCTATGAGAAAACCCCTTGCTACTGTGCTCCTGTGCCACTTCTGAAAGTACTTGTGATTATTAGAGTTACTTTGAGAGAGGTAGTCCCTTCCCAACGGGGCTGTCAGCAGCACCGCAGTGTCTCATTGCAGTGGTGACTTTCTAGGATCCTTTTTTCATTTGGATTTCATTGTATGTGCCAAATGAAGCTGTCATTGCAGTGCATGCTTCTGCCTGCAACACGGCCATCTGGCATAACTATGTACGTGGTGTGGTATCTAAGGGTTGGGAATAAGTATTAATTTCTTCTTTGGGCTATGGTAAATCTGCAGGAATATGACCTGAGCCTGGTGACTCCATGTTAGTCATGTCTCATGTTTCTTGTCTAAGCAGGATGAGCAGGCTTGTCCCCAGGCTATGTAGGAGCAGCCCCAGCCACCTCAGGACAGGGCAGGTAAGAAGTGAAAGAAGCGAAGGTGTTAGCCGCCCCTGCTAGCCTCCTTCCAGGGATAACCGGTGTGGGCATTAGGTGATGAATATTATCTCCCTATGGAGAAATGGTCAGGCTTGGGAAAGCCAGTGTTGCTGTGTGACAGATGGCCGTGTCATTTGCTAGGCACAGGCAGCAATGCAAACAAAGGGTCAAGCTAAGTGCATCAACTTAAAATCTTAACCTCAACATTTAATTAAATTTCCAAAGTTTCTTGGATCCTTACAAGACTTTTTCCTTTCTGTTGAGCATCAGCCAGTATTGTTATTGGGCAGATGCCAGAGTCCTTGGCTTTAAAGTTTGTAAGCCTGAACCACATTAGCTTTTTCCCAAGTTTTATGTCTTGATCTCTGATAACAAATGTCCTATTCACTTCTGAGATGAAAATAGCAAGTCTTTACAGAACTCGTCAGATATTATCTATGCAAGTGTGTCTGTGCACATACCCTGCAGCCAATCTACTTAAAACTCAAATCCAAGATTTGAATCAAGATTTGAAATCAGTGCTTGTAATATTTTTTTTAAAATAAGACTGAAAAATATCCTTATCAGAGGATATTAAATAACACACCTGTGGCTGATTGCTGGGAAGGGTGGCTGTGAGCTACAGCAAGTGTGACAAACATGAAAAAGAAAATGGTGGTGTGAAGGTAAGTAGAATAAAAGGATTTAAAAAAATCAGTAAAAAGGAGATTGTCACTAAGCAGTAAGACTTTAGAAAGGCTTGAGGTGAATGTCATTAGAAATCTCCCTAATGAACGCAGCACCCAGGTCTGAACGGAAGCGGCTACAGGGCAAAAAGCCAAAAAAGACTGTTTGGAGGGGCTGCCCCATGGTTTGTTTGATGGTATGTCTGATGCCAGGCAAGCCAGATCTTGCATTCCTGGTTAGAAGAATGAAAACTACCAGGGAGATAACACATCTGCTTAGAGAACCTTACTTAAAGAACACTACTTAAGGGAAAAGTCACGAGTATTCTGTATTGCCATATTGGCATATTCTGTATGCCAAATAGGGCACATTCCATTTGCTAAGACAAGTACAGTTTAATTGTCTTTGATTTCTTTTGGGAGACAATATTTGTTAGAAGCATGATTTGGGAAAGACAAATGTCTGAAGGAACAATGAGGAAATCCAGATACTTTGTGAAATTCTAATTTATTGTATAAATTTAATTTAATTTGTTGTTATTCTTCTCATTCCCACTCTGTTTTTCAGTACAGACACTGAAACACTGCAAACATAGCCACTCACACACAGAGCAGAGCATGGCTTGTCCACTCCTGCTTGCTCAAGACACTGCTTGTCTTATCTGAGGTGCATGGACCCCAGAGGGAGGTGGACACATGGCCCTGCTCTTCTCACTCTCATCCCAGGAGGAAATCCATAAGTAGTGACCAGGAAAACTTTTTTCAGGTGAGTGCATTCCTTGTCAGGAGATGCCTGTTACAGGCTTACTTGAAAAGTATCAATAAACGCCAAACCAAACAAACAGAAACAACCCTTTCCTAAATAAGAACACGTCTTACTAAAGCAGCCGCGCTTCAGCTAACAGCATCATCTCGGTGAAGTGTTTCACCTGCATCAACAGAGGGCACGATTCCCATAAAAATCACCCTGACTTTATTTAAATGCGGCCCGGGTGATTCTTGGCTGCTAATGCTCTCAGCGTTCAAGTCCTACAGAGAAAAGCAGCAGCAGCTGCTGCTCCCCCCGCTCGGGTGCCAGGTTGTTTTGGGTGGGCATTCTGTATTTCGTAAGGGGCTTTGTGCATGTATTAGCATAAATGGGCATTATCCAGGCAAATTTCCCCTAAGCTGGTGGAGGCAACAGGTTTCTGTTTTTTTTAAACTGGTTGTTGGAACCTGACACCAAAAATCCCTTTAAACGTAGCCCATCGAAACTACTCAGCCACCTCTTTTCTTTCCTGATGGTTGCCGTTGGAACTTACTGGAGCTCCTTATGGAAGCATTAACAAAGCATTGCTTTTATAAACTGCAGCCTTAGTATGTTACTTGATTTTAGGCTGATCCTTCTGCTTCAGTAGTTATTTGATAGTGGTCAGGGGCCGTGGTTTGCTCTAGTTATCTTCTCGCCCCACCCCCAGCAGTTCTCACCATCTGCTTTAGCTCTGCTGCCTGGGGCACTGAAGTTCCTTCTCTCTCTCTCTCTCTCTCTCTCTCTCTCTCAGAACTCTGGCCCCACCCCTCCCCACCCCCCGCAAAAAAACAAACCACAAAAACTACTGCATCATCTCCTTCAAGCAGAGGCTAGCTGATTTCACCAGCAGGATGGGCCTTGCCAACCTTTGTACCTTCAGCTTACAGCAAAGCACCTTCAGCCTTGCTGGCATGGTGGGAAAAAGCCCCCAGACCAGTGTGCTCTGTGGTCTCCGGGGGATTCAGCTTTGGGTTTGGCCTCTATGATTCAGGTCTTGTCTCCCACTGTAAAAGAACAGTTGTGCTGCAGACACATCAAGAAGCAGCTAAGTGCCACCTGGCTGTTACTGAGCCTGAGGCAGGCAGGGACCTAGTGCAGGGGTGGGAGGCTGAGCAGGTTTGTCTCTCCCCATCCTATTGCTCAGGGTAGATGATGAACAGAGAGAGATGCAGGGAAAGCTCTGCAGTGCTGCCTGTGTTCCAGAGAAGCTGTAGAGAAACTCTTGGCACTGGTCGGTAGCTGGAAATGTGCAAGATGCCACAGTAAGTATATCGTTGCCTGCACCAGCTCCCAGCAAAGAGTATGCTTTATAAGAGGACCACAGCAGCGAAGTTCTTTTTTAATGCCTTTGAGAATGATCCAGAAGGACAGGGTGGATGTGTGGGCAGTGGTAAAGTGCAGTAGACTGGCAAACTGAAAAGCTGTTACCCAGAAGCTCAGCTAGATAGTAGGGACTGAAGCCTAGCTGTGGCTTTCAGTGATGGCTGTTGGCTTGGGCATCTGGCTATGGCCACCAGTAATGCAAAACAGAAGTCAATGGAAGCTATATGTCACCAAGATGTGTCATGGAGCAAGTCAGAGATGAGACTCTCATGAGACACTCCAAAAAATAAAGGAACAATCCTGTAAGTTATTCCCTCATGCATTTGCTTTCTTTTGCTCTTTCTGGATAGAGTAGGAGGTTTCTCTCAGAGCTCAACAATCAAAACTCTAAGCAAAAAAAAAATAGCTCAAAAGACAGTGAGCAAAAGTAAGAGTTGTGTGTCCAGTGTTGCAGGCTGCTCTGTACTTTAGTGAGACAACTGTGTCTCAGAGCAGGCTTCTAGTTCCTGACCTGGGTACTGCTGAAATGAAAATATCCTAAAATATAATGTTTAGACACTGAAGCACATAGCATTTTCAACCTTGTGTTGACTTCTCCACCCCATACACTACAGCTCTCCTTGAACAGGCAGCTGTGGTGGAGACTATCACACTTGGATGTAATTAATGTCCCTTTGAGAGCCTTTTAGAAGGCAGATCCTTAGCTGGTATAGGTTAGCATGGCTTGCAGGAGCTGACATTTTGAGATTTGCTCTCCACTGAGACTAATTAGATAGTGCATGGGAGTAAGTTTGCATGTTTTGCTGTGTGGGGTGAGGTCTGTGCTTCTTTCAGTGAGAGGAAGCTGGGGAAGAAGCTGATGGCTGGGAACACAAGGCTGGTCTGGCCAGACACCCTCCTGGTGTGTGTGGAAACCCTTTTGGCTTCTGCAGGGTCCGTGGAAAATGAAGCTCCCCAAGTAGTGCAATCATTAATGTTTCCACTTTGCTCCCTCCAAGGCTTGCTATGGCCCCAGGGGTTTCTTAGCAAGCCTGTGAGAGGAAGGATAAACCACAAGCAGTGTATGAGTCCCTTCTCTCCTCGGTCTCTCTTGCTTTGCTAAGGTGGCTAGAGAAGGGGAAGGTTCCTGCCACCCAGCAGCCATCAGGAAAGAGCTGAATTCTCCAAGTCGGGAATTTCACAGGGTAGCTGACAGGCCAACCAAAGCCAGGCTCAACTGAAGCCTGCACATTAAGCTTTTAACAGGAGAAATCTCAGACTGGCAGGAACAATACATTGTAAAAATCAAATACTGATAAAGTTTTACCTGTTTTAAGCTTGTTGTGCATGTAGGAAGAAAGAAAGAAACTATCATCTGGGACACTGATGTATTTGTAGCTGTTTTTATTTTAACTGCTGTGACAGCTGGTGACGAATGATACCATTGTAATAGACTACCCTTCCACAGAAAAGTGGTGGTTTTCTTCCATGTTCATTGTCCTTTGGGCTTTAAGTTACTTGAAGTTTACTCCTTGTGTTGCACATTATATTCTTTTCCAGTTTGATTGGCTTTTTGCTGAGTCACAGCTTTGTTTCAATTTCCTAGTGACTCAGGAGCTGGCAGCACTTCTGTGGACATATGCAGTGCAGTGCCAGGCAGTAGTGTAGCTCAAAATACAAGGGGCACAGCAGCAACAAAAGAACAGCTTGTGCTTGGCTGTAGTGTTTGGATTTGGCTACACTGAGCTTCTCATTACTGGCTTGTAGGGAATAACAACAGAGGAGAAAAGCCCCCAACATCAAAGGCCTTCCTCCCCTTGCTCCAGAAAGATATTTCATCTGTAAAAAAACCTCAGTTTTCAATTAGGTATAACAGAAACCTCTGAGAAAAAAAAAATATCTATTGACACAATTTGATTTATTGACATACAGTGCCTCTGCCAGTGAAGGAACAACTTTTCTAAAATGCCATTACATCTAAAGCAGAAAAGGAAGATCTAAATTTCTGCTTTAACTTTAAAGAAAGAGAATAAGGCAACTGCTGCAACAGCTGTGGTCTTTGCCAAGCTGTTTGCTGATAAATGAGGGGAGATGTTCTAATGCCATGATTAAGTAATTCTCTCAAACATCATACTGTCCACAACTTCTAAATGAAGAAGTCTGTAGGAAGATGGTCATTGCAGACTTGCTGACTCAAGTCCCTCATGTTCCAGTGTCAAAGTGAGTTGCTAAAATACATTCTGACTAAGCTATTTGAAGGCATCCCCTTCAGGGACATATTTTGAAAATTCTGTCTGGGAAAGAGATGAGTGACTATGGCTGTGATTGCTGTGGCAGTAGTGAGCGTCGTTGCTGGCCCACTGGAAGCAATTTTATGGAGGGTGGAGGAAAAAAGCCTGTCATAGTAAGGTTTGCATAGAAAAATGTCCGTATGTCTGTAAAATTCATAAATGAACGAACGATGTCTACCGGCGACAAGCAGTGTTGTATCAGAAAGAGCAGAATGCTTTGTGTCCTGCACAGCAGATGTGGAGTGCAGTGTTCTCCTCTTGCAAGCTTCTGCCTGATTTTGACCACGAGTACACAGTTTTTCATTTGGAAAAGTAACAAGTAATGCAAAATTCATAGAAACGTTCAAGAAGTAACATTTGCACAGGGTAAAACTGCTCATTCTCCTATCTGGGAGAAAGATTGAGGTACTGGGAGAAAAACTGAGGTGCTGGCTGACCAGCTCAAAGCCCACGTGCCAGATCCACAGTTGTAATTTAGTCTGTTGAATTATCTTTGAAGCAAACACAAGGCAGTATTTTCTACCAATTTTAGTTCTCGGGACCCAGTCGTTGCCCACACAGTGTCTTCAGCTGCTGTCACTGTGCAGCTAGTGCAGCACCTTCCATTTCAAGGTGAGGCATTTACTCACGGGGTTTAGGAGGGAAGTGGAAATATGCCACTGGAGCACAACTGATGCTGTAAAGGTCTTTACGGACATGGAGATGCTTCAAGACAACCGTTTGCAGGTATCCTAGCTATCCCAGTCCTCCCAGCAACGTGTTAATGGGAGAAGAGAGATGGGAAGCATTCATGGCTGAGGAAGCATGCTGTTGGCGAAGCCTGTGGGGTTGCAGTCTGCCTTGGGGAGGAAAGGCCATGTCCCCCAGCCACAGAAAAGGGGTACTTGATGCTTCTGGTGGAAAGAAAGGGGTCATGGCCTTCACTTAGGAAAGGGGATTTCAGGTTCCTGCTGTGGACTGATCAAATTCAGGCTACATCTGCCCTGGGTGCTGAATAAGGCAGGTGATACAGGACTGAGAGAAGAGGATGGTCTGTGTGATACCCCTCCCACATTGAGTATGATGGGATGAATGCATATATTTTATATGTTATTGGTTCTAGGATGAATTCTTAATTCTTCCTTGCTGTTTGTTCCAAAGTACATCTTACTGAAGTATACTCTCTGCAGTCCAAAATGAAAGTTCAGTCCTTGAAATTTTCAGATTATTGTTTAAAATGGTACTTCAGTGGAGTACAAATGGTACAAAGATCCTAAAAGATGCATGCACAAACACTACTGTGTTTCTCAGCCTACAATACTATTGATGTAAACAACTGTTTTCTAGCCTTCTGGCAAGCTTGAGACCTTGAATTGCCAGTATAATTTTCTGCAAAATAAAAAATAGGAGAGCATAAAGCAAGATTAGCCTGTTTCAATTGCTAATTCAGTTTTGTAATCTGAAATCAGGCCTGAGATTGAATATATCATGGAATGAAATAACTTTCCAGTTCCTTGCTTGATTATAAAGTGTTTCCAGACAAATCCTTTCTTGACTATGGAACAAATTGTATAGTTTGCTGAAGCAAATTCTGGGCTCTGCATGTATGTTTGTGTATATCAGTACATGTAAGATCAGTTTTTTCTAATTGTCCTGATATTCAGAAGTATAATTATAATAGCTGATAAGTAAGTATATTTAGCTTTTCAGCAGCAGATGTAGGCATAATTGTCTTGTGAGAAAATGCTTTGGTATTTGTGCATGTTCACATCTGACAAAATTAGTTTTTTAAAATTCTGAAAATCTTTTGGCAGATGAAGAAAAGTGATTCAGAATTTGTTATAGTCTTTAGGATCAAATTATCATTGTGGTGTACTTTACTACTTAATTTAATATCTGAACTGAAAAATTGTCCAGAAGCAAATTTCACACCACTTTGCTATTAATCTGTAAATGGAAAATTTTTCTTCATGTTGTGTTCCAAAATCATCTGCAGAAGTTATGTTGTTAAGGTTCAAACTGTTTGGCTGTAACACACTTCCTGCAGATAGAAAAGTTCATAATGCAGTTCTCCTACCTCAGAAAAAAACCCAACCCCCAAACCAACAAACCTAAACAACATTTTTATTTTTTTTATTCTGTAGTAAGAAACAGCTAGGAGAAAAACTTGGTTACTTACAGAGTTTCAGACAACTGTGTCCATACAGACAACTGAGCCAGGTCTCCAGTTTTACCCTCAGCTAAGAAAAGGAGTACTCTATTACATGCAATATGTGAAATTTTTGTACTATCAAAATATATCATACAGCCATGAGCAAATCTAGAAAAAAATCACTTCCTTTATCATCAAGGGAATGAGTATGAATAGCATTATAATCCACTCTTTCTGCTTTAGTCACTTTGCTATCTTCTGCGTTTTCACATTTCTTAGCAAGAACCCATTCAAAAGCTTTGCTAGAAGCTAGGCTGGAATGTCTTTTACGATCTGCTCCATTTGCATGGTGCCTTATCAGTTGAGAAGTTACAGTAAAGCCTTACAGCGGTTATTGTTATCTTCGTAGATCTGTGCAGAATCACTTCTCTGCTCTCTCTAGGAAATGTAGTATCTCCTTTAAAGGGGTTGGTTTGGACTGCTATGGCATGTTAGTGGCTGTCACACTCAAGTTGTACATACAGATTAACTTCATCACTTGGAAATATATAAATAGAACTTATGCTTAACCTTAGGTCACTCTCACTCTGTGCTTTACATCCAGCATACTGGACTTTGTGGCTTAATGCAAGCAGTATTTATTTCAGGATGAATGTATGGGATATAACTAGCCTGAGATGACAAAAGGTGGAATTATATACATTAGTCCTCAGGATTTATTTCAGGCAGGCAGGAACAATTTGGAAAATTCTTTTCAGATGTTGGGGTTTTTTTTGGAGATTGAAATTATTTCTGTACAAAGTATGCCCTCAGTTACTTGTGACCCCAGCACCACCCTTGAGTGAACCTCACCAGACACCTCCACACAAGCTGTAAGCCCTCCCCTTCTGCCCCCAGTTTCTCTTTGCAGTCCAGCAGTACCGAAGCAGTGTAACAAGACAGGAGTGTAATGCAGTGAGCCCCTGTGGCTCCAGCTCTCCCCCGCTCTCTGGCTGCTGCACCTGGGCAAATGTTTGCACTGACCTCAGGGAAGGTGTCTCCCTGAAAGCTTGTGAGCCTGCTGGAAGCAGTTGGCTGCAGCAGTGTTCAAAGTCCTGCCTGGTACCCTTCTCTCTGAGTCATTTCAACCGAGTGCGCACATCCACAAGCCCCTGGTACTCATAATGCCACCAGACAGCCATCCCAGAGGTCTGCATGCCTTTTCATTATGAGCCTTACAGGTGTGAAAACAGAGGAACAAAGTTTTGGTAGCCAAAATCTCAGATACGAAGTTTAAAGTTCAGACGCACAATTTAGCTCTGCTCTGAGAATTAGTCATAGCACTGACGATTTTTCTTTCTAAGAAATAAATCAAAGAAATAGGAGACAATCATTCAAGACAAGGAACGACTCATTTGTGGATTGAGGCTTAGGGCTTGCCACCAGCACACTTCAAACTGTCCCTTTGTCAGCTGGTGGTAAATAGATCCCTGTTTCCAAACTTAACTGTTGTCAGTGCTGCTGTACAAAACCATCTGCCCTTCAGGCTCCTCTATGTGGACATCACACAAAATGGACTACCAGTGAAGGTACAACCTTTTGCAAGCAGAGCACAAGTTTAAACTCTTGATGAACAAGTTGTAAAGACAGTTAAAAGAGACACACAACAAATAATAAAATGCAGTGCAGATACATCACTGATTTCCTCAAAGAATTTCCCTTCTCCCCCTCCTCCTTCAACGCTCATTAATGGTTTTGGGGTTTTCATCCCAGCAATCCCTGTTGCTGTGATTTCCCCACTATGGAAACATGACAGAATTTGCCAACTCCCTGAGGCAAACAGCAAAGCTGTCATGGATCTCAGCACCAGGAGGACCCTCACTGCAGTTGGGTAGTGCTCGGTATCACAACTGTACATGGCCTGTCCAAACCAGCGCAACTTCTGCACCACAGCGCTAATGGGGGGAAAAATGACACCTATGGAGGAGTAGCCTTGATGAATAAAGAGGACCTGGATAGCCTGAAATGTGTAAAATCCATATATTACCAGTTCAAGAATGGAAACTGAAAGTAAAGGTTAATTTTTTATAAATACAATAGATGAAGAAGAATGTGAACTGAGAGAAGTTTTAAATTTTAAATGTAACATCAATGTCTTCAAATGGACTTTTGAGGTGTTTTACTTTATGAAATTTAAAACCAGCTATGCTAAACATACAGTAAAATGAGTAAGCAGTATTTTCAGTGATAATTACGCCTGTACAAAAATAGCATTCTCCAACAGTTAAAAGGTCTTCAAAATATGTGACATATGCAAGAATACTCATTAATACTTTGTATGGCAGAAGTATTCAATGAAGCACTTGGAATTGTTTATGAAGGCTTTATACAGAGGCCTGTATCTTCTGCCTGAGCATTTCTGTGTGATTAGATATATTAACAAAAGCATTCTGTTCTGGGTGAACTGATGATTATGCATTTTTGCCAGTAAGACTTCATGCATTCAGTGTTAAATTCTCAAGTATCAAAAACCCTACAATTTTTATTATTGTACCTTTTTCAAATTCCTGCACAATTCCCTCACACATTCCCTGTCATTCCAATGGCCAAGGGAAATGTCTTGTAACAACTACATCAATAGTTGTTCCATGCATTACAACCTAGTTAAACTACTGAAGTAGCTTCAGTTGAAATGGACGTTTCTGTGTTGACTAATATCTTGAAAATAACCTTCTTGTTAGGGAGCCACATGCTGGGACAGACAAATTTTCAGCACAAAGGAAGGATAATCTATTGTCTGAGTATATAGTTACTAATATGGATGGGTTAAATACCTCAAAAAAATCACTTTCTTTAAGCAGAATCTAAATAGGTTTTGCATTCTTTTTTAAAAATACTTACTTGGAATAGGACCTTGGGAATTGCCATAGTGGATGAGTTGTTGGTCTAATCCAGTATTCAGCGATGATTGAGGGAGCTTTAAGACACAGAGGAAAAGGTCCTGAAATGAGTAATCATAAATTAACCAGGCCACGAAAGAAGTTTCTTTATAATCCCATTTGATGGGAAGTTGGCATGTGCCCTGAATAATGAAAGCTTATAACGTTGCCAAAACTCTTGGCTTTTTGAATTAAATGTTTTACTGTAACTGCAGTATTAATCTTTGTTTACAATGTGGTTCAGTTTTTGTTTTGGATCCTGCAAAGCATTTTCCTTTAATGGTGGAGGCACATGTAGCTGTAGCTCCTGGATAATGGCTTTTTCCAGTAATTTTCAAAGCAGTTCTAGAGAAGGTCACTGTAATAAAAATATTCTTCTTTTTAAACTTAAGCTGTATAATGAGTTCCATGAGCTAGATCGGGGTCCTCAAACTATGGCCCCCCAGAGTCCTCAATCCGGCCCCCGGTATTTACAGACCCCCCCGCGCACTGCCCCCCCCACCCTCCGGGGATTGGGAGGGGAAACCCAAGCAGCCACAGATGAGTACCTGCCACTTCATCCACATGCTGGCCCCCTGTTTAAAAAGTTTGAGGACCCCTTATGTTTAAGAAATGGTTTCAGAATTTAAAGTATACCAGTCTTCATATAGGTATACGGGGGAATAAGCAGAAAATCTTATGTTGATTTCTCTTTTGCCTTCCTTTTGTTCTTTCTTATGACCCATTACTTGTTTTCTGTTGTTTTTCCTGAGCTTTTCATCATGATCTTATACAAAACATAGAGAATGAAATTACTGCCAAAGGCACCTGCAGACATATCACGTAACAGCCTGTGTGTTACCAGCCTGTTCACATGTAGTGGATGATCCTGCTCTTTATTTGGCCCTCTGATCATCTGAGACCAGATGGATCTGAGCAGTGTCCCACTCTTTCTCAGCCTAGCCCTGAGACACCCTACAGTCACCAACTGTGGGTCTGGCACACGTCCCCTGAGCTGAGCATCTGTGCTTTGGGCTTTCCTGTTACTTGGTGATAGGTGGACATGGAGCAGGAGTATCTGATATCCCACCTATTCTGTCACCATCTGATGAGCTTTGAGGTCTTTGCTCAGGAGATCAACTGGGCAGCTTACAGCCTCTTGAGTGTTGCATTGGCAACACCATCCTCCCTCTGCCTGGCTCCAGGAGTCCCACTGGTACATCTACCTGAGGTCCCCCAAGGTGGGGCAGTGACAGTCAGGCTGTGGGGCTTTGAGATGGGCCACTGTGGCTTCTTCCTGGTGGTCCTAAACACTGAAATTTCAGCTCTGAAAGTGCCAACATATTGCAACAGTGTTGGGAGACTGGTTTTGAAATTGTTAGATGAATGAATTTGCTCCAGCAATCTGAGTCTAAACTTTGCCTTGACCAAAGCCACGATTTGGGCTTTTTAAGCCAGATGAAACAGAGCAGAATAATTTCAAATGCCAAACAGTTGTTACAAACTCTTTGTGACAACAAAGACCATTTACTGAAATTATTTAATGATTTATTTCTGATTAACGTGCATTTTAGATGAGTCCTGGACTTCTTGTTTACAGCATTAAAGAAAGGTGGCATTTGTGAACCACTTAGTTGTATGATTTAGGTATTTCAAGCCTGAAGGTGTTCCCTGATACATTCTTCTTCCTCATTTTTGTGGTATGATAAAACCTTGCTGACACATGTCAAACAATTATATATGCCCATCAAACATAGCTTCTTATTTCTCAATTCTGTGTTACTGAACTGTATATTTAGTTTTTCAGTACCTTCCTTGCCCTCAGGGAAAGTATAAGCTCTCACATTACATTTTAAACTAAATCTGTAAGTGAAATGGTTTGCAGTATGTGGGATCAGGTTCACTGCTGTGATGAGACACAGGCTGTAAAGGGACCACATTTATTGTGGGTGTGTGTGCCTCAGTTCAGTGAAGTGCTTAAATGTATGCCCCACTTTGAACCTACTGGACGTTTCTGGCTGTGCCAGTCTGTGGGGTCTGGGCTGTGGCTGCTGCTGCTGGTCAGTAGGTGCACAAAACCCTGGCAGGGCTCCAGCAGTAAGTGGCCGGAGAGTTTTCTTGCATTGCTCGTTTGGAAGGCAGCAGCTCCTGTACCCTGGCACAGCCTGGTGTATCCCCAAACATTCAGCGCAGGTGTCATTCCTTGGCCACCACCTGCCCTTGGGGTTGATAGATACTACTGCAGACACAAGCCATAAGCAGCAAGGAGGGCTACTGGGGCAGTGCGTCACCCATGCTGGCATGAAGACATGGTGCCTGATTATGCAGCAGTAGGTGTGCTTTCTTTGCCCCTCACCTCCTTGCCAAAGGAATGCAAATCTGTGCATTACAATAAAAATAATGAGAGTATGATATTGTTTTCCCATTGAAAAGCATGCCAAATTAGGCAAAATCCAGAGAAATCTTGTGAGGAATCAGTGCTCTGCCCTGATAGCAATCAGATGGTTAACTTGTATTTCATTCTCCAGACAACTCCGCTCCAGCACTGTAATTCTGACTTAATGTCTGGTATCTAATGCTTTTAGATTTGAATTTTTTTCACTCACTTCAGTGCAAACGACCAGCTATCACTGGGGAAAAACAGAAAATTCTTTCTGTTGCTTCACACATTTCATTAACCTTCCCCCTACCCTCTGACATTTCTGCCTCCAAAGTACTTCTTTCTGAGGCTTCATTGCCACGTCAGGCAATTTTTTTTTCCCTTTTCTGGAGGCAAAGGAGTATTTAAATTATGACACTCCCAAAGTGTGTGTGCTCAAGCATGTCCAGCCAACAGATGTGATGCACTGTGGCCCCATGGCACAACCATAGCCTGGGAGATTGTTAAGGTATAGTAGCCAAGCCTAAATTAAGCAATTATCAGGGACTGTCACCTTGTAGTGTGATACTTTCTTTACTCTTTTATATATATATAAAATATATATTTATGTGTGTATATATATATAAAGAATATATAACAATATAATATATAAAGAATATATATATTACTTCTACAGCTAAGCCTAAGCATAAAACCTCTGCAATGGGCCAGATTTCAGGAAGACCGTCTTTTCCCCTGCTTTTCCTTTCCTTTTTCCTTGAGAAAGGCAAAGCCTAAGAACAGAGATAAAGGGAAGAGAACTGGGCCAGATACTACAGCACCCTCTGAGGTGAAGGCCTCATCATATGTTTTCTGTCTAACTACTCTCATTATCAATCTGCTGTTGAAGGCAGCACATGTGGAGGGAAATAAGCAGATGATTGATTTGCATGAAGGAGGTTAGCATGGGTCACTGCACTTGACAGGACAAAAATACAGCAACTTTGGATCTGTGAAAGCATCAATGGAAACAATAACTGAGCACAGCAAACTTGACAGTGAAATCCTCTGTCCCTACCTGCAGAGAAAGCCTGTGTGTTGCTGCTCTGGGAAGTTTTTCCAAAACACAGTGGAGTGCATGAGGGGCTGATGGTCCTAGGTATGGCACTGTGGCTCCTCCTGGGAGTAGGCTCACGGAAGAGGCTAGGTATCTGGCCTCCTTTTTGGCCCAGGATGAAGATGTTATTTGCATGTGGCAATGTGGAAATGCAACAGTTATGGAAACAAGCATTCGTCTGGGAAAATAGTGATACTATTTTCATATAGTCAGTGCATAAATGGGTCCTATGGTTCTGCAGCAATGCCTCCATTCCCCAGCTGCTCTTTGAACATTCTTTAGAAAAGAGCCTCTTGTGTCATTCACCTCCTCCCTCCTGCCAGCCCCAGCAGCATGCCATGATGGTGGATCTGGTGAGACTGTGCAGACCATCCTTGTCCCACGCCTGCTGCCGCTGCTGGTGGCTCTAGCAGGAGACTGCATCAGAAGCCACACATCAGGGTCCTTAAACTGGCAGAGAAGTTGTGGGAATAAAGCAGGAGTCTGGGGTGAAAACATTATTTTTGCAGATGATAAAGAAAGAGCACTCCTTTACCCAGGAGCATCTACCTAGAGTCCTGGGCAAACGGGATCCTTAGCCTCACAGGTGTGCATGGGTGGACATGAGGTCTCTTCTGGTTTTGCTTTCATCTTATGGTGAACACTGGTCCTCCATCTCTGTTAGGACAGGGAAATCCTGTGCTGGGGCACCACTCTTGGCACTGCCATGGTCCACCCAAAATCCGGTGCTCATTCCTGAGTGAGGGAGATTTTAAAATTTCATGGGGGATAGAGAAAACAACACTTGTGTTGAGATGTCTCTGAGGCAATGACTAACACCCTCTTCCTCCCAGCAGTAGCCTGCAGAAAGGCAGCTCTCATCCTCTGCTGACTATCTTTTCTCAGCAGTCTTCAAGCACTGTTTCTGGCCACCCTCTTTATGTTGCCCACATACCAGTCCTCCTTTATTTCACTTCCTATTATCACCTGCTGAGGAGCAATGCCCAGCATTACAAATGTGGAGAAACTTTTGCTGAAGTTGGATATAGATGGGAGCCCATGATGGTCTCTTACAGAGGCAGGAGATTATACAGGCGAACAGCAATGACATATTAACCTCCAACACCAGGCTGCGGGTGCCTTTATCCATTTGTACATAATTCCTCTTGGCTGCTGTTAATGAAAGAGATGCAAATTTTACTTTCGCAGCTGTCACTGAGCATGAGACATCACTGCTCCTGTGCCACAGGGTAAGGCATCACTAGCCTGTCTCCTGGGAAATATTCAATCATAACACAAGGAGCACAAAAGCTCTAATTGTAAGTACCTTGCTTTCCCTGGATGCTTCTGTACTGTTTTTGTCCACTGCTATTTCCTTCCTCAGAAAAGCAACTTGTGCAACACAGGCTGGACCATTGCAAATTATAGCTGTAAAAGAAGAGATGCCAATATGAAATGTCCATTGAGAAAGGGGCATTACCCCCCAGCAGTTCCCTCCTTCACTGTAATGTGATCCAAATGCACAATGCCATCTTAATCAGGTGTTATGTCTACAGCAAGGAAGATTTCATTTTTATGAAAACAGTCTTAAAAGATTTTGCTGTTTACTGTGTTGTCTTCACTGATTAGCTGATGTTTACTCCTGTTCGGTTCTGCAATCCTGCTCTCATCAGTCCCTGAACCTTTTAGTGTCTGAGGGAAAATCTCTAGTACAAAGTACAAAGACCCTAGTGCCTCTTGTGACTCAACTGTCAAACATGTTGGAGCAGCTGGAATATTTAACCTGTTTGGGGTTGCAGATGTTGCATGGTGCCTGCGGATGGGGCAAGGAAAGGCAATATTGGAAGCTTGCATGTGCAACTTACATTAAGTAGTTACTAACTTTGTGGGAAACAAACTGTAATATAGCTCTGGGATATGAATATTTGATTTCTTGACTAGGGAAAGGTGTTCTGTCACCCAGTTATTCACCGTTTCAAAACTGGAATCTGCTCATAAGTATTAAGCATGCAAGTGAAGGTGAGTGGTGATGCAGGGGAGTGACAAGGGGTTACAATGGGTACAAGAAGCTAGAGACACCCTCAGGTTTGTTTTCAGACACAGTGACTGTAAGGTTTTTTAGAAGGTTTGAGTTGTTTAAGTTGTATTTGTCTCAGTGCAAACTGATTTTTACAAGATTTCTCTCCTGGGACTGGACATCTGAGCAAGCAGGAAGCTCTCATGAGCTGGGACCATCTTGCCCAGAAACGATCTCACGCTTCAGCTGCGCTGTGGTCTGCACTCCCTCCAAGCACAGCACTTGGCAAATGAAGCCCTTGGTGAAGCCTGGCAGGGAAAATGTTCAGCATATGGTGTGTTTGCTTTGGAAACTTGTAGGGGCCTGCACATGGGTCCACAACTGAAAGCACAGGCCATGGGTGAAAACTTTCACCAGTAACTAGCAGGGAGCTGTGGCAGCTCCGCAGTCCCCTGGCACATCTTCCAGTCCTGTTTTAATTGGCTGCAGCGTGAATTTGAATTCTGCTTTTCCGACATTCATTATGCAGGTAATAGATGCACACACAGTCTGCCCTCATTCACATATAACAAAGATAATTTGGATCTAATTTACAAGCTAATCTACAATTTTGTGAAAACTACAAGGGCAGCGGGTTTATTAAAAGAAAAGCCCCCCCAAAGCCCCCAAACTGCTGGGTGTACCTCACTGCAGTGAGCCTGATTATTGCTGAGATTCATTCACCTCACCACAAGCTGGCTTTTGCCTTCCTTCAACATGTCTTCTGTAAGGGAAATGCTGCCATAGCATCACACAAACACTTTCCAAATGCTTAGCCTACACAAAACCCAGGTATTTTGTATTTCAGGTTTTAACCTATCCTCTCATACAGTTACTCTTTCAGTCTTGGGTATATTTTTCCCACAGCAATGTATTTCTTTTTTTTCTTTCTTTCAGCAGCTGGGTTATTTCTGCTTCTGTTTTTAATTGCAAAATTCAACACAGTGGGCCAAATTCAGCTTTGGTTTAACTGTGTTGAATTAAATGTGTTTATTTATGTGCAGCATTGCCACATTTATATATTGCTTTTCAATATTAAATATTAATGCACGTACCAAGCACATTGATTTAAAGGGCACTGCAGCAGTTAAATGCTTGTCTATGAGATTAAAACCATTACTGGCCACACTAGGTGACATTGTGGAAGGATTGTTGCTGCTGTCACCAGAATCCTTGGCAATTACAATGCTGTTTGTCAAACACTGGAACAAAAAACTGCAAAACAAACAAACCATACTCAGCAAACAGCAATGTGAATGAATGCAGCTTTCCTCAGCTCTGGCACTTGTTATGTATGTGTAATTACTGATAGCAATGGGGGAAGAAATCAAAACTGCAAGACGCATATGGACAGAAATAAGTGTTTTCATACATAGAATGCCACTCTTCAATGCACCTTTTTACCTCTGTTGTACTTCTCAGTGACCATAGTTGATTTTATAATTTGCAGAAAAAGAATTCCATAGGTGGCCTTTTACAATCTGGAAAAACCTGTGTGTTCATGAGGTGTTTTTCCCCCACTGTGTCTATTGTGAAGGGCCGTGAGATGCCTGAGCCCAACCCCCTTGCTTTACCGCAGCTCCACAGGGTGCTCAGCAAGCCCTGCTCCCCCAAGGGAGCATGTGGGTCCAAGGCCGGTCTTTCCAAGGTCTGTACTGCAAGGACCAGTATTCATTCTCCCTGTCTGGGTGACAGACCCTGAGAGCTGATGGTTGCATTACCTGAAAGGGAAAAAGACATTAATTCTTCAGGAAAACACTGCAGCAGTCTTGGCAGGTCTTGGTGCAGCTAGTGTGGGGAAGTGCTGTCCCTATCCCCGGTGCCAGCTCCAGGCTCCTAAAATATTTCCTCTGGAAGACTGTGGTGACGCTAGCAAATAGTTGTCAGCATGAATTATTTCTGAGATGCTCGCAACTTTCTGGTGCTGGCACTCATGTTAGTAAGTAGCGATGTTGTCATTGGCATTAGAAGTCAATATTATTGTGGGCTGCTTGCTCGTCTTGTCAGTAAAGCATCCAGGTACGTCTCAAGTGCTAAGGCTTAGCTCAGCAGTGTCGGCACGGTGCTCCTCAGGGGCTGCTGGGCTGAGGCCATAAGCTACCAGAACAATAACACTGCAGGTGTATTTCTCTGCTCCCAGGTCTAGCAAGCCTGTGGAATAAACAGTTGGTTTACAGTAGCCTTCTAACAGTGTTGTCAAAACATCATTTAGCATTTTACCAACATCTATTCTGCAAGAAAAAAAGAAAAGAGCATGACTGTATTTGTCAGCAAAAGCTTGCTTTTCTACTGAGTTGCCCGAAATATAGGGCTCCTTTATATAGCTTGGTTGTATGTGAGTGAGCTGCCATGGCCTGCAGCCTGTGCCATAACATATGCAGAGCCTGAATCCTGTTCTTACGAGTGGCAGCAGCTGGGGCTTGGGCCACTAAACCTGCATCTAATGGCTCATGGTGGGTGATGTTTGGAAAAGCCACTTTTGCAGCTCAAAAAGCCATGTGGTAAGCTGGTGTGTATAAGTCTGTGGAGTTTCTTTCTAGTAATTTCCCCCCAGGGTTTTGTATGTGAAGTATATATGTGTTGTTGACAGAATGTAAAGGTGTGAAATGGCCTCTTGTATGCTGTGTGAGACGGTAGGAAAAAAAGTATTTTTTTCTTCCCTCACTCATGCTTGGTTTTAATGCCGTGCTTTTCTTTTCCTTGGTGCTTTTCTTTTCCTTGCTGTGCACTGCTACATTCTGTCCATGTCCAATTTCCAAAGACAGAGAGTATATTTATATATATTTCTTCTCTGATGAACAAAAAAACAAAAGCCAAAACTTCTCTTCACAGAGACTCTAATTTATACCAGATGGATAGATTTACAGGAAGACAGGAGGTTTCCTATGCATAAAATATGGGACTGTCACAGCTTGTACTCCCTCAGAAAGGAACTGGTCTACAGATGACATGCTAGATACTGTAGTTAAAAAACAGAAAATGCTTTTGAAGTTTTGTGTCGATGGCTGACCAGTTAAACCAGTTCTGTTGCTCTGTGAAAGGCTGCCAGGAAGACCACAGCATGTTTTACTGGCCAAATTGCTTGGGGTTCTTTAATGCTATTTCCCTTTTCCATTATATGCCTGCATATTGTGGCATAGTTATAGATAAGACATTTTCCAGCTCTTTCTCCAGAAGGATATATGCAGCTAAGCCTGTGAAACTGACGAAGACAAGACTTTTTTTTGCATACCTACACATGTAAAGTATGATATCTAACCTGTGCTGAATGCTGTATATGCATTTACCTTTTTTCATCCATGTGTTTTTATGCTCAAGTACATAGATAACACACATGTACACTACACACATATACTTTCTGTGTGGATATAGGGCGATGTTAACTTTATGCTGCCATATAGCTTCAATGTGTTGCCTGATTCCATCAGAGTGGGGTCTAAATTTCATAATTTTTCATGTATGTTTTCTGAACAGGAGCATACTAAAAGAAACCCTAGCTAGACTGCTAGGTAGGGCTTTGCTCTTTGTAGCATTACTTTTGTTTCAGCAATTTTTAGAATGGCAATAACAGCTTTGCTTGCTATTAATGGTTTCATCCAAGATGCTCTGAGCTCTGTAAAATCGATTACATTTATAAACCATGCATCAATTACAATACTTGCCTTTTGCTACAGGGCATAAAACAGCTCAGACAGGTCAGGCGCTGGTCTGCAGTCTCCGATCAATGCAGTGACCCAGGGCTGAACTGAACCGGAGATTTCTGACCCTTAGGCCATTATTTCAGCCATTAAACTTCTTAGTCACCTTAAACTGGGGCTTAAGAAAATGCTATCAGCTGGAAAACAGAGGCATTTTTAAAAGAAAGGAAGGGGAGGCCTGGAATAAAGTGGTATCCTGCACCTTCAGACACCTGCAAGTTCAAACTGCTGTTTCATGGCTGGTTTTCTACCTCACTGTGAGCAAGGGACCGATGACAACATTTTAAAAAAGCACCTGCATTTCCATTTTCCCAAGAGCTAGCTTCCAATGGGACAAAGGCCTGTTTAAAAAGGGTGTAACACTTCAGATTTAAATTTGCTATCTAAAGTTGAAGTTTGGCACATGATATTCCCTTGTAACTGAAGATTTTCTTTGCCTTCTGTGGCATAGAAGAGGTTGTGGAAGAGGACTCAGTGATAGCACAGTATTGCAAGTGTCATCAGATGCCATGGTGACAGTGCCTGTGCATGTATCTTAGGCAGGGAAGAGAACATTGTGTGATCTTTAGGAGACAGGTGGCTGACACTCTTCTTACTATATTGACTGTGATGCACCCTCTTCATGAGAACTTCTGTACTGTTGACTTACAGATGGTGCAAGGTGAGTTGGTACAGTTGGAGCACAGTATTTTCTCACATACTAGCCAAAAAGCTAAAAATTTGTCAAAGTACTGGTCTTATTCAAAGGAAGAATGCTCTCGAATGTGCTAACTGTGGCAAATATGTGGCTTGATTTCCCATGTTTCTGTATATGGCAGGCAACGGTTACTGAAGAAACCCCTGTTTTGGCCTTCATCACCTCAAAGGGATAAGGCTTGCAATCTGCCTATGCCTTGGTCTGCTCTACTGGTCTAGTAGCACAGCAAGACCAGGGAAAGCAAGTGATGTTTTTCTATGTTGAACCTCAGCTCTTTCTGAACCACCCAAAAAATCAATGTGACCTTATCGTCCTTTGCTGCTGCTGCATTGCACAGTGTGTCTTCTTCAGGACACAGAAATTTTGAATGAACTACATGTAATGCAAAGTGATTAATAAAAAATTGTATTCCTAAAGCAGGTGCATGAAATGGGCTTCCAGTCTAGGATTTCACATGTATTTAGAATGGGAGAGGCCTGTACGTCCACAAAGACCCAAGAGCTCACTGTCCAGCTCCCAGCTGTCCCATGGATTTTCTGGGTGATCTGGGGAAAGTCAGGTATGCTCAGCAATCTTCTGTGAACTTGAGTTTCACACTAAACAGGGAAATCTGTGCTTAAGTGCACTGGTGTGTGCTTGAAGTCAGGCTAGCTTGGGCATTAACTTCATACATGTTCTCTCTTGCAAAAGAAAATGTTAACACTGAATCACGTCCTATGCAAAACTTCCCTCATCCTTGCAGAAAAGCAGTACAAAGATAATAGTGTCCATGTTTACGATCCGCACTGCTGGGATACACAAGGAGCTGTGCAGCCACCTTTACCAAGGTAATGTTCACATTGAGCCTATAGGGGAGTTGCTGTGAATGAAAATGGGGAGCTCAGCTGCCCCCGGCTTGGCCCAGAGCCTGCTGGACAGAGCTGCAAGGAATGGGAGTCCTAGCCCCCAACTCCTATCTACTCCGTTGGATAGATGTCCTTACTCTGTGCTGTGTCTCAGCATGCAACCTTTGAGTTTCTGTTGTTATTTGTTTTGGTGCTTCACGTGGCAGTGCTATACATGTCTCCCAGAGGAGTTCACCATCTTTCCCTGGAAGTTATTTAGCAGCACGATTGTGGGGATCTGCTAAACTGGGGTGTGCCTTCTCTGGTATGGTAATTTTGAAGGTTTGCAGCTGGTGAGGAAGATGTTCACAGCAGAGCCTGTACCTGTTTGTCTTTCAGAGGTTCTCACTATAAGCTTGGCAGTTTCCTGCTCAGATACTTAAGAAAAAATGTAGTCTTTAGATTTCACTCATTTTCAAAGGCTCAATGACCTTTATTACATTGTTTGAGTCTCTGAAAATTGATAAAATGGCAGCAATTGGTTTCAGGGGCCATGGGGTAAATATGGCTCCTCCATCCTGTCTTTGGATGAGTTGTTCCAATGTCAGGAAAGCCAGACAATCACCTTGAAGAGCTGAGCTTTTAGGAGGGATGAAATGCACACTGCAGTGTCTCACTGTAAATAATTCACAAAATGTCAGCTGGTGTCAAGAAATGGAAACCTTTTGAACACAACTGAGATAATCAGTCATGTGTTTGATTCCAAAGCAAGGCTGGAATTATGCAGGAACAACGCGAGGTACATTAAATATGCAGACCTTATAAACTGCTCGTTCTTGGACACAAAATTGCAGAACACTGACCTCCTCCTTCCATTTCCATTCAAGCAAATCCTCTGGCAGGACTTCCTGCTTTGGTATCATACACTGTTGGCAAAACCCTGGTGCTGTAAAAAAACTGATAGTGCAGAAAAAGGAAAATCAAAGGCCATAAAACCACATAGAAGTGACTATTTAAACCTTCTGTCTGGTTTTCAGAGCAATGCTGCCAGGCACCAGCTCCCATCTCTGCCTTTCACCCAAGTGAAGTATTCCTTATATTGTTTTTTTTTTTTAACCTGGGAGAAGAAATCAGCTCCCCGCTCTCAGCCCTCTGCTTTGTCTCTTGGGTGCCACATACCTGGGTGCTACAGATGACTTGCTGCAGCAGCAGCAAGCGACAGGGCATTGCATTTTCCCACAGCCAAGGTTCAGTGGCTGAAAACCACAGGAAAAGATTTATGCAATCAGCATAAATGTAGAATTGATCTATTTTGTAATATTGCCACTGACTTTCAGCATATTTTACAGACTGTATCCACACCAGTACCAATTCTTTAGTTTCATCTTCCCTGCACTTCTCTGCCCATGAGAAGTCTCAGCCCTCTTGATACCCCTTAGATGACAAAGTAAAAATAAATTTTAAAAATGTATATTATTTTCTCCCCTCTCAATATCAGGGGACAGTGGCAACTCTGTGAAGCAACGTTCATAATGTAAAGCAATTTGAAATACTGGAGGAAGAAGGAGTACTTTCAGTGAAGCCCAGAAATCCCAGTGTAAAAGTGGATTTTGTCAGATCTTTATTATGTGTCTGCCACCTGCTCTGATAATATCCTGCTGAACATTATTTATGGATTTAATTTCTGGAAATTCTTCAAAAAGTTTTCCTATAACCAGAGCTGAGTGCTTATTGCCCAGCAGGGCAAAAATTGAACCCCCTCCTGGGCTAGGCTCTGTCTCTGCTTCTGCAGCATGTCCCTGGCCCTCCAGTGCCTGCCTTCACCTGGGAATGGGGTCACTGCCATTGCCCTCCTCCCCATGAAGGACAGGCATGCAGGGGCTCCATGGCAAGGTAGAGGAGCTGTGAGACCATTTGCCTCATCTTGGCCTTTGCATTGTAAATGATGAATTGCAAATGAGCTGCTTGGGAGGAAAAAGGATAACTGACTTACTGACCCACTCGTACGGTGTTGGCAAACACTTGCCGTATGGAAAATGCATGGGGTGATGCTTTATCGTGAGAAAATGGGCCAACTCAACTTGTCCAAACCCAGAAATTATGTTTGACAAGAGGATTCTCTATCTAGGCTGTGCCAATGATATGATTAAGATACAAAGAATCTCTAACAGAGGCTGAAACTAAACCAATTATTAACTCGACCTATTGAATAAGCTCACTAAGATGTAGCAAGCTTTCTGAGACACCTGGGATATAACAATAGAAAGACAAGTGGGGAACGGAGCATTGCCGTCAAAACCATATCACACAGAGAACAAATGAGGCTATATAAGAACAAGCAGTGCGCGTGTCCCTCAAGAAAGTTCGGCTGAAGTTCACCAACTTGTTGACCACCAAGGGACTCGAAAGACCCCAAGAAAGACCCCCAGAGGCAAAGTGCGCATATGCAAGTGCCTTATGCATATGTAAATCATTTCAGGGAAATAGCAGTGTGTATTAGATTTTGGGAAAATATGATGAATATGTATGTTTTGTTGTAACAAATTGAGGAACACTAGTCAGAAAAGTGCGCATGATTTGAGATGCTAGTCTCTGTGGCCCCAGCACTGCAATAAGGAATGCCTGCCTCCTAAGCTTACAAAATGAAGTCTAGAGGGTTTTCTTTTTGCTGGTTTTTGATAACACCAATAGCACTCAGTGCCTGGAGAGGCTCTGTTTCCCTTGTTCTGGAGGGCTGGAAATGGTGCAGGAAGGACCCACAATGTGGGGGGCTGGCTCTGCAGCCTTGCCCAGGGGTTCTGAGCCAAACAAAGAACAATAAAGGCAGAAACAAATCTCTTCTGATGGCTTCTAATGTGACTTGAGAGGTGCTATATCTCAGAAGGAGGTGATTCCCAATACTCCCTACGAGACAAGGCTGAGAGAGGGTGAGGGTGGAGACGTCGGCAGCCTCAGAAGCCAGGAGGCCGAAGAGGGTATCTAGGGCTTGGAGCCTCTCTGCCTGCCCCAGGTGGGGAGCAGGAGCCATGCCATCCACATGTGCCCTTACAACTTTTTAAGAAGCCTTGCCTGGTGTGAGAGCATGCGCGCTGCACCTGCAGCAGCAGCTGTAGGGCTAATGAGTCATTGTGCCAGAAGACGTTGTACAGCAACATGCAGCACTGTTTACAGGTGTTCTGTAAGGCCCGATACCATTCTGATCAATGGGTATCAAACAAAATTGCACAAACTCTTTCAAAGATAAAAAAAGAAGGTTCTGCATAGAGGTGTATAGCTGAGAGTGATCAACCTGGCATAATTTCAGTAGAGTTTCTAAGAAACTAAAGTTATTGGATTACATTCTTATTCCAATCAAATGTCTAGTGGAACTGCCAGAGCCAAAGCTAATTTCAGAAGAAATTCAAAATTGTAAAGTCATGTATGGATTTAATCCTAAAGAAGGAGTAGGGAGACAGGTTTTTATTGTACCTTCTGTTTCTAGTTATCAGAAAGACATCAAATCCCTAAGAGCTACAGTCTGTAAAATGAGCTGCATTTCTGCATCTGTGTGATACATGATTGCCCTTCTGGAAGGGAAATGACCTGCTATGTAGGCGCTGTCAAGGTAGCTGAACAAAAATTAGCCATGTACCTGTTCTGTATTTTTTTGCATATGACTTTTTGATTTCACTTGGGAATTTTTCTCACTATGTTTAAAATGGAAAATAGGGAATGGTATTTTTTGATGTTTGGTTTATTCAAACAAATAAGTGCAAGACAATACATTTCATGGACTTGGGGAAGGTTTCCTCACTATTTCAGAAACGTATCAGTAAATTTGCTCAGAGCACTGGATTTGACATATTGCTCTTTTCTTGCATTAGCAACATAATAATCTTCCATTTGCCAAGATGTGTTAGAGCAAAGCAGCATTTAGATCACATTCCAGTTTGTTGCAGTTCAGGAAACCAAACAGATTTTGTGATTTGACATTTGTTTCTAAAACTGCTCTAATTTGCTTTTACTTCAGGCTCTACCTGTTAGTCTTTTCATACACTAGCAAGTGATCTGCAATCTCTAGGTATGGTGAGACCAATATTAAATCCATTGTACATTACCTACCCTTTTCCAATTTTTACATGAGTATTTGCTAATAAATATTGGGTGTAGAGGAAAGATGCATCACAGTGACTGCAGTGATGAACAAACTGGCACCAAAAAGCACTGGTGTACTGTTCAGTGCTGTGCGCCATCTCAGCACTTCAGCAGGTAGAGAAAAGTCCCTGGAGGTCACCCTACCACCACACATGTGGGCTTAGTGCTGGGCATTTAGCAACTTAAAGCTTAATCTTTTGAAAAGCCTGAGCTTTTAAGACTCCCACTTGTCTCAAAGGTTGAAAACAGACGAATGAGGGAAATTTCTGCCATGCAGCTGGGACTGTAGCAAGACACTACAGTGCCATGAAATCCCTCTCCTACTTCACTCTCCTTCCCTCTTGTGCTTTCCTGACCCTTCTCTTTCCCACCTGCCCAAACTGGGTCCTTCTCCCTGCCTTTAGGCAGCACTGTCTTATTTTCAGCCTCTTGCTGAGTCTATAATCACCTTTCCTTTGCTGACCTTGTGCAGGCTGGCATACTTGCCCTTATCTGATGTATATCTTTTTTATTGCTTTTATGGTTCTGCTGGGGGCTATGTCTTGTTTTATCACCTCACCCTACTTGTGTGCAGCCTTCACCATGTCATGGTTGGAATATGCTGTGGGATGCTTAGTTCCTTAAAAGCACTGCAAGTTTATCTGAAGGAGTAGTCTTGGTGTGCATTAACTGATGGCAGCATTTGATGCGTAGGTGTGTGTCTTCTGGAGGACGAATATTTTCATGAGTAAATGAGAATGATCAGTGCTCACAGAGTGTACATTCCTGTCTGTGGTTTTCTCTCATTGCTTTAGTTTTTTCATTTGTATTTCGTTCATTTATTCTAACCTAATTCTGTGCATTAGGCTCATTGGCAAGAGCAGCAACAAAAATAAACATTGACCTTCAAGCTAATTTTTTACTCCCAGCTTTTCACAGGCTTTTGCCTGATTTCCCACTCTGTTGCACTCCCCTTGTCACTAACAGGTGCCCATCTGCCTTGCAACCTGCTGGAGGAAGCAAGTTACGGATTATTGAGCAGAAAGGGTCATGCTGTGGCCGACACTGACCGCCAGCAGCAATGGCTAGGGGCAGGACCTGCCTCCGTTTGCTGGGTCGTAGGATCATGCCACGGGAAACAGCATGGCAGGTGGCTGGTCTGCAAAAAGTGATGCTGGCAGAGCATGATGGGCTTCATAAAATCAGGTAGCCTGTTTAGCAGCCAAACAGGAAAATGCTCACCTACAACCACTTAAAAAACTTGGCCGACCTGTGATGATGAAGACAGTTATAAATAAGAGTCAGAAAGGGATCTTAGATTTTCCCCTCCCATTTTATAGCAAGGTGTAGGACAGAAAATCCACACGCAAATGCATGGAGATCAAAAATTTTTCGATCAGAGGTACCCTAAAATTAGCCTTAGGACTGAAAATTCTTTGGCTGTTTTCTGTGTATTGATGTATTCCCTCCAGTCCTGGGGCTTGATCCAAGAGCTAGTGTTTTATCAACATTAAGCAACAAAGGAAAAAGCCTAGAAGGAAGATTCTGCATTTGCTTACAGGGCCCCAGATATCCTTCAAATGTAAGCATCTGACAGATGATGATCATTTATCACTTTCTGTAGCTCCCTGATATGCTAACAGTAGGGACATCAATCTTCTATTTCTTTTTCCAGCCAGTGACACTGTTTTGAATCCATTTCAGTATAGATTGTAGCTGGCTAACCTTTTAATACTTGTTCTTTCTGTTAAATGCAGAATTTTGATGTCACAATTAGTTTTTACATGTGGTTGTGTTGCTTATGCATAGCATGAAACATAGAAGTAATATGAGAAAGATGTATATCTCTGCCTGAAGTCTTTTTGAAATGCTTAAAATAAAAGATCTATAATGTGAGATTTCTAATGCAGCTCCTCGTATAACTAATCCCCTTTCAGAAACAGATGAGTTTAGAAGGACGGTGATACCTAAGTTAATAAAAATGTAACAGGACACTCATGTTCATAAAGAACACCCTCCATGGAGTACAGATCATCTATCATGGCAAAGCATGACCAGGGACCAAGACCAGGGGTAGTTAGACATTTTCACCCTAGGATTTTCATTTCTGCTTAGTAGAGCTGTGATAAAATGGTTTTGGTTTGAATAAGGAAAGATATTATTTTCAGGCAATAAAAGAAAATGGAAATGGGTAATACCTGATGATCTGTCTTCCTTTACCATTTTTGCATCTGCTTAACATATTGGTATTAGATTTTAATCATAAATTAACAAGTTTTTAAATTACAAGAAATGTAGAAATAAGTCGCAGACTCTGCATCTAAGTTGTATGGGGACTAGCCTGGTTACCAGTGACTGATTTCATTTCTTTGGTATTCTTAATGTGGACTCGTTATTTGTGTGCATATCTAATTCAGAAATTTGAATAATTCAATTTAGAGGACTACTTACCTATTTAAAATTAGTCTTGTGCCAAGCTATCATATTGAACCGAGGCAAAAAAATCTAAATAATTGTATATTATTAAAGACAAAATTATTATTATTATTAGACAAAAAAGATTATTAAGGACAAAAAAATATTTTATAATCTAAAACTGTGACATTTTTTCTTACTAAAACAATATTTTCAGTGGGGGATATAAAATGTTCCAAAGTACTTCTTTATTTCTACCATTTGAACTACATATAAAACTTCGAAACACGTTGTACTTTTTTACAAAGGCTTACTCCAAGAATTTGTTCTCATCTCATCTTGTTAGAATGCAAAGATGCTAGAATGTACCAATGAAATAAAGCTCCTTTATTTCTCTATTTCCAGAAAATAAGAAAATTAGATATTTGATTAAAAGAAAAGTGAACTTTTTGAGCAGTAGCAGACAGAAGAAGGTTTACATAAGCATCAAACCTGACCATCCGAAGTTCCTAAGACATGCATTTATTAGAACATATCAAAGTGCCATTTTATTAATGCAAATTCATTATTTTCCTGTGGCTAGTTTCTAAGCGGGTTGTAATGAGGGAGCCCAGGCTTGGATCCATATCATGCTGTTCTTTTCATTCCCTGGATTACATCCACAATAAATCAAATAATGGTGATGTCAGGTTTTGTTAAATATGTTATTTTAAATCATGAGCATCAAATGAAAGAAGCTAGCATTTTAGCAATCTATTTCAGTAGTCTGTTCTGCAAATTGATACCTGTACTTGCACCCACGAGACTGTTATTCTGCCACCTGCTTAGTTTGCACAGAAACACTGTCTGCACTTGTAACACAGATATTTTTGTGTTCGCATATAGGCACAAGGTAAACGATACTTTGATAATTCACTACTTTGGTAATCTGACAACACCATATTGATGAATTATTCTAAATTAATTGGCCACGTGACTATCACCTTGCAGTATTTTTCTCATTAAAATGATGGTTATTGCTAACAAAATCTGTATTTTGAACTATTTCTTCATTTTTTGCAGTTGCTGACATCTGTCTTTAGCCTGATCTTGAACTACTCTTTTAAGCTCTTAGCAGTTGAGGAAGTGTGTGGGATTAGATATAATCAGATATGTCGAAGACCTGAAATTTCAAAGCTGATGGAGTGACTGCCTTTTTATAGCAGCAGAAGAATGGCAGGAGTACAAGTTACAGATATGTGACCATATTTATTACAAAATCTCTGTTCAGCAGAACTTACTGTTATCTTCAACATTTTATTCCCAAGGTACTATAGTTTGTATTAGTTGCCTGGTCATTAATTGATATTAAATGCTGTCAGATGTTAAGAATGCTGCCATATTTCAAATACTACCTGTAGTTCTTCCTTGCTCGGTTGGTTTTGCTTTGTTTCCTTTTACAAATTCAAACAGTTGTTTTTTCTTTATCCCTTTCAGCTCATGTTTGCAGAAAATTATATGGTACATTGACTTATCTTGCCTCCCTGGCATTAAGAAACAAACTTTCAAGTACCACCCCTTTGATTTCTCAGATAAAATTTTAATAGCCACAATTGCAGGAAGAAATAGAGATCGTAGCACAGTCCTGCCTTGATCACCTCTTGCAGAGCATTTAAGCCACCTGCATGGTGCTCTTGGATGCATCTTTGAGAAATGATCACTCTTTATGTGTATTGGGTTTGTCTGGCAAGGTTTTGGTAGTAGGGGGGCTACAGGGGTGGCTTCTATGAGAAGCTGCTAGAAGCTCCCCCCATATCCAACAAATCCAATGCCAGACAGCTCCAAGATGGACCAGCTGCTGGCCAAGGCTAAGACCATCAGCAATAGTGGTAGTGCCTCTGGGAAAACATATTTAAGAAGTGAGGAAAAGTTCCTGGGCAACAGCAACTGCAGCTGGAGAGAGGAGTGAGACTATGTGAAAGCAACAGCTCTGCAGACCCCAAGGACAGTAAAGAGGAGGAGGAGGAGGGGCTCCAGGTGCCAGAGCAGAGATTCTCCTGCAGCATGGTGAGGCAGGCTGTGCCCCTGCAGCCCATGGACGTCCATGGTAGATCAGATAACCACCTGCAGCCTGTGGAGGATGCCCTACTGGAGCAGATGGATGCCCAAAGGAGACTATGACCTCATGGGATGCCCACACTGGAGCAGTCTGTGCCTGAAGGACTGCACCCCATGGAAAGGACATGTGGAAAGGACCCACAATGGAGCAGTTCATGAAGTACTGCAGCCTGTTGTAAGGACCCAAGCTGGAGAAGATCATGGAGGACTGTCTCCTGTGGGAGGAAACCCACGCTGAAGCAGGGGAAGAGCATGAGGAGGAAGGAGCGTCAGAGACAACATGTGAGCTGACTGCAAGCCCCAGTCCCTGTCCCCCTGCGTTGCTGACGTGAAGGAGGTAGAGAAATCTGTGAGTGATCTCTCCCTGTACTTATCTTGCCCCACAAGCCCTTCATTACATTTTCTTTCCCCTGTCCAGCTGAGGAGGGGAGTGAGAGCGGCTCCAGTGGGCACCTGGCATCCAGCCAGGGTCAACCCACCACATTATGTCAAACATCTTCCCCACTGTCCAGGTGGAGACTGTGGTGAGATGCTGGGTTTTGGGGAAAGGCTGTGTTCCAGGGGGCAGTCAAGCAGCCTTTGGGGAGTCTCCTTAGAGACCTTAGGCACATGTGCTTTCTGCACTGAGGCCATCTATCACTGGTGTCTTTTATGGCCATAGTCCCAAGCACCATCAGGGAGCTAGCCTCCTTGATGAGATTTTACTTCCTAAAACTTCCCGAGTTTTTGTTGATCTTGGGATATTTTGTGCAGTGAAGTTTATTGGCTGGATGAGTACGTTTAAAAAAGGAATTGCTGATTACATTTACTACTGCATCAGAAGGAGACTACAAACTACACAACTCTTTGAGTTGTGCAAAAACTTATGTTTCTGCTGAAATCCAGACCAAATATCACATGTTTCACCCATATCCAGTTGGAGGTGAATCACAAGGCAGAATCTGGAGCCAGAATGAATGCCCATGCCCATGTAGTTATCCAAAGTCCAGAGACAGAGATCTGAAACAGAAACTGTTGTTTCACAACAGGGTGAAGAAACCATGTTCAAAAGGCTCCAACATAACAATGTTTGGGAAGTTTTGAGATTCAGGTGAGAGCTATATAACTGGAATTAATTTCTATTTCTGATAATGCTGCAGTATTTGAAATATGTGTACACTGTACACTGATGTCAGTGGTGAGCTTTCCCCTGTCCTGGTTTCAGCTGGGATATAATTAATTTTCTTCTTAGTAGCTGGTGCAGTGCTGTTTTGGCTCTGATGTGAGAACTATGTTGACAGCACACTGATGGTTTTAGTTGTTGCTGGGTGACATTTATACTAAATCAAAGACTTTTCAGTTTCCTGGGTCCTGCCAGCCAGAGGGCTGGAGGGGCATGGAAAATTGGGAGAGGACACAGCCAGGACAGGTGACCTGTACTAGCCCAAGAGCTATTCCATACCAGATGACACCATGCTGAATATATAAACTGGGGGAAGAAGAAATAAGGTGGGGAAATTTGGCGTTATGGCGTTTGTCTTCCCAAGTAACCGTTACGTGTGATGGACCCCGGCTTTCCTGGGGATGGCTGAGCACCTGCCTGCCCATGGGAAGTGGTGAGTGAATTCCTTCTTTTGCTTTGCTTGCGTGCGCGGCTTTTGCTTTACCTGTTAAATGGTTCTTATCTCAACCCTCGAGTTTTACATTCCTTTTCGATTCTGCTTCCCATCGCTTTAGGGGGGGGGCACTGAGCAAGCAGCTGCATGGTGCTGGGTTGTCAGCCGGGGTTAAACCATGACACCTGCCCATTGCATATGTCAGTGTTTTCTTTCAGATGACAAACAAAACCCAAAGACAGTCCAGTGTGGGGCTGCTATCCTCTTTCTTGGTGTGAATCCTGGATTCATGTAGTCCCTTACAGTTGGCAGTCAGAAGAAAAGGAAAAATGTGATGAATGGCTTATGAATAAAAGACTATATTCTTTCTTTTAAAGCAGAAAAATGCATAGTCTGCTTTTCCTTTGAAATAACAAGCTAATCACACAGAGATAGATAATAACTGCCTTATTATTAGGACCTCACATTGTGCTGTAGACATTTTAATGGCAGGAGCCTCCTGTCAGGATCAGCTGCTGCTCCTTTGTCTTCACCCTCCCAGGCCCTGCTCCTGCCAAGAAGCCAACATCCCAGTGCACAGTGGGGCTGGGGCTGCTCCCCACCTGACATCCCCGCTGAGCATCTGGGCGCCTTCGCCCATGGCATGGCAGCTCTGCCAGCACGCAGCCACTTGGAGGAACTGGCAGAGAAAACTCTTCTGATCTTCAAAAAGCAAATGAAGAATGATGCTGTCACTCAGACCTCAACTGTCCCTTCAAGACTGGGATGCACCAGTGAACCAGGAGCACGACATGTGGTGGATGCATGCCCACATCCTTTCCCTTGTGTCCATTGCACTATGGGATACCATCACCTTTGGTAGCAGCAGTAAATCCCAGCAGAGCCTTGGTTTTGGCTTTGGGATCTTTTATTTTGGTATTTCCTCTAACAAGTTTGCTTCCAGAGCCAACTACCAGCCATTTTTTTGCAAGGCTTGTGATGATTGAATGACATTATGTATTCAAAAATCCCTGTAAATGTTATTGTCATTACTGTAGTAACAGAAGTTTATGCCCTAATGGACAATAATTCTGCATTTGCCAGCTTACCAATCAGCTATTTTTTGATCTGGTTATTACAGGTTCTGTGATACAATATTAATATTGAACAATACAACATCCTTGTTATTTGGTCTGTAAAGGTAGTTGACTTTTCCTAACAGCATCACCGTGATCTTTTGTGTTTGAGTTACTAATAGGTACTTAAAGCCTACAGACAAGCAAAGATATGGTTGTCTGTGGAAATAAGTGCAAAGTAGGGAAAGGGAGGAAGAAGGACATAGTATTTGCAGAAGGAGTTGAGCTAAGGGTGGTAAAATACTCCAGTCATCTTTTAGGTCCATAGAGGCTGTGTAGTTGTTGTTGCACTGCTGATGGAATAGCCAAATCTGGCAAGAATATTGCAATTGAAGCCCCACAGTTACAAAAAATAAATTCCTTTTGTGTTTGTCACGGGTTTGAATTCACACGATGGTCTATTTATCTCCTATTAAATCTCCATACTGGAGTAACTGTAAACAATCTCATCTAATGTCATACATGCGCCAGGCTGTCTTGCTTTTGTAACTTCAATGTACAACTTCTATTGTCACAGTGCAAATCAGTCCCTCATTAACTTTGTATCTTTTTGGACTTGTGCCAATCTTCTGCATGAAAGAAGTCTAAGTAGGGCAAATAAAAGACTACAGAGATTCAGCAATGCAGTTGTTACATGGATTAATATTTGAATAAATTAATGATTAATATTTGAACAAATAAATGAAGAAATACCAAGGAAAGTTGTTAGGAGATGAAGGTGTTAAGATACCAGTGGTACCAATGTGTAAAAGCCATCCTGCTGGAACTGTAAAAGCTGCTGAAAACTGCCTTCTGCAAAGGTTACCATAGGAAACATTGTCTGGGAGCGGCTGAGCTGCTGCCCACAGAGCTTGTTTCTGTCTTGATGCAGATATTCTGGGAGAAAATGAGTCAGCACTGGTATAAACTCTGACAAACAGCTCATGAGTTAGGGTACCTCAAGCTGTCCAACCCCACGTGTTGCAGAGGTCTGATTTTGCATAGGGCAGGTGCATGATGTCCAAAAGACAGACCTTTTTGCTTAAGATGTGCAAAACAACACCTCGTTCTAGGCGACCAAGATGAGCATTCTCTATTTGCTCAGTGAGGTCAGACGTGGACTTGACCATCCCCACGAGACAAGATCCACCTGATGTCAGTGCCACAGAGGTTCACATAGCTGGGTGAGTGGGTTCCTGCCACCTTGTCAGGCAGCATCAATCTTCTGTAGCACCAGGTTGCAGGGAAAGGTGAATGATGGAAAGCAGATTTCAGAAGACCAGAAATTATATGACAGCTGAAAAAAAAGACACAGTTCTCCTGTTGAACTGCAATGTGTGTATTTGCACTCTTCTCCTGGGAGCTCTGCGTACCCATGTGATTAATAGCTGGGTGTTACAACTATCACATAGATCACATACATTTCCTCTGTATTGCCATGTGAGATACAGAGTGATAGGCCTATGCCACTGGCAGAGGACCTGCTGCCTTGACAGCTGCTGTGTCTGACAGTCCTGAGTCATGTCTGGTTGTGCCCAGCCAATGAGTCTGTGATGTGCACAGCAGAGATGCTACTTCTCTTGAGGTGGCCAATGGTGTATCATTGCCATGTCACAGCCTTGTATTTTTTTCCCCAAGCCCTATACATACATGCAAATATCTTGAAAGTAATTTTGAAGATTACTACCTGCAGCAGATTTTCCTCTCGCTGTTCAGACACTGAGGTGGAAAAGTTCTCCATTAAAGAAAATGTGCTGTTGTAGCATCTCAAGTTGGTGGGAATTCCCTCTAGCACAGCAAGTTGTTGACTGCTAGTACACACGACTGATCAGCCTGTGTGTCAGAGTACATGGTTTTCAGTGCATGTAATATGATTGTGTGGTGTTGGTGTTTATAACATATCCCCCATCATTCTTCATGCACCTTACTCCTGGTGCTGACTGTTGTATTTACCCACATACAGCCTAGCCAGAGAACAGCCTTCTAGCGTTAACGGTCTGAAAAATGGTGCACTTAAGGTACAGAAGCCCAATTGCAAGAGAAACCGCAAAGAGCTTGCATGTCCTTGGGTGAGAGACTCACCCTTATTTGCTTCAATTCTTTGTTTGCAAAGTGATGCCTAATATGTTTCTGTGCCCCAAGAGGTTTATGAGGATGCATGTGAGGCACTTCGAAGCTATTGCCTTGGGAACGAGATAAAGAAATCTTCCAGCAGCCCACCTGAGACCCAGATGTAATGAGGCTTGTTGCACAGAGACATGGGGCTGTGTTAAGTGTGCAAGGAGCTCCCGGTGGGAAGCAGGCTGGCAGTCCCCTCCCCTGAAGTCTGTCTCTCACCATGACAGTGGGAGAGGATTTTGGGGTACAAATGCAAGCCCCAGCCCTCCCTGGGACTTCTTTTCCTCCTATGACCTTCTGCATTAGATATTTGGTGAATATAACTCTGAGCAGTCCTGTCCAGAACCATTTGTAGAAACTGTGGTGTATCTGTCCCAGACCTGTGTGGCAGCAAATTACAGAAGTTACTACTTGCTGGGTAAGGAAGGACTGTATTTTAAATGGTTTAGGCTTACCTCCTACTGTTTTAATTGCATGCCCCTTAATTGTCTGACTGCAGGACTTAGTGAACAGCTGTTCCCCATTCAGCTTACCCCTTCACTGTTTTGGAAATATAGAACATATTTCACTTAGCCTTCTCCCTGAAGGGTTGCAGCCTTTCTGGATTCCCCTTACAGACAGCTGCACCATCCCCTTACTTGATGTATTCATCTTTCTCTGTACTTCCCCCCACTGCTCAACTTCCTTCCTGAGACACTGAAACCAGAGCTGTGCAGAGGTGTCAAGAAGTAGGTGCACAAGAATTTCATATAGCAAAACGGCACCTTCTCTCTTGGTGTTGTCACACTTCGCTATGATGTTTTTATTAGCTATTTTAGCTCTCCTTGAACTGAGCCACAGCTTCCAGAGGGCTGCCCATGGTGACTCCAAGACTCATAGAATCATTTAGGTTGGAATCATCAAGTCCAACCACTAACCCAGGCCTACCCATCACTAAACCACGTCCTTAAGCACCACATCTACATTCCTTTTAAATGCCTCCAGGGACTGTGATTCCATCACCTGTCTGGGCAGCCTGTTCCAATGCCTGACCACCCTTTTAGTGATTTTTTTTTCCTAACAGCTGATCTAAATCACCCCTGGCACAACTTGAAACTGTTTCCTCTTGTTCTTTTGCACATTATCTGGAGGAAAGACCCACCCTCAGCTGCCTACAACCGCCTCAGGCAGTTGTAGAGAGCACTAAGGTCCCCCCTGAGCCTCCTCCTCTTCAGATTAAACAACCCCAGTTCCCTCAGTCGCTCCTCATTAGACTTGTTCTCTAGACTCTTCACAACCCTCTAAGAGGAAGACCTCTTGCCTAAGTAGTAACTGCCAGTCCCAGGTTCAATTTCACGTAGACATGGTTCAGATCTTACATTTATCTACATGGATGCCCCTCTGCCCACACATTAATTTGTCTAAAGTCATTCTGGAGGATCTCACCAGTGGCACAGCCAGTGACTGACCAAAGGAGCTCACCTGCCATCTGCAAACCTGAGTATTTCACTTGTTTAATGCATTCTGTAGGTCACCAATGAAAGTGTTGAATAAAAACAATTCCAGCACCTTCCTCCATGGGTTACCGTCAATGACCCTTCTCCATCCTGAGGTGTGACATTTGGCCCTGCTTGTTGCATCTTATCCTTTAACCAGCTTTTAATCCTCAGAAGGGCATTTCCTCCGACGCCTGGTCACACAGCTTCTTTAATAAACTTTTGTGTGAAATCCTGTCAAAGGCTTTATGAAAACCCAATTAGAAGGTGTCTGCTGGATTCTCTTTATCTGCAAGTTTACCAGCACCCTTGAGAAGCCAGCTAAGGGTGGCAGGGCTGCCTGAGCCCCGTCTGCAGCATGGGGCGGTGCTGGCAGCCTGCCTGGAATGCAGGCTGCTCACAGGGAAAGGTTGTGCTGCAGTGGGACCTGTGCACCACAGATCCAGACACCAAAATGCAAGGACCTTGCAGCCAAACGAGCCTCTGGCAACTTGAGTGGGGTTGAGGTTAAGCAGCAGATAAATCCTCTCTACCCCTTCTGTGGGTGGCCCCAGGCATCTTCTAGGAAGCACAGCAGCTATCTGGTCTTCTTGGTGTTGCTCAGAAGGTATTTCTGCAATGGCATATAAGCCTCGGTTGAAGATGCCTGGGAAAGTAGGAAGCACAGGGCGGGGTTTCCCATGGGCATGCCACTTGGTTTGTCTTGTATCTCACAGGGAGGAACAGAGATGGTTGGTGAGTGCTCCATGATCAAAACCCAGCTAGGAAATCCTAGTTAACACTTTCATTTTCAGGCTTTCATTTTGTTTGTCTTTCTACTTCACCCAGTACTGTGGACACCCCAGTTCAATTTTTCATTTTTTTTCAGCAGCTTATACTGAATCATATAATGGAAAGTCTTTGCAAGACTTTCTAACCTGCTCATCCAGTGTTTTAGCCAGCACAGGAAACACAGATTTCTTAAAGCTCCAGAACATCCCTTGGTTATAGGTCAGAGATATCCGAAGTGTCTGGGATGCTTCTCCTAGAATCTCTTTTCTCTCTACTTGCTGACATGTTCATTCCTGAAAACATCTCCTCTCCTAATCAAACTTTTTTTCTTGCAGTCACTGGTCTCCCCAGTCAGGTAATTCTGTTTGTCATGTGATCTCGTCCTTCCCCACTGCCTCTGGGGATTCAGAGTGGGGAAACTGCTTTACACACCACTACCACAAAAACGTGGATGTCCATCAAACTCAGCACACTGTAGGTGGAGCAGATCTGAAATTTGAAAAAGACTGCATCTGTGCTCCCAGTTCTCGGCTAGCAAGTAGGCCAAGAATCACCAGGTCACCTCTCTTCCTCCCTCTTTTAATCCAAGCAAATGAAAGGAAACATGAAAGCAAATTTTTCAGACAATAGTATGAGAATTCTGCAAGATTTGCAGTTGCTTGTTCTTCTCACCTTCATTAATTCAGCTGAGGAAAACCACCTGAACTCAAAAGTGAGCTTGCACAATGTGTTGGCGTTAGTCCAGCTGCTGTGGAGTTTTGCTGACTCCACACTCCAGGCGACACCAGAAGTTCACTGCAGTCCAAGAGGGGTTTCCTTCTGTAATCCCATCATTTTATGTTTGGCATGGTTTAAACATATACTTATTTGGAACAGCTGCTTTTATTCTGCTTTGCAAAGAACTCATATCTGTGGGGTTTTGACTCCTCTTTGCTGCTACAGGTGTTTCTGTTGCTTGTGGTGACATCACCAAATGAGATCAGCATGTCCTTGCTGTAATTACAGGGTTGCTTGAAACTGCTCACAGAGCACTGCTGCCCTTGCCATGCTTACTTATGATCACCTTGTTCCTGGCAATGGAAAGCTGCATTTAAAATGCAACAAGTGAATGTATATTTCTGTAGTATCAAACTCATTAGAAGTCTGGAGAGAAAGTCTTGCTACTCCTGTTTTAAAATCAAGGATACTCATTTGCAAATGTGGTATTTTATGTTATGGCAAGAGGTTAAAAGTTATCTACGGATTCATAGAAAAGGCATTATAACAATGTCTAAAGGCATTTCACTGAGGTTTAAGCTTTTACTAGTGGGCTGGTGACTTGGAGTCACCATGGAGCCAGTCCTAGCTAGACCCACACCTGAGCTAAATTTTTTCTAGAGTTGAAGGATATGAGTGTGCTTGAGAGTTGTTTTTCCTATGGACATTGTTTCTGTGATGTGATCCATTTTGTAGTAAGTGTGGTGGCATGCTTGTCACAAGCAGCCATAGCTGCAACAAGAGGGGATGAGGGGTGGTGACTAAAACCTCTCTGAAAGGAACTGACAGAATAAACTCTGTGCCCTCCAAGAAGAGGTGTGCAAGGAAGCAGAAGAGATTGAAGAATTTGCTGTGGGTCTCCCAAGTGTGCTTGAAACCTCTGATTTTCCTGGTTTTCAGGTCTGACCAGGTCTTGTTGCTTTTTTCTTTTTGGTCTATGTAAGAACAGTTTCTAAGCATTTAACAGGTAGTTTTGTCAGCAGTGTTTAGTCTCTGACTGTTCTTAGGTCTAAGACTGTTTATACACCCCAAGCTCCATGGGTTTAAAGGGAGTGTCTCTCTGCTACCCTAAGTATCATAGCAATATAATAATTATTTACTTTAAAAAGAATAAATGAAGATCTGTAATAAAAAGCAAGAAAGAATTTGAAAAACAGAGGATGTTAGTTAATCCTTACAAACAGTTAACAAGACAAGGCCTTCGGAGAAGGAATAGACACCATAAATATGTCAAGCTGGGGCATAACAAGATAAGCTCATGGAGAACCAAATGGTTGATGAGCCCAAACAGAAAATTACTTGAATTATGTGTGGACTATCCTAATTAAAACATCCACTAAAAGAAAGCCCCCTACTAACAAAGCCCCTTCTCCACAGAGAAGTGTATACACTTGCAAAAAAAGAACACTATACCTTTAAATGAAGACGAGGCTCGTAAGAACCAATGAGAACCGAGTGTAACTAAACCTAATTATAAACAACTGTTCAAAGTGTGTGAAATGTTTTACCTTGTATAGCTGTGTGGACCCACTGCCCTGCACCCCACTCTGTGCAGATGTGCCATGAACAAGTTTCTTGGCCACATGTGTGGGTCGGTTCCTGCGCACCAGGCGAAGGACTCAGATTTGGGATAACAATAGTATAAGGGCTGACATTCCAAAGCAGTTTCCTTTATGGTGGATTGAATTCTGCATGTGAAAACTCCTTATTAATGAAAGATTTGCTCATGATCCCTTGCACCCCAGAGTGCAGCAGACCAATGTGTATTAATCAGGCTGATACTTGACTCGTGCACACAGATGGTCAGTGGACTCTGCAAACTCTGCCTGTGTCTTGTAGAAGTGTGACTGGATGAGCAGCACCCAGATCACACACTAACAGAAAGCAGTGTGCAGAAATCTGATCCCATGAAGACTACAGTGGCTTTGTTTGGATTAAGAACTGCACATATGCATAACTGCAAAGCAAACACTAGCTGTTTTAAAAGATACTGAAATGTGACGATTTCATGAAAGGACTGGTACAAAACAGATGAATGAGGCAGTCATCATAGATGGGGAATGAATGAAACCACAGACAACAGCAGCAGCAGCAGCAGCAGGGCTTTTGCAAAGAGCTACAGCAGCACCTTCGAAACTGTCTTCACTGGACCACAAGCAGAGCAATAGTCCTAAAAGTGTACAGATTCATAATTTGCATGGAAGTTTCCAGCAAGCCATTCAATATCTGTATGGTGTTGCAAATAGGCTCTTCATTTGTGTTCAGACCAGTAGCTCTCTCACACAACCCTGAAGGTTACTGGGTGCCCCACAGGAGATGCCCCTGTACCCCTGTGTCTCACTGGCAGGCAAATGGCAAAGGCCAGGGAAGTGTGTTGGCTGTGAGAGTTCCCAGGAGCAACTAGGAGCAACAGGCTGCCAGCATCTGATGCTTGGATAAAGCATTGGGGAGATCTTGATTGTGACCACATCTGCACTGACACATGGTGGTGGCAGGGCTGGGCAGCACATGGAGACAGCAGGTGTGCTTTTGCCTCTGTCACCTCTGAACTTCAGCAAGTTTTAACCTTTCCACCCCAGCTCAGAAGCAAGTGTTATATTCAAACACCTCCATCTGGGGTGATGTAGGAATGAACCAAGTCGGGATGCCTGATTTCTGTGGAGGGCACTGATACTGTGCCTGGGCTATAGACACAGACCTCTCAGCTTTAAATGCTGCTGGCTGCCCACTCTTTCCCTTCAGATGTTTAAGCAATAAAATGTAATTCAAACTTGAATCCATAGATGACAGATGAGATAAAGAAAATGAAAGCTGTCCTTCATCAGTCTGAGCCATGACTACAAATATTCAAATAATGGAAAAAGGTGTCCCCAAAGTCTTTTGGCAGCTAAGAGCAACAATTTAGCTCGACTGCCTGGTGTACGATTACAGTAAGCGCAGCTGTCCTGGCTGTGTCCCCTCCCAATGTCTTGTGCCCCTCCAGCCCTCTCCTTGGAAGGCCTGAGAAACCAAAAAGTCCTGGACTTAGTATACACTAACAACTAAAACCATTGATGTGTTATCAACACTGTTCTCACACCAAATCCAAAACACAGCACTGCACCAGCTACTAAGAAGAAATTAACTCGAGCCCAGCTGAAACCAGGACCTATGTCCAGACCCTCCTTCTCCAGCAATCAGGAGGGAGAAGCAGGGCAGCTTGCCCTGCCAGCATTCCCCTCATTTCTGCTGTGATCTGTTCGGTAACAACGGGAGCTTGCAGCCAGGGAAGAGAGGATGTGCTGCCCTGACCTGTTTCCACAGCACCTCAGAGCAGAGTCTAAGTAATATGAAGCCTCCTTGCATTTTGGTACATATAAAACTGTATTTGGTGTGAAGGAGGCCTAGAACTAGTTTTCACAAGACAGAAGATAAATGAATTGAAATTCAGCCTTTTTCTTTCTGGTTTAGCACAGGTGGCAAGATTTGTGTTTCGTGGGAATGATGCAAACTGGAGCTGCTCCTTTGTTTGGTAGATCAGCTTCATGAGGGAAGTAGATTTTGATTGCACCCAGCTCAACACTGGCAAAACAACAGGCTGTTTGTTTAACAAGACTAAAACCATGTCTGTTTCCCTGCCCAAAAATATCTCTCACAACTTATCTTGTGACTGAGGTCAACTTCAGATAACTGCATCCTTGTCTGTGCTCGGCTAAGGAATGAGTGAGCAGGCAGGGGGGAAAGTTGGCGTTTATTCCCTAGGTTCACACTAGGCTCCCTGTGGCCCATGCAAAGCAAGTGTGTTATGTGTCCTCAAATCCCATGGTGAAATTCTGCACTACTCTTATTTACCTAAGGCCTCACTTCAAAAGTCACTCGCACTTCAACAGAAAACAAACGTGGGAAACCTCTACCTCTTGCTTGTTAATAGTGCTGGAGCACTGCAGGGCTATTACAAGCCCAGTAACAAATGAGGCACCAGCACAATACATGGGCTTATAATTTTCAAGAAGTTTCACCTTCAAATTTTTACATGGGCTTTTTCACAGTTATACTCAATAGCAAATAACTTCTGAATACATGCTGTAGAGAAGTAGAAACGTGATTTCCTTTTGAATCACAAACATCAAAGCAGAGTACATATGTGGATAGAGCTCCCCTAATAAAATTCCTCCACTGAGCTATGGAAGTGATAGCAATTGCACAGTTCTGCAGCTCCATAATCTGAATGCAGATTATCTGATTTCATGTTATGATAGCAATAGCATTATAGAATAAGTCGATATATGGAACTGGGCTCTTGTTTAAATAAATCACACTGTATGTCTCTGTTGCGTACTTTGCGTAACTGCATGAAGTTTGCACACTTGAAGCAGGACTGAAAGTAACTTAAAGCAGTACTGTAAGTCTTTGGAAGCTTGAAAATAGCTTGAAAGACTAATGAAGTTTTAGATCTCCATGCATGTCTTACCCTTACTATCATATCTAGTCATCTAGTTTAACGGCAGTCATGTTTGCTATCCTTTGAGAGAGTCACCAAAGACATTGTCTGGTATGCTTTAGTTTACCATATATTTTTACTGGAATCTGGAGGAAACTGGAGAATAGGCATCCTGAAGCTGGATCAATAAACAGGAGGAGTCTCTTCCCAAAACAGGAACTGAGATTTCTCCTAAGCAAGCCGTGCCTTGGGGTGTAGCATAAAGGATGTTGACTGGAGAGGTCTTTGCCTCAATTGTTGGTCCTTTCCGGTTGCAGCTGGTTATAAAGTAATTGCAACAGAGATGCTGTGACAGACCTTAAACTCCTCTCCTCATTCACTTTGCATGTACCTAAATGGCATCTGCATTTTGCTCACTGTGAGGGAAATACGACTGCAATCTACACCAGCATATATTGCCATGGCTCCTTTGGCTCTTGCAGAGATTCTGGGAGGCTGCAGTCTTTGGGACCCAGACAGCCTGATTTTTCAGTTGAATGTGATTGAACTACAACTTGAATTAGTGATTTCACGTCGTCTGAAGCACAGGTACAGTGCTGTGCTGCGTTCAGTGCTCAATATCAAAAGATGCATGACAGTTCCTATTAATATTAGAAATGCTCATCTTCTGCTAACTATCACATGTTCATGCAGTATGTTTGATGGACTGTATGAATTAGTTTGGTCCAGCTTCTGATGTCTTCATTTATTTTATCATATAAACAATACTTGGACAAGGCTGAAAATTTTGCTGAGGTGATGAGGTTTATCAAAGAGGGGCAAGGCTATTCTGGGATTTAAAGGGAGATCTAGAGCTCAGGTCATGCACTTTCATTTCAGAAAAAGCAAATGTTGACTTTTATGAAGCTGCACAGCAACTGTTAAACTTTAAAAAAAAAAGAAACTTTTAATTCTGCACAATATTAAAATTGCTCTGAGATTGTTTGAAGACCTCTGCTCCACAGTTTGCTCAAAAAAAGAGACTATTGAAAATTATATGAAGGCCTCAGGGTTTGGCCCTTCATTTCTTAATGCACTGGAAATGATCAGCAGTGAATCTTCCAGTGGATAAAAGGGAATTTTTTAACCCCACCTCATTACTATTCACAGACAGTTTGGAAAGACAAATACATAGTGGCTTGCTGTTCAGAACAGCACATGCCCGTATTTCTTTTGTAAATTTGCCCAGAGGGCATTGCACAGGACACCAGCCTGAACTGTATTGCTCCTGACAGTGATGTCAGAATAAGCAAATGCTGAGGTCATCTACAAGAAATGCTGCCAGCATGGCACAGCAGTCTTTGGCTTGTAGACTGACGCTTTCCATGTCTTAAGAAAAACTAAAGACAGAGTAAGTTCCTTCCAGTTACACAGTTTGATTTCATGAGCCCTTGCTTCTGGCTGCAAACAGGCAGGGCTCCCTGGCTGCCTGCCTGGGTCCAGGGTTGCCTCCTCCCAGCACTGCCGAAGGAGCCAGCTCCCTGCGGGGACAAGTGGCAGGGATGGGGGAAGTCTCTGGCCCCTGGCAAGGCTGTGTGCAGCCCCACTGCCTGTGCTGCCTCTCCCTGACTTTCCTCCTGATCACTGTTATGTCTTGTGTCTGCAGGAACGGGACCCACAGTGACCTGCTCTGTTATTTTTTACATTTTCCTTGTATTCTGGTTTCCCTAAATTTCCCCAATACCTGCTTTGACCCTTCTATGACATGGGGCCCTGCTCTCTAAGTGGCCACTGATAAACATGTTTGCCATCTGGGCCAGACCTCGGTGACTTTAAAATCTCCTCTCACAGCACCATACTCCACAACGTGCAGCTGGTGGCAGACAGCTTACAAACACTGCACATCCATAGCTAGCTGGGACCCCTGGTATTGCGATATTCAAAGCTCAGTGAAGGAAAAGCTAGGTGATGCTGAGCATCTGGGTGGAGGTGTACAGTCACGAGGACAAAGCTGGCTGCACACCGACTGGTTCCCATCAAGTGATGGCCATGTTATAAAGCAGGGTGCCTTGTCAGAGAGTGGCGTGATTTCTCTGAAGCAAGACAGAAGACCTGTGGTGGAGCAGGAGCTCCAGCCTTGTCCTCCTGTCAGCCTTAGTGACTGCAGAGCAATGGAGGGGAGGCACCATGTGAGAAGAGAGGAAGGGGTTTAAATCCATCTTCCCCTGCCTCTGCCTGGTTTCATTCACCACTAGTGTCACTCCTGACTCAAGCACCACCATGCAGTACTCAACTTTGGCATGGGGCCACTGACAGGACAATGAAACATCAAATCATCATCATGATGCTGCCTGTCCACCCAGCTGTATTTCACTTTCTTTCCCCCACCAGCTGGGGTGAGAGTCAGCAGAAAGTACAGCCCCCCTCTCTGGGGAGCACATCGTAAAGGACAGCCAAACAGCAAGTGCTTCTTTTCTGCACAGCTGGTGTGCTTGGGAAGGAAGGGTGTGTACCCTGAATTTGGATGTTTGGGTTGTTGTTTTTTTTTTTTCATTATCCCAGAAAGGAGAGGAATTTTCATCATAACTGCAATGCTCAACTCTCTGCTAATGAAAGGAGAGAGAAGAATCAGTTGTCCTTGTGGAAAGTGGATGGTAAATACTGCTAGCTGCAGTGAAAATGCTCAGATTGACTTGCTTTGCATGTCTCAGATTGCATGCCTCAAAACCTATGCCATGGAAACTTCAACAGCTGAATCCAGTGAGCCCAATTATAATGCTTCCAACATTTTTTCAGTTATTTTTTATGCTGGAGACATCTTGTCTGCCTCCTGTATTTCTTTGCTTTCCAGCCTCTCCAGCATTTCCTTGCCTCCGTAGTACCAGGGGTAGATTAATACTTATTTTACCAAATGCAAAGCTGGTCTCTGAACACCTGTGTCTCTCCCTGGTTCTGCTGTGCAGTCCTGGGTCACAGCAGGGTGCTGCTATTTTGCTGTAGAGGTAAATTAAAGGCTTTGCCCTCCCTGGTGAGTCTAGCACTGCCTGCTGTGAGTTTGAGATCAACCTAAGGATACTCTGAAGGCAGAACTCTTTATGTATGGCATTTATAAGTAATTTTAAAAATGCCATTAGGGAAAATAATTGCTAAAATTATTGTGGATGCATTTCTAGGTTTGTGCATAGAGCTATCAGAGATATGACAGCAACATGAATTTAGGGACCAAAGCCTACTCTGGCCTGGTGAGATTGGGCATCTATAGCAGCAAAGGAGGAGCAGCCCATAGCTCAGGACACACTGTCTGCAAGACTCTGGAGACCTGCAGCTGAGAAAAGGTTTTTCTATCTGCACTAAGCAGCACAGTGCAGTGACCACTCTGGTAGTATGGTCATTTGTGTGTGTCTGTACAGGAGCACTCACTATGCCACGCTGGGACTTGCATTTCTGGTGCTGTAAACCATTCTGCCACCAGTTGTCCCACTGCTGTCCTCTTCCAAATGCCACTCACTGCCTCCATCCTCAGTTGAACAAATAGGCACAGGCTTGATAGCATTCTGCATTATAAAAGGATTATTTTCTTTCCTGCCTGTGGCAAGACAAGAGAACTACAGTGTTGAATATCTTCTCTAAATTTAGTACAAGGACCTGGAGTACTAGTGCATTACAGCTCTTTGAACCGAGACATAAGTCATGTAATAGAGGATTCATGCCAAACTGAAACTGCTTTGAAAGAGAAGAATTAAGTGTAATAAATATCCCCATATACTGATGAAATCAAAGCCACTGTCTTCCATTCTCTGTGTTAGAGGCAAATGCAGAAATTCACAGAGAAAAACATGCTGACCATGCATATCTAATGTCCTGTTGAACTGTTTTGTATGATTTTGAATTCATGAATGTAGAAGCGTGAGATCAGAGAGAGATAAACACTACCTTTTTTCCCCTGTTGATAAGATACACTCTGCAGTTCCTTGTTCCTCACAGCATGGTGTGTCATCTGTGACATCCAGCCAAGGTCAGGTGCTCTGTCTGCTACCTGATGTACAAACACACAGTAAGTAACACCACCTGTTCTGATAAATTTACAGTCTAAATAAACAAGATCAGTAAAGGATTTAGAATAAGAGTGTAATTTTATGGTCAGCCATCTGAGATGCAGAGGATTTAAGTTACTTGCCCAAGGTCACATCAGAAGTCAACTGGAAGGCGAGGACTTGCCACAGCTCCTTTGGGGAGTACTCAGAGAGGGCAACTGGCTTGTTTTTCCACACCTGGAGTCCCTACTGTGTTTTGTGATTGTATGTGTGGGAACTGTTCATCAGACACATCATTTTATAATTACTGGGAACAGTATAGGGTTGGTTGGTTGTGGCTTGTGGTTTGGTTTTGTGGTGTGGGGTGTTTTTCTTGCATTTGCATTCTGAACAGTATTGTGTGCAAGCAAAACTCATGGTTTTGCTTTTAAAGCCCAGAGACCATTAGCAATGTAAAGTCAGCTTTTACTTCTGTAGGTAACCGTGATGAGTCTGGAGTTACTGCTGAATCTCAAGATCTCCTTACAGACTTGGTGTTCAATGTTACCAGCTGTGGGAAAATTACTTGGGGGAAACTTGGGAAGACTGGAGTCCAACAGAAGTTGTAGTATTACAGAAACTTTTTGGGGTAAAATACTGTTGCCACTTTCAGCATGGCTGGCATGCATGGAATTTACTCTACCATGGTTCCCTAGGCAGCACAACCTGCTAGCCTAGAGGAGCAGTGGAGGGTGGAGTGGAGTGAAGACACTGTGGTCAGGCTCTGGTGTACTCCCTGCAGGACTGGGAATGTGATGGTACCATACAGCTGATCAGCTGCATAGCAGCTGTCAAATGGGGAATGTAAGAGATGTCCATTGCTGAGCCAAAAACTGTGGTGAAATAATTTTTCTCAGGTGAATCTTGCTCATTATAACCTCATTATAATATTAATGCACACCTCCACCCCAAAGTTACCCACCTCAAGGTATGATCACCCCTCACTGAGTACACACATTATATTTTTTATCAGCTATATTTTTAAATGAGAAGTGAAAGAATTTTACACAACCAATAATAGAAGAATGTATGACTAGAGTCACTCAAGCTCCACCTGAGAGTAAAGAAAAGTATGAAAAGTGTACAAATTAGGGGAGAAGTAGGGAAGACTCCATCATAACTTCTGGGATCAGTCTACAGGCTGAATCTGTCTTCTCCCCCATAGGGACACCTATTGGGTAAGAACTTTATCTCATGCACGCTAAATAACTAACTCACACTAGCTGTTATTAGTGATTATAGTTTGGTTGTATATTACTTCAGTCTTGTTTTTGCAGACAGTCCCTATCACTGGCAATCATGAATCCTAATTTGTCACCATTCCACACTAATAAAGTGTTATTCTGTAGTTATTCTGTGTTAGTCCTTCATGGGCACTAGCAGTCGCCAGCTGCAGGTAGCCTATTCAAATAAAGTGAAGACCCGCTGAAGGGTCCCCCTCATGCTGTTGGCATGTTTCCCTGAACAAGCCATTTGAATCACCTTCCAATCCAGCAGGACTGTTGAGTGAAGTGTCCCTATAACAGGACGCTGACGGACTGGTCAGGCACAAGGGTCTCAGCTTTCCTGGGGTGCTGATAGACAGATCAAATACTAGGCGTCAAGAAAATCTCCCCTCTCCTTTCACACGACACCAGCTCACCACCAGGGCCTTGCAGGTTAATAGAGGACTGCCCTGTAGAGCTGTTGGTCTCCCAAACCTGCAAAGTGTGTGTGGCACTTCACCAGCCATCCACCCCTTGCTGACACGTTTGCCACCTTCTGAATGTGGAGCAGTCTGTGATCACTTTCCTGGGGATGAATGAAAGAGAGAAAAAGCTCAGTACGTTGCTTTCTTTCAGAAAGGGTGAAAACTTGCGCTGGTAATCAGTGAAACAGCTTTGAAAACAGAGTTCTTCATTAGGACTGTACTTAGCGTCCCCAGTGCCCCATCTACAGGGGGCTCCCTGCCCAAGGAAATCCGGAGGGGCTGGCGTACCCGGGGGGCACACAAGCAGGGGTAGCACTACATAGTTCATGATGTGTTGCTTCCAAACCAGCTCCCTTTGCTCACAGTGGCATTTCTCATTCCTGTTTTCTTTCCTACTGGCTGTGCTGTCTGGATGCTGGGACGGGCATTTCTGCTTCATGTCTTTGGGTTTGCTTAGTAAGCACATCTATTGCTTTGCTTATGGCTCTTATTTCTCCCTGGCCTCTCCTACCACTATCATCTCATGAGAGAGACACCATTTGTACATTTAAAAATTTATTTTCTAAACCCTGCAGGTTTAATTCTTATATAAATTTCACATAAAGATGTAATGTGAGATAACTAATGGTGAGTTTGGGCAGCTGCTGCATGCATGGTGCTCATCTTATGGGGAGTCTTCTTCTGAGGCTCGGTCCCAGCACACTGGTTATACATGCTAACAAACTTGTGGAAACGTTTCAGCGTGGAAGACTATTTCTGAAGCATCTTGTCCTGATTACAGCTGAGATGGATTTAATTATCTTCTTAGGAGCTGGTAGGGTGCTGTGCTTTGGCTTTGATGTGAGACTTTTCAGTTCCTCAGGCCTTGCTAGCGAAGAGGCTGGAGGGGCACAGGGAATAAGGCAGGGACACAGCCAGGACAGCTGACCCGAACTGGCCAAAAGCATATATACCATGGGATGCCATGCCTGGTATATATACCTGGGGGGCTGGCCAGGGTGGGTGGATCATTGCTTAGGGACTGGCTGGGCATCGGTCAGCGGGTGGTGCATTGTGCACCGCCTGTTCCTTTCTTCCTTTCCTTCTGGACTTCATTCTTTCCCTTCCCCCTTTCATTATAACCGTTGTCATCATTGTTATTCCTCTTTCATTTTTATTCCGTTTCAATTACTAAATTGTTCTTATCTCAACCCTCGAGTTTTACATTCTTTTCCGATTCTCCTCCCTATCCCTCTGGGTGAGGGGGCAGTGAGAGAGTGGCTGTGTGGTACTTAATTACCAGCCAGGATTAAACGACAACACATTTACAAAGCACCCTGACTGCACACTCTACCTGTGAGACTAATATCCCTCTCCCTCCACACCAATTCTGCAGACTCGCTGCCACAAATGGGTCTGTGTAGCAACAGTGCAGTGAAGCTTGGACTGATGATGGCACAGCTTGGTAATCTTTTCCAAATCAGCATAAACTCAAAGCCAACACTACCTCATAGCCCCTAAGGACCTTGGTCTTCTGGGTAGTGGGGTGGCTTGTTAGCACGGTTGCTTTTCCTCTCGCTCTTTCTGACGAGTTCTCTTCAAAATTAACTGCTTTATTCTGAATGTTCAATAGGTGAGGCTGTTCACAATCTTTCTTGTTCATATTATGCTGCCAGTCAATGCAATTGTTTACAAAATGAATAGAATCAGTAACTTCTCTCCCCTCCACTATGCCTTGCCTAAAGAAAGAGGATAAATTACCTGTCTCTATCTGGTGTGGACATTCCTTCCATTTTTGATGCAGGATCACCATGCCTGTAAGACCAAGACAAATCTTTTAGGTGGTAAGTGGAAATAAATGGACCACTTCAAAGCCCTTCTTACAGTTTGTCTTGGCTCTGTAGAGGATTGTATGACATGTGAGCAAGTTCCATCGGGTTCAGGATGAGGCTATCTTTTACAAAAGCGTCTGTGGCTCAGGCCTTATTTCAATATTGATGTGTACTGATTTCCTGCACCCTCATAGCTTTACTATTCCTTCTTTGGAATACCTGATTTTTTGCACCGATGTATGTCAGGAGGTATTTTACTTAGTGGTATTAGTTTATATTTTTTATTTCTTACTTTAAATTATTATTAAATTATTACTTTATAACTGTATTCTAGAAACAGTAGGCATTTCCAGACATCTAACAGGAACCACCTTTGATCTAGAAAAGTTGACGGGTTAAGGGAAGAAAGCTCTATGACACCAGGCAAATAATACCCTCACTCAGCAGATTGTATATGTAGTGTTTGAGCTGGCACATTTCCTGAATGTTTTCAGCCATATAGAAATACCTGTGTAGGCTGAACAACACATACTCATTGGCATAGGCACAGCAGCTAACACTACAAAAATGTGCATTTGAAAGAGTCTTCAAATTCAGTCAGAGAAATGTTACTGCAAATTAATCCTGCATTTCCATCTGGAATTAGTAAACAAAGCACCAGTCTGGGAGAAATTTAGTAATGGTGAGTAGACTTCCTGTTCTACTCATAAAAATGTGTGTATTTCCATCAATTATATATTAAACATTCAATTTTATGGCATAAATATTAATAAAAAATAAAAAATCATTTTGGCCCTTCAAAGATCACAAGAGAAAGATGTTACTGTCTGCTCCTGTAGATTGGCTTGGGCAAAGGTGTCAAATCAGAGAAAATATATGTCAGAAATACATACATTACATATATTCATAAAAGTGGATAGAATTTTTACATTCAGTCTGTGTAATACGTACTTACTTAATAAACTGTGTATTTTGTATCTGTCTGATATGGCATATTTAAGAAATGTGTTTAGACATGTGAAAGTACCTATGTATGCTGGTTCACACTCATGCACATCTACATAAATACACATACAAAGCTAGCAAGATCACACAGCAGAATGACCACAGTGGCAAACTATCACAAAAATATCCAATGCACAACATGAAACAAAGTAAAAATGTAAATGAATCATATTAGGAAAATCACAAATACTTTCTGTTTCTGCCTATGGAAGCTGAATGTGCCCTTGCTCTGTGTCTGTTTTTTCCAAAGGTCAGCAAAGTGGTAATTTCAAAGTGTGCGTAGCAATCAATTTCCTAACAGAACTTACTTTGAAACCATTTTTAGCCTAAGTCTCCTATCCACTGTCTCCACAATTTACCTTCTTCAGTACTGTTCCTTCGTGTTTTTTTGGAAACAGTCTTTTAAGAACTTGAAATGCTTAGGCAAGAGAAACCCATGCAGAGAAAGGGTATTTCTGAAGTATTAAAACAGTGTAACATTTCTGTTCAAAGAAACACACAACTGAATCAATCAAGGGCGGGGGTGTGTGTGTGGGGGGGTGGTGTGGTGTGTGGGGGGTGTGGGGGGTGTGGGGGCGTGTGAAAAGCACAGTAAAAATAGCCTAAAATATAAAAAAGCTTTAAAAGAAACTTTCAGAGATTGAGCCCACCCCTATTCAGTTAGGCAGCAAATTTTGGTGGCTGAAATAGGAGGAGGAACAGGCCCAGTAAATGTTGATGGTGAATGAAGTAAGTATCTACACCTATAGATTGTAGCCTGTACATTTTTAGCCTGAAATTAATTTTCTAGCCCAGAAAAGCTCTCCTATACAACCTAAATGTGATAACATTTTGCAAGCAAACTAATAAACCTTTTAAAATGGTTTTTTTCAATATGACATAGAGTATAAATTGAGGTTAATGACCCAGGGGCCAGTCTGGCCTCATGAAGGATGTTGCCTATGTCAGAGGTCACCTGGGCATCAGGGCTGTGATGCTCTGCAGCACACGGAGGGCCATGTTGAATTCTCCAGGGACAGCAAACACACACTCAGTAAGAGGAAGGAAGAAACTGCAGGTCCTGAATCTCAATGCTAAATAAAATACCGAACACTATAACTATGTTATTTACTATTGCTAACAATGGTTACTGGAGGCAGTAGATGTGGTGATTCACATGTGATGTGGAAAATGATGAGTACAAGAGAGGAAAGATATGGAGCAAGACACTTTTAAGATACAAATGAATTAATTATTGAAGACACATGCTAAAAGAAGACAGGATAATATCAAAAAGGTTTCAGTTATTTACACTTTATTGCACTGAATCTATAAGCGATGTGTCACGCTTTATCTCACACCAGGGCTGCATGGAGAGAGCAACCACCAGAATAACACCACCAGCAATTTGTCTTCTGTCAAATTTATGGTCATATAGATCCACTTCCTCATTTACAAGTGAGATTTCACACAGGAATGACTTACTGGAAAATCACCTGCTGGGAAAATAGCTTCATGATCACTGGTCTGAGTGTGCATAGGCAGGTAGATAAAAGGGTGTTATTCAGAAATATTCTTTATTATGAACAGAAAACAAGGTTTATGCAATCTTTGCCATTGTGAAACATGGTACTGTTTACCTGGCTTTTTATTCTTAAATCATATTCTGTTAGCTTGGTAGGTATACTTCATTCTGTTGAACTGGGCTATAAGTTCTTGGACCCTGACAAAAGGTCTGATTTTTTTCCACTGATAGTTATCATACATGCTCTCTTTCCCTCTCTCTCTGCTCCTCACAATTTGAAATAAACTCTACATAACTGCAACATGCCTGTGATGTTTGGCTTTGCACAGAGAAGGGCATATCTCATTTGTGTTTAGGAGATTACACCGACTTTATTAATCTCTATGTTACTGATACATTTATACATATGTTTAGAGTACACGAGAGACAATATTTTATTCATTATAGAGAAATCAGAGCCCAGGTGCGATGTTTCAGTTCTTGCCTGGAGTCATGGTGTGTCTGTTGATTATTTGCTTCTAGCAGGGTGGATCTATATGTCATGCACATGTTGGTATTCCCACTCCAGTCCTTTGCTCCTTACCAAGTTTCAGGCCAACCCTTCTATCTGCTGAAAGTGTTTTGGGGATTGTGTGGCTTCACTGTCCTTATGGAGGCAGCGTACCCTAAGTGTGCCCCTTGCACCTCCGTACACCTGTCTCCAGGAACCCCAGATGGGAGTGCTGGTTCTTTCTTTAATAAAACAAAAATTGAAGCTTCTAGTTGAAAGTCTAGCAACAAAAGAGTACTAGTGAAATAAAATGTAAATCACCATTCTAGCTCAAATTTAAAATGTGTTTAACAGTCTATTAATTAATGTTTGGCAATGCATGGCAGGGCTAGGCGTTATGGCTGTATGAGACACTATGCACCGTTGCTCTTTATGAGTCCATCAGCAAGTTGCTCCCTGGCCTGACAGCATGATGCCTGTCATGGGAGCTCAAAGGCTGCGATTGTCCATGTAGATAGGTAAAGCCAAGATCTCTGAGAGGTAACCAGCATGGTGTAGAGTCCACAGCTGATAAATGGCGCTGATGACAGACTAAGTAAATAACTTTCTTTGCACTAGGACACTGCATCTTCCAACTTGAAAATATTGTGCATTCAGGATAAGGTTTTACAAAAATACTGAGTGCCCATGTGGAGCGCTCTTTTAGAGGAAGCGGCAAGCAGTACAATGTTTTCTTACCAAACCAAAATCACAAAATTTGAAATGCACTTAAGTATTTCCCTTGAGTCATAAAACCCCCAGCCTAAAACAATTTTTAAAAGCCCCAAGTTATTTCATTCTGTACTAAATGGGCACTTCATTTAAGCATATGATCTCTTTCTTCCATGCAGGAGAGAGCAGGGATTCAGCCCGCTGGGTTCACCACCTTTTGCAACCAGCTCTTGGTGTGCCTGCAGCAAGGCAAGCCCATGTTGTGTCAGGTGTTTCCCAATTTCCTGTAGCAGTGGAAGCCCCTGAGTGCTGGCCATCACTTGTGGGTATCCCTTCCTCATTGCTGCCCCAGTCCTCTTCTCTTTTGTATTTTTCAGTGTCCTTTCCTTAGGAACAAATGGATTTCTTTAATAAGCACTGATTTTAGGGAATCTGTTAGTCTTCTCAAAGGGGGCGGAGCTCTGACTTACAGAAGCATTGATAAGCCTTAATTCCTCCTCAATGACCAAGGTACATTGTCCTTCTGGAAAGGAGGTTACAATCTAAATTTAGCTGAAGTAAACAGGAAAAAACGTCTGAAGAACCTGTTTAAATGGTGCAAACTCATTTTCTGAATTGTGTGAAATCTTACTGACATGTCTAGGGGATAGGAAACCACCAAGATGAGACTCTGAACATGAAATGTAATATTCGGGATGAACATTTCACTCATGTCGTGGTTTAACCCCAGCCAACAACCCAGCACCACGCAGCCGCTCGCTCACTCCCCCACACACCCAGAGCGATGGGAAGCAGAATCAAAAAGGAAGGTAAAACTCGAGGGTTAAAATAAGAACAATTTAATAGGTAAAGCAAAAGCCACAGACGCAAGCAAAGCAAAACAAGGAGTTCACTCACCACTTCCCATGGGCAGGCAGGTGCTCAGCCATCCCCAGGAAAGCCGGGCTCCATCACATGTAAAAGTTACTCGGGAAGAAAAATGCCATAATGCCAGAGGTCCCCCCCTTGCTCCTTCTTCTCCCAGTTTATATACTCAGCACAACATCATATGGTATGGAATACATCTTTGGCTAGCTTGGGTCAGCTGTCCTGGCTGTGTCCCCTCCCAGTTTCCCGTGCCCCTCCAGCCCTCTGGCTGGCAGGGCCCAAGGAACCAGAAAGTCCTTAATTTAGTGTAAACATCACGCAGCAACAACTGAAAACATCAGTGTGCTGTCAACATTGTTTTCAAAACACGGCACTGCACCAGCTACTAAGAAACTTAACTCTGTCCCAGCTGAAACCAGGACAATTCAGAAAATTACAAACACATGAACCTGAGAGTTTAAAGTGAAAGCACTTTTCTTTCTCGCCTGAAAACATTTCTGTTGGACTGATAATGTGTGCATGTATCTAGTGAATGTTTGCATATGTGTGCACCTCCCCCCCCCCCCCCCCCCCCCCCCAAAGAATTACCTGACAGCCTTTTGTTTCTGACAGGTGATATCAGACTGGATACAGAGAAATTGTGACATATTCACATCTGGCATGTGGGTGCCCGCAGCTGGCATCACAACCATACTGTGCTAGAATGAGGAATGAAGTGATTTTTCTCTGTCTTGATGAATCGCTTTTTGATGGTGAAGCTTTTCTTCAGCGCAGGCATGCGCACAGACTGTAACGCCTCGCATGAGTGCATGCCTGAAAAATACTATCAAATGTTTCACACCTGGCTGCTGGTGCTCAGGTCTTCCATAAAGACAAGTACTGTGATTTCATCTCATTTGAATAGCACCTATACATATGTAAGGACTGCTTTTTCTGCCAGGCAATCATAAAGGTAGAACAGCAAAGCACAGGAATTGTGCAATTATCATAGTAATCTTCATGAGCTCTTGATGATGATAATGGAATACCATATTATCCTGTCATGTGTACCATGTTGTTTGGAGAGATGCTGAGATTTTGTAAAGTTGTAAGCATGTCCACTGCCAATGCATGCGTGAGGTAGCCCAGCTCTGCCTTTGAGAATGGCAGCCTCCTGCGCCTTCAGCAACGCTGTCACCAAGCATTTCAAACAGTGCTTTCCAGGATCCCTCTAGTCTTCTCCAAAGCTCCCAGTCTCTGTGATTGAAGTCATTCACCAGTTAGGGATCATTCACCAGAGGAATACATAAATACCTTTTCTATACCAAATTTTAAAAAACAATTATAGGTGGTAGCTTTGCTTCAGCTGTGTATTGTAATTTCCATGCCCTTGTAATCTGGACTCCCCTGAGCACTGCCTGGCTGAAGGATTTTGGTTTTCAGAAGTCAGAACAAGGTAGGCTCCGCGATTTAACAATACAACAGAAAAATAGCTGTGATTGGTTCTATCTGTGATTCTCAGGAGTGTTAGAGGACTGTGTACATTCCCACACCCCTAGTCACTTAGGTAAAAGTTTTGTTCTGCATCTGATGAGCTTTGGGAAGAAAGTAGGTAACAAGAGCAGAAAATATGCTCATCAGCAAATACTCCTTGCATGAAAATAACTCTTAATCCTGCCAAGTATCCTAGTTTCTCTCAGATTTTTCCTACTGTGCTTTCCAGTGGGCACCAAATGGCAAAGGCACACCACATACTGGGTAGCATGGCCGGTGCACCACAGGGACTTATGACCTCCCTCTCCATAGCCCCGGGTGAGGCTACACCTGGGGTGCTGTGCAGGAGGGTTAGCCTCCTTTTCAAGAAGCATGTGAGGAATCCAATGAGGGTCCATCAGAGACCTTCTGAGACTTCAGGTCCTAAGGCACATGGATAGGCTGAGAGAGCTGGGCTTGCTTGATCTGCAAGGAGGAGTCAAAGTACAGTCTAAGAGTTTCCTGCAGTTGTGCAGGGGGTGACTGCCAAGATGGTGGGGCTGAGAGCATCTGGGTGGCAGTAGCCGGTGAGGTGAGGCCACAGTGTTGCAGCTCCTGAGCTCAGACCAGGCACCCTGCTCTAGAAGGTCGTGCAGCACTGCCACAGGTGGCCCACGAAGGGGTCATCATCCTTAGAGGCTTTAAAGACTTGGTTAAGGCAAAGCCCCAGCAACCTGTCAGAGAGCTGGAGAAAGTCCTCCTCAAGTGGGAGGTTAGAGGAAAGATGTCAGGGGTGCCGTCCCAGATGACAATTCCGTGATTCTCTGGTATTTGAACCTGTAAGCCATGCCTCTGGGCTTCAGATCTTAAATGCACTGAATATTTCACTTCCTTATTTAAAAGTTAAATACACATATGTTTTCTGCTCATTTCTCTACAGTTCTCAGTGCAGCAGATGTACAGCAAACTGCCCCTTCTGCCCCTTCCCAGGACTGGGTGCATACAATTAGGTGTCCCTGGCAGGGCAGCTTCCTGAGGCTAAGGTTTGCTGTTTGTGCAGGGCTCACACACTCTCTGACCTGCCAGCTGGTAGCTACGGAACTGGATTTTAACATCTCAAATGCAGCTGAAGACAAATTACAGATGCAGCATAGGTGCAATTTTTGCTTCAGAGCAACTCCACAACAGCTAGATGTCTCAGGAGCAGGATTCAAGATTTTACTTTTACTTTTTCAATCTGAGAGTTCATGCAGCTGTGAGACTAGAACAATGGCCTGAGTTTCTCAGGCAGGATAGAATCTTTTGTGTGTACCAGGGAAGAAGAGTCCGTTTCCTTCCCCAAGAGAGCAAGGGAAGAGGAGACTGTAAAAAGTGGAGAAGCTTGTAGGAGGCTTTCTGTCTCTGACTTTGCAAAAACATGTTTGCTTAAGTTTTCTGAGATGCAGAAATTAATCTACAGTGAAAGAGATGAACCAAGGTCAGATCAACCCACAGACAGAAATAACTCAAATGCAAGCACAGAAAAAGTATGCATCTATACGTTTATTCGTATCTGCCTGTTTGTCTATCAATCATCTAACAATGATACTTCCGTAGTGACATCAGAAATACATCTGAAATCAGTCCGCCTAATGACTGCACCTTGACTGCTAAAAATCATTCTTACCTCAATCAATCAGCTTTTGCAACGGTCACTGGCACAAACCACTCAAGGAAGACAAGCCATGGTGGTTATCCATATGTGACTCTCTCTATCCAGACATTTGTTCATTTACTTTCATAATTTTTATGGCTTTTTTGTCATAGGAAAGTCTTCTGTGAGATGACATGTTAGCTAAACCTACAACAAGAGAGAATAAGCAAAAGTAATCCCCAATGGGCAATATTTCAGCTCCCGCTGTAAAAAGGTATTAATTCAATTACATTACATAAATGGCATACAAGAACAGGGGTCAGGGTCAGTGGCAGGAGCTAGTCTCTTATTAGCATAGCAGTGGTGAGGAAGAGAAGAAAAACCTATAGCAAAGACATAGGAAGTAAAAAGTGCCCCTTCAGACAAGTATTTGGGACTGACCTACCTTTAAGACTGCTGCTGTGTAACCTTCTAAAGTAATTTATGATCACTTAAGAATGTCCCATCTTACTTAGCTTCTATTTTTGGTGCTGCTTTTCAGTAACTTCCTAAAGCAACGTGGTTGTTTTCTGCCCTTCTTGTTTGCCAGTGTTTCCAGTCTATCTTCTCATCATCATAATTTTTTTCTTGATAATTGTTAATAAAGATAATTGTTTCAAATTATATCCAAGTAACCTATTGACTTCCATCCTTCACAGCAGGAGAAAACTCATATCCAGTGCTTTTTTCTGTAGTACTTAACCTTAAAACCTACCAGTATCTTATAACAGAAGGCAACAATAACCTATCATGGTTAAAACCTATACAATATTTCATGCTTAAAACATGTGGACTTTTGCAACTCCACCTGCATTAAGCACATAACTATCATTGTAAACTTTAGACAACTCTGCAGGAAACTCCAGAAGAAAGAAAAAAGAATCCTTTTCCCAGACTTTATCTCTGCTAAAATAATCAGTCATTTCTCTTGCCTTTTTCATCCTTGTTATTAGCTCTGACAGAAAGTGCTAGAAAATAATAGACTGCTGCTTAGAACTCACTCATTTTTCTCAGAAAAATTGTACCATCACCTTTTGCAAGCTAACATGGATTCACAGCATCAGTCTTCTGCTACAAAATTTACTGCAATACTCCATTGCAAAATATAAAGTATCCCAGATGTGACTGTAAGGAAAACTCAGCTTTAATTTTGTTTTTACCCTAAGGTATTCCTTACACATCAGACAATTTTCTCTCCAGCTTTTGATGACAGTTCTTGTCCACAGCCACCTTCAGAACCAGAGTTGACACACTCTTTTTGCGGGGATGTGATTGAAATGAGACACCAGCAGTTTCTGCATAGTGTGTGCTCTTAAGATGGAATTTCAATATGTGCAAAAAATACTGTCTCAGTTGAGGGGTATGGAAAAAACTCCCTGTCTTTTTAAGTGTATGGCTATTTTAACTCTGACTGCTGTCACTGAAAGGGTCCAGCAAATGTGTGTCTAAAAATATGGAGATTATTTTTCAGCTATAAATAGATGCTTTGAGAAATGAATACAAACCTCAGAGATATTTTAGCGGTTGCAGATGCATGTAATGTCTTGCCACGTGGTACATGTAAGCCACCTTGCACTTAGAGCAAGAGGTAAGAATGTGCAGCTGAGTGGTGGATAACCATTGATGAGCTGCGTGTTCAACCCTTTGCTCGATATTGTTTGTCTGGGTATCTGGCCTGAGTCTTTTGAATAAAATACAGCTATAAGCTTCCAGTGAAAGACAGAATGAAGGTGGGATCAAGCTGAGATCCATCACATCAGCCCAGCTGGTGAGCTGTTGAGAGTTAACTTCACCAGGCCAAGTGGGTTCAGTCCCATGGTCCTTGCAAAAAGTACAGGAAGGTCTGAGGGATGCACAAGGGCAGTGCTTGTCCCCTGCCCTGTGACATCTTCTTTACAGCAGAGGTCAAATAAATCAGCCAGGCACAACACAACCTGCATTTGTCACCTCTATTGTGGTTTAATAACATGCACAAATATTAATAAGCATATATCTGGCAAGGAATGAGCAGTGTTACCTCTGGAGGGCAACACAGTCTCCAGATAATGACAGCTTAGTATTTATTAATTTCCTTTTTATTTCTCTAACAACAACAACAAAATTGCCAAGGAACTAATAATGCTCCTCATTACCTGCCCTGGTTTCAGCTGGGACAGAGTTGATTTTCTTCTTAGCTGGTGCAGTGCCGTGTTTTGGATTTGGTGTGAGAACAATGTTGACAGCACACTGATGGTTTCAGTTGTTGCTGGGTGATGTTTATACTCAGTCAAGGACTTTCTGGTTTCTTGGGCCCTGCCAGCCGGAGGGCTGGAGGGGCACGGGGAACTGGGAGGGGACACAGCCAGGACAGCTGACCTGAACTAGCCCAAGAGCTATTCCATACCAGATGACACCATGCTGAGTATATAAACTGAGGGAAGAAGAAGGAAGGGGGGGACCTCTGGCATTATGGCATTTTTCTTCCCGAGTAACCGTTAGGTGTGATGGAGCCCGGCTGCCCTGGGGATGGCCGAATGCCAGCCTGCCCATGGGAAGTGGTGAGTGAATTCCTTGTTTTGCTTTGCTTGCATGTATGGCTTTTGCTTTACCTATTAAATTGTTCTTATTTTAACCCTCGAGTTTTACCTTCCTTTTTGATTCTGCTTCCCATCGCTCTGGGTGTGTGGGGGAGTGAGCGAGCGGCTGCGTGGTGCTGGGTTGCCAGAGAGGGTTAAACACGGCACTGAAATAACCAAGGTTCCAAAAATGCCCATTGAAGTGGTCTGCTATTTTTAAACAAAATGAAGATGTGCCAGAAACTCCTGAAAGTGCTTTATAAACTTTGCTAAAACTTGTTGATTTATGTGGAAAGCACTGAAATGGCAGTCTTATAAATGCCTCAGATCGATACTGAGCTTGGCTTGCCAAAGCCCACAAAGGATGCTGGGGCTGGAAATCAGGAGCCAGTGACTGCCCTGTCTGTTCCTAAACTGCTAGCTCATGCCTTTCTATTAACATCAGCAGTATTTTTAGAAATGAACTGTGTTACTCTTTTCACTTACTTATTCAAATATATTTCTTTTCTCTTGACCTACTGGCTGAACTCTAGTTACTGTTTTCACTTTTTTCAGCAAAAGTGACTGACATGTGGAGATGCTGCAGCATTCCTCTTGATGTCTTCTGACTAAACTAAGGGTAGGCTACCATAAAAACAGCTTCTGTCCTTGCTTCTGTTTACTGCTGTTTCTTAATCCTTAACTTTTGCTAGGCAAAATCGTTTTCCATGCCCTGTCTCGTGCAGTTTGTTGGGAGAAGATGTTTTGTGCTTATGAAGATTTTAATTAAAGGTTAACTCAAATATCAGGCTTGAACAGTCTCTAGAACTCAATTTACAGTATGCTGATCTGTCTGACCTGGCTAATCATGCTGTGGGCTAATTAGCGTCCTGACAGCAGAGTGCTTGCAAGGGCATGATGGGAGAGACAGGAGCTGTGCCCCTGCTAGGGAGCCCTTTTGCTCAGCAATACTGGGAGGAGCACAACTCTTTCACACAGCTTTCCCTAGAGTAGAAACTTAGTGTTGTGAAAGATCAGATGATAGTGAGCCTCACAGTTTAGCCTGATGCCTGTGGAAACGAGAGATTTCTTCCCTGAGCAGACTGCAAATTTTATTTGGCAAAGCCTCCCCCATTTTATGAACATCTGATGGATTGTCAAAACTAAAACTCTTCATGGGGAAAGGGCAGTTTCCCTTATTTTCTGGATTGAAGACACTACTGCTACGACCATTTGGAAATGAGATCATGCCATTGTCCTAGATCTGTGAAAACATGAAAAAAAACCCCAAACAAACAAACCAGGAGAAGTGCAGAAAACAAGTTTAATTACTAGGAAAAAGTATAGAAAGAATATATTTGTGATGCTCTGTAAATCCCTGGTGTGCTCACCTGCTGGATGGTCTGTGCAACTCTGTTTCTATGCCTTAAAGGGGATATGGCAGGAGTCAGAAAAGTCCAGCCATGGGCAGGGGATGACCAGAGGCAAGACACAGCCTCTGCCCAAGGAATGAGAGGGTTTTACCTTGGATAGCGGCTGACAGGATGGAGGTGAGAGTGCCCTGTAGACACCTGAGAGCCACGGGCCCATGAGGCAAGGAGCAACAGTTCAATGCCTTTTCCAACAGGGACAGGGATCTTCACCCAGCCTGCAGCTGAACTGGGGAACTTCCAGGTGCAGGATACGGTAGGTGCTAAAATCCCACAGTGATGTAAAAGGCACTGAGCTTCTCAAAGCAAAAGTCACTGGGAGCTGCTAATTACAAATCCAGAGGCCCTGGATGAAGCAGTCCTGTTACTGTCAGCTGCTGCCGTGGCAGTGTTCAGGGGCAGCTTCAAGACAAACCTGCTCTGCCCTGCCCTGAGCACCAGCTTGTGGCAGCTGCCAGTGATGGGACACAAGGTGAGATGAAGATTTGCTTTAACCTGGTACAGCACTTCCTATGCAATAACTTCTCAAAATTGCTTGACTGATTTGTTTTGATGCTTCCTCAGCAGAAAGCATAATTTTTCTGGAGAGAACGTTTTTGTTTCAAAGAACAAGGCAGTTTCAAAGGACAAAAATAAATAATAGCCGATATCTGAATGAAATGTTTAGAAAATATTCTTTGCATGCTTTTCCTCAGTGTCAGGGAGATGCTTTGTAACCCAGCTGACCAGGGCTGTGTGAGATGCACAATCAGGCATGTTGGAGGTTTCTCAATTCCTAAACACTTATATTTTAAAAGTCAGCTAAAAACTGTTTGAATGCCTTTTAGTAAGGAAGGTTTCTGCACAAAGGACTGTAATTTGCTCCAATGAGAAATGGAGATAAGCAATTTTCCCTTTAAATAGCTCTGCTTTTGCAGTGCATGTACCTTTTTCTGCAAGCACAGTACCAGGAACTGCTACTACCTGAACTGCCCCTCAGACATACACATATAAAACATGCCAATATTAATGCAACAATTGTGTAAACTGAAGAATACAAGGTTTATATTCTTCTCAAAAAGTTGAACTTACAGGATACCCAGTCAAAAATTTTGAGCTGATTGATTGTAAAAGGGAAAAGATACAAATATGCCAAAATGGGAAATCCTGTATTCCCCATAGAAATAAAACTTTTTCTCAAACCCAGCATGCACAGAGGACCTAAAGCTCTAAGTGCTATTACACTGGAGTGAATAAAGTTTACCATGAAGAACATTAATGAGGCTATCAAGGGTGTAGCCTCATAAACGCACATCAGGCTACCCTTGTGGCAATGGGCACAGCTCAGGATCTGACATGATGCGCAGTTAGGGAGGCTTGTTGGAAGCAGCTGTGGATACCTGTAAACTGTAACTTGCTAGATTCAGCTAAAGCACCTCTCAAACTGATAAGAGAGGAGACAGAGGCAGGATCACATGCTCATATCCTCATCCACATGTTGCCTACTGGCCTTGTGCTACAGAATTAATTTCCTTTAGGAAAAATCCTGAGGGAGGGTGAGCATGGTAAAACAGCACCTGCCTCACCAAAAGAATGGACAAGACAATCCCTGTGGACTACAACCTGCAATTAAAAGCCTCTGTGACTGGTGAAGGGGAACAGAAATTGCATTATAAACTGTCTCTGTCATCGATCTATAGAGAACATCCTGCTTTCACAAATCACAAGAAACAGGGCCACCTGTCTTAATAGCTGAACAATACTGCATGGCTTTTAACTGCAAGAATGTGAACAGCTAAAGCTGTTGTTTCTCACCCATGCAGGATAGACTGTGGTGGGAGTCCATCTGATGCCGACTATGGGAAAGGTCACTTGAGCAGGCATGGAGGTGACCTTGGAGCCCAACTAACAAACTCCCAGGGATTTACCACAGGGAAGTTGTCTGCAGAAAAGTCTTCTGCAGATGCCCTCCAGGTTTGAACTTTCACATCAGTGACACAAATTTTGGTGGCAGATGACAGAATTCACTGCTACTGCAAGGACTGGTAGCCATCTGTCTAGAGAAGCAAAAAGCTATGGTCTGGTCACTAAGGTTTATGGCCTTACATGATGCACTTCTGAACGAAAGACAGATATCTGTCAATTGGAAAAGGAAGGTGAAATGCCCCCCTTCCTAATGGAAGTGGAATTTTCTTCTGATAACATTTTGCAAGAAATAATGATGCACTAACAGAGGTTTTGTAGATAATGCTCTAGTGCAGTTACATGCTCTTTCAGGAGCCGCGCAGCACGTTTTGTTACTCTAATTAATTACTGAGTCCCCACAGTGCTTCATATTTACATGCAAGCAGTCTTTGCTCTGAAGAGCTAATGGATTTATATATGGACAGTACAAACTTTCAGCTTCCCTAGTGAAGTAGGACACTCAGCTGTAACGTTTCCCAGGTACATTGTGTGACCAGGTCAATAGTTGTGGTAACTGCTACAGATTTCTGGTTATCTGCAACAGCCATTTTTCCTTTTATTGTAAGTCCTCGTTTCCCCCTTTGTTTACTTGTTAAACCTTATCTTTTTTCTCATATAGTTCTTGCTTTGAAACATTTTTTTTGGTGTGCTTTTATGTTTTTTTTACAGCTCCAGATGATTGCTAGTTTCTTATCCCAAGCATTGACTGTACATTCCTTTTGATGTATTTTCATGGCATTTGTTACATGGGTTTTTCAGAAGTTCTGTGCAAAGCTCTCATCTTGCCAGAAGTCCCTGCTGGGAAGAGTCCTGTTGGAAACACTCCAGCTCCTTGAAGGAACATGGCTTTGTCCAACAGGCATCCAGCAGCTACTCCTGGTGGCCACACAACTGGGAGAAGTTATGCTTAAGGATTTGCAGACTGGAGCCTTCATCACACTGCACATAGCTAAGAGGTGTGGGAAAAAGGAGGAAAACCAGGAAGATGAAGAAGGACAGTGTTAAGGAGCAGGTGGAGGCCTGATGAAAGCATGCTGATGGGCATGAATGAGGGAAGAGGTAAGAAATGAGGGAGCATCTGGAGGTGGTGTGATACCTTTGCAGCAGCTGGGTGTCTGGAGTGATGCTAGTGCTGCCAGCGGGCAAACAGGACTCAAGGGACCACAGCAGCAGCTGTTGACCATGGTGGACAGGTGGCCCCTCAGGGGAGGCGGGGAAGAGGCTGAGCTGTGCAATGCCCTTGGCCCAAGGCCCCAGTGTGGAGGTGCTCTTTCCCACACTAGATCTTACTGCCTTTGGATGTCTTTCCTAGACTTGCTGGTTTGGTGTTTCTCCTGGTGGCATTTCTGTTCACTGTGGTTTCCAGCGGGTTGGTCACGATGTGTTTCTTGTGGTGGCTAGCAGCTTGCTCCAAGGTTGTGCAACCCTTTTCAGGCTGGTTCCTGGCACTGCCAACCATGGGGGCTGGGAAGCCTGTCCTGTGGAAACAGTGCTGGGTACCTGCACTGGCCTGTCTTGGAGAGATATGTATTGCATGGACATTTAAGTCAGACCTGCAGTGGCTGCTGACATGGTTTTGAAACTAGGCTGTAGGAGTTAACCAAGTTATTCCTACCTCAGGAGTTTAACTCCTGGCACATCTTTAAAGAAAGACAGGGAGTTTGATTTAAAACATTGAGGTGAGAGCATTGGCCTAGAAAATTGCTCTATTGGTTAATTACATTTACTGGGTTTTGAAAAAGAGCCTTTTTTTGCTATGAATTCAGCTCGCTCCTGCTTCCAGCCATTTGATCTTGTTAAGCCTCTGCCTGCCAAAGAGTTCTGCTAGCTAAGAATCGCCTCCACATGCAGCTACTCCGGGACAGTGAGCAAGTAACCATTAACCTTTCTTTGGCAGAATTGCCTAGGCTGTGCTACTTTGGTAAACAGATTCTGCTGGACCTCCCATTGTTCTTCTTGTTTTCCTCTGAGCTCTTCTCGGATCTGCCATGTGTCCATCAGGGAGGCTCCCAGTAGAGGTGTGGGATTCCATAGTGGCTATACAAATGCCATGCATAGCTACAGGGTAACACCTCTCTACTTCTTCTGGTCATAGCCCTGTGCCAACTACTTAATTAGGCATGCTGGCAGGGCAGGGTCAGTGGGTTAACCTGCTTGACTCTGAACCTTTCTGGATGCTGGCTTTACAAAGTATGACTATTTGTGCGTCCCATAGCCTTTATCCCTACATGCATATCTATAGACATAATGCAAGATGTTAATATGAAGTTGTCTAACCATTGGGATACAGATCTGACAGTAGTCATGACCTGATCTATTCACCAGTCCATCAGTTCTGCCTCATCTTCCAACTTTTCCGGCTGTATGTTTGTCATCATCTAGAGGAAAATACATTGAATAGCACTGGACTGGGAACAGACTCCTTTAGCCCACCAGAAACGCCTCCATTTATCTTCTGTCCTTGTAACTTTGAGATCTAGCAACAGGCAGACATTGGAATATGGGGCTGCCAAGCTGATACACAAAGGTATCTTCTGGCCAAGTTTCTACTGGTGGGTAGGGTTTATCCAGTGTCTGACTAAAAACTGGACTGAAAACTCTGCTGAAGTACTGCTTGGTAGAGATCCAGGATCTCTGTACTTCATAGGTCATTCCAGTCCTCAGACTAAGGCCAGTCCCCTGTGGCTGATTAACAGTAATTTCCCAGGAGTTAAACTATGAAGAATGTTATGAGGGCATACTTAAAAGAAAAACAAACAAATAAACAAAAGTGTTGTGTTTTTTTTTTTAAAAGAAACCAAAACCAGAGAAATACCCACCCCTCAAAAGAGCCCTGCCAGGTTTGGTAGCAGCAGAGTGAGAGCTCCTCTAAGGAGGAGATGAACGTAGGAATACAGGCTTGCTAGGCTTGCATTCTCTGTGCAGCCCAGCTGTTGCCAGCTGCGTGGGGAGGGTTGGTTGGTCTGGTTTTATACCTACTGGTCTGAACTCCTTGCCCAGCTCCTGGGACTGCTGCCACCCATCTAGCTGGGGCCAGGAGGGGCAGTTGGTTTTGCCCCCTCTGCCCTCCAGCCCCACAACGTGGGCGTGAAGTGCCCAGCCTGGCCCCAGGCTTCTCCCTTTGCCTGCTGCTTTCTGCACCGGGCGCAGAGGGTGCAGAGGGCTGCCTGCAACTTTTGTTGGAAGTAAAGGCTTGGTAGTGCTGGCAAAGCACTCAAGGCTAGCCTTGAGGCGAGAGGGGCAGCTGGCTCACTGGAAAGTTTCAAGATAGAGAGAGGCTGGGAAAGATGGTGAGAGTACCATCTAAGGATGGGCAAGGATGCTTGAGCCTGTGTGATGGAACAGGAGGGCATGGGGCTGAGAGAGCAGGCTGGGGTGGAGGAAGAGGTTCTTTTGAGCTGGAGGCTGTGCTGAAGGAGTGGAAAACATCCAGAGCATCACATAAAATAATACCACACCTCTGAATATGTAATGCTTGTATTCATGCAAATTCCCAAGAAACACTTGATAGAAAAAGACATTCACTGCAGGAAAAGAGGGAGACTAGGCAGCACGTACTTCAGCCAAAAGTCCTCCATCCTTTCAGTGAGGAGAAATAAAAAATACCCTAGACCTAGTTACTGAGAGTTAAGCATTTGAAGAAAGGGGAAGTTCAATGGGTCTATGCTATCGAATGATTTATATCTTCTCCACTTTGTTGTGGTGAAGATAATAAAATAGAAATAGGTCACTATGGTTTGAAAGTGAATGTCTGCTGGAATATTACATGTGCGGTGTTTTTCTTAATGTATTTACTGAGAACTTGACTAATTAGGTTAGTTTTGCACATATCAGTGCTTTTTGTGAGTTCTTGCCTTTTATTTGAAAGCTCAGTTATCTATAAAGTCAATGCAAACAGCCAAGGCTTTTTCCTCTGTAGATATTTAATTTTGAATTACTGGTTATCAGATTGGGACCTGCTAAACTTTTGTGCATGTGGTCTCTTCACCCCTCTTTCTTCTCAATGAGCTGTGGATTGACTGTTTAAATACAGCTATTTCTGTCTTCTTTTTTTCTTTTTTAACACCTATTCTGCAATCTGAGTTCTTCCACAGTGCTAAGAACTCATGTTGCCGCTAAATGAATCAAACAGTCCAATATGATTGTTCATTTATCACATGTGGAAATGAATTTCCAAATAAAGCCTTGTATATTGTCCTCCATTTAATGGTGAAAAAGCAAAAATTAAGAAATAAGAATAATTTTTAAAACCCCCAAAACTACACAAAACCCCACACAACAAAGCCCAGCTATTTACTGTGGAGTGTTTCCTAAAGGCAGCAAAAAAATACAAATGTCTCACTAAAAAGATACTCCATATTTCAGAAGCAGCATAGAGAACCATTTGATACGGCAGTTTCTATAGTGACTATTTGCTTTCCTTTGGAAGCTTGCTAAGCAGTCAGACAAAACCAGAGTGACTGGCTGAGGTGTTGGTTATTATTTCCCCCTGCCTCCTCAAAAAAATACTAAATACAGAGATTTTCCACCCTTGAATTGGAAATGCCCCTCCCTGCGAAAGAGCCTTTGTTGCATGATAGAAAGGAGGGGGAGGCTTCAGAAACAGCTCAGCAGTGATATGGAGAGCTGAAAATTAGTTGACTAGCTGAACTGGTTTCTGGCTTCTGATCTGGCATTTGGCTGACTCCAGCAAGACCCTCGGTGGGACCACTGCCCACCAGGCATGCTGTCCCTGTCACTGAGGTATCTTGGCTGTCTCGGCCTTTCTGTCATTGGAAGCAAATAACCAAGCAGAAGAATGTAAAGGACATTAACAGAAGCACAGCATTACACTTGGGCTTCCCAAGAAATCTCTGGCTGGGCTGTGAGGTGACACAGAGCACAGTTACAGACCTTTGGAAAGAGATACATGCTGCTAGTTTCAAGGAAAAAGAAAAGAAAAGCTGCTCTTTTTTTTTTTTCCTTTCTTTTTTCTTCTTCCTTGAAGCCCTTTGTTCTCTTCCAGCATCTTTGCCCTACTTTTATTTGATAGGGGTTTAACAGCAACACTTTTTTTTGCTTTGTGGTATGAGCACTTTATGGTAGAGCACTGAGTGAAATCATGTGCTTAATTCCTCCTCTAAGGTTTCAGCTGATCTATATGAATGCCTTGTCGAGCACTAATTCCTAGAGAACAGAGAATCAGAGACAGGCTCAGCAGAAGTTTAAGTTGTTTTTTTACCTCATGGCTGCTCTTACTATATTAGTAACGTCCCCCTTGATGTTGACACTCATCACTGCACGAGCTGCCAGACAATCCCCCCCAGCTGACTGACAAGAAGTGGACATAAAGAATTTTGTTATGGGGAAAAAGACAAAAACCACTCACTGTCCAAAAAACCATAACTCACCTGACTTGCAGTAACATTGAGTTTAACCTCACCTCTGAAGTAATACTGCTCCAGATATGTCCTGGCTAGTTCTGAGTAAATAATTCAGTGATGCATGATTTATTTGATTTGTACCAGCTCTCCTTCTGCTTACAGAAGGGTGGTAAGACAATCCTGATTTCCTATCCTTGAGTTTCTCAGTAAAATTTCCCCCTTCTTCCTGAACTCTGTATTTATGGCAAACATTTTGCTATGAGAATTCAGTGCTTAAGACTGGAGGCACATTGACTAGAGCATTAATCACATGGCGTTGCTCCATTGTGTTTTGGGTTTCATGGCTTTTCTGGATGGATATAGCTTTGATCAAAAGCTTGGGAGATACTTCTGTTTGGAGAGGGGTGTTTGGGGTATCAAACCTCTGAATTTAAAATTTGCTTTCTCCAGGTAACATAGGAATAAATTGAAATTGCACCAATAATATTGGGAAATGAGCACAAAAGAAGAGTGCATTTCAAGGAATAGTCAGAGAAAGACACACGCATACCTTTGCTAGCAGTACTTTAAAAGATAAGTTGGCACACTGACCATGAACTGTTCTTGTGGTAATTAGTTGTACTGTTGCTGAATGATGGCCTGGTGCTAAAGCTGACTACAATTATGCTGTACCTTTAGAAGGACAACACTGGGTTTGATGTATTAATATTCTAATATAGAGTAAGCCTAAAGCTTTGAAAAGAAAAAAAGGATGATGCAGGGTGGGTTTTTGGCAAGAGAAGCATCATCAAAATTGTTGCTGCTCTTAACATACAATGCACTTATATAAAGATTTAATGTAAAATAGTAGTGTGCTATCAAAGTAGATCTTAACTGCCTTTCAGTTGAAGAGATTGAGTTGTGGGTGAGGTTATGATCTCAGTAACTCATCTCAGTCTGATACACTGTTTTACTCCTGCATCTGTGACAAATCTGGCTGTTCTAGACACACTTCATAAAGAAGCACTATAAATTAACATGGTGTCCACACATAAATACTGAAGAAAAGGTGACAAGCTGTAAAAATGGTGGTTGCAGCAGTGCTCCAGAAATTAGAAAAGTTGATTTTGATATCATATAGGATATATAATAGAATGAGAAAGACTTTCTCTGAGACCTTGAACAGACCCTTGAAGTCTGGTTAACAGGAAGCAATCTGTGGTGCATGATCTGAGCTGCAAAACTCTCACTGATGTAGCAGTCCATAGGGTAGGGCCCAAAGTTAGTCTGGCATATAAGGTGCTTAATACTGGAATGGCTTACTGCCTTCTCAGAGGGGAATATACTTCATGGGTGTGAACAGTCGTGTTCATGGCTGGGATTCTCAGTATTAGAGTTGACCTCATTTTCTCCTGTGAGACCAGAATCAAGGTAATGCAAGCTGGCTTTGAAAATGTAGCTCTACAATGCCATTTTAACATTACTGCTAGCTTCCACTGGTGTGTTTGCAATAGCAACAGAAAATGCCATCCACGTAACTTCTGTGACTTCTGTATCGTCATTGTGAATGTGTTTGAAGAATATAAATAAGTAATGTCATACAAAAGTTTGTTGGTTTACTACCTGCCAGGGTTTATTTACAGATTGTAAATAGATACATTGAAAAAGAAGTCAGCCTGTGATTTATTGAAACATTTATCACCTCAGCTGATTTTACTTGAACGCAGATGTTTTTGTGAGATTTACACACAGGCTGGAGAGGAGCTTGGAGAGACTTCTTTTTTTTTCAAGATGCACAGGCAGGGCTTTGTGTGAAACAGCATGTTCGTTTCAGAAATCACCTTCCTGATACACATCCAGGCTTCTCAGGAGACAAGAGCAGCAATGGACCTTGCTGCTGTGACTCGTTTGGCTGCTCTGTAACACCATGCTCCCTGTTACACGGGAGCAAGCTACTGCTTCATCATTTTCTGTGCCTGTAAGGAGCTGGGTTCCTGGCTTGTTTCTTCTCTGGTCTTAGCCCAAGTCCCGCTCACACAGCATAGTGTTCTTCACCCACTGGTGCCTGGGCAAGCAGTGGACCAAGCCAGTCTTCCTCTTGCTGTTTGAGCCTGGCTGTGCTGATGACAAATTCCTCTACACATTTCTGACACTAGAAGAGAAGTGTCGGTAATTTTAAACCCAAGCATGTACCTAGGCCTAGGGTCTGCTGCATTCCACCGCAGGTAATGCCTCACCCATTATGTTTTCACATCCTTCATGCTTCAGTTTGCATGTACAACTGCTCACTTTCAGTGAAAGCTCACTTGTTTCCATGTTGTCAAACTGAGTTTTGAATTGCTAGCAAGGTTTTGTCGTCCACTGAAATTGGAAGAGATAAAAACGGTAACAAGATTTTTCACATTACTAAATGTACCTTTGCAGGTTGCCCTGTGCAAACACATGCTTTCACAAGGAGTAATAAGGTTGTAGTGACCTTACAGGCAGGTCAGGTGGGATGCAAAACAGGCAGCGCTTGCTTCAGGCAAGGGCAGGAGAAGGTTGTATATATAATCTTGACTGATGTATATCTGATGGGGGTGGGAGGGAGGAGGGCTCATTAAAAGAGCACTTTCCTGAGCCGCAGGTGAGAGGTGGGGCCCCTCTGAAGTAATTGCTCTGCCATGCTGTACATCAGGAGCAGGAGCATGGAGCCAGAGGGTCACCAAATGATGAAATAAGAGGCAGGAGGCACATTCACTGCTGTGAAATCTCCAACCTCAGTGAAATCCAACTTGTTACAGAGAACAGCCTGAACCAAAATCTGAGATGTGAGTAGTTATGAGTGCAGAGAAAATACGGAACCAAAGGTTGCAACTAGCCCATCAGTGGTAGTGTAGGAAGCAGCATACAGGACCAGCCTGCAGGTACAGATAGCCCAAGATGTCATGCCCCAAAGCTTTCTTTCCTGAAGTATTACAAGAAACTCTGATATTTCCGGTATTAAAGAAATACACAGTATTATAAGAAACACTGTTTGCAATGGCATTTGCATCATTGAAGTGGTTAAAATGCCCTGTCCACAAAACCAGTTAATTTTTAGTGTCAGAAAACTGTTCTGTTCCAAAAAAAGAAAGCAGAATTATTTGTCTTGGATTAGATAAAAAGATGCAGTAGCTGGAAATACCCTGGTATCAAAAGAGGGAGTTCTCAAATTGTTAATGAGACATCATTTGTCTCAGCCCATAACGCTTTCAAAAATTGTTTACACACTGAATTAGTAAGGAAGTTCTATAGCTAACTTTGGCTTTCTGTAGATACTTTTTCTTTCTTAAGAATGAAACAATATTTTTCTGTTTATTATATATTCTGTTAATTATTATAATAAAAATATAATTTAAATAACTTTAAAAATATGAAAGTTACATCTCAGCCCTGGACTTTAAGTAACATTTTAAGCTGAAATGTCAGACTGGACATGCTCCAGGGTGAGCTGCTGCCCCTGAGCCTGCTGGGGCTGAGGGTGGGACTAGAGGATCTCCAGAAGTGCCAGCCAGTCCCCACAATTTTGTAATTCTTTTTTCCCTAATGCCAAAGCTGTTGTTGATTCCACCCACCCTCCCCCCTGAAACAGATAAATTTGATAGGTGCATCAGTCATTTGGGTTTAGTGAGCAATTATCAATTAAACAGAAAATGTAAAGAGGGATAAATAGGATTTTAAACGTAAAAATATAGACCCTAGAATGAAAACCAAGGCTGAAGACAGTAGGCTAAAGCAAAAAGACCTGAAATGAGATTATCCATTCCTTGAGAAACATATCAGAGCACTCTAAGTCAAGGGAAACTGAGGCAGCCCACAATGGGCCCAGGTTGGTAAACTGAGGTCAGAACTTCTGTTTAAAAAAAGGCAATGCTCCTGTGTAGAGAGAGGGTGTCCCACTGAGCCCCAGTGGGTTGCTGCAAGCTATCTTTTTTGTTTGTCTCCATCCCGAGCTTTAAGATAGCGATCCAAATGTCCAGTTTGTTCCTTTTCATCAGCTTGCCAGGCACATATGAGGGAAAGCCCTGCCGGCAGGTCCAGGCTGGAGGTCCAAGCCAGGTTGACTTTACTGGATGCAGAGGTCCTTCCGCCGGTAAAGGTGCCAGTGGGATGGCTGGGGAAAGAGAAGAGGAGTCTCACCAGGCCATCAGTTATCATTAGTTAATTGTGTCACTGCTCAGCTGCTGCTAATGCTCACTTAGCACTTGTTGGGACTGCACTATGCCAGACCTTATCCCAGGTAATAAAGGCAAGCAAAAGTGAAATCAGACATTGCTGCTAATTCATCGTTTTCAGTTGTCGAAATAAATGTTCTATTCTTTCTGGGTAGGTGCTGATTACAGGTCTTACAAAGGAATAAATGAAGTAAGATTTCTAAGCAATTATCCTGATTTTTAGAGAGGTGAACGCTCACAGAGCCACTTCTGAAGTCAGTGGGACCAAAAAAACAGGAGTTAAATATGTAACTCTTCTTGTCAATGGCACTGGTAGAATATGAGATCAGTCATTTTCCTTGGGTTAAGACTAAAAGACAAGCAGCTTTGACAGTTTTGGTTAAAATCCTACCCTGAAGCAAAAAAGTAGGGTTCAGACACTTGAATTGCTAAATTCACCCTGACCAATCTCTCTGTAAGGCCACCAGTTCTTTTATAATTTCTCAGTTATCCAGGATACTTTGCCATGTGAGAAATGTCTTTGTATGAATCCTCTGCATAGTGAAAAGCTGCTGAACTATAGTAGCTGCAGTAACTGAAGTGAAACTTCATCTCCACTTGTTGGAAATAGGTCCATGCCCTGGAATAAACACTGTTAGGGATGAAATATCTGTGACCAGCTGTCCCTGGAAAAACAGGCAGCAACAAGTCTAATGCAGTGAAGTGTCTTGCAATGAGATTTTATTGTGACCAGATGTCCATAGTATTGATGCTATAATGAAAAATATGCAAAAAAAATCAAAATGGCACTCTGTTGTTCTTGATGTCTGAAGGATGCTTGCATGAAAAAATATCCTTTGTGGAAATTAAATTAGAAAACACTGACATGCATAATTACATTTTAACACTCAATCCTAATAAAAAAGGGAATGCTAAAGGAGATTGGGCAAGTGATTGATGTAGGCCTGACACACCTCAGTTCTGTTAAGACAGTGAGATGACTGGTAAGCATGAAATGCTCTGTCAATGCTATTTGAATTAACTTGCCAACTCCAGCCCTTCTCTTGCTCCTGCAGCTGTGCCAAGTCCAGCAGCCAGTGTGGATGCTGCTGCCATGGGAAGAAGCAACACTCGTGCGTGCTGTGGGGACCTGGTTCATGACCATTCCTCCTGCATGGCAAGGTGTCCTGCTAACCAGTGAAGTAAAGGGGTGGGGGTGGGGGGAGATGGGACAAGACAGGACCCTTCTTCCATTCCAATAGCAAGGTTTATTGATTCTTGAGAATATTGCATTTTACAGTGATCTGCCTTTTTCAGTTAATGCAACTTGAATCTGAACCTGAAAATTTATGATGGCTTTCTAGATCAATACAAGCCTGCCCAGAAGCACATTGTTTATGCAGTGACCAAAAAAAGGAGAGAAGACAAGGTCAGGTATTTCAGCTGCAGAGCAAGGAACAATAAATATGCTTTGGAGATGAAGCCTAATTTTACTATGAGGTAATCCAGCTGTTCAAGACTCCAGGAAGAGATCACAAAATACGCCACAAGCTACAAGTAACCTTGCTTAATTGCAAATAAAATTTTTGAGTGAGGACAGCATTGAAATAACACCCTTCAAATAAAACAACCAAACCAAAACAGCAAGTATTTCATCTCTTTTCATGCAGTGCCAGGAACAACCTGCACAGTTTTCTAAGAGAAGACAAGCATTAGCCCTAAGAGCACAGCTGAGTTCTGAGGATGAATTTTCCACATAAACATGCAGTTTACACATTTTAGAAATACTGTCTGCTACTCAGATCTCAATCCTTCTTTGCCAATGGACCAGTCTAAGTGACTTGTCTATATCTCTACCACACTTCCCTTCATCCTTGAGGCTGCATCTCAGGATCTGAGATGTAAGAAGACTACATGTCCCTTTAATGCAAGTTACATCATAATTGTCTATTATACTTTGGGGTGGATTGCTTGGGTTTTGTGTTGTGGTGTTTTGGGTGGGTAGGTGTGGTTTAGATCAGACCATTGCCACAGATAGCCTGCTGAGACAAATGAGAACTCACATGAACAGCAAGAAGAGCCCCGAGTTCTCCATACATTTTTTTAGTTCAGTAATTTTGTTTCAACAGGTTGCCATATTTCAGCTATAAAAATAAATGCACTGCAATGGGAAATATTGCAGTATAGGAACAGTGACTACATACATGGTATCTCCTACCAGATGGAGTTACCTCACAACGGTTTGTGATCATCAAATGGTTGAGCAGTGTTGTCTCTTAATTTTGTTTTTTCATCTTCTTTCTTTCATAGCCATAATGATGGACATCCAAATTTTGAGTATCTCTTATCAAGGGTGTAGAATCACATGACATCCTTTCCCCACTCTTCCCTCTCCCCAACCCAGCTTAACCTTGGTGAATTGGTGTTGCTCTGAGCCTCCAATAACCTCCGGTAAGCATAAATTGCACATATTACTGGGATGCAAATTTAACTGTCAGTTGCACACATATGTGCCACTGTCAACTTCTTCACTTTGGTTCTTAGGTTTGGTTTGGTTTTTTTTCTCCAGAAACATATCCCAAACATACCTAGCACAAAATCTCAAAGCCCTCCAACTCCAAACCTTCAGGTTCAGTAAGGATGATGTTGTTCTGACCGTTGCCAAGGTCATTAGAATTTGTATGAGTTGTCCATATTTGGCGTATATCTAGCAGGAGAGCCTAAGCACCAGCTCAGTAGCCAGGTAAATATGAGAACCCATGTACCACCATCCTCATTCCCCTTTTTTTCATGTTTTAGCCCTTTGCCACTCTGAAGGCTGTGCCCATTTAGGGGAAGCCATGGTGAGGTTTCTGTTATGCTGCACCCAGAGAAATGAAGATATCCATCTGTGGGCTGTGACTGGGGGCAACTGCAGATGGCCTGGCTGGTACACACTTCCAAAACATTACCAGTGGAGTGGGGGACAGCAAGCAGAAGACTGGCTTAGCCTGTTGTTGCCCTCCACCATTTACTTAATCTCGTGTTGGCTTCTACCTAACCCTGGGAAACTGTGCAGTCCCCTAAATAGTGCTCTCAGGCAGAACTTCCTTAGCGTCAAGTCTGAGTGTAAAGAGATTTTTGTTAAGGGAATATCTGCAGAAACAGCATACCGACACAAGCAGTCTCATACCCATCCCATCCTCTTCCTGGCAAACAAGCTAAGCCCTTCCCTGTGTCCGGGGCACTGGTGCAGAGCTCGCCCTGCTCCACTCTGAACACAAGACACATGCATTTCTTAAACTGAGAGCATCCTTCAGGTTGCTGGGAAAAAATACAGATGTAATATCCTGAGTGGCTGGGGTTTAATGAACTGATGAAATAAAAGCAAAATGGCTTTTTGCCTCTCTTTTGTAACATGCGATGTCCTGGTGCCATGGTCTGGTCCCTGCTGCCAAACACTGCTTAATTCTCGAACTCACTTCGTCCCCGTTCAGCTTCTGAAACGCTTCATGGAAGCACCTAGGACACACTGAGGAGGACTGTGAGTTCCATGAGCAGTAAAGATATGAAGAAAAGAAGAGAAATTCTTTCAAAATACTGAAAAGTCAACAAAGAAAGGTGTTAGGGAAGCATCAAGATGTCCATTCCCAACAGGCCTGTTTTTATTTCTGTGAGTATTTGAAATGTGCTTGGCTTTCCAAAGAAAGTGAGGGTCCTCCAGAATAAACTTCTAATCTTGGGCATTTTATGGTTTTCCATCACTGCTTTCCTGATACAGCTGCAGTGGATTGCAAAGCATTTCACAGACACCCAGCCCCTGTGATTTGACCCTTTCTCCTGACAATCTGCAGACAAATGCATTTGTTTTCAGTAAAGGTCAGAAGTTAAAGGGAAGCAGGAGAGCTATAAAATGAAAACTTATGCTATCTGAAGCACTGTGACAGAAACAATATAGAGCAGATATTGGTAATGCAATGTAAACATTGGATGCGAGCCCAGTAGCAAAGCTAGAAAAGCAGCATTTCAGCTAGCAAAACCCTGGAAGAAGAACTGGAATTATGAGAAAGAGTTTTAAGCTCGTCAGTTTTGCCCCAATGGTTTGAAATTGCAGCAGCAGGCATTCTTGTTTAGAAAGGACATCTTTCATCTCTGTGCTGCCACAGACAGTGAAAGGCGTCACACTCTTATTTTTCCATGGCCACTTAGAACAGTGAGGCAAATCAGAAAGGAACATGTAGCAAGGACCTTTGTGAAAGTGAGAGTGGAATGAGATGCGATAATAGGTACTGAGCTGGAAATCAGCTTTCAAGCCAACATTTAGAATGTATTTAATGTTTGATCTAGAGCTTATTTGCTCTTCCCTAAAGGTTAGACATTATGTTGTGACTATTTAGACTCAGGTGCAAAAATTTATTCTAGAACTATTAATTGTCCTTGGTTTATAAAAAAATGTTGGTAAATTTTATCTCTTCTAATGAATGGTAATTATGTCTGCTGTGGTTCAGTTGAGATTAGTAACACTTTGTGCTTTCAGCCAAAATAAATCTGAAATAGCTTTACTGTCTTGGTGCTTAAATAACTGCCCAATTTCAGTAGTGTAACTTATTGCTTATATTCTGGATGAAAACAGAACCTCTCACTCTTCCTATTTTTGCACATTCATGCCTCTGAACAGGAGCTAGTGCGTGGTAAAGGTCAAAATGCCATCAAGATTCAAACTGGTATCTGAGCATTTCTGTATGTGTGCAAAGGCCAGCTAGGAAGTATATAACAATGAACATATGAATTCAAATAAATAAATACCTGCTTGCACACAAAAATACATGCCTATATGTTTCACATACAGTTTTAGAACCAGGACTTTAAAAACTAGTACTGAAAATAGAACCTTTAAGTAACCAGAAGTGACAAGAGGCTGGAGACAACTTGATGTGATGACTATAAAGACCTGCAGAGCTGTCATGAAAAAACCTCTATGGTACCAAAGTTGACTTGCCTAAGGGTGAGCAATAGCAAAATTACTATGGGTGGTTCAATGGGTAATGAATTTCAAGTTTTTAGTGCTGTGTCAGTTATGGAATACACTATTACATGGCCAAAGGGGGTTGATATGAATAGTGATTAAAACTTATGTCCCTTTAACCAAATACAGTAGTAGAGGTGTAAAGTGCCAAATCTGTCACTGAGTGTTATGCTAATCCCCCATTGACTTTTGTGGCAGTTGCCCTTTCAGGGTGATGGCAAATGGCCAAGGGCTCTGAGGCTGGTGGTGGTGCTCCCAAAAAATAAGAAAATATCGTTATCAAGACACTTTAGGCATGTTCAGATTCATATTCTGCTGCTATCTGTTAATGGGTCTTTGTGAGGGATACTCTAGTCTAGGAAGTACTTAATCTTCTTTAAGACTCCCCAGCTATGGAAAGTGAGCAAACCTGAGAGATCTCAAAGATTCTGATAGATGACACTAGATATATGGATAGAAAAAGAGCCCAGAACATCAAAAGTTAAGTACAATGCTTTTGAAATGATGCGGAGAGTATCTGAGAAAACTTCAGAGGGCAGGGCAGGCAATAGGACTCAGCTTCTTGTCACTGCATCCAGGCAGCGCGTGAGATCTGCCTGGGCAATGTCCTCTCTGAAGCCCTATGGTATGAATGCCTTTACCTTGGAAAAGGCTGCAGTTACAGTCTGAAGATCCTCTCTTTTCATTAATTTGTTTTTGCAGCTTTCTGTGATGTTGTTTATCTGTTAATTTTGTTTCCTGCAAGTAGGCCCTCCATTGACCTGATTAGCTGATTTTGTAGAGCTCATGTGCTCTTCTCAATGTGGCACACTAGGGTGGAAGGTATCATTTCATTACAGATCCACCATGACTTGCAGTTTCCTGTTATTTTGCATTGCTCCTGAGGGCTGTGTTGCTGATTATTTACATGCCCTCTTATTAGCAAACATCCTCTCATGTTGAGCAAGCAGACATCAGCTTTATTAAACAAACTTTCCCCTAAAAATTTTAGCAATTAGCAAGTCATTAGAAAGCATAGACAGCAAACAGTAAGTTAAAAAGCTCATTTAGCTTTTTTAATAGGAATATTAAAATAATCATTAAGAAATGAGAAGAGGTTTGATCAATTTTGAAAGTCCCTGATTCATCACAAATGTTTTTGTGCTCACATTCTCCCTATAATAAGCATGCAAAGAAATAGAATGTGGTTAGAAATGACAGTGTAGACAGTATCTAAGGCTGTTAAAAAAAATGCATCTTCAAGTGTTTAGTTAAGAAAGAGAAAAAGGGGAAGAGAGGAAAGTGACATTGAGAGGATATGAAAGACGTATTGAAAAGTAAAAACCAAGCACAGCAAGACAGATGAAAGCAGCAGAAATGGAGAAGGTGGCATTTACAAAACCCAAATCCAAGGCTTTTTCCACAGGCAGAGGCCATTTAGGAAGCTGCTACAGCACAGGAGGGCATCCCTACTCTGTCCCAGAGCTGATCTAAGTATTTATACGGAAGCAATGGACTCTGGTCCTCCCTTAAGTGATGGGCAAGGGGACCAGCTCCAAACACTCCCCCGTATCCACAACAGGCCTGTGCAGGTATTGCATCCCACATAGTCTTTCTTGGATCTTGGTATTTTTATCCACCCTCACTTTTAAAGGAGTTTTTTGGGGCATGGAGGATTGCCTTGGGGAAGGAATAGTGTCAGGGGCAGGACATCCTTGATTGTTTGTAGCTGAGAGAAACTGCAAACAGTATGACTGCGTCCTTATGCTTTGTGGGACCCCTATGAAACCAAAAGGGTTCTGTGGAACAGTCAAAAATATAACGGGGCCATTTCTGAATTGTAATAATAAACATATGGGGCCTGAATTACTCAGCTCTATGTTTTTCCTTCAAAACTCATAGAAAAGCATCATGTTTGCTCACAAAAATCTTAAAGCTACGAGAGTGTGAATGGAAAGCTGGGATATCATGTACTCTTGAAGTCAATCCACTTTCATTGCTGATCGGTCCATGCAATTGGAAGCACACTAGGCCTGCCAAGTTGGGTATCTGCAGGGCTAGGAGACCCTAATATGCCTATGAGCCTTCCTGCTCATCCATGTTTCAGAACTTAGAGGATGCTTCTCTGTGCTTGGAAAAGAACAACCTTTATAACAGCTCTGCAGGGGTGATTGAGACGTGTGGGTGGGAGCGGGGGAGCTGGCTCTTCAGGGTAGAAAAAGCCCTTTCCTCTGGAAGAAGCCATGGGTTCAGCTCCTCCAGGGAGAGCACTTTGAGTCCAGGTCCAAAGGTCACAAACAGAAGCTGTATCCGTAAGAGTGAAAATTACATCATCCATTACATTTTTAGCCACTGCCTTATTTTAAGGAGTTACTTGTAAATGAAATTTTAAGAGGGATTAGTCAATATGTTTGTTTCCTTCTGATACAAAGCTGAATAAGCAACTCATACATGAAATACATCAAGACTTGTTAACTTTCCATACATGAAAAATTACATGAAAAGGGAATTTTCCCTACGGACAAGATGTTTAATTATAATAACTAATGTGCCGAAACCTGAATTTGGATTTCTGTTGCTGCTTTTCTCCCATGAATGTCCAGGTATACACTTTGAATATAACTTTGAAAGACTGTTCATCCTGCAGAACTCTAACGTGTACATGCATGTATATAGATAAATGTGTTTGTGTGAGTGTGTGTATTTGTGCATGTGTGCAGAGATAGCACATGCTTGTAGATACACATACTAGTTTCTGTACATAGCATACAGTTACACATGTATTTAAAAAACCACACTGCAAGTGTACAGTGTGTATTTTTAGCATGGCTGAAATGCAGCCATCAAGGTGGGGAGGAAGGAGGGCCGTTAACAAAAAGCACTGTACAGGAAACAGCCGTTTCAGCCAAACACATCAGGCAAATTCTCACTCCTTTGTGAAATCCAATGCTATCTTGAAAATGCAGGTTAGGAGGAGGCAGGTGGTGAGTTAAACTGCACAGCTAACCTACGTGAACACATGCTGAGGTTATCCCTGCTTTACCCTCCTCCTCATGCATCTTTTTCTTTGGGTCATCTAATTGCTTAATTCTGTTACTGGTGGAAAAATATTGGCCTTGAATACTGCATCGTTGATGCTTTTATAGGAGGAGTGATATATTTTTATATAGGACTGAGTCAGAGAAGGACATTTTTGTCAGTCTGAAGTAGTCACTTGTTTCCTGTCAGGTTTCTGCAGCACCCAGCATCAAACTGATCACCCTGGATTTGGACTAGCAGGTAATGGTGTAACAGAAATGAATAATGATAGTAACGATAAAGTATTCCTAAGTGTAGATCACGCAAAACTGAATGATTCAGGGAAAAAAACAAAACCCAAAAAAGACGGCACAAAACCAAAAAAGATTTTCCAAGGAAAACATACACTTCTAGCCAGGTGGAGAATAAGGGCTTAGGACCTCTGTATGAGTCTGTCTTTGCTCTACATAGCACAATGTGCGTGTTTCTTACATGAAGAAACTGTATCTTCTTTATCCTGGCAGACTTCCTTGAAGACTGAGAAATTAAGATGTTTATGACTTCAGTGTGGCTATGAAAGTGGGGTGAACTTCACTAGGAATTGTTATTGCCAGCTCCTTTGCAGTGTTCTGGGGAATGGATTCTTTGCTGCATCTGAGCATTCCCAGGACATTGGGTAGGCAGCATCCCCAGACACATACACACTAGGCTGGAGGCTAGGCAGGGCCCAGCCTTGTGCCCACAAAAAAACCAGGAAAGCACTGCCTAGATCCATTACTCAGACTTCAAAACTCATGCTGGCTCCCCAGGTGCACTTCCAGGGAGCCCACAATACACCATGCATCAGGCATCACTTGATACCCAGGCCTGATACTCTATTGTTGCCACTGGTGGAGCTTCAGCAGGGATCATGTGGAAGAGGAAAGGCTATTGTCCAGCCTTGCTGCAGCTGCGGGATTAATGCAAGAGGGATGGGCAGGGGTCTGCACAGCCACTGGGGTATCCCATGCTCCTGGACATGTTTGGGGCCAGTGCGCATGGGTGTGTGGTAACACAGAGCATGTTTCTATACCTCTCCCTCCTCATCCTGTAGAACAAAGGATGAAGCTGACTTCAGGCACATAGCCACTCAGGGTAGGGGAAAAGGGATATCCTTGGAAGGCTGTGGAATAAAATGTAATACAGGAGATCAATATGCAGTGGGAAAAAATGCATATAGGACTGCTATTTTCCTTTAGAACTACACTGCAACTATTACAAGTCAGTATATTACATACAAGAACCAGGCAAATGAGCTCAGTTCTGATTTTTATATATGTACCTTTTTTGTAAATGAGATGGTTCCTGTGCTAGAGAAGCCACTTTGAAGTTAAACTGTATATACAAAGCTGACACGCATTTCATTTTAATATATTATCCATTTCTATATTTACAGTAGCTTCATATTACAGCAGGCAAGATGCTGATCTCATTTCTACCAGGACAAACCCAGGATAAGTTCCTGTCTTTGATGTCAACACATGGCAATGAGAATCTGTCCTGGCTTCAGCTGGGATAGAGTTAATTTTCTTCTTAGTAGCTGGTGCAGCGCTGTGTTTTGGATTTGGTGTGAGGACAATGCTGACAGCACACTGATGGTTTCAGTTGTTACTGGGTGATGTTTATACTAAATCAAAACTTTTCAGTTTCATGGGCCCTGCCAGCCAGAGGGCTGGAGGGGCATGGGGAATTTGGAAGGGGCACAGCCAGGACAGGTGACCTGAGCTAGCCAAAGGGATATTCCATATCACATGATGCCGTACTGAGTATATATGCTGGGAGAAGAAGAATGAAGGTGGGGAAATCTGGCATTATGGCGTTTGTCTTCCCAAGTAACCATTACGTGTGATGGAGCCCGGCTTTCCTGGGGATGGCCAAACACCTGCCTGCCCATGGGAAGTGGTGAGTGAATTCCTTCTTTTGATTTGCTTGTGTGTGTGGCTTTTGCTTTACATATTCTACCTATATTAAAAAATACGTGTTTACTTATTACCTTTTAATAAAATAAGTTTAACTATTAAACTGTCTTATCTCAACCCACGAGTTTTCTCACTTTTACTCTTCTAATCCTCTCCCCCATCCCACTGTGGAGAGAGTGAGTGGCTGCGTGTGATTTGGTTGATGGCCAGGGTTCAACCACAACCAAATCTAACAGTGCAGTGTGCTCATTTATTTCCTAGCTGTCACCTATTGATTGTTGGTTGCATGTTCCTAAAATATTGCTTAACCTTAAGAGCAGCAGGGCCATCCTAGTCAGTCTTACGGCTTTGGGCCCAAGTTTTGCACATGTGTGATGTTGTGTACATACAGCAGTACCTCTGATGGGACACCTGTGTCTATGCAGAGCCACTGTATTGGGTCTGGTTGAGCCCCACAGCAGTGCTGTGCTTTGTATTGGTAGCTAGAAAAGTGGTGATGACACACCAGTGTTTTGGCTGCTGTTGAGCAGTGCTCACACAGCATCAAGGCTGTATCTCCAACCTTCCTCACTAGGAGGCTGGAGGTGGGCAAGATCTTGGGAAGGGACATAGCCCCAGAACAGCTGACCCAAAATGACCAAAGGGATATTCCATACCATACAGCATCTTCTCAGATACAAAAGCTAAGAGAAAGGAGGAAGAAGAGGGACATCCATTTTTTATGATGTTTGTCTTCCATGGCAACTCCATATGCATACCGAAGCCCTGCTTCCTGGGAAGCGGTCAAACATTGCCTGCTGGTGGGAAGTAGAGAACACCTTTCATTTGCCTTTGCTTTCATGCATGCAAATTTTTCTATTACTTTCATTAAACTGCCTTTATCTTGACTGACAAGTTTTTTTCTCTTATTTTCTCCCCACCCTGTTCTGCTGAGGAGGGGAGTGATAGAGCATCTTGGTCGTCACCTGGTGTCCAGCCAAGGTCAACCATCACAACAACCCTGTGAGCTTCTCAGAGGGAGCTGGTTCTGGGTAGCATGTCAGGCTGAGCTGCTCTACACGCACCAGGCTTATTGGCCCTGCTTGCTTCGGGCGATGCAACTAACATCAGAGCAAAAGTTAGGCACTTGCTGTAGGGTAACCCTCAAACTGTAGGGTTGGTGGTTTTTTTTTGAGTGGGTGTGAATGAAGATGAGAAGGCATGGCATAGAAAAGCCTCCTTAGCAAAGAAGAATAGATTACAGCACAGCAGACAGCTAAATGCAAGTTATCTGGCCTGATGGTTCAAAAGGCCATTCTTGTCTGAAGATCTTAAATTTTGAAAAGCAGGGATCAGTCAGCTCTTCAGAAATCTCTAAGTCACTCCAGAGCCCTTGAGACCCCCTTTTTAAAAATCTTGGCAGATGGGTTTTCTCTGCCCTGATCCTAAACTTTGCTGAACCACTTCTGGCAGCTCACTGTAGCCTCAGCATAGCATCACAAAGTGGAAACTCTGCACTGTTTCTTATTTCATGAATAAGAATTTGACAAGTGATATAAATATTAGGATAAACTCCAGCCCCATCATGATTCCTTCATGAATTTACTGACACAACTGCTACTAAACTTTGACTGTGTGTGCAATTAAATAATGCCTGCTTAAAGGATGGGATTAATAAATTAGTATAGATCAGTGCGATGTCTTTTGAAAGCAGTGCCCAGTCTCACACTGATGTGATGGGCTCTGGACAATAAGACAGTGACAATGTTTTCTCTGACAGAAGAAAGACTGCTCTGTAATTCTGCTCCTGGTGTTTCATATTCTGCTCCTGGCCTTTCATTCTGGTGCATATAAATGCCTGCCAGCCTCCTCCTGCATCTGCTGAAAAGCAAGGATTTTTTAAAATAAATGAATAAATAAAAGATCTGGGCAATATTTTGGAACCCAAACATTTCATTTATCTTCTGTTAGTTCTGCATGGCACAGAAGCTGTAGCTGCTGTGAATCACTGAGTCACTTCTGTGATGTGAAGAATATTTGTCTGTGCTTTGAAAGAAAGTGCCACTCTTTGTAGGTTTTTTTTTCTTTTGCCAGTTGTGGCATTAAAAAAACCTTAGTTTTTTTATCCCCCATGCTTTAAATATGAAAAGTAAACACCATTTATTGGTATAACACAGTATGATTTTCCTTTTTGAATGCCAAAGGATATCTCTTATTTATAGGAAGAACTCTGTATGCATATAATTTTTTCATTATTGCATTCCCAGCATTGCCAGCTGAGGCAGGAATGGAACCCCAGTGAAATGAAGATGTCTGGGTTTTGGCAAATCAGGTGAAAGACTTTGCTACACTGGTACTGAATAAGGAATCATACCATTGAAGAGTCTGTGTTAATAGGCTACTTTTGAGTGAAGTAAAGTGAAGTCCATAAAATAATGGTTAAAGAAATAAGGAAAAAAGCACAAATAATAAGATCTCATTGTGGTTCAAATTTATCATCAAAAATTAACAAATAGTGAGTCTTCACATGTCTGTGAGCTAATTGTTTTGTGAACTGACAAGCACTACATACACTGATTCCAGTACATATATGCAAGAAAGTAATAAATGGCATGCAAAAATGAAAGTAAAATGACAATGCAAAGGTTGTGATTCTGTCTTAAAAGGAAAGAAAAAAAGGGACCTACAAGGGAAGGAGTACAGAAGTGTTTCTTTCCAGAACCTTAGATAATAAGCTCATGACTGCAGGGTACAAACATGAAAATTGCAAGGAGTGACAACCTGTCATAGTTTAACCCCAGTCGGCAACCAAGCACCATGTTGCTGCTCGCTCAGTCCCCCTCACCCAGAGGCGATGGGGAAGAGAATCGAAAAGAATGTAAAACTCAAAGGTTGAGATAAGAACAGTAAGTAAAGCAAAAGCTGCGCACGCAAGCAAAGCAAAACAAGGAATTTATTCACCACTTCCCATGGGCAGGCAGGTGCTCAGACATCCCCAGGAAAGCCGGGCTCCATCACATGTAACGGTTACTTGGAAAGACAAATGCCACAATGCCAAATTTCCCCACCTTCCTTCTTCCCTCAGTTTATATACTCAGCATGGTGTCATATGGTATGGAATAGCTCCTGGGCTAGCTCAGGTCACCTGTCCTGGCTGTGTCCCCTCCCAGTTTCCCGTGCCCCTCCAGCCCTCTGGCTGGCAGGGCCCAAGAAACCAAAAAATCCTTGACTGAGTATAAACATCACCCAGCAATAACTGAAACCATCAGTGTGCTGTCAACATAGTTCTCATGTCATAACCAAAACACCACACCACGCCAGCTACTAAGATGAAAATTAACTCTATCCCAGCTGAAACCAGGACACATACCACAACCATAAGAAATTCCATCATTAGACTCTTGGGATACTATTAAACCGGTTGAGGACAAGATCAAGATGATCTGGATAGTCATCTTCAAAGTTATTCTGATGACATCCATCCAACAGATCCACCATCACCCAGGCTGCAAATTAAAAGGGAATTGCTGAAAAAAAACTCATGAAATCTTGGACTGTTGTTTTATTTTTTTTTTGTTAAAAGCCTATGCTTATACAAATAAATTTTATGTCACTTTATTTTTTTCAAATCTTGAATGCTGTTGTACACACATATCAAGCATACAGACAGCCTTAAAGCATAGTTTAGCTCAGCCATCACCAGCATATCACATTTATTTCTTCATTTCAGTAGAAGAGAGGAAATAATGAATATGATGGGTTTAAGTGAAGGCAAAATGATACCCATGGCATATGCCTCTTGTTTGCTAAATGCAGTCTTGGCAAAATAAGGAATGGAATATTTCTTCTATATTTATATTGCTAATGTAATACAAATTCTATATTCTATTCTGTAAATACATTAGCAACAAAAGGAGGGCCAATGAGAATCTCCATCCTTTATTGGATGTGGGGGGAAACATAGTGACAAAGGAGGAGGCAAAGGCTGAGGTAGTTAATGCTGACTTTGCCTCAGCCTTTAATAGTAAGACCAGTTGATTGTCCTTTGGGGTACTCAGCCCCCTGAGCCAGAAGGCAGGGACAGGGAGCAGAATGAAGCCCCCATAATCCAAGGTAGAATGGTCACTGACCTGCTACAACACTTAAACACACAGAATTCTATGGGGCCAGTGGGATCCACCCAAGGGTACTGAGGGAGCTGGCAGAAGAGCTTATCAAGTCACTCTCCATCATTTATCAACAGTCCTGACTAACCAGGGTGGTCCTAGAAGACTGGAGGTTAGCCAGTGTGACACCCATCTAAAAGAAGGGCAGGAAGGAGGATCTGGGGAACTAAAGGCCTGTCAGCCTGACCTTGGTGATGGGGAAGGTTATGGAGCAGACCATCCCAAGTGCCATGTGTGGGACAACCTGGGGATCAGGCCCAGCCAGCATGGGTTTAGGAAAGCCATGTCCTGTTTGATGAACATGACCTCCTTCTATAACAAGATGACCTGCCTAGCGCATGAGGGAAAGGCTGTGGATGTTGTCTGCCTGGACTTTAGTAAAGCCTTTGACACCATCTCCCACAGCATTCTCCTGGAGAAACTGGCTGCTTGGGGCTTGGATGGGCACATTCTTTGCTGGGTTAAAAGTTGGCTGGCTGGATGAACTCAAAGAGTGGTGGTGAATGGAGTTACATCCAGCTGGTGGTGGGTCACAAGTGGTGTTCCCCAGGGTTCAGGATTAGGCCCAGTTCAGTTTAATATCTTTATCAACGATCTGGATGAAGGCATTGAGAGCACCCTCAGCAACTTTGCAGACGACACCAAGCTGGGCAGCAGCGTTGATCTGCGGGAGGGCAGGAGGCTCTGCAGAGGGGTCTGGACATGCCGGACCGATGGGCCGAGGCCAGCTGGATGAGGTTCAAGAAGGCTCCGTGCCGGGTCCTGCACCTGGGTCACACCAGCCCCACACAGCGCTACAGGCTGGGGCAGAGCGGCTGGAAAGGGCCTGGTGGGAAAGGGCCTGGGGGTGCTGGTCGGCAGCCAGCTGGGCATGAGCCAGCAGTGTGCCCAGGTGGCCAAGGAGGCCAGCAGCACCCTGGCTTGTGTCAGGAGCAGTGTGGCCAGCAGGGCAAGGGAAGGGACTGTCCCCCTGCACTGGGCACTGGTGAGGCCGCACCTCGAACCCTGTGTTCAGGTTTGGGCCCCTCACTGCAGGAGGGACGTAGAGGGGCTGCAGCGTGTCCAGGGAAGGGCAACGGGGCTGGGGAAGGGTCTGGAGCACAAGGCTTGTGAGCAGCAGCTGAGGGAACTGGGGCTGTTTTGTCTGGAGAAAAGGAGGCTCAGGGGAAATCTTTCTCTCCACAACTACCTGAAAGGGGGCTGTAGGCAGGTGGGCGTTGGTGTCTTCTCCCAAGTAAGAAGTGATAGGACAAGAGGAGACAGCCTCAAGTTGTGCAAGGGGAGGTTTTAATTTGGATATTAGGAAAACTTCCTTCACTAAAAGGATGATCAAGCATTGGAAGAGACTGTCCAGGGAAGTGGTTGGTTCACCATCCCTGGCGATATTTAAAAGACATGTAGATGGGGTGCTTAGGGACATGGTTTAGCGATGGACTTGGCAGTGTTAGGTTAACAGTTGGACTTTATGATCTTAAAGGGCTTTTCCAATCTAAACAATTCTATGATCCTAAGAAGATTCCCAAATAAAATGCAGAGAATTATAAATTTCCAACTCCTTATACAATTTGATGCAACTGAAGTGGAGCAAATTTTGAATCTTCCCAAGCCCAACACTTTGTTAGTCACACATTCAACCCAAGCACTGGAGCATCTTTGCAGTTGTCCTCCATTTGGTATACAAACTCTCTGATGCTTAATCCATAATATAAAAATATATGAAAGTACTTAGTTGCTGAAAAAAAACTGGTCTTCTAACATATTCTCTGTGTCCTTAACTGCCTGCATGGTCAGTGAAGCTCAAGAAGGAAAACCTAACATGCAGTATAGGCAGTCACTGACATACTTCTGCACAACTTATGCCCATGAAGGGACCATCAGTGAACAAGAAGGGAATAGGTTCATGTCAGTGGGGTTTGTGCACCTGCAGTGTTTTGTGAATCTGACTCAACCATGTTCAAGATATGAATAAGAACTTCACACTCCAATAAAAATGTTAAAAGTAAACTTTTTCCCACTGATTCTAAACTTTCATATACTTTTCTTTTATAGTTTTCTATTTCTAAGCATATGTAAAATGTATGAAAAAGACACACTTCATCACCCTCAGTCTTCAGAGAACACTCTACGAAAGCTGGAAAATTTTTAAAATTTGTAACTTAAAAACAGCTCACATCCAAGAAAAATATTGTTTCCAAATATGAAATTAAATCAAACTTCAATTTATAAAATATTGTTTCTATCTTTAGTGCCAAAATTGCCAACATTTTTGTTCATTATTACATCTATATACAGTATTTGGTAACCATAAGCATTATGCTAGTGTTTTATGTATAACATTTACTGACTTGTTTTCCCACCAACTCACTAAACATTCCTTTTTTCAAAAAAGAAATACATTGTCTGAGAAACAAGGTCACTACTTGCTGTAAAATTTCCTCCTCATATGATCAGCCTCTTGAATGTGGACTGTTCTACTTGTATCGCAGCGCATGGGGTAGCAGGTTTCAGCTCAAGGAAGTAAATGGGCAAATAGATTGTGGATGTGTTGCCATGCTCAGAGCATTAGGTAAAGATCTTGTGTGTGAAGTTAAAATGAACATATTTACTGCACTAGAAATACATTCTGTCCTCTCATGCTAGATCAAGAGATTTTTCAAAATGAGATTTTAAAAGAGAAACTTCTAAATTCATTGGCTTTGTTAGTTTTATGGTTTTTCTTTTTTTAATTTACCTTTTGAATACTCATAGGTCTTGTTCCTAAGCTTTTCTCAAAAAGCATGTAAGCTAGAAATGATTGTTAAATGAAAGCAGAGTCTTAGGTTCACAGGACTGTAGGAGCAGGCACTTGCCTTTACAAGATGCTAAATATTCTAAGAAGGATCATTCCAGCCCCTGCTGGCATGTTTTCCCTCCTTTATTTCAATCCTGCTAAAATGAGCCTGGCTTTCCCTCACTATGTTTTCTGTGCCACCTGAGTACGCCTACTGACTCTAGCCAAGTGTTACACATACAGCTGAACAGGATACAGCCATGGGCTAACCACTTATTACTGCCAAACCATATAATAATCACATTTTACTGTCTTTCTCTGAAACAGGGGCATTATTTTTTTTCTTTCTACCCTGCCACTAATGCTCATAATATGTGCACTAACTTAATTGTATTTGTGACATCATCCATGCTTTCAAACTTGGTTAAAACCTGTCCAGAAGCCTAGAAGTCACAGGGAGGAGGAAGGAGGGAAGCCAACAGAAAGACAGTGATCATGCCAGTCACATACGCTTTGAAACCTAGCTGGAAACGCAGCTCAAATTCCACAGTTCTCTGCAATTCACTGTAATGCAGAAGGGAATTCATAAGCTGCAATGGTAATTTCAGTCGCCTGGCCGAGCAACAGACCCATTTAGGGTCTTCCACTTGCCTTGGTCAGGTGGATTATAGCAGAGGCACTAGCTGGGGGCAGAAGATAGCATTTGATTCCTTACCTGTGACCATGTAGTCTGTTGCTTTGCTTGTATTGTACTTGGTGTAGCACTTAGTAAAATAATAACCTAGGGGCGAAAAAAGAAGAAAGAAATCAGTCTAACTGTGATCAATAATTAGGCTGCAGTAAGAACAGGTGAGGGCCGCAGGCAGAGAGTTGTGAGCCCATACAGAGGCTGGGGGAGTACAGTGTTGACCTGCCATTTAAACCAATCTTTTGAAAGAAAAAAAATCCAAGAAGAGCTGACATTCAGCTTTGGGAAATAAGGAACCTGCAAAATTTCTGTGTAATGATTAATAAGGAGAGCATCTGAACGTATATTTACATGTCATATAAACCCTCCATCTTAGAGAAATCTTTTGGCAGACTTCATTCATGCAAGTTGCTGACTGCAGTGAAAGGGCGAGTGACACAGGGCATCGTCTCTATAGTAACAACATCACCAGAGGCTTGCAAACTGTGTTTCCAAGAGCAAAGCTGCACAACATAAGTGGAGAAATCACAGCTCTCCTTTTACCAGCTTTGGCTCTGCCCTGAATAGCTATGCTGCCTCTTGCTTCGCTGGCAGCTTAGAAGAAACGTAGCCTGTGACTATGCTGCCAGCCCAATGTGGCTTTTCCTTCTTGTTATCAAAATGTTTGGCACAGTGTGTAACACTGGAGAGCACAAACACAGCAAAGCCACTGCTCTAAGTTTTAGTTTGCTATTGTAAGCCCAAGGGAAAGTGCTATCCATGAAGTCTTTCATAAAGCATACATGGGGAATGGAGGGGAAAAAAAAGACAAGGGAAGATTTCCCCACTGTGGTACTTTCCTTGGGGGTGTGATGGGCTCAAAAGCTGGTTTAAAACCGGAGCTCTGCAAGTGGCTGCAGAAGACAAGCACAGTCTTTACAACCAGGCTCTGAAGAAATTTCCAGTTTGATTGCTCAGAAGAAAGTTGCCCTGAAAGGTGCTATACCATCAACAACTGCTGCCAAATGTGCTCCTTCTCTGGAAGTTTCAGGCTTTTAGCTCTAGGACCCCATCCAACTGGAAGGTCAGCAGTGATGATAAAGCAAAGCTCACCATCAGCTAAGCTAGACTGAGAGTAGTCTCTCTGATGTAGGCAATGAAGATTGCTTGTCTCAAACAGTAACACTTCAGATTTCCTTTGTATTGTTCATTTTTATTGCATTTTATCTGGGCCATCGAAATGTGGGATCTTGAGGCTTCTCATGCTTACCTTGCTATGAAAAAAGGTTAGTATTGCATTGCAGCATCAGTCTTGTACAAAACAAGGGGCTATATATTACAATTTTTCCATCCTTTGACTCCTAAAACATGTCAATATTTTCACGTCTTTCTTCTGTAGTGTTTTCAGTCCTCACCCTTTATTAGTCCTAATTCCTATCTGAAGGCAATGCCGGAGGATGGCTGAACTCCCTCGCACAGCACAGGGACTCGTGCCAGAACAGATTGCAAAGAGAGTGATGCAGCACAACTCACCTCCCTCCTTCTCTCCTCAAGATAGAAACTGTGCTTTGGAAAGAACAAGCCTCCTCACTAGGCATGCTCAGAGGCCACCCACCATCTGCTGATTACTGTCAGCATCCCTTTATGGCCTCAAAGGTGAAAAAAGTCAAACTTCACCCTTTTTCTGAGGTGCAATAGAGTGAACCACTGTTTCTGTAGTCTTGAAAAATAGAAATCATTGATGAACTACAGGTTACCGTTGTCTTCCATTCCCTTTTCCTACACTATACTTATCACATGAGGACCAACCTAAAATCCATCTCCATACAAAGATCACACACATACTCTTGTGAAATGAGCTGTAAAGGTGCATTTAGGTAAACCCTAGATTATAATCGAATTCCCAATATCCTGTACTTGTAATGAAAAAAAACCCTGCTGTTACTTACAGATTTTTCTCCTGCAAGAGCCAATTTCTTCAGCCCTTTCTCTTGGATTTTTCAAAAGTAATCATTTTCAATGCTGTTAGTTTAATTCACCATTGGTAAAAAACCCCGAGAAGTGCTACAACAGGGGTAAATTTTATCACCTCCACCAGAGTGTTGAGGGGATCTGAGATTGGACAAGTAGCCCCCAGTTACTCCTGAACATAGTAGAGTGTCAAGCTGACAAAATAAAGTCAAGGGTAAGGCCACCAGTAAATGTGAGAACAGAAATATCACAATCAGAGCAATGCAGAAATCTTGAAAGCCAATTAATTAGCTGAAATTCTGAGGAAAGACTAAAGATTATCAAATTAGAAAAAAAACCCCACCTTTAACATTCTTTTTCTTTCCAGTTTTTTTAACTCAGTGTAGTTTTCTAAAGCAGAGCTTGGCTAAAGGGCTTTTCAAGAAGGCTTATTCAAGGAGCTTATACCTCCCTCATAGTCACTAGCAGACAGAAATATTGCCTGTTTATTTCAACACATCAGAAAAATCAAAGCAATCCTGACATCAGGCTCACCATAAAAAGAGGTTCATCTGGTAATTCAAACTATGTGGGTTTTGACAAAGAACTTTCACAGAGCCTAGTAGTAAAGTTTGTTCCTTGTTTTCTCTATAGCTAGAATAATTCTCGTGGTTTATTGCATGACTTCACTGAAAACAGTTTACCCTCTGATTTTCAGCAATCCCCAGTTGCATTAGAAATCCCAGCCCAACATCGTTGTTATTCCATGAAACCCATTATTAAGTACCTTCACAGCTCGCACATAGTCTGAACGGCTTTCTTTAGATTATTGCAGCAAGCACAGAAAGAATCATTATAACATCTCCTTGATGAAGCACTCAGCTAGTACAATGCACATGACAGTATCATCACTCTTGGACTACCTCACATGGAACATCCCCAAGGTGGGATGTGAACCTCACTCTATACCTAAAGAGGCACCAAACAGCTTTGACATTGCATGGCTTCATATGCTGCTAAACAACAATAAAGAATATTCCAGCTGAAGTCATGGATTACCTGCACCCCCTGAAGTGGCTAAGAAGTCTCAACTCTATACACCCCCAAAATAAATAAGTACCTAAAATGCTGAACCCCTTCACTTAGGAATATCTGATCTGTTTGGAGCCTGGTAATCTCCGGTAATGCTCCTGTAGCCTCTTGAATTTTATAGATAACCAAGGGCCAAATTCTGTCAAAATGAACAGGGGAGTGAGAACAGACATAAAGTAAGAAACATACAGCCTTTTTCTTTGTACTGTCCTGGACAATTTCATCCCCCCAAAAGAATGGGTGGTATCTTTAACTCTGATCTCTCATCCTGGATTGTTTCAGTTACAAGGTCTTATTTTTTCCTAATCAAAGCACAGCAACCCCTTTGATGTATCAGCTTTTGGCTAAGAATCAACTTCAGACAAATAACAGCTTTGAGTTTCTGAAACAGTTCTTGCAGGTTTGGGTAAGTACAACGATAGACAAGGATTAGAGTTATCGCCAGGTTTGCTAGTGAAAATAAGGGCAATGCCATGGTGATCAATGGAATTACTTTGCTTCAGATGAAAATAGTTTGGCAGGGACATTGCAAAGGCATATTAACCGAAAATTTTTATCAGATGAATGACCGGAATGATTTCTGTATTGTTTCAAATGCATGTTGCTTCACTTCTATTTTCCAGTGTGCCACCCAATATATACCTTTATAATCACTTGCCCAAGCACAGTATTTGGTAATCAGGACAAATGATAGCCAGAATAGTGATTCAGTAGTCCACCTCTCACTGGAGGCACCTGAAATTGGAAAATACATAGAATGACAGAGAGATAGAATCATAGATTGTTTAGGTTGGAAAAGCCCTTTAAGATCATCAAGTCCAACTGTTAACCTAGCACTGCCAAGGACCACTAAACCATGTCCCTAAGCACCACATCTACATGTCTTTTGAATACCTCCAGGGATGGTGACTCAGCCACTTCACTGGGCAGTCTCTTCTGCGGGTCCAGATATTGAGCCCTGGGGAACACCACTTGTGACCAGCTGACAAGTAGATTGATCTCCATTCACTGCCACTCTTTGGTCCCGGCCATCCAGGCAGTTTTTTCGCACAGCAAAGGGTACCCACGTTCAAGCCATGAGCTGCCAATTTTTCCAGGAGAATGCTGTTGGGAATGTATTCAAGTGATTTGATATACATTCTTTCATGGATCTATGGCATACCCATCACTGATCAATTACTTAGTCTGTGTTCTTTAAACCTGAATAACAGATTTACAAGACTCCAAAGACAAAGAAGATTAGAGTATAAAGCAGGGAGACAACAGTGTCGGCAGTGGGTTATGTTAGATGCGTGGTCTTCCCTGCTTTCAGTGTCTGTAACTGAAATACATGTTGGCTTATGAGCAGCAAGGATTATTTTTTTTTTTTTTAATAGGTGTCTCCACTGAGATTTCTTTGCCTATTGTAAGCCAGTGGGGGAACTCCACTTAAAAATTAGATTATGCTTTAAATACAGATATGAGTCTCTAGCTTCAGGAGCACATCTTTCAAAATCTCTGTTCTCATGCTCCCAGACTTAGACACAGGGCTGACTTGCATCAGTTTATAGTAATATTTTCAGAAAACATGGTCCTTTTTACACTTACATGAAAGCAGAGAAAATCTTCTTGGCATACACATGTCTATAGGTGTCCACAGACACACTTGCATGTGCAGACGGTTCACCATTTTCCCCTCCCTGTCCCCGAGGCTCAGAGCATGGGAGCAGGTGTCAAGCTGAGGCTGTAGCCAAGTGGCATCTCTTCACAAAGGTGCCAGCTCCTGCCTCACTGAGGAGTGTGTGCACAGCCCCACAGGATAACAGGATGATCAGCGAGGTTGGACCCATCTGTCACAGGGGTGCCAGGGCTGTAGAGAGCTGGGGACACTGTGCCTGGAACCCAAAACCTTACATAAAGCAGGTGACATATTCCTGGAAAATATATTTGCACTGCTTGGGTGTTTGTGACTATGTCTGAATACAGCCTTATTAGCCTGAGGCTGGATAGGAATTAAACTTTGTACATACAGTCTGAAATTTATTAATGTTGTATTGTGATCTTGGAATATGTAACTATATTAGGGCTAGGCAGCAGGACTCCTAGAATGGAAATAATGGAGAAAAATGATGCAATAAGGATGAAAGACTTTCCTGCAAACTCTTGGGAATTTGTTCACAGAAGAGTTGGTGAACAGCTGATCCAATGGGCTTGGCTTGACCTCCTGCAAAGTTCAGGAAATGGGTAGTGAACTGCAGGGTAAGGAGCAGAAAACTGCCAAGACAAAACTTTGCTATGTAAAGAGGGATTAATTTGCAAGAGTTTTTTGGAAGCTCATTCAGGAATTAGGCAGGTTGTTTAGAGGCTTTCCTCTTCTTTTATATCTTCCTCTGTTCCTATCATCAGGTTGATCGATACATTGCTTTAAGGAAGCTAATATTCAACACTGGACCCAGTCAGGCCTCCTGGGTAAGGATGATCACTGCTTTCATTTAGCACTTAGCATAAAAATGGGAAAAGAACATGATGGGTTTTACGAAGGGATAACATTGTAGGGAGGAGAAGAAGCTGAGTTGCAGCCATTTGCCTAACCATGAACACTGTTAATTTATAAAACACCTCCATTCCAATTCTAGTTACAAATATTTTTAAGGAAAATAAACCCCATTTGTAACTGGTGCATAGAATTTTGTTTTAATGCGTTTACTGAATTTGCATTCTGAAGTGTAGAAAAAGTAGTACAAAGTGATGTTCCGGCAGCACCATTCAAGGCAAAATTGCTTAAAGACTCCTGACTTATTAAGCACAGAAAATCAGTTTCACCTCTAACACCTGATTGGACAGTACCTGTAAGTATCCAGATAATGGCATTATTAGGATTTTGTGCTGTGACTCATTGGTTCATTGTACAGATCTGGAGAGAGCTGAAAGCTTAGTAAGGTCCTATCATGCTTTTTTTTTTCATTGGGAAAGTAAAAATGCATGGCACAATCTCCTTCTGTTCTGGAAATGGGCTAACTTTGCTTTTCATGCTCCGAGACAAGGATTTTTAGAAACCCAGCATAATTTGCATGCTGCTCAGACATTCACTGTAGGCATTTATATCAGAGACCACAGTTAGAAGGCTTGTCTTTCTCACTTTCTAGTATAGTCAACGTAGTGGAGGGCAGGAGAGCTCTTGCACAGTTCTTTTCAACTCCCTGACCTCCCCAAGTACAAATAAGACTTAAGTAATCTGTCTTGCTACTCTGGTTGTCCTGTGCACTGTAATGATGACAGAGGGGTGGTGCAGATCCCACCTTGAAAGCAGGAAGAACTAAACTGCAGCATACTCAGGTATGCCTGAGGAAAAGATTTTTTATTTAAGATATAAACGCAGTGAGTAATAATTCAGTCATTGTTTGCACATTTGAGTTACCTTCCATTATTTCATTAAATCTCAGTTTCAATACCAGCGAAACTTATTTGATAGAAAACAAACCTTTTATAGAATTAGCTGTATTACAAAATAGCTGCGACCTGTGTGTGCTGCTAGAGAACCAGGTGATATTTGTGAGAAAAAACCCAAATCAATATTATAGGATGAGTTTACAGGTCAGCATCTACCAATATGACATGGGATGCAGTTGAAAAAAGGCAAAATAAATAAGCTTTCTTTCATATGAAGTATACATCAGCGTTTCTTCCCTCAGGGCATCCTGGCAGCCAATGAATATTTCAAGAAGCAAAATCAGAGGTTCATCACCAGTCATTTAATTATCATTTTATTTAGATGGTTATGTTCAGATGAAATTCAGCAATGAGACCACTGACCAAGTGACAGTGTTCATTCACTTCAGCTGGGCTTCCTTAACACAGCAATGGTGGATATTCAGTACCTTCTAAGAACCAATGAGTTGTCATCAGCTCATCAGCTCACCGGAAGCTACTTTAGTCTTCATTCAAAATTAGTAACTTAGTCACTTTCTATATACAATACAAATTTTTAACATTACAAGCTTAAATTACCGCAGTTAATTTTTAGGTATTTAATCTAGTGTTCTGAATGAAAAGGTTCAGCATCGTCAGGTTGCACTACAAGGAGCAGAGGAAAAGGGGTGCTCCTGCTGAATGCTGCTCACAGCACCCGTCAGGCTCCTGCTCTGCACTCCATCTTGTCCTCCCCTGACGATACTGGGAGCAGAGATTTCCTTCCTAACCTAGAAACCCAAGTCTGGTATCTTTCTCACATAGCACGATCGTTCCCAATATTCACGGTGCAGTTTTCAAACTTAACTTGTCATGGCTGTTGTTGCAAAATCTTGATGTGATCATTACTCAATGCACACGTGTGCAGAACAGGTAGTAATATACAAGGACAGACCATTATGTTATTAAAGCTGCAGTGAAGACATGAGATCTAGTTATTGTGGTCTGAATTAGAGAAATGCTACAAATATTAACCTGCTTTTATCCTGAAGCTGTAAAATAACCGGGCCTCAATTCTCATCCCATTGTAACAACTGAGATTTTTGCAGCAAATTCATCATGCCCCAGATTAGATCCAGTGTGAGCTAAGGCTTGGAAAGGTGCACAAACAAACTTGAAAATCAGGCAATAATTGATTAAACTGGACATCAGAGGATGAAGTGTCCATATTGAGGATGTCCCATTTTCTGGAAAAGTAACCTTTTAGGACTGGTTAAGACAGTTGAATGCAAAAATCTTTAGTATTTCAAAAAAGAAGACTAGAAGCTATTTAGGTCAATTTACATGTTGTTACAGCCCCTATGAAATGTCAGGCATACATTTAAAAATTGTGGCTTCTGCAAACCTTGTTCTTTACGCATACCCTTTGCTTACCTGAAGATGGTACTTTTTTCTGTCCCTTCCTCCTGAAACACTTGCAGTCAGTCTCATCTTATAATAACACCCACAGCTGTGTTTTGGGGCTCTGCCTGGGGACTAAGGGCCTATTGTTATGCCTTCAGCCATGTGTTTATCCCCACCAGCCTTTAAACCAGCAGCTATATTCACCCCTGATCATTACCACTTAAGTCAACATTGGTCTAGTTACTAAGCATATGAGCTTTTACCAGGGTGATTAGGATGTGATAACTGCATAACTGCAAATCAGATCATTCCCTGCCACTATCCATGATATGTATAAAAATAACTCTCCCAGGTGATTCAAAGCAGTTGGCTGTGAGCCTAACAACTCACCTAGGCATTCTGGGATTGCATAATAAAATACTACTTGTCATGTATTATTGCTTAATTATTGTTATCAGCTTCCAGAATTTCAGTAAACTGGGCGTACTGCATAATGAGGTGATACTAAGCCAGGAGCACTGTATCACAAGTACAAAGAGCTACACTACTGTATTGTACTGGGTATATTATTACCCCAACACAGTAAACTTTTCCCTTGCATATTTTTTTCTAGAGGAAAAAACCCCAACAGTTTACAGCAGACTTTTCTTCAGTGTATCTAGATCTGAAATTTTCTGAGAATGATAAACTCTCTGATACAATAAACTCCCTTTGTTAAGATTATCACAGCATACTTAAAATGTATCTGGAAAGTACATTCAGAGACCTCTTAGGTTAGGAGACAGCAAACGGGAAAGCAAATGAGAATGATCATCCCTTCATGTTACCATATCTCACCTTTGCTCATTTGCATAGTGACATCTCCCTGCTTTTTGAATCAATGACATCAAGAACATTAAACGCTTAAGGTAACAAAAAAACCCAAAAAACCCCCCAAACCCCCCCCCCCCCAACCCAGTAACACTAGCAGAACATCCCTTAAAAGCAAAATATACATGTAAGAAATTGAGCAGAAGAAAAGGAATGTAAAAAAAAAATCCAGAGAAGAAATGCCTCTGGTTTTGCTGTTCTCTAAGAACATACATCTACCATTTCAACTGCGTATTTCAAACATCTTTTCAAAACCAAGGAAATTTGAAGTTTGTAAATGAGAAAACAGCATAATGGTGAAAGGCAAATACAATATTTAATATAAATACATCTATATGACAAACATAAAATACATTGTTTCCCTTGGCAGGTGGGGTCCTCTCAGTCTTTCAGAATTACTGTAACTTACCATCCTCGCTAAAAAAAGATTTTATTAATTTTTACTGCCATCAGCAGTAGAGAACAAATTCAGCTCTTGGAAGATGAGCTGATTTTTGTTGTGGTTTACTTATCATCAAAAGAACTGATAATTAAATTCTTAGTGCAAAACATCACTGTAGATGCATCAACCCAAAATAACCCAACTTGGCTTTCAGTGTTTATTAGATTCTGGTGTATGTTCTCCTTCTCATGCTCAGAAAAAGAATAGCAAAACAAAACCCTAAAAACCCCCCCTTTTAAATGGCATTTTTTTCAGAAGCCACTGGAAAACAACTCTCATGGAATGAGAATTTTAGTGGCTACCCCTGGTTAGACAGCAAGGCAACAAGTTGGAGATAGTTTAGAAGCGCCTGATTAATCCTTGTGCACTTGCTGCTGGTGCAATAGTGGATGGACAGGCCAAGCCACCAGTGGCACAATGCAGAGACAGAGAGGGGCAGGGGTCTGCAAGCAACCTTGAGAAATTTCTCCCTGGTGATGTGGAGTCCAGAGAGATCACAGTGCACTTAGTATGGAAAATGCTTACTCATGAGAGCATCCCATTAGCTTTTGGACTTGGAGCCACAGTATGTTGGCACAGCTTGAAAAGAATTTGAAGAGGAGCATGCTGTATAGCAATCCTGCAACGTGATGCTGTGCCCCTGCTTTGGACAAAAAGACCTGTTGATTACAGCAGGGGTTTTGGTGTGGTCTGTAGGTGCATAGGAATCTTCAGGTGCCTTCCCAGGAACTGTAGAAGGCAGCTCAGAAAATCTAGTATGCTGTCAATGGGTTTAATTTCACATTGTGGTAATCTGCATGTGGTAATCCATGGGACAGTCCATACATTTGATAAAGGCTGAAACAGGATTAAAATCATAAAGACTTGTTTCACCAGTCTTAAACTCCTGGACGTGGTTGGTGAGTGCAGTCAGTATTGGTCACCTTTCATAAGTGTCCAGAGGAGAAAATGAGAGCTGTTGCAGGGATCCTGAGAGTCAGGAGATGCCAGAGGTATTGACTGCAGGGCCAGTGCTCTGCTCGGTGGGGAATGCAGATGACCGTTGCCACAAGAAATCATTGTTTGTCTGAGGGGCTGAAGTGACTCTTTTGGCCAGCGCTCACCTTGACTTACCCTTTGTGCAATGCCTTGGATTTTGCAGGGTTGAGGCTGAAGGGGAATTGTGTCAGAATCAACCCTCTACCCTTTTTTTCCCCAAATGATGAATTCCCATCCCACATCTGGGACACCGATTCTGCCAATGAGAGTGCATGGGAAGAGAAGGGATCATGTTTAATGTTTGTTTCAATTCCTACTGCATGTGTCTAAACTTCTTCCTACAGCTGCCCATCCTTTACTTATGTAATTACTTTCCAAATTCAAATGACAATGCCACAGCCCTCTTGCTAGTCACCTCTTCCCTCTTCTACCTCCACCCCACCGGCCACAGCCTGAAAGCAGTACTAATAGGTATTATCACAGAAAGTTTTACAGTGTCTGGGGCATCTTTTTCAGACAAAATAAACAAGACTCTTTCTTGATTTCACGTTGTTCTTAGCCAGAAATTTTTCCTTTTAAAAATATTTCATGGTCCTTGATGTTTGCCCCTTTTCTGTGCTGGATGATTAGAGAACATGGGCTTTGCCAATCAGCAATGTCCTTCAGAGTCAGACTGGCATGCTAGCCATCCAACTCAGCTTCCTGAACAGACAATGGCAAAAAATCTTATCACCAATCCTGATCATGCTTAGAGTATAAAAGCAAAATCTACACTTCAGAGAATACTTCTGAGAGAGAAAATAGCTCTGTGTCCATTTTGTTATAACTTCACTAATGCCCTTTGTACTTTGTCTCCCAAGCTTTTCTTCTATTCATGACTCATCTCAGTACTTTGCTTTGTAAGGTGGTTTTAGCAGTTTTCTTCTAGATATAGTCTTACTTATCCTTCTACCATGGTCTTTATTTAGTTTTATATCAAAGTGGCCATGGACAGCTGCTTCATACTCCCCACAGAGTTTGTTAATATCAAATGAGATTGAGACACTAATTGAACCCAAGGAAAATGCTGTGGTCAAACTGGAAGCCTGAGCCTACAGCTTTGAGATGTTGAAAAATGAAAAGGTAATCAGGGACTCCTCTGGAGATAAGCATTTCATTGAATGAATCATCGACAATTATTTTAATGATGTTAAAAATACAGTGTGTGAATGCAGGAATATCAATGAACATTTTTATGACCCATAGATCATAAGGAATTGTTTGGGTGCTTTTTCTCAGTGACGACCAAAGCCACTATGACCGAATTTACCCAGCACAAATCCTCCAAAGAAAACATACAGTGCTTGTGGTAAGGATGTCCAGGTAAATAACACTGTTACCTCAATCTATTAGTAAACCTATTTCCTACTACAGAGTTGACACATTATGGTTTGCAGAACTCGGATTTTCTCAGTGAAATGTGAAAAACAGCTCTGAACACATGTTGCTAAACTCCAGAGCCTTTGCATAATGCCAAAATGGAGATTATATTCTATCTGTGTAATGTAATCCCATGGCTTTGCTTGGAAAGGATATATTTGTACAAGTCTTTTCACAAAACTGAGTGCTACTTCAGCATACTGTGTGTTATCCCAGAAACAGCAGCATTTCAGTGCTGGAAAAAAATATTCCTGTATGTAAAAAGTTGTAGTTGCAGAATTACTGGGGGGAAAAAGAGGCTTTACATATTATGTATTTGATATATACAAATACATACTATTTTGTCACATATTGACAATGTGCTAGCTGCTATCTCAAAAATGTGTATGCAGGGTGGCCACAGTAAAATATGTCAGATCTGGCTAATACAGATCTTGCCTTCCTTGAGTTTTGAAGACGAAACCATGACCTTTAACATTTGGAATTTGAAAAGTTGTTGGAACTAGCAAAAAAAGAAGTTGGGAAAAAAATACAACCAAAGAAGTTCAAGCTATCTTGGGTGAAACTGCACGGAATATTTGGAAAAGAACATTAAAAATAATACTCTGTTCCTGTATTTTGAAGTTTGCTTGGTCATGGATCTATATTTTTGCATTGGAAATTATACTTTCCAGTAACAGCTCAGCATTGTTGCTCTACTGCCTTTGCAAGCAATGAAGAACAATACTTCTTCATATGTCAGAAATAGGATCATGGCACTCCAGCACTACCCAAAGAAGTTATCACGCAACATGTGGCAAACAGGATACCTGGCAAAAATCAGGACAACTCCTAGAGAGAAATCAGGGTAGACCCTTGTCTGTCCCATGGCATGGTTCCAGCTCCACAAGGACTCTTGGGCACTGCTACGGTGGGACGAGTAGAGACTACCATGAGCACAAGGCAAACGCTGACCCAGATCGCCTGTATGTCAGAATGCACAGCAGTGATGGTCTCCGCTCACTCCCAGAACAGAAGCCCTTTAGCAAAATGTGCACCTTGATGCCCTCTCAGGGCAGCCCTGCTGCACACTCTCCACTCAGGCCATTCACTGAATTCTACAGTGTGACCCTTACTCAGCACATCCCATCAACCTACTGCAAAATACTGATGACTAGGAATGATTTATTAAATTAAAGAGCAGATAAAGTAGAAAGAAAGAAAAGATCAGACGAAAACATCCTTAAATCATCTTTGTGTCAGCCTATTGGAGTGCATGGAGGAGACTGATAAACAGTAGACAGGAATGAAAAGGAAGCCAAACAATAAAAGCCAAAATGAGGTTGCAAAATTGCAGCAATAGTAATGTTGCTATTAAGCTACAATAGAAAGTGCAAGAAGGTGGAAATGAAGCAGATGATCAGTCTTGTAGGTGGTCTGAATGAACAACTCTGGAATTTGTTTTCAGAGATGTAAAATGACATACAACTAAACCTCATACTTTTTGCATAGAACTTGATACTTTTACAGAATAAACAGTAGGAATGGTTTATTCTGTAAGAGTATCAAGTTCTATGCAAAAAGTATGAGGTTTTGTTGTAGATGAAATGGTTAAAAGAACTGGATTACTGTGGCAGTAAGACTAAAGGGTATGAATGACTAAAACCTCTTTAGGCAATATCAGAGTTATAAATTATTCTCATAGAAATAGGCCACATTTCATTGTACCTTACTACACATACTTAGGTGAAATCCAGAATCTCTGAAAGATAACTAGAATGAAAGGCCCCATCAAGACCCATGCAGGAATGTAGTTTGCATGCATAAAACCTGGGCAAGGGTGCAAAATGATGCACTAGCCTAGCTGCAGCTATGAAATATGTGAAAATGCTGTGGCCTTGAAGATCTGGGGTGTTCGCAGTGCAGTAGGCAGTTCCAGCAGTTTCCCAGTTTTGATGTTCAGAAGCCTGTCAGTGCACTCTACAAAACAATGCTTGCCTGGATTTCTTGCTTCCTATTCTTTGTACAGTAGCAATAAGCCATTTCTGTTGTAATATGCTCAAGAGAACATGAGAATGGGCCCTTGGAAAATAATAGTAATCGGTTTTAAATCCTACAGAACTAGCAGAGCTAGGCAACCTCTGCAAAGTATTTTAAGGCCCGTCCTAAAGCTAGATGAGAATATCACATAAAATACCTACTTGTTGTTGGGTTCCCAGAGGCAGCTTTAGATGATTCAGCCCGCAGGGAAAACCAAACCACCCTTTGCTCTAGAGCATCTCCATGTGATTTTGCCACCAGGTAGCTAGGATGGAGCAGCGTGTGACTGAGAGCCTGCTGGTATTTTTCTCCTCTGTGCTTGCAGTGAGTTATGAGACTAACACCTGGCATACAAGACAGCTGATGGTCTTCCAGTGGGGCTGTGGACAGGGTGTGCTGCCAGGGCAGACGTGCTTCAGGCAGCCTGCAACCAGGCTGGGCATAGGTGCCACAGCAGCCACCATCACCTTGCAGAAACTCTCAGCTTCCAGCTGGCCCCCAAATTAAGCAGATGATAGTGCACACATAGTCATCCCAAACCCATGGCTTTATTCACTCCGCTCCTAGTCAACAGGGAGCTCTAAAACTGGCTTGAAAGGAAGCATATGTTGAGCCTCTGGACTGCAGCATTCCTCAGGTTAGTGTGATAGAAGTTAATTTTATCTTACCCCTAAAAGCCAAATATAATTCTGGAACTTGAAGTCCTTCCACAAGAATTAAAAACATGCAGAACCTGCCTCCTGAAACCCGAATTATATCCCTGATCAACAGACTGCTCTTCTCTGTCTTGTTCAGAAGGGTTCAAAATAGCTCCAAAGAAGCTCAAAGCTACTGCCTGATGCCCATTTGCATCGTCTTACCATTGTCTGTGCTGCTGCTGCTGTTTTAATTATATATCCAGCTTTGCAGTACAATAGGTATCATTGCTTTCAACGTTTTTATTATCATTTATTGCTGAATTTTAAGTGTCATCCTATTTAGTAAACAGGATCTAATTACTTAAAACTGCTCTATTTGGTCTCCAACAGTGGAGAAGCAGTATTTTTATTTTCATGCAAAACTATGTGGTTTTTTCATTGCAAATATTGGGGTAAGTTTATTAAAAATCATTAATTTCTAATTTGTCTTTTTTTAATAGTGAAGAGGAAATATTTTACATCAAGTTAAATAAAGTATTTTTCTTTTTTTACTTTAGTTCTTTTTCCACTGAACAAAAAGAGGGAAATTACTCTGATTAAAAAAAAAATTTAAAAATTAACTTTTTCCATTGGGAACTAAAGCAAAATGTTACTTGGTGTTATTTTTCTCTCACTTCAAGAGAGAAAGTTGAAAGTGAGAGAAAATGTTATTTTTAGAAGCAATAGTGTTGTTTTCCCGACTTTTTTTTTTTTTAGTATTTAACTCCCCCTTTTCTGTAGAGAAAGTGGGAGGAGTAGAAAACAGCTGAAATACCGACCAAAATGGATACTTCACCACAAGCAAATAAAAACGGTCTTTCTTTTGCTGTTTAAAAAGTAATCATTAAAGTTGAAGTAACTGAATTTAGAATACTTGATATTAACATCAGACTAGTAATTTTTATTTTGCATGTAGTTAAGCATAAAGCTTGCCATCTAAAAAAGTAAAGTACTTCCCCTCTTAAACAGTCTCTCCTGGGGTTCAAGCCCTGAGTGTTCACTCAGGTACAGCTCTCCCTGGTGCCCCGACCTTTGCCATAGCATTGCTGCAGGAGAAGCTCCTGCAGCAGTACCAGCCTGAGGACGTAAGGGGTAGGAATGCCACCCTGCCTAAAAAAATGGAGGAAGGCAAGAGGAGTTGTCCTTATGGTCCACACGGCTAGGTTCTTGTAGGGACGTGCAGGGTTCCTGACTAATCATGGCCAGTGACTGCAGGATGGTCCATCTGCTCATCTGGGGTCAAGGCGATGTGCTAACTGTCCCTCTGTGCCTGTGCTGCATCTGTGTGCTCTGCTGAGCTGCCCTAAAGCAGCAATGCATGGAGGAGATGCTGGGAGGTAAAGGCTGGACCATGTGGGGATGGTGGAGCTGCCAACTATGGGAAAATTGGGAGTCTGGGATCACACAGAGGGGAGTGGGTGTACTCAGAGTGACAGTAGGTCACATCAGGAAGGCATCAGGTAAGGTACAAGATGTTATGGGTATTATCTGCTGTAATATTGGTGCCATATTCTTGACTTCATCATGCATCAGGAGACACTTTTTCACTGTGAGGGTGACAGAGCACTGGCACAGCTTGCCCAGAGAGGTGGTGGAGATCCATGGAGATGCTCAAACCCGACAACGCAGCTCTCAGCAACCTACTGTAGGTGGCCCTGCTTGAGCAGGGAGATTAGACAAGGTGACCTCCAGAGGTCCCTTCCAACTTCAGCTGTTTGTGATTCTGCCACCTCTGGCATAGGCTGGCAAAGTTTCATCTCTAAAATACATTAGGCCCTACTACCTCTCTTTATGGAAACCCACCCACTTCAGGAACCTGCTTCATAACACGTTGTGCAGTCCTCAGGCTGACATTTCTCTCAGTGAAGGCAGCTTTCTGAACCACTTCACTTTCAGTAAAGTTCTTAAATTGGTCTGAAGTAATACACAAGGGTATGTATTTCTTTTATGCTAGGGGTGACATTTGCCTTGGACAAAGAGACAGCCTAAGGGTTTGTGCATCACTGAAACCTCATTTAAAACTTGAAGATAGGACTTGAACGAAACCTAAATATTAGTGAGTAACAAATGGCACACACTACAAGAAGTATGTTCTAGTTTTAGACTTGAAGCACTTTATTTAAAACTGGCTGGTTACTTTAAAAAATACCAGATCTGCAAGAAAAACACAGCTTTACATGTAATGTTTGACTATACTCAATTGGGGGACACCAGTCTGGTACTGAACACACTGAAGGAAAAAAACAAACCACAACAAACAAAAGCCAGACAGCAGCAGGTATCAATCACTGTCTTTTTAAAATAGCAAGACATACTCCATAGTCCACATGAGGTTTGCAGTTTCTTCTGATGAAGTGTCATATCTATGTGATTTAGCTGCAGCTAGGAAGCTGGTATTGCTTTCAAACAGCGACGGTCATATGACACTGAGTCAGCTCTACACAGCACATCTCCACATTTCACCCAGCAGCAGATATGTTGATATGCTCCATATTGCAGAATATAAATGGGTTTCCAGGTAGGGAAAGATGATGACAAACAAAACTACCTGAGTCAGATACCAACAGAGCAAGTCACAGTGTGAACCCCTACCACGCAACGGGGAACCTGCAGTTTCCTCAGAGACACATCCAGGAGGTTAAAGCATCTTTTCTTGTCTAACTTTCATCTCAGATGAAGTGGCACATGCTTGTGAATAGATGAGGGCAGAGGTCTGCACCCCTTGAAGAGTTTAGCACAAGACCATTTTCTCCCAAAGGCACCCTCTTGTCCTTAGGGTTTTAATGTGTGACCCATCTCCCATCACAAGATAGTTTGACTGTAACAGTTCACCTCTTATCATACTGTGTTGTAGTTGCATATTATTCTACAGCACAATATAAAATAGAGGACTACCTCAGCAGGCTATTTCAAATGTATCTGTACTACCTATCTGGTTTTAAGCATTTTCTTCTCTGATACAATACATTCTTTTAACTTCTTACTTTTCAAATTCACAGGCATTCTTCCAGCTATGTACGTCTTCATTTTTTCTCAAAATAAGGAAGTGCTAAAAAGCACATACAATGCATTTTGTGTACTGGTGTGCATTTCTCAGACTAGTGCATTTAACCTGCTGCGCTTGTGAGGCAAGTAATTGTTTGATGTCCAGGGACCACTACCAGTCTGTTCTGCAACCAGTTAGCCCTTTCCATGTTCCAGAAACCAGCTGCTCTTTTTGGCGATTGACATAAAGGCACACCCCAAAGCTATGGACTGCAGTGGTAGAAGCTAGAAGCTGGCTTTCTCCAGTAAGCACCATGTGGCAAGACTTGAGGGTATCTATAATTAGAATAGATTATTAGGGTGGGGGTGATATAGGACATGGCCACAGGGGAGTGGATGTTATTTCTAGGTAGGCATGTATCTTACCCCATGCAAACTGCCAGGATCAGCAAGGAAATGTCAAAGTCACAGCTGGGCTTAGATGAATTGGGCTACCCAAACAGCAACACTCTGTACCTATGAATACCTCACAAACTTTAGAAGAACTGCTGCTAGTTCTTCTGCGCCTACGCCATTGCATTTGGTCTATCAGCAGTGTGAGATCTAGTGAAGTATGAGCACTGTTGCTCTTCACCACTGCGTCATCTCAGTCGCCTGACATGGCTGCAAAAATGCTTGTCTGTACTCTACAACCTTCAGGCTAATGGCAGCTCAGGAAAATAGTCTACTTGAATGCAACACCCAAATGTATCCCACCATATCAGCCAAGGCTCTCAGCGCTGAATTTATGCAGAGGAACTAGTCACACTAAAACCACTAGGTGCTACACGCAGATACAACCCTATGGACCAGCACCTACAACAGTGTTTCCATCTTTGTGGGTTTGTCTCGGCAAGTAAGACAACTCAGTGACCACCTGAAATGCATGTCAACTAGACTGAGTCCAGTGTGCCCTTGAACAAAGTACATATTCTGAGAAAACAGGACTGATGTATCGTTCGTCCAGGCAAGTACGCTGTGTTTCTGAGCAGCAGGCAGTGCATTTGAGCAGTCAGTACTGGAAGGACCTGCACACAGAGAAGGGTCTTCTCAGTCAGGGTCCAGAGGTTATCTTAAAAACCAGGCTATAAAAGTTCATATTATCTCCTAGGTCACAGTGAGATTTCTCTTACATCACTTGAGCCATATAAACATTTACACTATAGCCATACACAAGCTTAGTGTAAACCAGTGCTTTGCTTCTATCAGTAAAGTGAGAAGAACATCTCAGAGAGGCTGATTTATCTGATTGCTTTATCCTACTTTAGGAGAGGGTAAGACACTTAGAAGGTGACTGAGTTTGTCTCTTGAGTAGGTGTCAGTGAATATCAGGAAGCAGATGTCTAACTTTTAGGTGGAGAGGAATGAAACCTTTGCTTTTGTATCTGTAGGTGTTTTCTGACACCACTGTTCCCTGGGATTGCTTAAGCCTGGTCAAAATTAGTTACTCAAAGCCCTTTGAACTTCTGGAGCCTTAAGAGTATGGATTTCAGCAGCTTGTCCAAACCCAGTGCTTTTTGTATGTTAAGTCATATAACCATGGGCCTTGAATGCACGCAGAAAGGCTATTTCATGGAGTAAACTGCTTTCAAACGAAAAAAGGTAGCAAGACTACTTAGATTGCTCGTTGTGTGCATGTGGGAAGTATGACTCAAATTTTGCTGCAGTGCTACAGCAAGATGCAGGAGATGGGACCCATGCCTTGGACCTGGAACTGCTTTTTCATCTGGTAGTGTCAGGGGTGTAGCTGGAGCCCCGACGCCAGCTTCCCCAGGTGAGCTCCCCAGGTCTGCCGGGGGGCGGCGGGGCATCACCTGCGGCTCCTCACTGCCGTGCTTCAAGGCTGGGACCCCCGGGGGGCCCTGGGGAGCCGAGGCAGCAGGGCCAGGGCCAGAGCCGCGCAGCCCCGGCGGGGTGGCGCCCCGGAAGGCGCACGGGGCGCGGGATGCCCGGGGTGCGCGGGATGCACCGGGGGCGCGGGCTGGGGGGCAGGGCGGCCCGGGGGTTCGAGCCGGGCCCGGGGCGCACCCCTGGGCGTCCCCTCGGGGCGTTGTTCGCCCCCCCGCGTCCTTCCTGCTTCCGGGGGCCGCCGCGGGGAGGATTTGCCGCAGATGACATCAGCTGTGGATGCTGGAAACGCGGCGGCGGCGGCGCGGGGATGCGCCGGCTCCCCCCCTTCCCCCTCCTCCTTGCCAGGACCCTGCCCTGCACCGTCTCCGTATAAAAGCGCCGCCGCCGCCCGCCCGCCGTCACTCCCTGCCCGCCGCCTGCAGAGACAGTGCCGAGTGGCCCTTTCTCCTGCCAGCGCCCCGGAGCCGCGGGGCGGAGGCGATGGCCACCGTCGTGGTGGAAGTGGACTCGGAGCCCTCCTGCAGCATCCCCAACCCCACCTCCCCCTCGCCCAGCCTCTCGCACCGCTTCCTGGACAGCAAGTTTTACCTCCTGGTGGTCATCGGCGAGCTGGTGACCGAGGAGCACCTGCGGCGGGCCATCGCCAACATCGAGCGAGGTGAGGCGGCGGGGAGCGGGCACGCCGCGGGCACCCCCGCCGGCGCCTTCCCCCTCCTCGGACGCGGCGGCGCTCGGCCCCCCACGCCCCCTCCCCGCGGACACACGCCCCGCGCAGGGCACGGGCACACGAGTCGCCAGGTCGCGGTCTCCGGCTCGTTACCCGCCAGGGTCCCGCCGCAGCCCCCCGCCCCATCCTTCCCCGGGAGGGCGCGGGCGCTGCGGAGCGACGGCCGCGGGGCCGGGCCGCGCTGCCGCCGGCGCAGGGAGCCGCAGCGTGCTGGTCACCCGCGGATCCGCCCGGCTGCGAGACCCACGCCCGCCATCGCCGGGGCGGGGGCCGCGGTGGGAGCCCGCCGTGCCGCCCCGCCGCGCCGTCCGCCCGGAGACACCGGCGGGTGGGCGTGGCGCGGTCCGCACTGCGGTCTCTATGGCAGCCCGGAGCGGACAAAGGGCGGCCGCGGCGCCGGCGGCAGGCGGGGATGGGGATGGGCTGGGGCTGCGGGGCGGCTGCTCCCGCAACCCCCGGCCCCCCCGCCAGGCCGAACCGGCGGGGCTCGGGGCGTGTTCCTCCGCGGCGCGGAGCGCAGCCCGCCTTTGTGTCCAACTTCGGGCGGTGAGACTTCTCTCTCGGCTGCAGAGCGGTGCGGGACCCAACCCTTTTGCGCGCATATACGTGTATTTCAATAAAGAAAAACCGCATGGGTAGCACGGCTCGTACCTGCGTGCTCGCTCGCCCTCATCATTGTCCCGCTGCGGGCTGCTTTGGTTCGCTGTTTATTTGTCCTTTTCTTAAAGCGGCGATACGGGCAGGTATCACAAGTGAAATGACAGCGTTGTAAGTTCTCGATGTGTTTTCTGGTACAATAGACCGCAGTGTACGTGCAGAGGAGAGAAAAAGCCCCGTTGCAGTAATAGTGGTATGAAGGACAAAGAAAATTGTTGCCGGACCATATAGTTTGTTAAACTCAATTGATACCTGTTTTTGTAACATATATTTTTGATCTGGGCTGGTGAAAGCAGAGATTTCAGAAACCTGCCATTGTTAGAGGGGAAGAGACCCTGGAATGGGGAATCGACAGCAGCCTTGTCATGTAGGTGTGGTTCAGCGGTCCAGCTAGGACTTCGTTTGTCTCTATTGTTGCTTTCTTAGGCATTGTTGCCCTAGTTGGCTGTTTCTCTTGGTTCTTTTTCTTGCCTGTTTGTGGCAAAGGGCAGCCTTATCACAGCTAACCAGCTTCGCCATGACCTGTTCATCTTTATTGCTACCATTGTCTCCTAGGGAGAACTACTGAGGCAGATGCTTTGTCATTCAGAGCCTCTTCAGCATTGCATGTCCCTAATTCTATCTAGGTTTTGGTTGTGTCAGAAGTGAATTGGCTGCATTTTAATTATCTTATTAAAAATTATAAAGCAAATGGATAAAACTTCTGCCTTCAAGACAGCTGATGTCATCCTTCATCTGAAGAAATGCTCCTCAGTCTCTTCTTGAAGCTTCTATTGTACAGTTGCTGCTGCATAGCTCAGTTGCTGCTACCTCCTGCCACTAAGTACAACACCCACTTATAGTTTTGCATATTCAGAGGGATCGCTTTGGCCTTTCTGTTTGTTTTGGATTAGAAGTCACCTTGCTGCTCCTGGTGTCAGATGATCTGCTTGAGATTTTGCCTGCTAGGAAAAAAAAACTTGATCAAATTTTTGAAGTACACAGTTCTGGATAAGTACACTGGGAGTCTGAAGCTCTATTTGCATGAGGCTAATAGGGGCTTCACCAAAGCACTCTTTCTTTTTGCAAAAAGTGTGCTGTAGTCTGGAAAAACCTGCTGCTTTCAACATTTATTCTCAACAGAGCCTTAAATGCATTTTGGGTTCTTGATAACTGCCTCAGTGTCTTTCTGGTACATCTGGTACATCTCCTGAGTAACGTCACTGAAAAGTGTGGATTCATGCGCCAAACTGCAGAGCAACGTGTCAAAGAAAACATCTGCTGATAACACATCAGTGGCGTGATGCTACGCAACCTGGTGGAATGCAGAGTCATTTCTTAATATATCATGAAGAGGGAATGGCGTGGAGAGGTGCATTTTCATTAATTACATTTGGGATGTGACTTTGCTACAGAGGCAATCCTGCAACCCACTATCCACCAAGAAAGAAGAGGGGATGAAGAAAAAGCTTCAAGATTTTTCCACTGATTCAGCAGATGCTACTGGGTGTGCCCTGCCTGCTGTCTGATTAGTTCTGTGTTACTGGCATTTCACTCTTAAGACTGCATAAAGAAGGAATAGCTCCAGTTCAGCCATGCTGCCAGGAGTTACATCCATGTTGTTAATGATCTACGTCATTGGATTGACCTTGGATTTTAGTTCCAGATTTACCTGTGTTCTACCCAAACCTGATTTGGCTATTTAATGTATTTAATACGTTACGCTACTTCATAATGTACATGCATAATTTTTGCATCCAGACTGCTGAATCATGCAGCTGCAGATTTGCAATATTCTATCCAAATTCCAGCTTCACAGCTTTAGCAGCTTCTGGGGCAGCTGTGTGTATGGGATGTCTGGGCTTTTTTTTTTTTTTTTTTTCTTCTCGGACATTGCCAGGCTCAGGAGTCTTGACTACACATAGTCAGAATCTTAACCCCACAACAAATTTGGATTAATGACAAAACCAGCTAGGGATAATGGACAGACCTGATCACCAGCATTGCTGAATCATAGTCCCTATTGCTTAACTGACCTCCAGAAAGCTTTGGAGTCTCCCCACACAAGTTTTCTGCCAGAGGCCAGCAAACTGTTTATCTTCCAGCTTCTTGAAGTTCAGTGCTCATTCATTCAATGTACTTCATCTTTGTGATCAATGTCAGTTTACTAGTCATAGTTTTCATATGTTCTGTACATATGTCTTATTTTATCATCTTTACTTTCTTGCTCTCAAATATTCCAGCACCTGGAAAACATTAAAGCCTGCTGAGCTGTATTTGTCTGCCAAAACTACGCCCCAAAAATGCACCATATGGCCAAGAGATTTTTGGGAAATGAAAATGAGTCTTGTGGAAGAGCCTCTCTGCTGATGCCTCTGAACAACGATGCATCAGTCAGGAAGTGGAGGTGGTGGGTTATAGCTCAGTTATCTTTCTCTTGAGTGGTTATGAAACACACAGAGAATACTGTGTTTCCAAATTTATTTAGAATTTCAAGTGGCAACTACTTAATAGCTGGTAGCATATCCCAATATTAAGCATGCTCCTACCTGGATTGAGATGCTGACAAGGCAAAGCCCTGAATTGTGACTGAAGAGGCTTCAAGCTTTTGAAATGCTTATGTTCATATTTGCATGGAGAACCTACCCAGAGCTGCAATGGGGAGTGGCACTGTGGATCTGGCTTCTTTGCTCTTCCTGCTCTTTTTTCTCCTCATCCTTCACCCCTACAATATGGCTTCTGCCAGCACAAGTCCTGACATTTCTTTTGCCTTGAAAGAGAATGTGGCATGGGAGGTAGCATTGACACTAATGTTCACAGCCTGAAACCCTGATGGAGTTACCAACAGGAGTGTTGATGTTAGTCTCACGGTGAGAGGCTGGCCACACACCTCTTCAGGCATCTCCTCACCAAACCCCAAAGTGATTTAACTGAACAATTTCATGCAGAGGGATGGTCAGGCCCATAGGGAGGGCCGCCAGACACTTCCTCACCTGTAGTCCCTTCTGTGTTTGCCAGCTAACTTGTTTAATGATGCCCCTTTAGGAAGAAAAAATCTCTGTGATGTTGGTGTTCAAAATTGCAGCAGTACCTGGACTTACCTGTAGTGCAACTGCCTGCTCATTATTTTCCAAAATTAGAAGATTTTCCAGAACAATCTCAAAATAAGAAAATCATAGAAAAATGTTAAGCATGTTCTCCCATTATTTATTTTTTTCTTTAGCCATCAAAATCTTATGGAAAGAAACTATACATTTGTCTTTTGGCTGCAATGACATTTTTTTTCCTGGTCAAATTTCAATCCTTAAGAATGTATTTTGGAATAATACTACTTTTTTATCGTATGTGTCAAGTCTCGCACTTTCTAAGTAGCTGGGGAAAAACAGTAGGGAGTAGAGATGTGCCGTTTAGTTTTAAAAAGAGAAAAGATCAAGCATAGCATTTTTAAATCTCAAAACTAGAATTTTGATACTTCATAAATAAAAGATCACTTAAATTTTAATTTTAAATATGTGATGCTTCAAAGCTTTTGAATGAAGAAGTCAGCCATTTAATACTTTGAATTCAAATATTAATTTGCAACATGCTAGGTGACGCTGTCTTTTTTTCCTCAGGACAAGTAGGGTCCGGCAATGTGATTAGAGTGTCCTTGACATGACTCACTCTTTAGGTTTTGTAAACCAGTGAATTGCTATTCTAAAGTCAATTCAGGGATATCAGTAGCTTCTTCTAATGTGGCTACTGGGACATGGGACCAGCAGTCCTAAAGCTGCGGCCCTAAAGGATGATCACTTTTTGGAAAGGCAAATTTCCTCTTGCTTGTAACCGATTCCTGTCTAGAGTGCTCGTTTTGAACGCTCAGCACTTAATGGCTGTGTGCCTTGAAGGGAAGAGAGGCTGGATTTGGAATTTAGAAATGTATGCAAATAGCTGGTATGCAAATGGGGAAATAGTTAAAACTTTCAGTGCTCATGTATCAAGCTAGATGTGTTTCATATTTTGAATTTTAGGAATCCGATCATGGGACACAAACCTGATTGAATGCAACTTGGATCAAGAACTGAAACTTTTTGTCTCTCGCCATTCAGCTAGATTCTCTCCTGAAGTTCGAGGTGAGTTTTTTGGAAGTGTTTGACAAAGTTTGAGGTTTTTTTTTTTTTCTTTTGTTTAAGAGCAGAATTAATAAACATACTCGGGGACTATATGGCCTGCTTTCATTTGTGATTCTTGACAATGAATATTTTTTTCCTTTATTTAAAATATGACTTGAAAAATTACAATTTGTTTTAACTTTCTCACAACTTTAAAATAATCAGCCTTTTAAGTTAGCTTCATATATATCACCATGATTACTTTTGTAGAAGGTGCTAGTTTTAGGGCCACATTAAAGTTAAGTAAAGCTCACTTTTTGACTGAACAGTTCACGTTACGTAGCACCTATGTGGTAGTCCCAGAGACTAAAGCTTATTGTGGTAGGGAGAGCACATACAAAACAAATAACCTGAATGGTTAACTCTGCAGTTCGATAGAGCCAGGAATGGTGTCACGGCTGTTGTGCAAGTGTGGCTTAATCCCTATACTTCTTCCCAGAGGGCTTGGACTTTATTCTTTCTTGGTATGAAAAGTTGAGGGTTGGAGGGTCTACCTTGACTCACAGGAACTGTCTTTGGCTTGTATGAGTAAATTAAAAGTTTGCAGGTCTTGTAAGACTAAACCTCTTGGGCTGCCTTCTCTTCAAGCCTGTCCTTCCTTTGGAGGATTCGTACAATAAAGCAAAACAAAACAAAAGGTCCTATTTTGTGAAGTGTAAAATTTCATTTTCTTCTGGTTGCATGGGAATCAAGTGTTTGGTAAGTTTCCTAACATCTTATTACTGTGCCAAATGCTGAGTAAGCATGGGTGCAATTAATCACCATTTCCATGTGAAAATATGTAACATTCTGAAAGGAGTGGAGGTTGCTTTCATTGGTGAGATCATCGTGGCCATGTGCATGTTGACTAGTACAACCTAGGACTGACAAGGGTTATAAATTCCAGCTTCAGGAGCATCTCTTAAGTGTGGTGAAAAAGGGCTATGAAATTTGTGTCATGCTACTAGATCACATTCCTGGGATCAGTTGCTATGCACTGTTGACAAAGACCACCTGATGTCTTGTTAGCATGACAGCATTGACCTGATGGTTTCAAATGATGTACCAAAATGTCTTGTGTAACTAATTATTCTGTAGGTAGGTTATAGCAGTTCTTACTATACTTCCCTGTATCTATAGAGACTAAAACATTGCCAGAATTAAGGAAGAAAAAAAAATATCTATGATTCTTTCACTGGTTTGAAAACCAGCCAAACCAGTACAACAATATTCAGAGTGAAGATTTAGAGTCAAGGCATATAGTTCCAAATTTACATGGAAGCAAACTGAGACCTAGAATACATCTCTTTTTCATTTCAGTTTAAATGCATGACACCAATTCATTTTCTCAATGATACTGGTTGCTTTGGTTTACAGAGAGGGTGTTCTCATAAGTGAAATCAGCAGAATTTATCTTTAAGGGAATGCAAGATGCAGTGCATCCCATTTATAACATGGATGTGTTTACTTTAAAACTTCAGTGAGAAAAAAGATCCTGCACTTCTTTAACAAAAATGTTCCAGCATGTCTAATATTTTTTGCTGTTTCATTTAGATGATGCGTCATGATACCATTGCATGAATAAAGCAAATACTCTGCTTTCATATGATAAATAAAATAAGGTTATGCACCCCTTTTCTCAACAGAAGGATTATAGAATCCTCCAAGAATTTTTCTCTAGGAATTGTATTTTTAGTTGATTTTTTTTTTCTTGTCTAGACTTGCCTATTTAGTCTGTCGTTTTGTTGAATTACAGCTTAATTGCATGTGACTGGAATTCATCAGCATCTCTATGACAAGCAGTAATGAATGAGTTTTTCACCACTGCTCAAACTTTAAACAATAAACTGCGAAAATCTATGTTGAAAGAGCATTAAGGGAGCTTGAAACTTGAATAAAGGGAACATCCAGGAATAAAGTGAGTCCTCTTGACCAGTTTCTTGTCTAAAATTTTGTGGGGAAGCCCATTGGCACCTCCAGAATCCCACTGCACGGATCAGAGGATCATTAATTTTAGTTTCTCTGGTTCTCTGATGTTGAATCTGCATGAGGCTTCTTAGTATACTCTACTGTTTGGTAGGGAGAAGGGGTTTTTGTTGCCATTTGTTGATAAAATTTTAGAATGTTTGATTTCTGTTACAACACCCAAATGCTGAATTTTGAGTGTTTAACCAGTGAAATGGTCAACGTTCATACTGAAGAGTTGATTGTAAGTACATAGTCCCTTATGATTGCAAACTCAGAAATTTTGTGGAATGTGGGTAACTAGGTGACCTTTTGTCCAAGGAAGGTATTCATCCAGGGTGATGGGGTAGTCTGTGGGCTGTAGTTAAACAGCCTGGTTTTCAGTCCTTTGAGACTGAGCTCTCTGTGTGACTCGCACATAGGGACAGTTTGCTCTTGAGGAAGGGTAGAGTCATCTGCACAGCTCCTAGTGTAGCCAGGTCTGACTACTGACTGAAGCCTGTTTGACTATAATGTTTAATTATGGTAATTGCAATGCCAGCTCAGTACATGCTTGTATGCTTCTCAAAGCAGCTTGAGGATATGCACAGCAGCAATGTGAAAGGTAGGACTCTTTCTCAAAAGGAAGCTTGGAGGAAATGGGGCCAGCTCTGTCCCCACGCCATATGCCTGCAATCTCAAAGGAGAGACATGCGAGAGAATATGTCTGTCAAAGCATTCATGTGTTTTCACTTGAGGAATTTGACGTCTAATCCTTCTCCCTGTGTAGTGAATAGCAGTGTACATATTGATACTGCAGGGAGCATGACCAGATCCAACACTCTTTTTGTGCTCTTTTCAAGGGAATGGATTGTCACAGTGGTATTTGTGCGTGGTATGTTCAGCTGCTGGGCAATTTATGGATGATTTATGATTCCTGAAAAATAGAATTCAGATTGGAAATGCCAGCAGATCTTTTCTGATGCCTTGTAAAGAATCTGAGTTAGCAGACTCCCTAATAATACCAATCTCGCAGAGATGTTGTCAGGTGCTGGTGAAAAATGAGTAACAGAGCTTATTGAGTGGTTGCCAAGACAACAGGCAACATGACTTAAAATAGGTGCTCCAGTGGTTGCCTTTGTTTTCTCTGTCATATACTGACAACTTCCATTGTAAGTTAACATCACAAGGACAAAAAAATCAAATAATAAATTGTTAACATGTACATGCTGAAAAAGGAACTGTGTATCTGGTAGTGAGGCAGAGCAAGTGGAAAGTCTTGGAAAGTGCTCTGTGGAAATTGCTGTACCTACCAATCTTCACTTAAGTATAAAAAAAAAAGTTGCAGCTTCACAAAAGGGCAATTAATGGGATTTGGGGTGTGGGAGAGTGAAGCCATTGAAGGCCCTTCTGCAAGTGTTTCACTGGGGACATTTGACTGTCGCATTGGTGTGTATTTAAACCCTTGTCTAAATGAAGTCTGTTTTATTGAAATAGCTCTTCAGCAGCTAGTCACTCCTAACCTTCCAAGAAACGCTGCTCAAGCAACACACTGTGGCTCCTTTGTCCTGTTAAGAAGAATGTGTACCTGTGGAAGACATGTTCCCTATCTGAGGAGTGCCGGGAGGTCTCCTGTTGCTCCTAAGTCAGCAGACACTTCCTTATCTGTGTCCCAGACTATTTTTGCAAGCCTGCCTGTGGCCACCTCAGCAAAGTGCAAGACATATTCAGTGTCCCCTTGGCAGCCACCTGCATCAGCAGTTTGCTTGCCTCCTTCAGGCTTACTAAAGGTCATTGTTCTCCAAAACTGTCATTACCCCAAAAAGCCTTAAGAGCTTCCATCTGAAAGTTACCATTTCAAAAGTTACTGTTTGGGACTAGTATCCTGTGGAGAATTTTTAATCTGGAAATTTTAGTCATCAGTGCCCACAGCTCTATGCTTCACCAAAGTGGTCTGTAGTCCCATTGCCTTTGTTAAAGCAGATCTAAACCCAGTTAATATCACACCTAGTAGCTTGCAGTATGAACTCATGGAGTTGCTGATAAAATCCTGAAGAGCATGGGTTTAGTGCTGTTTTACTGAAAACTGCAGTTCATCACAATTTGTCAAGTAAGAGGACACAGGCACTTGAGCAAAACCTATCAATTAAAATGAAAGAAAAAGAGCCAAGAAGTCAAGACCAGATTTCTCAACTCAGAGCAGCATCACTAAGTGCTGAAGAATTAATTTTGCTTAGAATCTTGAGTACCCTGGTATGCACATTTAGGGACTTCCTATAAATATGATTCTTCAGCTATTAGAGACCGTAGTAGCTGGAACAGCTATTGCGTGGAGTCATTTTAGCTTATTATATGTTTGGTGAGGTTAATTTTAGTTGGCTACCAGACTTGTTTTGTGTCTCAAAGTATTTGTGCCTCGGAAGAAAGAAAATGGAGGCAAAATAGGGCTTGAATAGGGAATTGAGCTGACTAGCATGGCTGCAGCTGTGAAGTGTGTCCCTGCAGGGCATTGCTGCCAGTGGTCCAGGGCTGCAGTCATGGGGCTGCCCAGCAGTACAAGCAGATCAGCGGTGGGCCTCTCGTCTGCTCATGAGCTTTTCTTTGGGGGAGGTTGCTAGGATTTTGGTGGCTCAGGAGAGGATTACAGTGTAACAGCCTATGTGTTTAGGTACATGAATTGTCGAAGCCTTCCTTTGTTAGTACTGATCAAAATTCCAGAGATGGGCTAATAAGTAACTTTTTTTTTTCCAGTGAAGAAATTGTTGCAATTGTGTCAATCATTCTGGCACTAACTTCCATTTCTGCTTTTTTAGGAATGATCTCAAGGAAAATTAGCATAAATTTAAATTGCTGCCAAAACACCAGTACCTGCTGATGCTAAGCTGTTAGCATGAATCAGCAAAATGACAAAGAGGTTATTTTTAAATGCCTTGTATCACAAGTACATACAATGAGTTCAGAGTAGCCCATATTTTATGGGAACAGGCTTTCACCTGTGTGAGGCAGCTAACAGAGTCATGGAATTAAATTAGTTGTGAATAATGACAGAATTTTAACTCCATAATGAAATTTGGATCCCTGTTTCTCTTTATTAGAATTATTATCCAGCATACCTAATGGTATTTTCACAAAGCTTGTTTTCTTAAAGGTTATTTAATAAAAGCTTACAAAATTGTGCATCTTCATTTGTCCCTTATGAGACTCCTTAATCTTTCTTTCCTAACATTTTGTCTACATGGGATATCTGAAACTGAAGGTAATATTTTATTTTTGACCCTTGCTCAGTATCATTTACAGATGACCTGTCTCTCATCTCTTCCATCATGGCTTTTTAATAAATGTGTAACTAGAACATCACTGCCACTTTTCATCTAGTTACTGGTTGTCACTAGCAACATTTTTGTCAGATGCCTATTTTTCTTAATTTTGTGAAGACATTTGTTTTTAATTGACTAGATTTTCTATTACTTCCTGGTACAGTGTAGTGGTCACTTGAGAGAGGTATTAAATGTTTGTAATTGTAATCTGAAGGAGGAAAGACTTGATCCAAAGGCCACTGAAATAATTGGATTGGATTTTGGATTAGAGGAATTATTATCTAGTATTATTAAGGTTGAACAAGAACCAAATTTTCCCATAATGGGGGAGAAAGCGAAGATTTTAAATTCTTTCTTGCCAGATAAAAATGGTGTTTTATTTGCAGTGATCTGCCTACCACTGTACTCAGTAACAGGACTAGACTCAGAGAAGAGGTGAGACACACAGTCCTTGTCTAAACGGAGTGGCACAGGGAGCATGTGCTCATCCCTATTGCTAACTGTAAAATCACAGTTGCCACTGTGGCTGCTGCTGTCAGCCTTGCAACAGTAGGAGGAGGTCCAGCTGTCCTCTACCTTGTAGAGACAAATGCAAACAATGCGTTAGTACTGACCACAGATCCAGGTGCTCCTGTCTGTAGACTGCCGGGAGTATCCCATAGTACTTCACAGTCCCTGTGAGCAGGTAGGGAAGATACACACTTTAGTCAGCAATAGTCACAAATAGAAAGCCAGATAGTTCTGTAACAGAGGCCCATGCTTTTGCATCAAACCCCCAGACAATCCCACCAAAAAGACATGATGGTTACTTTTGGCTTGTAGTCACCGATGGTAATCTGTTCCTAAAGTTGAGAAGAAAACCCAGTGCTCCTGATGGCCTGGGTTTGCATGCTGTCTGTGTGTGCAGCATAGACTCACAAATGTAAGGACATGATTCTTCTGGTTCCTGACTTTTCTATATGTTGGAGTTAGTCTGTTTATGATTCAAACTAGTTGCTGATATAAAAAAAAGTTTTTAAAATTTTGTATTAAAATAACTAATTCAGAAACAAATTTGTATGAATTTCAGTATTACTTTGGTGTTGCAACTTTATGTGTTTTGGTACTTGAGAGCTTGTCTATAGTGGAAGATGAGTCACTGTCCTGTGTCCTTATTTCCCCATCTTCTGCATAGCTGTATGGGGAGATTCTGCCCATCAGAACTCTGGGAAGCTTAGGGATTATTTAAAACAAACAAACCAAAACCCGGGGTTGGGAAAACCACAACAAACCCCTCTTCCATGATAAACCATGTTTTTGGCTTTGTAATCTCTGAGTGATTCTAATGAGCTATTGAAACTTTTACCTGGAAGTTAACTTCCCCCCTGCCAAAAGGCAGCCTTTGGAAGTTGTCCCAGTTTTATGGCAGTTCTGTAGCTCTTCTGGAGAAAAGACTGATCCCAGCTTCAGCTGCCATGTCCTGAGACACAAATCAGCTTTTCTAGGTCCTCTAAGCACTTTACAGTGGATTAAGTTCCCACCCTGTCCCTAAGAGACTAGAAAGAGCAAATGCAAAAAAACTCCTAAGGCAAGGTAAAGATGATTTACTAGATGAAGGAAAGAAGAAAAAAACAACAAGCAGAGTGAAGGAAATTGCTCACCGTCTCACACAGGCAGTCTGAGTGTACTGAGAGAGCTGGCAGAAGAGCTCGCCAAGCCACTCTCCATCATTTATCAACAGTCCTGGCAAACCAGGGAGGTCCCCCTTGACTGGAGGTTAGCCAGTGCAACACCCATCTACAAGAAGACTTGGAAGGTTTAAATATTTTTCAATACTACTTGTTTTTAGTAGATTTAACATTTTCTGGCAACTTCATCAATTTTAATCTTTCTGTCCACTTTTTCAATAATTGCATTACAAATGCCTTCCTTTTTAGATTTCAATCAACTATATATAAAAAAGTTTGAAATGGTCTTTTGTTTCTTTTTTATTGTGTCCTGCAACATACTGGATCAAATTAAAAACATACCACCTTTCAACATAACACATGGAAGACATGGATGTCACTAAAAAAAAAATCTAGATGGAGATGGCGTAATATTTAAGTGGCTCTTTAAAAGTAAGGATGGGTTCCTTTGATCATAGCACTGTCTTAACTGCATAAATAGTTTGGCTGCAGCAACTGTATTCCTGAAGAGTCCCTAGTGGGATTAGTTGCTTTGCACCTAACAACCCTCTATACCTATTAAAGCCTGTAATTACAAGAATAATTACAATTTGTCTTCAGCTTTGGTGGGATGTTGTTGTTGTATGTCAAGTAGGGGATTATTAAGTGGAAGAAGACCTTGCTGACATTCTCATTTTGTGTTGAACAGGAGGACCTCATAGTATTAATCTGTTGGGAGGAGCTGCTGAGTGGGTGAAACCCATTTACTGGGCTCTGCTAATGTGTGTGGGTCCTCCACAACCATTTGTAGACAGTAATCACAGGAAAGAGCAGGTGCAAAGCATTCAGATTTCTTTAAACATACAAACTTACTATTCAGTCCATCAAATAGCGTAATACAATTGTGTTAGAGCTGTACCTACCTAAAAGGGTACAGTTTTAACTTCTGAATTGTTTCATGGCCCGCATGCTCCCTTTGTAATTAAATTGGTTTAAACTGAAAGCAAAATCCAGGCCAAGGATCAGTTTCTTGCAGAGAATCTGGAAGAAATTAGATATTTACTTTATTTTACAGGTCTCTGCTTTTTTTTGTTTCACACACCATGTTATGTATTTGTAGTGTTGATGCTCCCCTAACTTTCAGTTCATTCCTGACCTGAGCCTTTTTCCCTGCTGGTGTAAACAGCTGGGCACCTATGAAATGACCTGTGTTCTCCCATGCTTTTCAGCCCTTCTTAGAGTGCTATGAGAGTCAAATGAGTTTTTAACACAGTGCCTGCTGTTTTCCGGTGGGGGTAGTAGTTAAGTGTGGTGAGTTCAGCACAGGACAATATTCTGGTCCTTGCATGGTAAGGCTTTCTCCCTTCTTGTCTTGACTTGTAGTCACAAAAAAGCAGGGATGCTTTTAAAAAGAATGGGCCACTCTAAAAGATTTCTTTTGCTATTGGAAGTGAAAGTGGTACTGCAAGACAGCCCTGTGTAGAGCTACTCTACCAGCTCCAGATGAGCTGGCACCTCTACCTGGAACAGTGCAGCCCCATGCAGGTGCAGCCGCAGACTTCAGTCCCTAGGAGCAGAATGATCTCAGCAGTGATGGACCTCTCAGAAGACCATTGTGAGGGTCTCGTCACATCAGTATTTAGCTTTGCCACAGTTGGCAGGGCTCTGTCACTGTAACAGCTTTGGTCTCTCTGCAAGGGCAGCTATTGCATGGACAAAGCATAGATTAAAAGCTTTATTGTGTGACACTGATATCCGAAGCTATTTTTCCCAGTTTACCTGATGTATTTTTTTATTTCTTCAGCTTATTTTAAACATTGTATCCTATTCTCTTCTGCTTTCCTAAAATGAGTGAAATGCTGAGTTTTATTATTAGCAGAGGTTTTCAAGACTAGGGAGAAGCTTGTCTTCATTTTACAAGGCAGTCCTGAAGGGCCAAGGGGTCCAGGAAGGCTGGACATTCTTCAAGACAGAAATCTGAAAGGTGCAGGAGCAGACTGTCCTCATGTGCTGGAAGACAAGCAGGTGGGGAAGAAGCTGGTGGGAAGAGAGCTTTGGCTGGCACTCGGGGGGGAAAAGGAGAGTTTGCCACCCTTGGAAGATGAGGCAGGCAACTCAGGAGAACTACAATGATGTCGTGAGGTTATGCAGGAAGAAGATTAGAAAGGTGAAATCCCAGCTACAGCTCAGGATGGCCACTGCCATAAAAGATAGCAAAAAAATGTTTTTAGAAATACATTAGAATAAAAAGGAGGGACAAGAGTAATCTTCATCCTTTATTGGATGTGACAAGGAACGCTGCCACAAAGGATGAGGTAAAGGCTGAGATGCTTAATGCTGCCTTTGCCTCAGTCTTTAATAGTGAAACCAGTTACCCTCAGGGTGCTCAGGCCCCTGCTCTGGAGGACAGGGATGAGGAGGAACAGAATGCAGTGCCCACAGCCCAGGAGGAAACAGTTACCGACCTGCTGCTCCACTTGGGCATGCACAAGTCTATGAGGACAGATGGGACCCACCTAAGGGTACTGAGGGAGCTGGCAGAAGAGGTCACCAAGCCACTCTCCATCATTTATCAACTGTCCTGACTTAACCAGGTAGGTCCTAGAAGACTGGAGGTTAGCCAACATGATGCCCATCTACAAGAACAGAAGGAAGGAGGATCTGGGGAACTAAAGGCCTGTCAGCCTGACCTTGGTGATGGGGAAGGTTACAGAGCAGATCATCCCAAGTGCCATCACACAGCGTGTGTGGGACAACCTGGGGATCAGGCCCAGCCAGCATGGGTTTATGAAAGGCAGGTCCTACTTGATGAACCGATCTCTTTTTATGACAAGACGACCTGCCTAGTGGACAAGGGAAAGGCTGTGGATGTTGTCTGCCTGGACTTTAGTAAAGCCTTTGACACCATCTCCCACAGCATTCTCCTGGAGAAACTGGCTGCTTGGGGCTTGGATGGGCACACTCTACACTGGGTTAAAAGCTGGCTGGATGGCTGAGCCCAAATAAAAATAAAAAATGGAGTTACATCCAGCTGGTGGCTGGTCACAAGTGGTGTTCCCCAGGGTTCAGGCCTGGGCCCAGTTCAGTTTAATATCTTTATCAACGATCTGGATGAAGGCATTGAGAGCACCCTCAGCAACTTTGCAGACGACACCAAGCTGGGCAGCAGCGTTGATCTGCGGGAGGGCAGGAGGCTCTGCAGAGGGGTCTGGACATGCCGGACCGATGGGCCGAGGCCAGCTGGATGAGGTTCAAGAAGGCTCCGTGCCGGGTCCTGCACCTGGGTCACACCAGCCCCACACAGCGCTACAGGCTGGGGCAGAGCGGCTGGAAAGGGCCTGGTGGGAAAGGGCCTGGGGGTGCTGGTCGGCAGCCGGCTGGGCATGAGCCAGCAGTGTGCCCAGGTGGCCAAGGAGGCCAGCAGCACCCTGGCTTGTGTCAGGAGCAGTGTGGCCAGCAGGGCAAGGGAAGGGACTGTCCCCCTGCACTGGGCACTGGTGAGGCTGCACCTCGAACCCTGTGTTCAGGTTTGGGCCCCTCACTGCAGGAGGGACGTAGAGGGGCTGCAGCGTGTCCAGGGAAGGGCAGCGGGGCTGGGGAAGGGTCTGGAGCACAGGGCTTGCAAGGAGCAGCTGAGGGAACTGGGGCTGTTTTGTCTGGAGAAAAGGAGGCTCAGGGGAAATCTTTCTCTCCACAACTACCTGAAAGGGGGCTGTAGGCAGGTGGGCGTTGGTGTCTTCTCCCAAGTAAGAAGTGATAGGACAAGAGTAAATGGCCTCAAGTTGTGCCAGGGGAGGTTTAGTTTGGATATTAGGAAAACTTTCTTCACCAAAAGGGTTATCAAGCATTGGAACAGGCTGCCTAGGCAGGTAGTAGAATCACCATCCCTGGCGATACTTAAAAAAATGTGTAGATGTGGTGCTTAGGGTCATGGTTTAGTGGTGGACTTGGCAGTTCTGGGTTAATGGTTGGACGATGATCTTAAAGGTCTTTTCCAGCCTAAATGATTCTATGATCCTGTGATTCATCCTAGATGGCACTTTTTCTTCCCTTCCCCATAATGTTTTTTTTCCTGCAGTCTTCCTGTATGTCACAGTAAGTCACATTAGTGGTAAAATGTGAGTGGCATTGTGTCAGTACTGGCACTTCCATGCTTGCTGACTTTCCTGGAGCCTCACTACAGCTATCAGCCAAAGAATGTTTAATTTTTGAAGAGATGAGTTTAGAAAAATCTGTCATCAGGGACGTCTCTGCTCACAAATTGTGTTTTGTAAATTTTCCTTCTTCTGGCTTCCCTTTGCTATTAAATATGTTGGAGGCCACTTGTGACACTTCCAACTTTTTTCTTGGTCTCCCTTTTGAGCAGATTGCTGTCTCTTTGTCAGGGATTATTACCTTAGTCTACACAAAGGTCAAATTTGCTGTAGACCAAAGTCCTTGGTTGAAGCACACCAAATACTACTCCCTGTACTATTCCATGTCTGTGACTTACTTGCAAAGATGGGACACTGTCAGAGAATATTAGGTCAGTACTAGACCAACTGTTTTTCATTCGATAGTCTATATAACCTGTTTGTTGGCTTGATATGACCTGGACACAAGAAAAAAATCTTAACAATAATCATTAGGGAAAAGAAAAAGATAAGATATTTTCAAACCAACAGAGATGTCACTTACGTGGTACTTGCCATAGTTCTACAACAAGAGTTACTGCTTTGTAATTGGAGTTCACAGGACAGGTATTCTCCCCCAAGTTGACTGTTTGCAATTAAATCACAAATCAGCCACCTAAAGCTTGGAATGACAGTTGCTGTAGCTAACAGCATTACAAGAAACAGTGTCACTGCTGAGTTTGATCTTTTTTCAGATTTTAGTGTCAAAGGTTTAGACTCTGAATATTCTTACCAAATATCTAAAGAACTCTTGAGAATAATTTTTGAGATCCTGTGAAGTAAGAAAAAGCATAGGAAAGTATGAGCAATCTCAGCTTTGCAGCTTTATTAGTATTTTCTTATTATCTCTGATGTCTTTTAAATTGTTACTCTTTTCAAACATTACCCTTTTCCTGTACAGAATTAAGTTATAAGGTTCAGTACTTACTCCACCAAAGTTTCTATGTAAAATTCAGCATCATATCATGCAGTTGCAACCACTGGATTTAAAAAAAATTGAAATGAGCAGCTGAAAAAAACAAAAGCCAAACAAACTTAATGACCTACATCATGTTTTCTTAACCTTTCCCTTTTTTGGAAATTGCCTGCCATGGAATTACACTCCCTCGTGCTTTTTTGCCAGTAGATGGCATTCTCAATGGCCATACTCATTGCCGTGCAGTAAATGAGCACATACTGAAGTCAGTATGAATATTTATATACTGGTTTTAGGTTGTAGTACTTAATGTGAGATATATATTTCTGTTTTGCTCAGAGATCTTGCTTGGAGTTTAAATTTCAGACAGTTCGGCTCTGTTGGTTGTGAAGGACTAATCCCTCAATGTGAAATGAGCTCAGCAAACTTCGAGTATCTCATAGTCAACAGAGGAAGAGCTGAGTATAGCTCATGCGGGCTGAGAGCTCTCTCAGTTTGAAGACCACTGATAATCATAATCTGTGAAAATGCTTAACATTGCATTAACTCTGCAGAGCCAGTAGGTAGAAAAGCAAGAATGTTTTACATATTTGTGTAAAAATTAACACATGCTATAGATAGAGCTGATTGAATTAGCCTTACAGATCATGTATTCTCTGTATTTTCAGGATGCCTTTAACAGACCTGAGCTTCCCCTGTTTCAAAGCTGCAGTATATAGCAAGTAGTGCTGCCTCTCTCATGCTGAATTTAGAGCACAGCATGAAATAAAAGACCTGAGACATAAGCAAGTAGACTGACTCACTTGTCAAGTTTAGTATATCTCAGGTTTTTTCCCCTGTCTCAGCCTGTGCAATGACTGTCTGTTAGGAATACAGGAATACAGTACCATGCAGTTTGACAAAGCATTTCAGTATTTTCTGTCTAAAACTACTTGTTCATACAAGTTAAATCCCAGTGTGGCCTTTTGTGTTTCTTAGGGACAGAAAATCATGGCTTTCTAAGTAACCGGAGAACACACGATATATCCTAAATCAAGAGAGTTGAAGTATAGTCCTTAACATTGCCCCTCAACTCCATACAGACTGACTATGGCTGTCACACTCAGATGCTGTGGACAATCCTTCATCTGGATTATTTAGTTGCAGGGACGTAATGACATTTAATTCTTTTTGTCTTGCTTCATCTTCCCATCGAGGATTGCTCTGCCAAGTGTGCCAGTAGGGAATCTAACATCAGTAATTTACGCAGTGATCTTCATTAGAATTCAAAATGAGGACACCAACTCTCTTCAAATAAGATACCAGACAGATGTTAGAAAGTAATGTCTAAAAGGACCACTCAACTTGATTTGAAAATAGCCCTAAAGATGAAAAGCTGAGATTAGCCATTTGCCGATTTGTGTAGCTCTTTTAAGATTTCTGAGTTGTATTGAAAGAAGACATGTGAGGACCATTTTATGAAACTAGGGACATCATGCATACATCAGCATGGGCAAAACCTTTTGATGTATGCAAATACAGCTAAATGGACATTCATATACTTTTCAGTGGATTTAATTGCAGGCAAAGTAGCAGGGCTCTGGATGCTCGCTGAGAGCAGCTGTCTGTTACCACTTACTAAAATAAACCAACCCAAACAACAAACAAAAATCCAAACCCACCCAAAAACACAGCCAGTGGTTTATCTTAAATTATTACTGCATCACTTTCACAAAGTCTGCTTTTAACAAGTGTAAAGTATGAGTGATTTTACTGAAAACAGAAAGTTCCCTCTAGATCTACCTCATTACATGTTAGGGCAGCACTGGAGTGCTGTTGAAGAATTAAAATTTGTAGATCCTGTCTATAGACAGTTTGAGGGAAATGGTTGTGAGGAGCTGTTGTATACTTTCTAACAGGGTTCCACACAAAATGAAATACAGCACTGCTGGGTTCCTGTGGCACCTCTTGAACTAAATCCCAGCAATTCTCTTCTACAGTTTCTGTGTGAGTCTGGGCGGTGCTGGAGTTGGCAATGAATTGACTGACTTCCATTAGAGCAGGTGAAATAGTATGCCATCTCTAACGGAGCTCCATGTCAAGTGGGAGTGAAATGCTTTTAAGCACTGCTGTGTGTCTGTGAAATGTGTGCTTTGTGATCACTAAAACATTTTTGCCGGTCCTAAATCTAGGAATGATTACAGGGTAAAAGTTAAAATACCATGGGGAGATGAAGTAAATGACATTTTGATTGCCCCCTCGGAGTTTGGCTTAGTGACTGACACAACCTTCAAATCCCCGGGGAAGAGAACTGGCAAGGAGTAGTCTGTTGCCTTTTGTCACCTCTGCTGTACCATCCCCACCTCTGCAGGGCTGCTTATCTCATGGCTGAGGGTTAATTAGAAGACTTTGAGGCTGAAGTTGTGGAAGGGAATTTAAATTTCATCTGTATGGATTACAGTCTGGTGGAGTTCATTAGTATGCAGGCAGAGTTGGTGGGCCTCTCTGCTTCTTTTCCCAGAGCTTGCAATTTCCAGGCATTTCCACACTCTGGCAGATCTGTTGTGCCTTATGGGCTTGGCCTGCATTTTCATATTAGCACAGTTTAATTAGGCAAGAAGAGATTGCTGTGTCTCCAGAATGATCTACAGATATGATTGATCAATATTTATTGCAAAGATTTTTACAAATATATGCTCTGTAGACAGGTTTGCTCATTCAGAGGCCCTAGAGCCATTTAAGAAACAATTAAATCCTCTCTGGTGTGAAGCAGAATATTAAAAAGGATTAACACTGACAGACGGTGTATTATCTCTAGTTTCGGCTGCATTCCTATGCCTTGCTATTCTCATCTGATAAATAGGTTTGATAGAGGGAGTTGGGTTCAGGGACTGTTGCCCATCCTTAGCAGCAGTGTAGAGCATAAGGGAGGATGTAAAATGGGTCAAGGCATTGGCTAAAAATGATCAAGCCCAAACAAAAATATGTCACTGTAGAGGAATATAAAACCTCTAAAAATGCTGGGAAGAACTTTTGATAGCTTAATTCCATAAAAAAATTATTATGGTTATCCGAATTTGATGTGAAAGGCAACTATGAAGTGGTCCAGTCTCTAAACACTCTTCTGAGTAGTCAGTTTTACAGTGACCATCCAGTAAACGCCACATGAGGAGACCTGGCATGATCAAGTCATTGTTGATCTTTTTTTCCTGGATTTTCTTTTTGTTTTCTAGTTAATCTTAGTATTCTGTGCAAGGAAAGCAGTTTTGCCTTCAGGGAGCATGTTGGAACAATATGCAAAATCTGCTCACTTGTGAGCATTCACAAAGGACCTGAAACAAGCCATAAATCAAAACTTTTCAACAGAAAAAGTCAAGGTGAAAGACTTTGTGATATCAGCTAGTAAGAAGAAACTATATATTTTGTTCAAAACTTAATCATTTCCCTTTCTAAGTTTTGTGCATTTTGATTTATTTACATGGTTGAGTTTGCTACTCATGTTATTGTGCTTATATATGACTTTATTTAATGTATGCTTATAATACTATATATTATAAATACTGCTATTTTAAAATTTGCATTTTCAGCTTAGTGTCTTATGAACTACACAGTAATGTAACTTTGTAGAAGTGTAACCATCTCAAAAAAAATGCAGTAAGGACCACAATCACCAAGTTAAAAATTATGTTTAAACTGGCAAATACAGCTGATTTGACTAGTTCAGCATAAATGAACTTCCTTTTTCTTTGCTGGAGTCATCAAATATAAACTGAATTTGCACCAAGAAAGGTCTTGTATCCAAAATTCCCCGTTTTGGAAATTATTCAGAATTTTGCTCTTGATCCCAGTGTAGACAGGATCAACCCCAACATTATTTATTATTCCTGTTCTCCATAGGTAAGTACTTTTTTCCTAAGAAAAAATATTTGTGCATTTGCACAACTTACAGGTATCATCAGGCATACGTCAATTGATGAACATCTAGTAAGAGTTCTCCTTTTAGTGTAACTCCCTTGGAAAATTAAGTGTGCCAGATGTAAAATGTATCATGGTTTATAAGGAAAAAAGGAAAATAATGCAACTCTTCCTATCATGTAAGACAATGGAAGCTTCCAATGGAAATTTAATGGCAATTTTTACATTTCTTTGTCAAAAGATTAAAACTCATAGGATTTCTCTTCCAAATAAAGAGAAAATAAATTAAACACTGAGTTGTTTTAATCTTTGGGGGGGAAAATGCAACTATATTGGTATCATGTTCCTTAAGCATCTCCCTGCATTGTTCTTTTCAAGTGATGATGAATCCTAAAAGTGTACTTGAGTTGTGTTCATTTAATACTGGGTGTGTTAAAAGTCTCACCAATGCCGACACTTCGTCATTCTAATGAACTACAATTCATGAGTGTCTAACTACACAGCCTGTGTGCACTCAGCAAGATTTCTAACTGGAGTGCATCACATCTAAATTGACATTTTCTTCATTGAATAGTCTAATTTCACCTGATATTTTGCAAGCCAGGGCACAAACTTTCTGCAGGAAGCATTATCTCTGGTCTCCTTTAGACAAAAGAAGGTGGAAATTTTAAGTTAGTATAAACCTGCTTCTAATTATGTTAATGAAATACTACATCATTTAGCTTTACCTGCTGTAGATCTGAGACACTTCTTTTACTGTTTTAGTAATTTTCTCTATTTGTTATACATGAAAAATGCTTTTGATAACCCATGTTGTTCATACTTGCTAATGAACCAATGCCTACAATGATTGCACTTAAGAACACATCTTCAGAACATACAATGTTAGAGGGTTGCTAATAAGCACAACAGTGGCTGAAGGCATGGATTAATTTAATCAGGGTTGTTTTGCCTGTGCCAAAGTATAGGAGGATGAATGCTGCCACTGGAAGATGCTGGAGCATTTAACCTGTAGCTATGTATTTAGGGAAAAATCAGTTTGGCCACCCTGTTTCAGAAATGTTGGGAATGCAAAATGTTTTCTTCATTATAAAGGCAGTAAGTATTTACTGCTTTGTTCAGATCAGTGTATTATGAAGCAGCATGACACTTTGTACTGTGAATCTTTATATTGCCCAGAGGCATTCACATGAAAATGGCTCATTTAATTTTCACTGGTTTACTTTTCTCATTTAAACAACAATAACAATGTAAAGTTAAGCGTGGAGCTCCAATAGCTTGCAAGGGTCCTTTCCCAATATTCTCAACCTGATTTTGAAAGGTTACTCTTTTAAAATACAGTCTCAGATTTCAAAGTTCAGTTTTTGTATTTTTTTTTCTTTATGTAGAAGGCTGAATATTTGTTACTAGTTCTCTTAGTTCGGCCAAAGCAGTGTGCTTGTCACTAAAGGATACAGGCCATTTTTAAAGGCAAAACTTCTGTCAACCCAGCTGACTGAAAGAAAACGGTAATAAACACAGCTTGCACTACTTCAGTGATTTCCATTGTCAAGAAGAGGGGCCCAGCACAACACTTACATCTGTGTGGTTGGAAACCAGACATGTAAAAGACCTACTTTGTTATTGAGATGGATGTTGCTAATGGAATTGCCTGTGAGAGTGTTGTCTGCCAGATGATGAATAGATCAGCGCTAGCACAGCCTCTCACAGGCTGCAGATACCATCCTCTAAGGCAGAGAGAAGTGATGTGTTAGTGACAGCAGCTCTCGGGCGGGAGGAATGATAGGGCCTGAGGAATATATCAAGGGGAAGATCAGTGGTAAACAGACAGACTGGATGGCTTGTATTCACCTTCTATGAAATCTCTGGGTGTCCCCCATGGCTATAAAAGAATAAAATGGCAGATATTTACTGTCGTTGTATCATTCACCAATACATGGGCTGAAATAATGTCTTTCAATTCCTTTAGATTGACTTATGTCCAGTTCTCCCATATTTTCATGTCAAAACTCCATGAAGATTTTTTTTTTTGTGGCAGCTGCTACCAGAAGTCGTGAAGAGAGAGAGGCATTTTTTCTTCTTTTCTGCCTTTTTGCATGCTTTTTTCAGCAAAATGCCCCCAGTCACCTCCCCATGGGGCAGGGCCTGTGGTCTGCCCAGACCTCTTGTTCTTAGCTCTTCACATGTCTTCTGACAGGCTCAAGCATTTAATGAGAATGGCCACCGACCTAAGATGGGGTTGGCCAAAGACCTCTGTCAGTTTTCACAGCTACCAGCTGCTTTCTTGTTCTCTTAGTGATAAGTACAGATCACAGAAGCCCAAGCTGATGCAGGCATTACAATAAGAGCCAAGTTTGCCCACTGATTTTCTGCATTTTTCTAGTTGAACATTGTTCAGGTAAGGCTGCAAGAAAAGAGATCCAGAATTACGCTGGGTATCATAGAAAAGGTTTTGGATTTGTTTCTTGTCAGCTTTGTTTTGAGATAGGTTTTAAAACAAGACCACCCCAAAGTGCTAGGTTTGGTATGTCCATCCACCCTGCAGCCATCCCTAGAAGAGAACTGGGCTAATGGTGACCAAGAAGAGGAGAAGCAGGTGATGACAGAAACCAGAGGTAAATTTCTTTCCTGAGTATTAAATGAGTGGGCTTTATTCCTTACCAGGCAAACTATTGTGTTGGTTATCTGAAACTGAACATAACTAGTGTTTTCTTCATTTTACCATTATTTGAAAAAGGTATTTAAAAAAAATATGCTGAATCTAGACCTTTCAAAAAACTGTTATTTCCCTTTTATCAGCCCAAGGGAAATACTGCTATTTCCAAAGTAATATAACTTTTTCCTTAGATGCAATACTTATTAACAGCCTATACTGAAATTCAAACCTAGAAATTGGTTTTGTGTTTCTATGAAAAAAAAAATCAGTGCAGTACATACTCTATGTTACATGTGCTCTTCAAATGTCATTTTCAGGTTAATCAGCACTAAAGGAGAATTCTTATAAAGCGTAAACCTTTAAGATTTTACTAGATGATAGCTCTTCACCTGTAAGACAACCTGTTCAGACCAGTCATCAGTGTAATAATATTTAAAGGCAGAGGTAATTCACTGCTGTGTTTCTTTACAGTTGGGCACTTTTTTGTTATCCCATTCCTTTGCAAATGAAGAAGACCTGTATTTGTTAACAAAGTAACAAAATGCAGAAATAGGGAGTAAGTCCCCAAGTGGAAGACCATACATGCTACTACTAATCTTGCACAGGGATGCTTACTCTGCATAAATAACGAGCAGTTTATATGTGTAAGTATAATTTGCATAAACTTTGTAAAAGCCAAAGTTGACACAAGACACTCTGAAAAATGTTTTTATTATTAGTTTTTCTTTCCTTCCACTTTAATGGAACATTAGAGATGGGAAGCCAAGTCTTCCCTTTGTGCCTCATTTAAACAGACTTCTGTTCTGAATTTCTGTAGAAAGCAAGCTGAGGAAATTGTCATTTGTATCAGAGTAGCTCAGTATAGTCCACATATGATCAAATATGACTGGCCAGTGCTGCTACAAATGGTTCTATCTACAGGTAACTGCTGATGTCACATCAGTTATATGGCCCTTATGGTTGTGTGGACCACAGTGTCGTGCCATGTTAACAGAAATGAAGGCATACAGGGGAGCTCATCCCCCCTGTGGAGCATCCAGGTGTGCCGTTGTTCTGGATGAAGGAGTCAGGGACCCCAAGGGCCTATGGTGTGTGCTTGTCCTGTTGGAAACTCTTGGTACTCCCAGACTGTATGATCCTTCTGGCAGCTGCCAACCCAGTTCCTCTTCTGTGGAGAAGGATCTCCAGTCTGCAGTGCCCTCTGCCTGTGTTACCCTTCCTCAACATTTCCTTGGACTCTCCACTTCCTTTGCGGGTTTCCCATCTAGTTAGATTCTAAGCCTGTCAGCATAGGAAATACATAATTTTCATAGAAGAAAAGATGATTGGATTATTATAAAGGCCAGAACTAGATGATTCACAGGAAAATTTTAAGCTGAGGGAGATAAATTTAAATGACAGGTGGGTTGTTTTTTTCTTTATTTGTAGAAGAAACAAAACCAATTTGGGCACTAGAAATGTAACTAAACACCAATCTTTTTGTGACCTTTCATTACTCATTTAAAACCAGTAAAACAGACTTTTATCTTCCCAGGCTTTTTCCTAAGTGGAGCAAATTGCATTAGTTAAAAGTGTAAACCACTCAAAACCAGTAGCTTATGAAAGAAACCCTGAAAATTTATTTATTTGTATCTATACTCCTCGACCATACCTCTGATGAGGTTACAACCTTGCTTTAACAGGTATACTACAAAGGGTCTTATACTGTTAGATGAATTCTGAGTAGAAATATATTCAGTCCCAGAAGGAAATGCGTGAAAACAGTTTTTTTCTCAGGAAATTACATTATGGTTGTATCTCATTTTGTCAATTTCCTTTGCTAGACCACTTCACATATATTGCCATAGACCAGGTATTGTCTTACACTTCTTCCTACTTCACAAGAAAGTAGAGATGGCAGCTCATGATAGGTCTACATGCAAGTCTTACTAAAATTATTTGATCTATTATTATAAAAGGTGTGGTGATGCAGGTCGAGGCGGACTGAAAAAACAGTATGTCTGCATGGCTGGGTTCAGACAAAATGGCGTTTATTGTTTATACAAGTTATTTATATATCTTAGACAGAACATATGTCAGACCCTGATAGGTTTTTGTGTTCTTCTTCTTGCTTGCTATTTGCTGTTGCTGTAGGTGCCCGTATGCTGCGGTTCTAAGTTCCGGTTCTTCACATCTTGTTTAGATACCTGACAATTTGTGGCTGTCTTAAAGGTACACAACTAAGTCCTTGAAGTCAACTAACTTGTCTGCAGACCTGCTGCAGACCCCAGTAAAAAGGTAGCAAGGATTTTTTAGAAGAATGATGCAGTAATATGATATACATTGAACACAAGATAACACTGCAAGAAAATCAAGCCTTGTTCCAAGAGAACACAATAAATTCCTGTTATCTTTCCTTGACTAGGGAAGTGCTGAAGCATAAGCCTTAGTTTAAAGCCTTAAGCTGTAATGTTCAAAACCACAAAGGTATGCAAGAAGATCTATTTTCCACACATCTACATGTCTTTTAAATATCGCCAGGGATGGTGATTCTACTACCTGCCTAGGCAGCCTGTTCCAATGCTTGATAACCCTTTTGGTGAAGAAAGTTTTCCTAATATCCAAATTAAAACCTCCCCTGGCACAACTTGAGGCCATTTACTCTTGTCCTATCACTTCTTACTTGGGAGAAGACACCAACGCCCACCTGCCTACAGCCCCCTTTCAGGTAGTTGTGGAGAGAAAGATTTCCCCTGAGCCTCCTTTTCTCCAGACAAAACAGCCCCAGTTCCCTCAGCTGCTCGTCATAGGACTTGTGCTCCAGACCCTTCCCCAGCCCCGTTGCCCTTCCCTGGACACGCTGCAGCCCCTCTACGTCCCTCCTGCAGTGAGGGGCCCAAACGTGAACACAGGGTTCGAGGTGCAGCCTCACCAGTGCCCAGTGCAGGGGGACAGTCCCTTCCCTTGCCCTGCTGGCCACACTGCTCCTGACACAAGCCAGGGTGCTGCTGGCCTCCTTGGCCACCTGGGCACACTGCTGGCTCATGCCCAGCCGGCTGCCGACCAGCACCCCCAGGCCCTTTCCCACCAGGCCCTTTCCAGCCGCTCTGCCCCAGCCTGTAGCGCTGTGTGGGGCTGGTGTGACCCAGGTGCAGGACCCGGCACGGAGCCTTCTTGAACCTCATCCAGCTGGCCTCGGCCCATCGGTCCGGCATGTCCAGACCCCTCTGCAGAGCCTCCTGCCCTCCCGCAGATCAACGCTGCTGCCCAGCTTGGTGTCGTCTGCAAAGTTGCTGAGGGTGCTCTCAATGCCTTCATCCAGATCGTTGATAAAGATATTAAACTGAACTGGGCCCAGGCCTGAACCCTGGGGAACACCACTTGTGACCAGCCACCAGCTGGATGTAACTCCATTTTTTATTTTTATTTGGGCTCAGCCATCCAGCCAGCTTTTAACCCAGTGTAGAGTGTGCCCATCCAAGCCCCAAGCAGCCAGTTTCTCCAGGAGAATGCTGTGGGAGATGGTGTCAAAGGCTTTACTAAAGTCCAGGCAGACAACATCCACAGCCTTTCCCTTGTCCACTAGGCAGGTCGTCTTGTCATAAAAAGAGATCGGTTCATCAAGTAGGACCTGCCTTTCATAAACCCATGCTGGCTGGGCCTGATCCCCAGGTTGTCCCACACACGCTGTGTGATGGCACTTGGGATGATCTGCTCTGTAACCTTCCCCATCACCAAGGTCAGGCTGACAGGCCTTTAGTTCCCCAGATCCTCCTTCCTTCTGTTCTTGTAGATGGGCATCATGTTGGCTAACCTCCAGTCTTCTAGGACCTACCTGGTTAAGTCAGGACAGTTGATAAATGATGGAGAGTGGCTTGGTGACCTCTTCTGCCAGCTCCCTCAGTACTCTCAGGTGGATCCCACCCAGCCCCATAGAATTGTGTGTGTCTAAGTGCTGCAGCAGGTCACTGACCATTTCCCCTTGGATTAGGGGGTTTCATTCTGCTCACTGTGCATGTCTTCCAGCTCAGGGGGCTGGGCACCCAGACAACAATTGTCTTACTACTAAAGGCTGAGGCAAAGTCAGCATTAAGTACCTCAGCCTTTGCCTCCTCCTTTGTCACTATGTTTCCCCCCACATCCAATAAAGGATAGAGATTCTCTTTAACCCTCCTTTTGTTTGTAATGTATTTGTAGAAACATTTTTTATTGTCTTTAACTGCAGTAGCCAGGTTAAGTTCTAGCTGGGTTTCAGCCCGTCTGATTTTCTCCATGCATAACCTTGCAACATTGCTGCAGTATTCCTGAGTTGCCTGCTCCTTCTTCCAAGGAGCTTCCAAGGTCAAAAACCTTCTGCTTTTTGCCTGAGTTCCATCCAAAGCTCACTGTTCAGCCAGATTGGTCTTCTTCGCCACCAACTTGTCTTCCAGCACATGGGGACAGCCCGCTCCTGTGCCTTTAAGATCTCCAACTTGAATGTCCAGCCTTCCTGGACCCCTTGGCCCTTCCAAACTGCTTCAGAACAGGGTCTCTGTTGATCTGGCTCCGAAAGAGACCAAAGTCTGCCCTGCAGAAGTCCGTGGTAGCTCTTCTGCTGACATCCTTTTTACTTCCCCAAGAAACCAAAATTATTATCTTTTTATGATTGCTGTTCCCAAGACGTCCTCCAACCACCACATCCCCCACCAGCGCTTCCCTGTGTGCAAACAGCAGGCCCAGCGGGACATCTCCCCTGGCTGGCTCACTGACAGCTGTGTCAGGCAGGCATCTGCCGCACACTCAGGAACCTCCTGGTCTGTGTCCTATCCGCTGTGCTGTATTTCCAGCAGACATTGGTAGGTTGAAGTCCCCCACAAGAACAAGGGCTAGTGATCGGGAGACTTCTCCCAGCTGCTTGCAGAATGTTTCAGCTGCCTCTGTCCTGGCTGGGTGGTCTATAACAGACTCTCACCATGATGTCCACCCTGTTGGCCCTTCTGCTGGTCCTTACCCGCAAACAGGCAATCCTACTGTCCCCATCGTTCAGCTTTAGGCACTCAAAACCCTCCCTGACATAGAGAGATACCCCTCTCCTTCCTTGCCTGTCCCTTCTGAGGAGTTTGTAGCCATCCCTTGCAGCACTCTCATTGTGCAAGTTCATTTTAAAGTAGCTCTGTGTAGGAACTGTTGCCTTTTTTATCTATTGACACTCAAGACATCTGAGAACTGGACTAACTACTATTTGCTAGTAGTGCTTGAGGCAGTGCTGCAAGAAGTTGAGAGATGTCAGAAGACAGCAGTATTTGTCTGTGGGGATGAGGGTGGAAGACTGACCAGACAGTTTGTTTATATTTAGCAAAACCCTTTCTCTGCTCTTGTAAAATATTTATTATGCAGGGGGGGTTGTGTGTCATTTGATAAGCTGTATGCTGTACAACAAAAGACAGACATGAATAAAATCAGACATGCTAAGGAGGGTAGGAGAGGAAAGTGAAATAACTTTTCATCTTTCACTTGTCCTGAAGTTGTCACTGGATAAGTATCTGATATGTTAAACTACAAGGTACTGTTTCTTTGTGGACTGAAGAAGGGTGGCAATCTGGATGGCGATTTGCACATATACTCAGAGAAATAAGCACCTGTGAGAGTTAAAAGGCAGTGATTTAAAATAGTTAGCACCTTCCCAAGTATATTTCTTAAAGATATGTTTTAAACTTTAAGACACAATAAAAAGCTAATACATGGCATGAATAGATATCAAAGCAAGAGATTGTTTTCTGAAATTTTTAGAACATCTTTAGCATCCCAACAGCTATACTAATGCATGGTTGGATCTACTTCTGAACTTCTTGCTCTAGTGACTCATTCAGTGGACTTACAGATTGGCTGGTTCCTGTCCTTCAAAGACTGAAGCATTTGCTTATATTTTTAGCATAATAATTTTACAGAGATTTTAAAAAATAGCACTTTGAAGTGTGTAGTTTTTTAAACTTTCCCTTTGTCTTCTGATTTGTATCCTTAGTCTGATCTTGTTGAGAAAAGCTTGAATGAGATGATAAAAAAGGACACACATATCTGCAGATGCTTGGACCTAAAGTAGTAAAATTAGACCAATGCCTTTAATTTAAGTTGTTTTTAAGCAATATACTGAAATACTGACTTTTCTTTATACTGTTTACTTACAGCTCTTAATTCATCTGGTAGATGAACAAGAGCATTTATGCTGCGACCACTGCTGCATGTGTATGTTACAAAATTCTGTCCACAGAAGCTGTTTGGTTATTAAAGACATTCTTGAGTGGAATTTCTTAGGCCTATTGCTAAGTGCATGCTAAACACAGGATAACTGTGAATTCACTGTTGCTATGCCAATTTACATTAGGTGGAATCTGAGCCGGGGGTAATTTCCATGTAACTTGCAGATGGGATATAGAACTGTAAGAAAGAGGATGAATAATGTATGCCTGTGTTCACAGTATTAGACCAAGAACCAGAATTAACTTATTCTTGAAGCCGTGGGAAAATTCACATTGTGGTGCATGGTGAATGTATTAAATCTCTGAAAATCTGTCAGCGTTCGTTTCCTCGGTATTGCTAATTAGCAAGTTTAAATGGTTTTGGCAGTGTGAAAAATATTGTATTTTTATCTTGTAATACGTATTTTCTAGACTGTTTTTTTTTAATTACTCTAGTGAGTTTGTCCAGCTCCTACTGAAGTCAGTGGAAAAAGTTATGTTGCCTGAAGACCAGAAGGATCAGCCCTTGATGTTTCTTCTGTTTGCAGCATCTGATAGATGGTGCATGAGAAATATACACAGCTGAATAATCTCTGTACAGAAGAACAGTATCTCATATTTGGTAGTACTTCTATTATGTTTTTTTTACAAATCATGCACAATAGCCATAACTGGAACAAAGCCATTGTGCACAGCAGGTTATAAAATACAAGTACTTCCAAAACGATCATTAAACAACTTTACAAACAGAAATGCAAACAGTAAACAGATGTTGCCTTATTTGAAATGAAGCTGTGAAGCAAAATGGGTGATGACTTCATTAACAGCACCCAGAAAATTAATCACAAAAACTAGTAAATATGTTATCCAGGGAGATACTAAGCAGGTAGAAAACAAACTACTGGGTACAAATTCATTTGTGAGACACAAACTATCATGCCAGATGCCAAGAGGTGCTTTGTGGACGGGGCCTTGGTTTTGTATCTAGCTGAGTCACCACAGCCATAGTGGATCCTGATATCAGTGAAGAGATGAGTCCCTGAAGGATCTAGCTATCCTTTGAACATTTCCCATCACGGACTGAAAGGCAGTCTAGTAACCTGGATTCTGCGACTGTTTTGCAAAGATGATTTGTCTAGGCCTACCTCAACTCTTGAAGAGTTAAAAAAAAAGGGAAAGAGAGTCTAGGGAAGGACTAATGCCTAACTGTTCACACTGAGGGTGCACTGAGAAACCCAGAGGTCCATTAAGGAAAAAAGCACTCTTGCTATTAGTGTCCCAGCCATCAGCTTAAGAGGTTGGGTGTCATAGCCACAAGCTCAGTATGGTAATTTCAAATCCTGGTGCTCCCCCACTGTCCCACTCCCCAGGGAATAGGGTTCTTTTTGCCAGAAATGTTCTTTGGTATTTGGAGGCAATGATGTATATCATTTGGAGGTACAGCAGGGCATGGATGACAGTGCCGTTCGAAAGCAGTGGGGAACAAAAGGGGTTAAGTGACACTCAAGACTGTTATGAGGAGTAGGACCAAATGCTGCCTTTACAGCAAGAGTGGCTGGAGTGGTTAGTTTTGGTAAGGATGGGAGAGTATCTTCATTCTGCTCCCTGCAGAAGATGTGCCCACTTGTAGACATGCTAGCACAGTAGGAACACCTTGCGGAAGTGCTGCCATGCCACAATGAAGCATATAAACTGGGGCTGAGTTTAATCATCGTTACAGTCAACATTCATGAAGTTTGCACAATGATGTCACAGCTTCTCTCTGACTCTGCTGCCTTTTTTATTCCCTTCAAGAATCTTGATTTATAACACTGCCTGCAGTTGCTCTGTTGTATCTGACACTAGCATTCAAAGTTCCAAAGTAAGTTTCCAATTATGGATCAGTGTATGTGAGAAATAGCCTAAAGGACATGGGTATAGGGCTGAGCTAGGTATGAATCTGTGAATTACAAATCAAACTTCCAACTAGGAAATGCAGACTTTATAGCATGTGAAACACTGGGGGAAGAAAAGAGGAAGAGATATTAAGCTTCAATTTCTTTTCTGTTGCACTGTTTTTGGAATCATATTTAATGTGTTTAAGCTGGGCAACAAAAGTGATTACCTATTGAAAACCAGGTTATGACGCGCTGTACAAAAAGTTTCCTTTTTAAATTACAGTTTTTGACACATAAATACTGTTGATCTCACCTGAAGTGGTACTTGGCATTAGGGACTGTGCAATTTTGCCAAGTTTTCCATGTTTCAGTACTTCAGCAGCTGAGTCAGATTAATAAAAGTAATTTGTTCTCTATGCAGAACTTCAATTCATTTTGTAGTTCATTGCTTCCATTGATTCTGTTTGAAATGCAAATAATGGCAGAAATGGTAGGCTAACACTGCAGCTGTGAAATGTGGCACTCCTTCCAAATATAAATGCGGCACACGGGGCCTAACACCCCCACCCTGCCCCGTCCCCGTGGCCTGGAGGGGTTTTGTCAAGAATAAAGCAAGCGAGTGCTCCCAGGAACTAGAGGAGTAAGCTGGGAGGAGCGCTGGAAGGCAACGCAAAAGTAGAGTTTTGACCTGTGTCACTAAAAATTAAGATTGCAAAGCTGGTCAAAGTTTTTAGCTAAGTGTATCTTAATTGAAGATACCCTTTAAATAAAATCCACATTCTGCTAAAATTTCTTTATTTTTCCTTAGATGAATGATTTTTCAGATATAAGCAAAATGTGACAAATCTTATTTTCCTTTTGCTGCCCCTATTGAACATGGTGTAAAAATTCAGTTCCATTTCAAAAATATTACCAGAAAAGTATTGTTTTCCATACCGTGTAAGACTGACATTATCAGGGACATTTGTACCAAGGCTTCCTTTCTCCCAGTCTGTTCAGGGAGTGGGACGAAGGAGGAAGGTCTGCACAGCTGAGGCATGGGCATTTACTCAGGTCATAAAGTAGTAGCAACAGCTGTGGCCTGATCTGCTAATACTGCCCACGCCTACTCCCCTGGGGGACCTGCAGCCAGAGGATGTCCTGGACATCTACATGGCCTCAACGCACCTAATACGTGCTAGGCTTATGGCCAGCATGTGCTGCTCTGGTGTTACTTGTTTATATTGCACATTTGTGTCAGCTCACATACTTCTCACAAGGGTTTTTGCCCCTGGAAATTACAATTAAGACAGAAAGGAGACAAAGGACAAGTGGAGAAAGGTTGAAAGTTTTGTAATTTACTAGCACAAATGTGTTCAATGTTTTGCACTGCTGGTGGTGCAAAGGAAAGGAAATTCCGGGGCGGGGGGGGTGGGGGTGGGGGGTGGGCACCTCAGCCTCATTGTAAGATAAGAGAGCCATACCTTCCCAGGGGATCTGGTTTCTTACCACTTCCCTGTTTGCTTCCAAGTCACCAGGAGCTGCAGGTGCCCAGCACTGCGTTTGGGCAGTGATCCTTGCAAACCACCAGGCTGTATCTGAATGGTGGCAATTCCTCTGACTAGGGAGGTTCAGACCTTGGGTTTGCAAACAGGTAAGAGGCAAATGCTGGAATTAATTTTTTTAGAGCCAGAAGATCTTTCATGATTCAGAAAGGTCTAGTATTTACAGCCATACAAAGTGTGAAGATGTACTGCAATCCATAATTGAAATGAATCTGTCCTTTAATATATCATCTGATGCCAAGATGGGCAGTGAATATTTTTCTTGGAGATTACAATGACAGAAGGGATGGTGCTACAGGAACTGTGAATATGTACATGGATGCAGAATAGGATATATGGTAAGTCTGCCAGTGGTGGGGTGATAAGTGCTTACATATTTGGAGTGGATGGGGAAAATGTAGGCACAGATCAACTTTCAGACAAATGAGAATGAAGCACCATCTCATAGGTATGTTAATATATAGGAATGTTAATACATAAAAGTCAAATGGAGGAAAACAATTTCTGATATAGGATGGACCAAACTGTATCAATGTAATTAAAACTTCAAGTCAGACCTACTGATTGTTTTTGTGATCATGAACATGTCCTTCCCCCAAGCATCGTCTGCATACAAAACTCATGTGGCTTGAAAACTGTCACATACTCTGAAGATATAAATGAGCCCTTAACACTTTTAAGAACTGTCTGGTCTGCCCTATTTGAATGTTAAAAAGCATTTCTGAGAGTTTCATGCATTAAATGAAATATTACAATGCCAGCTGAATTCTCAGCATCCCAAAGCTGATCATGAAGGTGATTTACAGCATTCAAAGAACAGTGGCATGGGACATTTTATACATAGGTGGAAATAACAGCAACATGCTGTAGCTTGATGATATATCTATAAAGTATAAGTCCACATGTTTTGACCTGTGGTTAAAAGCAGATATGTGCTTATAGTTGCATATCAAGATCTAATATTCAATAACAGCAAGTAGATTAAATCTATACACAATGAAATCTGTGCCAAAGAACTTGTGGTTTTGTTTAATAGGAACCAAGCCAAGGACAGTCTGTAAATAAATGTGCCAGTTTTATTGGGATTCTTTCATTTTGTTGTTGTTGTTGTTGTATTTTGGCACATGACAGAGAAAATATTTCCCTTGGTTGTAACTATCATTATGAGGGTTTTATTGATGAACATATGAAATATTAGTGTCAGGGCCTAATATTCATAGTAGACAATATCTGTGCTTAGAATTTGATTGTACTCTAGCCCATGCTTCTTTGTCTTCTGAATTAAAAAACAAAAGCATATGTACTGTCTCACAATATTTGGGGAAAACAGGGCAAGGAAGACCTGTTAGAAATCTGGGAATTTGCTGAGACCTTCAGGCTTGGAAGTAGGGGGTGCTAGGGAGGAGGCCAGAAGCATTGTTTAGAAATCTAAACCTAACTTATTCCCATGCTGTTGGTGATTACTTAAAGCACTGGAAAGTGTGGCTCTGACCCGACAGGGAAGCAAATTTACCTACCTCAGGAGATCTTTCTCATCACAGCCAAGCCCAGTGCCTATCATCACAGAGGATGGGTCCTGAAACTGGGATGCAATCTCCCAGTGGATTCCTGGTGTGAACTGTCCTGAGGCTGTGACAGGGCCCTCTAACATCTGGGTGCTACATGCTCTCCTTGAGGGTGACCTTGGTTTGTTTCTAAAATCCCCACACCTTGCAGATCAGTAAATGGGTCTTCTGGTTCTCTCCTTTAACTGGGTGTATACAAGCAACTTTAGGATAAGTGCTGAATGTTCCCAGCAGTGCAGTCTCCATGTAAGGGTTTTTCTTTTTGTCTTTCTTAGCTATATGCAAAGAATAAATAACCTCTGTATAAAGATACAATCACATCACTTTCCCTATGACTGCTAGCAGTCACAGGCAGTTTTTCCTTAAGCATTCACAGAAAATGAACGAAATTTTGTCCAGTGAGGTATTAAAAATTGAGTAGCAGCATATGGGATTTCACTCACACTGCTAAACTTATGTGGAGAAAGCCACTGTAACTAGCAGCCCTTTTATATTCACTGGGTTTTGGGTTTTTTCCCCAGGTGCTTAAAAATCAGCTATTTCAGTGTTGTGTTATGTCAGTTCTGTTTCAAATGAGGAAGGTACACGCTTGTCAGGACTGGGTGAGGTGTTCCTTGGTCTAGGTAGGACTGTGTAGTAACGGGGGATGTGGGATACGGAGAACATCCTGCAGCACCATGTGGGCTACAAGTTGAATAAGAGAGCCATTTTATGTATCAGCTAAAAACTTAAAACAAAAAAAAACCCAAAAAACCCAAACCTGTGCACTGACTGTTCTTCGAAGAGGAGGTCTCCAGAAACTACTTTTAAGTTAAGCAATGCAGGCAATATAGAATATTCTTTTTCTTAGGAGAACACAGTGAAATCTTGCCCATTGTGCAAAGGTGATGCTGCCTTGCTTTCTGTCATGTGTGCAGACCTAGTGCAAACTGTTCACCATAAGACAGATGTGGCTTGAGGCACATTCAGTCTGAATTTTTAAAGCACTTGACTGTCCTAAAGCTACTTTTGGACTGGACTCTCTTCATTTACACTGTACACATCTGTTCTTAGACAACATACAACATAACACCATCATACCCAAATCAGGAAAATGTTTTTCTCTTTATTTTTCAGAGGTCTTCAAAATACCTTGGAATGGGCCTCCTCTTGTGCATGCCTGTCCAAGGGCACGGTATTAAAACTTATGAATATCCTCAGGGAGGCTTGACTAATGCTATAAAATTCCCACTTTAGCTGCTCTAGATTCTGCAGAATTTTGGGGGGAAAACCCTACAGGAATTTTTGAGACAAGCTAGATCAAAATGAAGGTGTTAGTTATTGATAAATAACTTATACGTATAAAATGCCAACAATGCCATCCTCTATCTACCGCGTTTACCACACTCCCTCATTCTCATCTACGTGAGAGCTGAGATATTTTTCCCCTGTTAGCTGGATTTTCGGTGTATCATCTTCTTTTAAGTCACTACCAAGACCTGTTTTATTTCTGGCTTTTGTGCTCCCCAGCTGTTTTATCTGGGTAAACACAGCATGAAGACAATTTCAACCCTGTGATCCTTGGGGCTACAGGGAAGAGCTTCCAGGCTTGAGGACTCCTGGAACATGTTTCCAGGGCAATCAGTGCACAGAGATAAAAGCAAAGCCTGGAGCCTGCTGGGAAGAGGGGCCAGAGACTTGGAGCCCGAGACTTGGAGCCCATCTTTATAAATGAGAAAGTGGGATGACTCTTTAAATATCTGAACTGTTTTAGAACCCCTGATTTAAACAGAACCTTTACATCTCTAGGATCCACCCAGTATTGCTCAAGAGCTACCACTTCAATAAATTATCAATCATTATGAAATCCACAAATGGTATATGGATACAACACATCTTTAAAATACATGAAATAAAACAATGTACATTTCTTTCCTCAGTGTTTCCATTTTAATTGCAGCCCTCATTTCTCTATGTCCATATCAACACATCAGCTCTATCAATAATATTCTGCCAGCACACCTCTAGATTTCAGTTTTGACACATTTGTAAGTGCATCTTCTCTAATTGAGAAAAGTGTCATCTTGGCAATCCATTGCTGGAGCTACTTGGTGTCAATTGCCAGAAGTAATTAGAAAGATGAAATTTGTTTAAAAAGTTGATGATTACCATTCTTCCTGCTTGTACCCTAAAGCATCACAACTGGATGCAAGCCAGAGGAATTAATTCTAATGCCAAGCCTAGTGTGAATGAGTCTTTTTTTTTAGTTTGATTTTTGTAAATTTCTAGATTTCAGATACAGAAACAGGGGTTGCCAGTGGTAATTTTTTTTTTTAACAGCATGATGAAACCAGCTTTAATTATTCGGTTGGTGCCTGCAAACAGTTGCTTAGTGTGCCTGCAAACAGTTGCTTAGTGATTGGTGGCCTTTCTGTTCAAATCTGCAGTAAAACTGATCTGTGGGCTAGGTCACTGGCTGTTTTAAGTCAGCATGACTCTGCTGATTTAACTGGTATGCACTAAGTCAATCCAGATAAAAATACCTCTGTATATTTAAGAATAGTATGGATAGCTTCTATATTCAAGACTGCTGACCATTAAAAGAGACATCTCATAGGGTTTTCAGTGTACTAATTTCTCTTTTACAGATGTCTATTTTCTCTGATTGCTGTCTTGTGGAGTACTTAAAAACAGCCCTGCAGAGATTTTAGTTTTGGCAAGTACTAGGTGGTCGATCGTATGCTAGCTCAAGAAGACAAGCCTGTGTGAAGTTTGCACTGAAAAGCATCACAGTATATTAATTCCTAACTAAACACCTTTGTATCTGAATCTGTGAATCTTAAAAAAAAAAATATTTAAGGATTTGTGTAGTTAAAAATTAATGAAAAATGCTCTATTGTTTAGTTACATATAATCAAACTGAAAATAAAAACACATGTTGTTCTCAGTGGGGGAGAAAGTGTCAGGAGAATAGATTCGTAACAGCTTACAGATTAATCTCCTAAGAAGAGACTGGTCTGTGCATGTGTTGTGGAAACAGCTTTCTAGTTACAGGGCGCCAGGTGGTCACCTATGGTTAACTGAAGAAGCAAACACTGCCATAAATGCTATTAGTAGCGTGTAATGAGATCAACTCCCCTTAGTACTTGCAGTATCCTTAAGGTTTTTCCCTAAAGCAGCACAGGGCTGATCACCACCTCTTAAACAATGAAAAGTTTAATCTTTCCTTGTTGTATGCACACAACTCATATCGGCATTAATAGTGATTAAGTATGCACCTAAAGGGAGAAATAGACCTAAAAGTTTAAGTAATTGTGGTATGCTAAAGGTTTCCAACTATTTCACAAAGGACCAGGCCAAAATTGTATGACTTCCCACTGGGTGACGTTAAGTATTTTCAGAGACTTGTATTGTTGAGGCCTAAAGCCTGATTAGAGGTTCCAAAACAACCATGGAGATTTAGGAAAAGGTAAGAAGACTTAGATGCAAGATACAGAACCTGAGACAGAAGTCTTACTTAATCGCTTTCCTTTCTATGACAGAGGGAGCTTTTGCTTTCTTTCATTTTAAAGTAACTAGCTGTGATGTTTGCTGAGCATTGCAGTAGACCTCCTGGGAGTCTGGTGGATGTTTATCTAGAGATGGCACAGTTCTCTGCAGCAGTTCTCGCGTATGCAGGAGGAAGCTGTTTCGCTAGGTGCAGACTCTGTGCCCTCCTGTAAAAGCTTGCTGTAGCTGTGTAAGCAGAAAGGATCCTCCCATTATGGTCAGGAACAGAAGTCCTCTGTGCCTCAGCTTAGAGGCCACCTGAACTATTTCTAGGGGCACCTGCTTCTTCCTATGAAGAAGACTGGGAGTACAAAAGGGTATCAGAAATGGTAACTCAAAGACTTGAAGATTAAAACAGGTGTTTTCAGAACTAGATCTGTTCCTCACTTATTTTTCCGTACAGAAGTTGCTGCAGGGACTGTGTACAGGACCAGTAAGGAAAAAAACAATAATCCCAGCTAGACTCTTGACTGGCCTCTGGAGCCTGCCCACTTCATCCTTTAGAGGGCCAGCTTTTGGTTTCACACTTGCTGGGTCACTGATTTCCGATTTCTAAGACCTTTGCCTTCTTTTAGTGGGTATTTTTCACTTGTATCCTATCGGTGGATATGAGCTATCACTATTTGTTGTTCATACATTGCTTTTTGATATTTCTGTTTACACCACTGGTTAGGGTAATAGCTTTGTTAAATTTTAGAGTTTAGGTGTTAGAAGACCTTGACTTTTCAAGATAGTATGTGGAATATGGTTTTCTGTTTCCTGAAGATACTTCTTGGTTTTTTCCTCCCTCCCTGTTTTTGATGTTCTAATTACAGGATAGCATTGATTTTTTCATTCTTAGAATGTAGTCCAATTGGTTGTACTTAAGCACACCATCAGAAAAGTTAAGACCAAACACTGGAGGGACTACCTTATGGCTTGTTTTAATTCCAGAAATGAAAGCTAGAAGAACGTTCCCTTTGTGCGGAAATACTAGTTGGCAGGCGTGCCTTCTCATTTTCTTCTTTGTAAAACCTCGAATTAGTTAATAGTACTTGCCTGTATACCTGAGATTAGTTAATAGCACTTGCCTGTATGGTACACAGAGGCAATAAATTTCATATTACGTTTGCTATTTGTATAAAACCATCACAGTGGAGAACTGGACCCATCCAGTAGAGAACTGGAGGATGGAACTGTTTTGAGGCTTTCAAGTGACTCTCTCTCTCTTGGCAGAGCAAGACCTCTGCCTTTGGGTAGAACAGTTGCCCTGCTTTTTCAGACCAGGAAAGCCGTTGCTGCTAGAATAAAGCAGTGAATTCACATCCAGAAGTTGATCAGCAACACTGCTTATCATCATGGCTTTTTTCACTGACTATACATAAAGCAAAATAAAAGCTTTGGGCAAATAGTCCTGTGGAGCTGGGAAGCCAGATGGTTGCCAGGGAAAAAGCTTAAACCTGGTTCTCATTAAGGTCTCACAAACAGAGCATCTTGTTAGTAGTTGCAAAGGCTTGAGGTTATTCCACAGCTGGTAGATTAGTTGATAGTAACTTTTTTTTATTTGTCATTTAAAATCATTTAACAGAAGGACAAGTTTCTAAAGTACACAAAAGTAAACGCAAGTATTAAAAAATATAACTTTTCCACTGTAATACAGTTATTATGATTGTGTGATTCTTCAGGAAACAGCAATAAAGCTGTGATGTTAATTGTGGAAGAAGAACTTCACAGTTCTTCAAAGAGCATCACTAGGTGAATTATGTTTAAGGAGGTATTTTGGCAAACAACCTCAGATTTTTCTTGTACATAATAAACATTGCAGTACAAGTATCAAGGGCAGGTTATAAACTGTGGGTTTCTTCCCAAGAAAATTTACGATTGCCAGATTGTAGCAAGACTCAACCGTAAATAATTTTCTATACTGCTACTGTTAACAAAGTTAAGTGTCTAATCTGGAGTGCAAGGCTCCCTGCAACAGCCCTTAATGCTTGCAAACAGACCTGTCATTCATTATTCATGGACTGCCAAGGCAATGAAATCCTTCTTTGATTTGAACTAAGAGGAAGGACAGAAATTATATTTAAGCTGAGAAACTTTAATAAACACATGTCAAAGAAAATGTGCTTGAGGGAAAGAATGGATTCCCCATGTGTGAAATCCCTATAGGTTGTATTGACTTGTCTGACAGATATGGCAGACGAACTTAAAACTAAGTTGCATATGCAGTAATGACCCCAAGACCAGAAATACCACTCAGAGGATTTTGACTGGAGCTTTGGGTTTGACTTCAGCTGCCATAGTGATGAAAACCCACTAGTAAGTAGGCTGTGGCAATTTGGAAACATTAACAGAGACCTTCTGAAATGATCAAAATTCAGGGACTTCTCCCTGAAGAGAGGGAGTAAAAGACTAAAACTGTATTCACGTAGAGATGTCTACAAAGAGGAATGGCAGACTTCTGAAATTATTTTTTTCTGAAATATTCATTTCAGTATTTATCCCTTTGCTGCACATTTTGCATTGTCATCAGCTTTTCCCTGATGCTGCTGTGCTCCATTTTCCGTATCAAGGTGGGAGTTACAGTGAAGTAAAAGAAAGCGTCTGCACAGTGTACTGCAGAGAAAAGGAAAAAACTGAGCAAACTTCCCTTCCCGACCAGTAAGGATGGTGAGGGCAAAATGGTACAGCCAGGCACTGCAGCACAGGAAGGTAACACAGAAGGATGTAAAAAGGAGGTTATAGCAACAGCAACATCTGAAAGGAAGTAAAGTACATTTACAGAGTTTTTTTGGGGTTTTCAAATACAGGAAGGATCTTGGCTACTGGCTTAAAATCCATGAAGGAGAAACACAGTGCTGATGTTCCCTATCTTATTTTCAACAGCAGACATTTATAATCAGAGAACCTTTACTATTCCTCATTGGCTCTGTAGCAATTTTCCTGTGGCGTGCACTTGGCTTTGAGTTAGACACTGTGTTATTTAATGCAGATTGGCACAATCATATTTTGTATAATCTGATGTTTGTTTTCCATAAAAAGCAGCCCATGGAAAAAGTCCCAAGTACTTTTCCTTTGATACACACATTTGCTTAGCATGTTTAACAGCCTAGTAAATGGTTTTGTTTGCAACGTGAATATACTGGGCAGTTCATATAACAAAAGAACACTTAAGCCTCTGACCAGTCCTGTGAATTATGATACATGTGCTGTTCAATAAACAGTGGAGTGTGAGGTAGTGAGCCACAGAGGTATTAAGAAAGAAGTAGTATTTTTTCCAAATAAGATTTTGTTTGGCTATTTGACGGTTAACACCAAGCTGGGATGTGAAGGAGAGACTCCTTTTCTGAATAAATGAGCAAAGTTAAAAGTTTAACATTGTGAAAGTATCACATTGTAAAAGTATCACATTGTGGGGACTACTGCAAATAAATTATAGTGGGAAGTGGTCTGCTCTGCTCAGGATTATTTTAGTTTCTGGGTTCAAAATGTTTTCCAGTGCTAATAGAAGAAATTTCCTTCATTGTAGACAGAGAATGTTGTTTCTGGAAGTGGTCTGATGTTCTGCAGTTCTCGTTCTCTTCCCTGGTTAGTAATACTCCAAGATGCAGGCTCAGATGAGGACTTTCATTGACCTTCAGGACTGATGAGTCAGCTCTGCATCATCACTGCAGTCTCCCAGTCGTGGTGCATGCTGGCTGCCAGTTTCTACACAGAATGGGGGCAATGTGCTATGCAGCTGAAAACTAAAGCTCCAGATCCATGGATAGTTCTGCAGTGTATCGTAGAGCTGCCCTTGCCATTATCTATACATTTAAGATTTAAGTGTAGGAGACATTAATGTGAGACAATGAAGTGATTACAGCCTAAAAATATATGGGACTGACCATACTATACATGCCATTAATTTACTAACTTGCTGTTAACAGCTTTTTAAGATTATTACTTGTAATGAAGATGTGTAACTCAAGACAACTGCTGACAGAAAAGCTCACATTTGCCTACCTGCTTGCCTCAAGTTTATAAAATACAGAAATTGAGAGAGGAAAAGATGAAACTGTTTTGCTTTTGCCTAGATAGTCCTGCATAAATTTTTCATGAATTGCAGTGGGTGTTTTCTGTTGCCATTTGTAGCTAGTTTCAAGGCCTACAGTGATAACATTATTTTTTAAAATAATATAGATATCTTAATAATCAGGCAAGTGGTTTATGGAAGAGTTTCAGCTCTGGGAAGTAGTTAGAAGTGACTTAGGGGTTCATCTAAAAAGCCAGTTGATTATGCATAGCTTTTTAGGTGTTCAGTATTTTCTGATGCACAACACAGTGATGTACCTTGGAGAACCAAAAGGATTTTGTAGCTGCAGCATTCTGGTTGACTTCAGGTTTTTGTTTCTGAATGACCTTGGAAATTGTTTCCTTATCTCTACTTTATGGGGTTAAAATCCTCTCAGATGTGTTCTAAAGATAAAATTCATTGTGAAAATAGTTCAGAGATCACAGTGTCTCTAGAGTTTTAATCTACAAAACCACTATGTGGAAATATTCCTAAAGAACATTAAAATAGGCATTGCAGGAAGCCACTTGAACTGTGAATATTTTGGAGGAAAGAGCCTAAGTTTTGTTTATATGGAGCATTAATAAGTGCTGCATATTGCCTTAAATAATGGAAAAGACTAAAACATTTATCTTAAAAGTCTTTAAGGGCAAAACAAAGAATAAGAAAAAGGTGCATAAGAAGATGTCCGTGTTGATGGGTGCAGTAGTCTTCCAGCTGAAACCTCTCCTTTCAAGGTTGGAGGGGTGATTTCTGATGGAGGTGGTGAATTCAGGTGAACAAATTGTTGGTAAAAACCCGTGTCAGACACCTGGGATGGGATGAGCTTCTCAAAGCGACACTGACTACAGCCATGACATTGAACAAGGCAGTTCTTATGACTAGGGACATTGCATGCCCCCCTGGTAAAAAGCCCTCACTCTTCCATCTTTCTGCCGAGATGTTAAACTGCTCTGCTTTCTAAACACTTTTTTTTTTTTCTTTCCATAATTACAGATCTTTTCTTGGAGTAGGGTCATCAAGCTGCACTCACCTGTCTGCAAAGCATAATTCCAGCTGTGCCAGTTCAGATTTCTGTCATTCACTTGCCATCCTCTCAGTGAAATTGCAGTGCTGCCAAATAGTGGTGGACAAGGCTTCTGGGATTTGAGCTTTATTCACCATGTGGCTTGTCAATGACACAGGTCAACAAAAGAACAGAAATGGCAGAGTTCAGAGACAGTCAGTGCCTGACCACAGCAACAATTAGGCATCAAATGAGATAGTAAAGACTGCTGTCAGGGGCCCACTATCTTTGCAGCTGGTTCAAGATATTGGGTAGTTCTCCCACAAATAGGAAATCTTAGGTATTGGGAATGATTCGTTATCACAGGATGGTTAAGGAATGTTTGGATTCCTAGTCAAAGAAGTATTCCAATCATTAAAGACAGTAACACACTTCAAGAGGCTTAGCTTTTTCCTGTCGGTAGCGAATTTTTATGCTCGATAGCAATAACTTGCAACTGAACATACTGAACAGATTGGTGCTGCTGACTGACTGCTGGATTTATTTTTTCTTAAGCAAAGTCAGGGGTGAACCCATTTATCAGGAGCATTGTATTCCACTACTGTTGCAACTTCAGTATATAAACAGCAGGTGTATTCTTGTCTTTGACTCTGATTTTATTGAGGTCTTCAGCAATCTTAAATTTCACTCCTGTCCACAGTCTTGGTGAAATCAATAATGAAATCCCTGGGGTATTTGGTTCATTTTTTTGTGGCATATCCCCTTTTGGGGAGATAAACCTATTTTAATAGGCATTAAAAATGCAAGATATAAACTTTTATTGTTATTATTCTTTAGACCAATTTGCTTCAACTTTTTCTTCAGACTACTTTTTGTAGTACTACTTTGTTCAGAAGAGATTTTTAATGCTTTAGCAGTCCTTCATAGAGCCCTGAAATTGCAAAACATCAAAACTTATATGAAAAATACTGTTTCTGAAGGTGAAGAATGACACTTGAGGATAATAATTTCCCCCTGACAGTAACAGATGGGAACACAAGGCCAGCAGTTTGGTTCCACTTGAGAAAGGGCTGTATTTTGAGAGCAAATCAGATGTTACATGAAGTTGGCAAACAGTGTAAGAAATCAGTATTTAGTGTGAGAAGTTGATGCAATTAGCCTGTTGATCAACAGGGTGTGTGGAAACATGATTTAATGTCTTGAATTTACTTTAGGAGATTTCAGTGGGAATGGGTCACACAGCAGTGAAGTCCCCTGCAACCTCTGGTAGTTCTTGCAGCAGCTCCTAGCACAGCTCAGTTTACAAGTCTGCAAGTATTAGAGATTCAAGTTTGAGGCAGAAAGTATGAATCCAGCTACAAATATTAGCACAAAGAGGTTGGCTTTCTTTCCCTCACTGCTGTTCAAGAGTCCTGAGCAAGGATTGGTGGACTGGTTTTGTGTACAGTAACTGGAGGCTAAATCTTGCAGTTACTGTTCAGGCTGCATCATCATCTTTGTCTAGCCTTCCACTTTCAAGGCTCTATTATTACCTGGAAGTATAAACCCAAATGAGATCTGACAGATAGGGACTTACCCAAGAACTAAAGTGAAATTATATGCAACTAGCTTTATTCATTAAATAAACGTGAGCTAAAAAATCCTAAAATACAATACACTGCACAACATTGCTTCTCAGGACTTGTAATTAATGAATTGTTGCAAGTCAGGTACAAGTAGGAAAAATGTTTAACTATCACCAGGCTGCAGCTGAACCATATGAAACTTGCATATGAATTCCATTTATGCAGGGAGAGAGAGAGAGGATAAAATGAGATTTGTGCTTCCTTTGGAGTCACAATAGTTTTGTATTCCAGCAGATCAGATGCAAGAAAGATTAACCTAACTTTGTGGAGACAACACATAATCTGCTTTAAAAAGCATGTAACATTAGATATGGATATGAATATGAACTATCCATTGCAGTCAGAGCAGGCAGGTTTAAATAATTACAAGGAAAACAGTCACAATCTGTCATCACTGTCACTCTTCCAAAATTTTGTCATCATCAGAGGTCTCAGTAGTGTTAGTAGAGCTGACTTTTTGTTCACAGTTGCCGCACCAACTCGGCATCCTAGCAGGTATGTGGAATTTATTTTCACCTAGAAATGTGTAAAGTACTCCAATATTCATACATATGTAAGAGTTCTTGCTAGAAAAAGTTTCTATAGATTCCTCGTACCCAGCTTAAATTTAAGAAGTCAGCAGAGTTGGTGAATTTATCTTCTGTGACGTAAATGGAGTTGTGCCTATGTTATGCACTCCCCATCGGGTCAGCTAGTTACAAGAGTGACTGATAAGCCTCTGCATCCCCTGGCATCACCTGTAGGGCTTTCAGAGCGTGCCTGGAAGGGGCTTTCTGAAGTCAGCTCTCACAATCTGATACTTAGACATTACACAGACATTTCTCCATCAAGTCTGCAAATCATTTTCTTCTTACTTACAGATACCAGAACTCCAGATTTTTACAACATCAGAGTTTGCTTTGGCAACTTAATGCTGTAGACTTACCTATTTCTCAGCTTGCGGTTTAGGTCAGCAGAAAACTTAATGTGCTCTGGTGGCCCAGTCTCAACAGACAAAGTAAAAGGGATGAAGTGCTCCATACCATTATGCAAGATTTCTTCAGATAATTGATAATCTGCTGTAAAAGGAGATCTTGATCCTTTCTCCTTGGTCTGGAATCAGATACTGGTTGCAATGTAGTGCCTCCAGGTTGACAGCAGGGAGGTTTGGGGGCTGGCCACAATTACAGCATTATTTGACACTTTATACCCATTGATTGCTGTGCTGAAAACAAGAAAAAAAACCAGATTTATTCAATTAGTGTAAGGAATAGCAACTGTCAGATGATGAGAACTCTGAATACTCTGTTGATAACATAGAACAACCATGCTGAACACAAAGTTAACACATCATTTTTGGAGGACAAATTTGAAGGTCCCCACTAGAAAAAGAAGATGAAACAATGAGCCATTTGAAGTTATTTTAAAAGTATGGGTTACTGTCGTCTAGGCAAAAAGTTCATTTTTTTCCAAAGGAATTTATTGCTTTAAATATGTCATGTGCAAAGGATATGATAACCTTCCAATAACCTTCATCAGACATGGCAAATCTGAAACAGATGTAATTGGGATGATTCTTGAACATGAGTAACTGCTGTCCAGCATAGTAACCGACAAGCCCCAGTACTGTCTTTCAGAGTCTTAGCAGCTCAAAGACCATGCTTTGTCGGACCTCTTGTTCAGTGGTGAACACCTTCGTTGTGTTCCTCAGGTTATTTATTACTTCTGGTTTTGCTAAAGGCATATTTTCTTATACCAAATTACTTAAATGTAAAAGAGTGTCTGATGTGCCCATGCATTGACCTTTAGTGCTTGGATGCATAGCAATGGAGTGTAAACCCCCTCCTCTCCTCCCCCACCTGGCCTCCACGCCCCCATATACTCACATATATGAAATACTTGTTAGCAATATTTTTCAGTCAACTAGCTCTTGCTTATATGGGTGTAAAGGCAACAAGGACTTAAAGCTATTAAGATGTTACCCTGTGTGGATATCAATAAACGGGGTGTTGTCCTGAGTAAAAGCTAAAATACACCAAGCCTTTCCTGCCACCTAGTCCCAGAAATGTCAAGGAAAAAAGGTTGCATGTTGCTGCTCCTCAAACACAGTGTTGTCCTGTTGGGAAAATGCCTTTTCTTCAGTGATCGTATTTGTCTGTTAAAGACATTTTCTTAGAGCTGAAGAATGAAATCAAGGAATGGACATTCTATGGTTCATTTTGGAGGATTTTTCTCCCCTCACTGTCCATTTCCTCCGGAAGACAGGGCCAACTGGGGGGTCATGGGCATTGGCTGGCAAGTGCAGAGCAGTGAATGTTTCCAGCTGCAGAGAGTTCACTGTCTAGTCATAGCTTGTGGGAAATTTTGTTAGCAAGCCTTGAAACCTGTGCCATCGCTAATGCCACCCAGCACAGTGACTAGCGTAACACAGCAGTCATGTCTTCTGACAGTGAAATGATAATTTAAAGTTCTGTACAATGAAAAAAACCCACATGTTCTAAGTAGCCAAAGAGCTGTGTTTGAATGCCAGCTCAGGTGTCAAACATCATCTTCAGGGAAACCATATTCTCCCTTTACCCTTTCTGCCAAGAATCATCACAGGAAAAGATTTGCTTGCTTCTGCTGTGTTTATTTTCTGCAGGAATGGCATTGACGGGGAGCAAGTGAGCAATGGTGTCCATCTGGGGTGGTGGGGAGGGCTGATGGGAACCCCTCTTTTGAGTACCATGTTGCCTACAGCGTGCACACTCACGGGGGTGGTGCTGCACAGGCATGCCAAGTGAGAAGTGTATCGGTAGTGATCCCTGGTTAAACAACACTTGAAGAAGGGCTTCCTGGCTTCCTTCCTTTCCCATGCCCTTCATATACATTTTGTGTTTGCACAAATTTAATGTAATAACTGTTAAAAGTGGGCCTTATGATCGAGCTGCTTGATTGGTCTGAAGAGGTGAACTGTGTAAATTAGGAAATCTGTTCAGTCACTTCTAGGAAATGTTATTGACACCATCTCCATCTCATTAATCGTACTATAAATGCCATTGGTATTTGGCTGCGTAAGGGAGCAATGGGATCCTATGGCAATAGGAACTGGGATGCTGCATGTGGAAATTGCCCTTTAAGCAAATGTTGCATGTTGTTGACTTCTCCTTTCTGTTCTGGTTCTGAATCAAACAGCTGCCAAGACTCTATTTGTGTCTGGTTTTAATTTGAAGCTTTACTTAATGAAATCAAGGATGAGTCAATAAATTAAAAAAAATATATATTTATTCCAAACACAATGAATATTTATTTTTTAAAGCCTTTAGATAGGACTTCGACTTGCTTTCCAGAAACTATAAGCAGGTAAAATCTATCCACTCAACCACTTCTGTGCAACCTGGAAGTTTCTTCCTTTCTCCCTCTGACACATCACAGAAATGTTCTGTCAAATGTGTAGAGTAGGGCTGCAAGTATCCAGTAGAGTTAATTTAAAGCAACCTGAGATCTTCTCCGATTCAGTGAGTCTCAGGTTCTCCCACTTCATCAGTAGCTTAGTAAGTGGCAGTCTCTCGCTAGTTTGTGAAACGCTGTTGCTGCTTTCTGTTCCCACACTGTGTTAATTCATTTCTGTTTGATAAAACTGTTCCTGTGGGAGACTTTCCTTCACTCTAGCTGAGCATCTCAAGGTATCAATCTGGCCAGTAAGCCTGTGTTTCTCTTACAAAACTGTAAATAGTTTTTTAAAGGACATAATTTTTTATTTTTCAAGCAGTGTTACAGGACCTTCTTACTGATATCAGCAAGCAGACACAAACTTCCCACATTTTACAGTGGGATGGGAGCCCTGGTGGTGACTCACACCCTGCCAGTGCTGGGTCCCCACCCTGTATGATAAGCAGTAACACATGTTGATGCTGAGGAGTTGGAAGGATGAGGCAGTCACGCATGCAGCTCTGAACAGGCACCATGGTGTACATGGTGCAGACCTCTACGCTTGCCTCTGGAAATCAGTCTCAAGCTGCATGACACCATGCAACCACTGGGACCTGTGGTGTCTGGCCCATGGGAGCGCAGGATGTAAGTAACCACCGTTGTCACTGCTGGTCATAGGAGCTGTGACTCCTCATGCCAAATCCCTCCCAGCTACACAGATGCTTAACTCGGAGTAGCTTCGGTTAAGTCCAGAGTGGGTGTTTTGACTCAGGTGGACACTATGCATCATTGTCTAACTTTGCATGTGGCTAAATGCATTTCTTTTCTACCTGTGTTTAAATATGTTAATGCCTAATCATTTGTAAGGCTTATAAATACTTATAAATTCTGGCCTGAACAAAGTGTGTGCTCTGTATCACCAACTATTAAGTGACAAATTTCTGTGGCAACTAAAGGGTGGCAGTTTGTTTACTTAACAACAGTAAAGACAAGATTCAATAAACTGTGTCTAATCTTTAATTTGAAGGAACTCTGCAGAATAACTTAAGTATCAGATCACTGAGCACCTTCTGAAGGTGTCTGTAGTAACACAGCCATCTGGACGTTGAATTGAATATAGCTTTATATATGCATTCCTGTTAGGCAAGTAGAGCTATAAAAATAAATTGAATTACAAAGCGTAATACCAGAACGATGCTGCAGAGAGAGTTGCCCTCCTCTCTTTTCGTAATACACAGTCTGTCTCCTCCTTTCAAGGAAACATAGCAAAAAAAGATGTATGTTAAGAAAACTAGGTTTCTTCAAACAAACCAGACCAGTATCCACAAGTCTCTAGGCACTGTCATGCACAGAGAGTAAACTACACCCCCGTCTCACATTTTACATGAGAACACTGAAGTTTTTTCCTTCTTCACTATGTCATTTGATTGTAAGCTCTCAGGCTTATAAATGCAGAGCTTCCCCCGAGCAACAGCGGAGGACAGCAGGTTGGAAGCCCGGTGGGCGAGGAGCAGGCGGGCAGAGGCGGCCAGGCAGGGCGAGGACGAGCAGGAGCAGGAGCAGGAGCAGGAGCAGGAGCAGGAGCAGGAGCAGGGCGGCACCGCTGGCGCAGGCGGGGCGGAGGGGGAAGCTGCCCGCCCCTCCCCCAGGCTGCCCATCCCCCCCCCCCCCCCCCCCGCACGGCTGCCCATCCCCCCAGAAGGCTGCCCACCCTCCCCCCAGGCTGCCCACCCCCCAAGGCTGGCCGCCCTCCCAGGCTGCCCGCCGCAGCCGGGCTCCCTTCGGCGTGTCCCAGCTCGGTTTTTTGCTTCTCTTTACAGGGTAGTTTTTCTGAGCAGGCAAATAGGTGACTTGTCCTGAATCCCTCGTACACCCTTTTAAGCGCAATTAATTATTTTAATGGATTAATATTACACAGAGCGGTTTGCTTGGAAGGGACTGGTCTTCTGGTTTGGTTGGTGGTTTTTTTGGAACTAATTACCAGACTGGATTTCTGAATGACAGTACGGCTGCTAATTAAGCTCACTGCAAGTTCTTACAGAAAGAGACCTTGATAAGAACTTGCTAATTAACATAACAAAAAAAATATGTCAAGAGTCCTGTTGTGTTTCCCTGGCATCCACTCCCAGTCAGATGAAAATCACTATTGAATACAGGTACTGACTCACTAAGCGTGAAGGCCAGTGGTCTGCGAGGCTGCTCCAGACTTGCCCAGACGTTCTTTCAGGATCTGGCTGGTATTTGTATGCCCATTCACTCTGGTTGCCCAGCGTTGCTCGCCATGGCTTTTGTAAGCAGGAGGAAGATGAAGCAGGGCAGTGCACGTGGGCGTGTGTCCGACCATCCCCATAGGGAGTTTCTCACAGTGTCATCTGTGACATTAATCAATATTAGCAGAAGGCTGAAAGGGGAGTTTTGGCAGGGTGGGTCCCAGCTTTCACTCGATTCATCTGGTGGGGCCGGAGACCTGGCTGGTTTGTCTGGTGCTGCCAGGGACTCAGTGTGTGCATGGCGTGCAGCCCAGCGTGGAGCACTCCCATGGTACATGACGTGCCATACGTGGTGGGACAGTGCTGGTGGTGGTAGGCCAGAGGGACACCCCTGAGCTCCTTTGCTTGTCTCACTAATCATGCTTACTAGCCACCAGCATACAGCGCAAGTATTCACTTTTTTCTTGCAGGGAAAGTTTGCAGCCTGTGTTGACTTTCCTGCTGCTGCAGCTAAGCTGCTAATAGTTCTTGGAAGAGGAACTATTAATTTAAAACTACCTGGGCATGTTATAGAAGTGTGTAATCTCAGCTGTATCTGGTGTAGATACATCCATGAAAATACAGGCCCAGATGTTCAGCTGGTGATCGTTAATCCAGTCCCTGATTCACACCAGCTCTGTGAGACCAAGGTGAGTTACATGGACTCCTCTGGCAAAGGGGAAGGAACAGGACCTGGTGCTGTTACCTGTTTGTTTCATTACCTTGAATTTTCCAGAGCAGTGTTTCTGGCCCGCAGGACCACATGCTATGGGTGCCTCTGAAGAGATGAGCAGCATAGCAGTTGCTGTGGCAGATGTGCACTGTGCTGGGTGACCACAGAGCTGTTGCACGGTAGGACGTGCAACAAGCTCATGGAAAGTGTGGGTTTAAACCATACTGATCTAATTTAATTTCTTTCTTTTTTTTTTCTTTTTCTCTCTGTGCTTGCAGGTCAGAAGATTCTCCACCACAGAAGTGATGTCTTGGAAACTGTGGTCCTGATCAATCCCTCAGATGAAGCAGTTAGTACTGAGGTAAATCAGCAATGAATGTGTCATAAAAGCTTCATTAAGCGGAGAGGATGAGAGCAGTGAAGCAGATGTAGTTGAGGTGATAGCTGAACATCAGTTACTGCCTTTGAGCTTAGTGATTGACAAACGCCAACACTGTCTTTCGCAGTCTTGGCAGACTAAAAGCAGGTCCTAACTAAGGGTGAAAAGACATGTTAGGAGCAAATATTGTTAAAAACATCAGGCATACCTTGATTTTCTCCCGGGTTTCCCAGAACCCTAGTAAAACATCAGAGGCATGGGACAGAAACACACCTCTGATGCCAGCACTCCTTTCCTCATAGTGCTCCAGGTTCCTTCTTGATGAAATGGAGGCAATCGTGCTTAAACTGCATCTGCTTTTCTTCTGCTCCACCATTGTTTGGTAGCTCTGGATGCCTATTTTACACATGAAGAAAGTGCCTGAAGGTGCCCTGAGACAAATTTATCTCTTTGAGAGGAATTGTCAGCTTGTGGTGGTGACTCTAGGTTGATCTATCTGGCCTTCAAAAGGCATGTGACATGATCAATGGGCTCTGGAGAGTGTCCCAGCAGAGGACTACCAATTCCTCATGGACTTGCTGGAGCAGCGTCACAGAACTGAGCAAGTAGCTCAAACACAAAATTGCCAAATTTAGCTAGTAAGACTGAAGGTTTAAAAAATAGGGATAATTGCATTACTAGCCTGTGCTGAGAAGCACTGACATAGTACCATTTCTGGTACTATGGGAAGTGAAGTGTATTTTATTATATTCTGAATATATAGTCTGAATAATATATTCAGAATAAATATTCTGGTACTGGGAAGTGAAGTGGCTGTGCTTGCAGTACATAGTGACACATCTGTTTTGTTGCCAGCCTTGAATGACATTAAACACAAACAGGAGGAAGGACTCTGAAACAAATGACATTTCTGAAGTTGTAGCAGTTTAAGTAAGTCAGTCACTTTAGTTAACAACAGCTCATTCACTAAAAAAAATGTGTGAAAATCTCTTACAAGGCCTTGGAGTTACTTGGTAAGGAAAAGGGACAGCTGGGTAACAGCTCTTAATACGCTCAGGCATTCAGAGCAAAAAGCTGTAATGTGTGTGAGTGTGGAGGGGAGGAAGAGCTGAAGGAACTGCCAAGAGTGTGGAAATGCCGTTTCTGTCGCTGTTGCTTGCCATACCTTTGGTGGATGACCTCATGGAAGAACACGGTCTGGGGCCCATCGATGACTTCTGAACCCTGGCTTTACTCCTTTGGCTCCGGAAGATGTTTGGCTAGGTTATTGTTAATTTCCTCTTGCTGGATGTGGGGGACAATCTTTTCTTCGCTTTCGTCTTGCCAAGCTGGTCACAGCCAGAGGTTACAAGCTGAGATTTACCTTGGCTGGCTAAGCAAGACTGACTGAACAGAAGCCAGAAAAAGACAGTAAGAATGAGGCTGGAGAATTAAACTGGAGGTTGGAATATATGTGATTTACCCATTATGGCAAATAGAATGCTTCTCTTCATGTATCAGGAGATCTTCACGTTGCATCTGGGGAGACCATGACATATATACCATGGAGCTCTGACTTCACCAGTAGAGAAACTTGAATCTCTCTGTTCAGGAAAAACAAAGAAAAATGATGCTTTAAGAAATTCCTGGTAATGCGGCTGGTAGTAGCCACAGAGCAGCATGGTTCTGCCCAAAGCTCCTGTCTTGTTCTGTCAAATGCCAAAACACCTCCCAAAAGAGAGAGGCCTAAAGGGAGTGAGACTGTAGTTTCCCAAAGAAAACAAGTTTCTGAAACCCCCATGAACAGTTACTGCCTTCTTAAGAAGACCGACTCTGTTGCTCCCATCTCCTGCAGCTGTACTTTAAGTCTGAGAAACTGCTGATCGGCTGATGCTTCTGTCTCCATTCACACTCCGTCTTTCCTCTGTTTTGACTGAGGCTGCATTTTGCTGTTCACTTCCTTCAGACAGTTTGGAACATCAGACAAGCGTAAACTGGAACACAATCACCACCTTGCAGTATTTCTTCTGAAGTGGTGTGGTCTTGAAGTCAGGAGACAAATTTCTGGTCGTCCTTCAGGAAGCCTTTGTTATACCCAGACACAGAATTTATGTGTCTCTTGGTCTTCTGTGTATAGCATAAATTACATGCTGTAGTCTGCAAGTGTTTGTTTACTTTTTTGCCTGCCATAGTTTGCTAGCTCTGCAGAACATATTTCATCATCAATTAATAGTCACGTATCAGTGATTCACAAGTCAGGGAATAATTCTGCGGTTGGAAAACCTGGTGAGTTTACACATAATTTGGCAGACTGTCCAGCACTGCTGCCAGCAACAAGAAAAAAATATACATGAGGAAGCCAGTTCTTTTATGGTTTTAATACAGCTAGAACAGACAAGATTTGAACACCACACATCAGGACAGTCGGCTGCATTTATCTGTATTTTTGTCTGAAGCAGAAATAGATACACTTGATCCAGCAAGGACATTGCTGAATTTAGAATTATTTAGTGCAATTAGCGACCAGCGAGCATTAGTCCTGTGTTTAATTAAAGGAACTTTCGGGTGCTTAGTATCAGGGTCACTTATTTAATAAAATAACAATGAAAATGTAGAGTTGGGATCTTCTTTCAGGTACATACTTTTCAATGCCTCTTTTCTACTTGTACTGAAAATGCGAGTTATTCACTAGAGATTCAGGTCAAGTCTTCCTGCTCAGCCTCCCTGATGTGTGTGGGAATTACTTAGAGTGACTGATTGCTTAACAATCAATATAAAAATTTGAAAGAATAGCTTGCTAGGAGAGCTGATTATGTCATCTCCATGGAGATGGAGCTTGGATGCAATATCATGTGGAGCTGTTCCAGATGGACTCCGCTCAGTTAGTTTGATACGTGGATAGCCTTGTTCTGGAATCACTATTCTGGTTTAACTGAATTCCTCCTTAAACAGAGGAATTAGTGCACTTGAAATTCATACCTTACCATAGGCTGATGAATTGATTTTTCAGTGTTGGACAAGACTTTTGAAGTATTTGCGAAAAATTTACTCAACTGTACAGAATCTTACACAGGTTTTGTTTAGTTTTGTTCTTAAGTTTAATTCAGCCAACAGGATTATACTGAATACATGGATTTTTCTTAGTATGCAAATAAATCTTCCCCTAGGCGGGGAAACAGGAATTATTAGTAATGTAGTAAGGGTCAAGTAAAGTAAGGAGCATCTACTTGAAAATAGTTAAGAGTTATTTAAAAATGCAGGTTATTTTTCCGTAGCAAGCTCATTTCTGCCATCAGGCATCCACTTAATTTACTACTGTATATTGAAATAGGTCTTGCATTGGCACATTTTAAAAACTTAATGTCCATAGTGACATAATGAGATATCAATAGTGTGTGTGACTGTACCTGAGTGCTTGAAGCTCAAGTTTATCATTATGGTGAAGCAGAATTTTCCCTTGACTTTCTAGATGATTCAGGTTACAGCAGAATGACAGACTAAATATGACACTTTTATGTGTGATTTGTGGCTGTTACTTTTCAATGACTTTTCTCAACTGTACCCTGGGAAAAGAAAAGCAGCCTCCCAAAACCTGAGTCTAACACATGCAGTTGTCCTTCATTTATGTGGGACACAGTCTACCAAGGCTGCCCTAATACAATGCTATTAAAATTCACCAAGAGTTACACAGGGAATGTATTTGTTCATTGAAAATACTATTTTTTCATTCAGATTTTGTTCTGTTCTGCTCCTTGCTCTTTTTTAACGTGTTATTAGCTTAGTTTATTCATCAGACGTTCTCACTAATTGCTTCTTGTCCCTTCTTTTTTCTCTTTTGCACCTTTCTCATTGTCTTTTGTAAACAGCACTGTAATTTGGTAATTTTTCAACAGCCCTGGGAGACTCTGGTGCAAAATATGTTTTAAATTAGGAGACATAAATTGCACATTCTCAGTGGAATATAGAAACACATGGTAACTCCCATTATTGATGTATTTCTCTCCTTCACTCTAGGTGCGCTTAATGATCACAGACGCTGCAAGACACAAGCTCCTTGTACTAACTGGACAGTGCTTTGAAAACACAGGAGAACTCATTCTTCAGTCAGGGTCCTTCTCCTTCCAGAACTTCATTGAGATCTTCACAGATCAAGAGGTATGTTCAGAAAAGTGTCTTCCATATATTGTCATGTGATGGCAGAGGTTTCTAGAAGACTAAGAGTGGCCCAATGTGTTGTCAGAGTTAGCATCGACAGCCTAATGCTGATGCTCTTTACTCTTCATTATAGTCTTTCTTTCAAAACATTTCTCTAATATACTTCAGATTTGATGTAAATTGCTTAATAACAGAATTAATTTTAAATGTGGGGAATTAAATTGTAATTTCCAGAAACAGAAAATCAAGGAACCTTTTGACAATGGAAGGAGATAGTGCTGTGTTTAAAAGATACATGTTTATCTAAGGTGCACATACAAAGCGGTCAAACTGAACTTGACACCAGATTCTTGGCTGGTGGCACCAAAGTAATAGGTGACATTAAATAAAACAGAGGCTGTCCGTTGGAATAACTGTAGTTTTTTGCACCACTTGCCTGTTTGGCTTCTTTGTAGTAATGTTTAAAATTTGGCCAGTGAAATCTGTAAATCTTGTGATTTTTACATACCAGTAAGATAAGTATGAAATATACCAGTATTTAATGCCATTTTGTTTCATGACTTGTTATTTTGCTTTCTTGCTTAATGTACTGTGTCTGAAAGTTCCCATAGGGCAGGAACCCATAGTAAACAAGCTGTCATAATTAATTTGGCTGCTGTGTAAAGTATATATTTAAATAAACTGTATGGCTGCATCCCTAGGAATTTAGTTTCCAAAATTAATTAGGAGCATGTCAGTGGAGTGAGATTTGAAAGTTCAGTGCTGAAAAAGCAAAGTTTGCCAGAGCTCCAGTGCTATCTTATTGTATCCATTTGATCCTATTCTCAAAGCCTCTTTGTTCAGCATATGGTTGTAGGTTGGGGAAAGAGCTGGATTCCTGCTCTCTGAAACACGCATAACACCTAAAACTCACTGGCAGTTTGCAGAGTTACTTTTCTATGAAATTGCAAACCCAAGCTCCTTGCGTCTGTGGCCAATTAGTGACACATAATTACTTTATGACTACATGCAAAACTAAGGGCAAATCCTGCCATTACTGTTAGGAAGTGAAATCGTTGGCTGGAAAGCAGAAGGCTGTTGGTTGGCCATAGGTTACAGCTGTGGAGGGTTTGCCGCAGTGGAGGGTGCAGGGCATACTGCCGTGGGCTGAGTAAGGCTCACTTGGCTCACCTTTGCAGCTGGCAGCAGGCTGACCGGCCAGCCGGCATGGCTCATAGAAGGTGTTGGCTTCCAGCTTATTATTTCTGAAGCTGTGGACTCTCATGGCTTCTACAAGATTTCACAGAAACAAGGAACGATTGCATTTGCCTGCCATACTGCAGTCTGCATATGCAACATCATTTTTTAAAGGGTCCCATTACCAGGAAATTTTTAGGTGGTCTACAAAATGTTAGGAGAAAGGGCTAGAAAAATGTGGTTAGTCATTTTCTAAGTAGAGATCAGAAGAATTTCTGTGCTGTCCTGACCCTGGTGGTCTTGGCAGGGTTAGGTTTACAGTTGGACTCAATGATCTTAAGGGTCTTTTCCAACCTAAATGAATCTACGATTCTATAAGCATGTAAGGTTTGATGAGCGCTGTGTAGAGTTGGTGTTTCTGGCCTCTGCCCATTTATACTTCACTGGACCAAACCTCAAATGAGGTCAAGGATTATGCTTACAAATAAGTAAATACCCTTTGGGGGATGGTCTTATGAAGTCTGATTCAGAAATCCATCTCTGGCATGCAGAACCTCCTGCAGGCAATGCCTAGAAGTGGTGTTCTCTACTCCTCCCATGTCAGAAGAATGAAGATGTCCCATTCCACTGCCTCTGCAACAGCAGCTAGCATAGAAAAACCTTTCTTTTTACTTTTGCGGTCCAGGGTAGGAAACAGTCTTGTGTTTTCTCTGAGCAGCCAATTTGCTGTTGACCTTCATGAGCTGCGACACCTTTAAAACGAGGATTCCTCAACAGATGTCTCTCTGTGCTTGAAAAGACGATCAGGCTCACGGATACATGTCTTTGCTCCCAGACTGACTTTGAATCCAGGGAAAAGAAGGAGTGGTTACATCTCTTGCCTTATCAAAGAGCATAAGCAGTAGACCCGTTGATACCCTTGGTGTCATCATTTGAAAAGCAAATCTGTTGAGACCTTTTCTGGGGCATTCCTGAACTTGCTACTCCTCATAGATATGATCTGTGTCTGGTATAATTTTTCTCCAACTTTTCATTGGCCTGCATTACCAGTGGCTTAAACTGTCTGCATTGTGTGTGCCCACTTTTAGGGGAAAAGAATGTTAGAACTTAGGAATACGAAGCAGAAATCCAAATAGTTGCAATATAAACTGGAGAGGACTAACCCCAAACCTTGACCCGGTATATTCACTAGCCCAGTGTATTACCATATGATGTTTTTTATCTAGCCAGAAAATTGGCCCTACATTAGAAACAGTCTGTACTCAAGTTATCTCCTTACGTGTGCAACAGACTTGGATTTATTCATCCAGAGGAAGTAATCTTTTACAATTTTTGTCTGTCCCTAATAAAGCGTTTTCAACCCTGATCAGAGACATAGCATAAGGAGTCCTAAATTCATTTCAGAGCTGTGGTCTCTGCTGCCCTCTTTTCTTATTTCTGCAATAAACAGCAGGAACATTTCTCCTGTTCTCGTCTTTCATTCTTTTCATCCTTTTCTCCTTTTGTTTTGTCTTGCTTTGTTTTTTCCTTTGCTCCTTTTCAAACAAAGCCATGTCTGACAAATGGGTGAGATTTATTTATAGTCCTGTCAAATGGTTTGGATTCGAAGTAAGGCTGACAAAGGAAGATAGAAAGTATTTATTTTCTGCTTTATTTAGGTATTGCTTGGATTATTTTTCTTTGGATAACAGCCACTGCATCTTTGTTGAGTTTTACTTTTGGTAAATGCTGAAAATAAATTAACACCAAGAAAGGAAGTTAGACATACACACATGGAGGCCCAAAGGGATCTAATATGATCAAACATAATTAATTTTTTTATATACTAATTTCTTCTGCTGATTCATCTTGTAGTCCAAGACTTCCCAATTATTCAGCTGTAGCATAATCTGTATCATCTTTATGGAACCTATTCTTACATCTTGAACTGACAATTGAGTCTTTGCAAGGAAAGTTGTGGTATTTTGCACGATGATGAGCTGGCATATTTTGCACTGGTGTTTTATGTCTTAATTACTTCTTCAAGGAAGTAGTTTACATAATTTCGTGGTCTTGTTGTTAAGAACAAATAGAACAGGAAGGGAGTACATTAAACCTAATTGTCAGTAAAACAAAATGTCAAAGTATCTATGGAACTGCCCAAGCTTTAAAATATGTCATAACTTTTCATGTTTGTTTTTCTACTGATCTGGGACCATCAAATACTGTTTTTCAGTTCAGACTGGAACAGAGCAACAGCTCTTCATATGATGGCATAGAACTTATTTTCTGAGCCTTTATTTTAGCAGTTGGTTTTGGTACAAGCATGTTATAAAATACTGTTAAAATTAATGGAGTTGTTCTAGATTTCAGCTTCTGTGGTCCATGAGTTTAAAGTCAAAATAATGACAAGATCATTTTTAACCCTAACACTTTTTTTCTGGTTCTTTCTTCAGCCCATAATCTCAGAAATACAAAACTTGTCGCTGTTTGCATTTCTAAAACAATAACTCATTTCTTAGTGTTCTGGAAAACTCTCCTGCAGTCAGTCGTGCTGATGAGGGAGCACTGCTGGCTTTTCAGGAGCCAGCCTTCAGGAAGGACTGCAGTAATAATGGTGTGGTGGAATACATCCCGTGAGAGAAGGGGTGAGGAAGGTGGCTGCCCGTGAGAGGGTGCTGGCCTCCTTTGAGTTGCAGTTACTCTCTGCCTGTTAGGAGGATGTGCTTTGTCCCTTAGATATTTGACTGGCTCTTCTGGATGGACTGTGGCAGCAGGGAGGCTCATGAGCCAATGGTAGAGATAGTGGCAGCATTAGCTTCATAGTCCTCATACCCTCTAATTATAAAAGCTTGTACCATCCATCTAGAAAGGGTGGAGGAGAGAAGAGGGAACCTCTGGGTACTGTCGCAATAGAACCAGGAAAATGTCCTTCTTTTAAAAAAATACAGTAGTAAACTGATTGTGGTAACAGATTCCTGTAGCTTCTAGGACAGGCAGTCACCAGTGCAGAAGCAAATGAAAATGTTTTATCTGTAATCAGTAAATATTATGGTCTGACCTAAATCATCATTAAAAAATGAATTTACATGCATCTTCTTGTGTTTTTGTTTTACAACCCTAGATTGGTGAATTATTGAGCACCACACACCCTGCCAACAAAGCCAGCCTAACCCTCTTCTGTCCGGAGGAAGGGGACTGGAAAAATTCCAACCTTGACAGACACAACCTTCAAGACTTTATTAACATTAAACTTAACTCAGCTTCCATATTGCCTGAAATGGAAGGACTCTCTGAATTCACAGAGTATCTGTCAGAATCAGTGGAAGTGCCATCACCTTTTGACATTTTGGAACCTCCAATCTCAGGAGGCTTCTTGAAGCTCTCCAAACCCTGCTGTTACATTTTCCCAGGGGGAAGAGGGGACTCTGCATTGTTTGCCGTGAATGGATTCAACATGCTTATTAATGGAGGATCGGAAAGAAAATCCTGCTTTTGGAAGCTTATCCGGCACTTGGACAGGGTAGATTCCATTCTGCTCACTCACATTGGAGATGACAACCTGCCAGGAGTCAATAGCATGCTTCAGCGAAAGATAGCTGAACTAGAAGAGGAACAGTCTCAAGGGTCTACCACCAACAGTGACTGGATGAAGAATCTGATCTCACCTGATTTGGGAGTTGTATTCCTTAATGTACCTGAGAACCTGAAGAACCTGGATCCTAACTTTAGGGTGAAAAGGAGTGTAGAAGAAGCTTGTTTAACTCTCCAGTATTTAAATAAATTGTCTATGAAACCAGAACCTCTTTTCAGAAATGTGGGAAATACCATTGACCCCATTGTTTTATTTGAGAAAATGGGTGTTGGCAAACTTGAGATGTATGTGCTTAATCCTGTCAAAAGCAGCAAAGAGATGCAATATTTTATGCAGCAGTGGAGTGGTACTAACAAAGATAAAGCTGAATTCCTGCTACCAAATGGCCAAGAACTAGACATTCCATTATCCTACTTCACCTCTGTCTCATGCCTGATTGTGTGGCATCCAGCTAATCCTGCAGAAAAAATAATCCGAGTTCTGTTTCCTGGAAACAGCACCCAATATAATATTCTAGAAGGACTAGAAAAACTCAAACACTTAGACTTCCTTAAACAGCCGATGGTTACACAAAAAGACCTAACCGGCAACATCGCTAGTCCAGCTGTGAAACAAGCGAAGCTGAAACAGCGAGCAGATAGCAAGGAGAGTCTCAAGCCTGCTGCAAAGACACCACCAAGCAAGCCTGTCAGAAAAGAATCTAAAGAAGAAACACCAGAGCCTGCAAAGCCCAGTCCGGCACCAGAAAAGCCTCAGAAGCTGGAAAGCAAAGAAAAAGTTACAGTTAAAAAAGAGAAACCAGCAAAAGTGGAGACTAAACCTACAGTGGTGGAAAAAGATATAACAAGTAAAGAAGAACAAATATTAAAATATGAAATTCCTGAAAAACAAGCTACAGATGTAAAACCAAAAGGATCAAAAGATAAGTCAGTGAAAAAGGAAAGCAAAGCAAAACATGAAGAAAAGAAGGAGGAAAGAGAAAAACCAAAGAAAGATATTTCTAAAAAAGAGGAGAAAACAGCCATCAAAAAAGAGGAAAAACCCAAAAAAGAAGAGATCAAGAAAGAAGTTAAAAAAGAGGTGAAAAAGGAAGAGAAGAAGGAGACTAAGAAGGAAGTAAAGAAAGAAACTCCACCAAAGGAAGCTAAAAAGGAAGCTAAAAAAGAAGAGACAAAGGAAATTAAGAAGGAAGAAAAAGAAGCCAAAAAGGACATCAAAAAGGTTCCTAAAGAAACAAAGAAGACACCTGCTCTTTCCACTGAAGCCAAAAAGCCAGCAGCAAAGCCTAAACCACAAAAGAAAGAGGAACCTGCTAAAAAAGAAGCAGTACCTGCTGGAAAGCCAAAGGAAAAAGGAAAAGTTAAGACTGTGAAGAAGGAGATCAAAGTCAGTGGAGCACAAGCTGCCCTTGCAGCAGTTGGAGTTGCTGCCACAACTGTAGCAGCTGTAGCAGCTGCAGAAATTGCAGCCCATGGGAGCGAACTTGAAGCAGAGAGATCCCTTATGTCTTCACCAGAGGATTTAACAAAGGATTTTGAGGAATTAAAAGCTGAAGAAGTAGAAACAACAGAAGAAACAAAACCTCAGGTTGCACTTATAGAGGATGAACTGAAACTCACTGGCACGGTGCAAAAAGAGGCCCTTGAAGCACAAAGAGAAAAATTAGATGAAGGACCTGCTGAGTCCTCTGATGAAGGCATAACTACCACAGAGGCTGAGGGTGAATGTGAACAGTCACCTGAAGAATTGGAACCTGTGGAAAAGCACAGGGTTGATGACAATGAAAAATTTGAAGATGAGGGAACTGGCTTGGAAGAATCGTCTGAAGCAGGAGATTATGAGGAAAAGGCAGAGACGGAAGAAGCTGAAGAACGAGGTGAAAATGAAGAAAAGACACCACTGGACATCACAAAACCTTATATGGAGGAACCAAGAAAAACTGAAGAGAGCTCAGAAGAAATAATGGCTGAAGCAGATGTTAACATCAAAGGTGAAAAGTATGTTGAAAAGGCAGATTATGAGGCATCAGATGAACGGGCTGAGGAAGACAGGGAAGAAGCAATAGAAAAGGCAGAAATGGAAGAGACTGAAGAAGATGAGGAAGACAAAGCAGAAGACATCAGAGATGAAGAAGAAACTGAAAAAATAGAAGCTGAAGAAGATTATGTGATGGCTGTGGTAGACAAAGCTGCTGAAGCTGGTGAAGTTGAAGATAAATATGGCCTACTTATAATTACACCAACAAAATGCTCAGAGCCTCAGTCTCCAGCAATTGAACCAGCCTCTTCTATCCATGATGAGACATTACCTGGTGGTTCAGAAAGTGAAGCCACTGTTTCTGATGAAGAAAATAGAGAGGATCAGCCTGAGGAATTCACTGCTACTTCAGGTTACACACAGTCTACCATTGAAATATCCAGTGAACCAACTCCAATGGATGAAATGTCGACACCCCGGGATGTCATGAGTGATGAAACTAACAATGAGGAAAGTGAGTCACCCTCTCAAGAGTATGTGAACATTACCAAGTACGAGACATCACTGTACTCTCAAGAGTTTGGCAGGCCTAAACTTTCTCCACTTCCAGATGCTTTTAATGGATTATCTGAAGGATCCAAAACAGAGGCCACAGAAGGTAAAGACTACAATGCCTCAGCTTCCACCATCTCACCACCCTCTTCATTAGAGGAAGACAAATTCTGCAAATCTGTATTCCATGATGTATACCGGCAAAAAGAAAGTGAAGTCCAAGGCACTGCCAAATTAGAAATCAAAGAATCCTATCAAGAAGATGTTGCTGGAAAACGTAGTCCAACCAAGAGTCCAGCTGACAGTTTGTCCCCTCCATCACCTGTTGCCAGAACACCACTGAGTGAACGCAGTGTGAACTTTTCACTCACTCCCAATGAGATCAAGGTCTTGCCTGAGCCTGTCCCTGTTGCTGCGTTGCCTGTTGTACATCAAGAAGTTGCTGAAGAGCACTGTGCAAGCCCTGAAGATAAAACGTTAGAAGTAGCATCTCCCTCACAGTCTGCTGCTGGAAGTGCTGGCCACACACCTTATTATCAGTCTCCCACTGATGAAAAGTCCAGCCAGCTTCCCTCTGAAACCAGTGAAAAGTCAACAGACGCTCCTGTTAGCTTTGAATTCAGTGAAGTCAAAGATAAGTCTGCAAAACCCAGAATAAGCCCTATGGATGAGCCTGTGCCAGATTCAGAATCTCCTATTGAAAAGGTTCTCTCACCTCTACGGAGTCCACCACTGATAGGTTCAGAGACCACTTATGATACATTTTTGAGTGCTGATTTGAAGTCTCCCACCAGAGATTATGGAAGTTCTTCTCAAGGGAAACCTGAAAAAGAAAAATCACCTGTTCAGATGAGCCCAGCTTCTGAAGCTAGCTCTGGGGGCATTTTCCAAGAAAAACAAGATGAAAAAAGCGTGGAGTTTATGGTAATTAAGGATAGCTGCAGCCTAGAGAGGAAAATGGAAGATACAGAACCCAGCAGCTCCCAGTCTTCACTGGTCTTGGATGAGCGGAAGTTAGCAGGTGATCTCTCACCTACTCAAATAGATATCAGTCAATTTGGCTCTTTAAAAGAGGATGCCAAAATGTCAATTTCTGAAGGCACTGTTTCTGACAAGTCTGCAACTCCTGTTGATGAGGTTGTAGCTGAGGACACCTATTCCCATATAGAAGGAGTAGCTTCTGTCTCTACAGCATCTGTTGCTACTAGTTCATTTCCAGAACCAACTACTGATGATGTATCTCCTTCCTTGCATGCTGAGGTTGGGTCTCCCCACTCTACTGAAGTTGATGATTCCCTTTCCGTGTCTGTTGTACAGACACCAACAACTTTTCAGGAAACAGAAATGTCTCCATCTAAGGAAGAGTGCCCAAGGCCCATGTCAATTTCTCCACCAGATTTCTCACCTAAAACCGCAAAATCAAGAACACCGGTGCATGATCACAGATCTCCTGAGCAGTCAACTATGTCCGGAGAATTTGGTCAGGAGTCCCCTGAGCAGTCTTTAGCAATGGACTTTAGTAGGCAATCTCCAGAATATCCTACTGTAGGCACTAGTATGCACCATATATCTGAAAATGGCCCAACAGAAGTAGATTATAGCCCTTCAGATATACAGGAGCCTACTTTTGTGCAGAAGATTTCCCCTGTGGAGCAGTCTTCTTACTCTCAGGAGAAAGATATTTCAGAAATTATTTCAGTTTCTCAAATTGAAGCTTCATCCTCAACTTCATCAGCTCATACACCTTCCCAGGTGAGTTCACCACTGCCAGAGGAAACTTTTTCAGGTGCTGTTCCACCCAGAGATATGTCGTTACATTCTTCTTTTACCTCAGAAAAGGTGCAGAGCCTAGGAGAAAAGCTGTCACCAAAGTCTGACCTATCTCCATTTACTCCAAGGGAATCTACTCCTCTGAACTATCCTAGTTTTCCGGATTCATCTCCTGCAATCTCAGAAGTGGTATCAGCTAGTCAAACACCTTTGTGGTCACTACAAGTGTCCTCTGTCAAAGCATTTGGTTACCAGGAACCCGTAACAAAGTACAGTCCAGAAGCTTTACTCAGCCCAGAAAAAGAAGATTCAGAGAAAAGCAGCAGGTCACCAGAAGAACTTAGTTATTCTTATGAGGCTACAGAGAAAACCACTAGGTCACCAGAGGATATTAGCTACTCCTATGAGGCAGCTGGAAAATCTACTAGGTCACCTCAGGCTATGGCTTACTCCTATGAGACAACCAGGAAAACTACTAGGTCACCTGAGGCCACTGATTATTCCTATGACATAATTGCAAAAAATATGAGGTCATCTGAGGCCACAGATTATTCTTATGAGGTGACAGGAAAAACCGCCAGGTCACCAGGGGCCATGGATTATTCTTATGAGATGACTGGGAAAACCACCAGGTCACCAGGGGCCACAGATTATTCCTATGAGACAACGGGGAAAACCACCAAATCACCTGAGGCCACAGGTTATTCCTATGAGAGAATTGGGAAAGCTACCAGATCACCCGATACCATGGATTACTCCTATGAGACCACAGGGAAAACGACTAAGTCACCAGAAGCCATTAGCTACTGCTATGAGACAAATGGGAGAGCCACCATGTCACCAGAGGCCATGGTTTATTCCTGTGAGACAACTGGGAAGGCCTCCAGCTCGCCTGAAGCCACAGATTACTCATTTGAGACAACTGGGAGAGCCACCAGGTCACCTGAAGCTGCTAGATATTCCTATGAAGCAAGCACACATTTCACTCCAGGAAAATCGTTAGCAGAATCCCATCAAGATGTTGACTTATGCCTTGTGTCCTCTTGTGAATATAAACATCCAAAAACTGAACTTTCACCCTCATTTATCAACCCAAACCCCCTCGAGTGGTTTGCAACTGAAGAACAGTCTCAAGATCCAGAGAAACCATTAACTCAGTCTGGGGGAGCTCAGCCACCCTCGGGGGGAAAGCAGCAAGGGCGGCAGTGTGATGAAACCCCTCCCACGTCTGTGAGCGAGTCTGCCCCATCTCAGACAGATTCGGATGTTCCCCCGGAGACCGAGGAATGTCCTTCCATCACTGCAGATGCTAACATTGACTCGGAAGATGAGTCAGAAACCATTCCGACAGACAAGACAATTACCTACAAACACATTGACCCACCACCTGTCCCAATACAAGATCGCAGCCCTTCCCCTAGGCACCCTGATGTTTCCATGGTTGATCCAGAGGCTCTGCCGGTTGATCAGAATTTAGGTAAAGCTTTGAAGAAGGACCTCAAAGAAAAGACAAAGACAAAGAAGCAGGGTACCAAGACCAAGTCATCTTCACCTGTTAAAAAGAGTGATGGTAAATCAAAACAAGTGGCTTCACCAAAGCCAGCTATAAAAGAATCTTTAGACAAAATTTCCAAAACAGCTTCTCCAAAAAAGAAGGAGTCTGTGGAGAAGGCAACCAAAAATATCTCTAGTCCAGAAGTAAAGTCTCGAGCAGAAGAGAAAGATAAGGACACCAAGAATGCGGCAAATACAACATCCAAGTCAGCAAAGACAGCAACTACAGGTAAAAACAGATAGCACTTCCCTAGTGTTGAGATTTTCTTAGTTGTTGCAGTGAAGTTAGTTTGCCTTTTTATCAGCTGAGAATGTGGTTTGTAGCAAATCCCCAAAGTCCAAGTTTTAAATATAAATCCAGCATGTAAAGGCCAATTTAAATGCATGAAACCCACAAATTTAACTTTCTTAATCTGAGAAACTTGATGTGTCAGTTTGCTCAGATAGTACATAAAATATAAATAACTTAATACTAGCTATCTAAGCTGTTAATTAACAAACAGAATTAAAAGTACCACTTTTGCAGGTGAAGTGAAATCAGTAGCAAAGTATACTGCTTTATTCTGTCTAAGAAACAAGTAGGCACAATGCCCTTAACATCATGTGGGATGTAAAGGTATTGTCAGCCACTGGATGCTCTTATTTGCTGGATTAATTTTAAAAGGAGTATTTTAATAAAGTATAGCAGTAATAAGACCGCTTCAAGTGAACTAAGTATGTACATCACATAATCCAGTTAAAGTCTTAAAACCGTCAGTGATGACTAAACGTACAGAAAGTTAATGCCATTTTGAATGACTGTTGTGTATTCTAAGTAGTAATAAAATATGAATTAGATTACCGAAGGAGCCATTGTGTTAATCTCTTGTTTCTAGCAGATCTTGTTAGAGAGTGTCTGGGTGATACTTTGATTTTGCTGTTGTCAGGACTGATGTTCTGTTGAGAGCTTTTTGCAAGGAGCAGGTCTAGGATTCAGTACAAACAAAGCAGCATTCAACTGTCTCTAGCTTCCCCATTTCAAGTGGTCCACTGTTCCTTTGCTACACCATCATTTACATATATCTGTTAGTGGCTGCCTTTCAAAGCAGCAGTATAGTTCCTCATGCTGTACATTTCTCCAGCACTTTAGCTCTAGATAAGATTCTTTGTCCTTAAAGCATAACTCTCAGGCAGGGCAGAAGACAAGGATCTATTTGATAATGACATCGAAGTACAAAAGGCAATGTGTGATATTTTATCCAGTGTTGGTATCCACAATTCAGAAAGGTATGTCACAGAGATTTTATGATGATAGATGATAAAAGATTTTGTAACACAACCAGTAGTAAAAACTCTGTAATTCAGGAAATCGTATCGTATCACAATGCTTATTTGGCATATTACCCTATGATGAACAGCAGGACATGCTAGACAACTGTAATGGACTTTGCTGGCCTTACAGTATGTGACCCTAAATGGAGTGTATTGCTCTGATAACTGCTTACTAAGCTTTTTCCTCTGTAACAACATGAGAAGGCTAATAGAACATAAATGATCATCATCTGGATAAAATAACTGGTCAAATCCTGATTTTCAGTTCACACTATGATTCAGTGCATAGCAAAGGCTGCTTGGGGGGGGGGGGGGGGATAGTGTATTTCATGTGAGTGTTTAAACTTTGAACTTTCTTTCTTTTGACTGAAGCTCTTCTTAGAACAAGTACTACACTATGTACAGCGGCAAAAACACACTTCCCCCTACTTTTTGTGATAAGTGGCTGATTTGCATACGCAAATAAGGATCCAGCAGGCAAACAAACACTTGTTCTCAGTTCCCTCAAGCAATTGCTTTACAGGTTTCTCTGTCCTCCCAGGTTCCTCTTTGACTCTTTTTGTGTTTACGTGTAGTAGCTTCCTGATGCACCTATAAGACAGTCTGAGCTACTGTGTCATGCTATGTGCTGATACCCCAAATCTCAGGACTGCTTCAAATCTGCATGGCTCCCTGTGCGAACCCCAGGTTTTATAATTTGTGTACCCAAGACTTTCAAAAAGCTGTACTTCTTAAAATAAAACTGGAAAATAATACTACCATTTACTGAATGGCAATTCTGTAATCACAGACCTGCATAGTAATTGTTGTGTAATAGTAGATTACTGGGAAAGGTTCAGTCAGTCTTTTGTTATGTGGTAGTGAGGTTTTTTTGTATTATGTAGTTACAGTTGTTCAGGGTTTTCCTCCCATTACAATCATAATTGAGACACAACAATTAGATGTCATTAGACAACAAAGCATGTCATTAGATGTGGGAGTGTAACGCCATAATAGGACACACCTCATCTCAGCAGTTATAACAGTAATTAATAAATGCATGTTTTTAATCAGCCTGTGATAACAGTCTTTTGTTGTTTGATTTCCAAAGGACCTGGGAATACTAAGGTGGCAAAATCCACAGCAGTGCCTCCAGGACCCCCGGTGTATTTGGATCTGGTGTACATTCCCAACCACAGCAATAGCAAGAACGTTGACGTTGAGTTTTTCAAGAGGGTGCGGTCATCCTACTACGTGGTGAGCGGGAACGATTCTGCAGCTGAGGAGCCAAGCAGGGCTGTTCTGGACTCCCTGCTGGAGGGCAAGGCACAGTGGGAGACTAACATGCAGGTAGGCCCTTTACTAGTATCTCTACCTGCAAATTTAACCTACTCTGGGAAGCCAACTAGGAGAGGTCAGAGTGCCTCTGGAGTGGGTAGCAGCTGCCAGGGAATGGGGTCCCCAGGCTGGGCACCTTGTTTCATTGGTGATGTGAGAGGGCACTTGAGAAAAGCACAAAAATGCACCAGATTCAGCCACTCCCCCATTTCTGGCCCTTCTGACCTGTCCCTGGTGAATAAAACTGAGAGCTGGTTTACAGAGCCATTTAGCTGTTTCATCTTCGTTACTATACCATACGCGATCCAAGTTTGGAAAGACTGCAGTTTGTAAGTTGGAAAGAAAAGTGAATGTTTCGTGGTTTATATGGTAATCACATATGCTTGGAAACGTCATGTGCTTTTCCATCATGATCAATAAGTAAACAAAGTATCTGGGCATAATCTGAAGAGCTACCAGTGCAAACTACAGCCTGCTACTTCTCTGGAAAGCTGCATCTCAGCACCTGACAAAACCAAGGTTTTATTTTATTACACTGATTCTTCGCAGTCATTTTACCTTACCTGCATATTTATTTATTTCCTTTTATCTATCCATTTATTCAAGTATTTATTGCATAAAGACCCACTCTCTCCAAAAGAGAAACATACTTGTTGGCTGGGGCTTCTCACAAAGGTATTTTTCTTATTAGCTCTTTCTGTTGTCCGTTCCTCAGGACTTCTCCTGTTTTGTGTTGCAGGTGACCTTAATCCCAACCCATGACTCAGAAGTGATGAGGGAATGGTACCAAGAGACCCACGAGAAACAGCAGGATCTCAACATCATGGTTTTGGCAAGCAGCAGCACTGTTGTTATGCAAGACGAATCTTTTCCCGCATGCAAGATTGAACTGTAAGAACGAGACCACACACCACAAGATTAAACTTTGTTTCCAGAAATTCTTTGGTTTGAAAACACCTTTTCTAAAAATTCAACCCATGTATTTCAACTGCTGAACTATATACCTGCCAAATGCTATACTGTGTCACAGTGATGCAAGTCACTAATATTTTTCAGTCTTTGCTGATTGCTGAGGGAAATAACAGTATTCCTGTAGTAGGGTTCAAATTACTGCAAAAATACAGATCCAGTTTCCTCTCCGCTGAACATTTGGAAACCATGCACTAGCAACCCCAACTGACTTCTGCCAGGTAGAGGCATTTGCCCTCTAAAGAAACACAAAGAGAGAGAAAGAGAGAGAGGGGTAGGAGGAGAAAGTAATAAATAATTAGATCTGCATTAGTCTTACGGCAATAGATGTATCGCTTACTGCAGTCTGCTTATGCTTTTACATGAAAATAAAGATCTACATTTGTATCAATCTGAGCTATTGCAAGGGGGATTCTTTTTTTACGGAATTAAGTTAGCTGGAAAATAAAAAGAAACGGAACGTGGCTAGGAAGGGATGTACAACCTAAACACTCATCAGCAGTTTTCCACTTTAATTTGAACTCCACACACTGACATACCATAACAATCATAGACCAAATATGCACACAGTCTGCACCCCATCCAGAAGTCTAAAATCTTTCTTTCAACATGTAGAATTGTTGGTCTAAGACATGCTCCCAGTGAAAGTCCACTCGCTCCAGCCAGAACTGACCAGTCCACATGCTTGAACACCCATGTCCACTGTCGATTAACTGAAGCAAAATACCAAAGCAGTCAGGAGTACATACAGTAGACAATTTGCCTTAGAAAGTGACTTGAATGTACAAAGAAACTTGATGCACTTATTTTTTAATGTTGAGACAGCAAATTTATAAAACATCTGTGTAGGATCATAGTTACACCAGTAAAGAAGTGTGAGTGTGCATGTGTGGTATGAGAAACCTATCTGACTGGTCAAACAGCTTGGTGCTATGAATTATGTATGTTAGTTATGTGAACTCTTCATTGATGTACTTGGATAACTCAACTAGGCAAGATGAGCATTTTTCTGAAAGCTTATTTTGTACTGTGGAAACAAGATTGATGTGGTGTCCAGTATCAGAGTTACAAAACTTAGCGAAACGTTCAGAATGATGAAAAAGGTCACCTGTGAGCCTGTACAGTATTCAGCCTTCGTTTGTCTTACCTTGTTTTATTTGTTTAATTTAAGAACAAATATGGGAACAAATGTACAGAAACCTTTTTTTTAGTGCTGCGTGAACTTTTAATAGACAAATTTTTAACAAATGTTTTCATTTACAGGAAAATGCGAACAAAAATTTTCAGGTGAAGGCAATTTTTTTAGTAGTTTTGTAAGATAAATGAATAATGTTGTTTAAGATTCTAGTGAGAATGGATATTGTGGTAAAATTTATTGAAAATAGTCAACTGCCAATACCTTGGGCGGGGGGGGGGGGGTGGGAGGGTGAAAGGGAACCCTGGTACTAAAATTAATCTATTGATGATGACAGGAAATGGGATTTGAAAAGTTGATAGCCTGATACTTACAAGAGTGTAACCTACGTTCTCAACCCTGAGAAGATCCTGAAAAAACATAGAATAAGCAATAAGCTAAAATAAGTCCCTTCCTTTTCCTTTCCCTTTCCCTTTCCCTTTCCCTTTCTTTCTCTTTCCCTTTCTCTCTCCCTTTCCCTCTCCCTTTCTCTCTCCCTTTCTCTCTCCCTTTCCCTTTCCCTTTCCCTTTCCCTTTCCCTTTCCCTTTCCCTTTCCCTTTCCCTTTCCTTTCCTTCCCTTTCCCTTTCCCTTTCCCTTTCCCTTTCCCTTTCCCTTTCCCTTTCCCTTTCCCTTTCCCTTTCGCTTTCCCTTTCGCTTTCCCTTTCCCTTTCCCCTCTTGTTTCTTTGTCTTTTTCTTTTCCTTCCCTTTTCCTTTCCTTGACTCTTCTTTTGCTCTTCCTTTCCTTTCCTACTTCCTCTCCCCCTCAGTTTCTTTCTTTAGACTGCTTGCAGAGGAACAGCATCACTGTTCTGTGATTTAAGTTGGTTTGGGTTTTTTAGCCTTAGAAGTTTTACCCCTATTAAAAACATCTTGTGATACTGTAGAAGGTTTGCAAATCTGTATTTAAAGAAGGCGTAAAGGCCTCCAGAATGGGGATATGTGCTGGTCTGTATGATTCACCACTATGGCTGGTGTGAAGTTTCACAATGACTCAGTGACCTCATTTTACTTTCTTTACTTATAATTTATTTCAGTTTTACATTGTTAGGATATTTTTGTTTAATAGGTATATGTTGCACTCCTAATTTTTATGAGGTTTTTTTTAATACTGCCTTAGGGTCCTTTAAATGTGGGCTCCTGAGGCCCATTTAATGCTGTGAATGATTGTCAGTTGTTGTGAGTTTTGATTTATTTTTAATGTCTCCTCTTTTTAGGTGTTTCTAGCAATGCTGTTTTATTTATTGCTATGCCTTTTAAGTTGGTAAGAATAACTCAGAATGACTATGGCATAAAAGGCATGTGGAAATGTATTGTGAAAACAAGCATGTTTTCTGGGCTTATAATCATTTACTTAAAATTGCTTTTGTAATACATGGTCTACAAAGTTACAGGCAAAATGTCTGGCAGAATAGTTGTACTATTTTTACAATTCTTCCGCTTTGTCTACTTTCTTATATTGGTCAGATTTCAAACTTTTTGGAGTGGAGGGGTACAGATTTTCTGACAATATCTGAAATGGTTTGTATCTGTGCTTCGGTAGAAAATCTGTTGTGCGTTGGTCCTGAGACTAATCTCACTTACACCTCTTCCTCCTGTGAATCAGAGGAATTTTACTACAGTCAGGGAAGTTACAGTCATTTGATCCTATTGTACATGAAATTGGAATCAAGCCTTTTGTGTCCCCAAGCAAGTCTGTGATGGCTCAAGCATTTATTTTAATTTTAATAATAATAATAATTATAATTACTAAAATAATATTAATAATTAGATAGCTACAGCTGATCTTAAAATGTACGTTCAGTTTTTTGCTGCTACAAGAATATTAAAACCCCAGTCTGGCTATTTCTGAGGTATTGTAATGCCTGTTCCATCCATTCCCTTTCAAATGGCAACGGTGCCCGGGTGCAACGCAGCGATGAACTCCTCCATTAGCTCCTCTTGCCCTTAATGTCTTTCCTGCCTGTGGAACTAATCTAACTGTGCTAGTCCCAGTACTACACAATTAGTTTAGTGTAACAGTCATCAAAATGTACCGTGTACATTAATGATGAGTGCTGTTGATCAGCATAGATTTCTAGGAGCATGGTTTGTTATTGATTAATTACAAAGACTCAATATCTGAGTGTAAAGGACACTCCATTTCCATGACGGTATTATTCATGAATAACAGCATCCCCAGTCATGATCTTTATGATATTACTATACTGCTTCATATAATTCAATGAAGAATTAACTTTGGAGATCCCACCGCACTCCTGAACTCGGGCAGGGCCTCTCTTGCATGCCTTTTCAAAGTCCTGTGGTGGGCCCGACTTCATTGACCTCTATTTTCACCCCATCTTTCAGAGAAATCACTTCTGATTTTTTTTTTTAGATTTTTTTTTTTACTTACTTTACATACTGTGGTGAATGGAGATAACTGTGTATATGAACATTGGGGTTTTTTAATTGTCTATGATAGCTTATGCATTTTAGGAATTCTGGTACTCATTTACTAAGATTTAATCAATTTGCTAATTGAATTTTCAATCCCTCCCACCACTAGCAAGTCAGCTCCAAAGAGCACTTACTGTGCATTTGGGACATTTCTATCATATGCTTCTCTTTGTTCATGTTGCCAGAGGTTCTTGCTCAGTAATGATGTTTTGAGAGAAATAGTAATTTTGTTGGACTGGATTTACTAGAAAAGGAAAAATGTTTACACTTGAAAGAAACTGTAAGCTTTCATCTTTTCACTTACTAATTGAACAAAACACTAGAAGCAACTAGGGGTAAGCATTTCTTAGGATGCAATTATATTATTCACCTGATTTAAAAATGTTTGGTATTTAAAAGAAAAAAAGTCTGTTTGTTGTGACTCTACAAAAAATCTAAAAAAATTAAGTAACTAAATAAAAAAATGACATAAAAATATAGAAAAAAAATTTCAAAAGCAGCTTCTCCACACTAGACTAGCAAGGAGCTCCTCAGATGGCAGGAGCTACCTCTTCAAGACTGGGCTGTGATCACGACTGTAAAAAAGGAAATCTGAAATATGCTTTCACGCATTTGCATGCAGCCATTATCTTCCAACCTATGGAAAGAAAGTCTTGTTGCTGGCTGAGAAGCACCTCACACACCTCCTCTCTCTTGTTCTGAATGGTGTTTGTGTCAGTCTGCAGCTGTGTATGGTATTATGTCTTATAATCCTGCATCACTTCTATTCTATCCAGTCATATCTAATGTAGAAAATTAGTTTCCAGTGAAAGTAATATGTAGTGCTTTTATGATATTTGTGTGCAATATCCCCTCTTCCATTGAGGATATTTGATGTAAAGGAAACAAACTCAGTTCCACAATAAAATACAAAAGTGGTAAAGTGGTGTTGATATGTTTCTTGTCTTTGTGTATGTATGTATTTTTAAGTTTTCCCTTCAGTCATAGTTAGCTACTACATGGTTTTTTTCTCAAAAAAACAATGACTATTTAATGCTAGACAAGAATCAATCTCTGCTTAGAAACTGGAAAGTAAATGCGAAAGATTACTTTTATACCCTGTGGCGTAAAACATTACCATGATGTACCATGACGTGGCTTCTTTTTGTTGTTCTCATTTCTGTATCCCTCAGCCCCATGAGAAAACACCTCCTTTTCAGCAAGTACATGTTCAACGGGCTGTGTCAGAGATGATACCCAATGAAGTAACATCAAACTGAGCCCACCCTGGCTTGGAAAAGAGGTCATTTCCAAAGCTGTTGCAGTTTTACAAGAGTGCACAGCTTGTCTCCAGTGGACATGGACCCTTCCTGACTGCCGCCGCCCAGTAATCCCAGTGCCGTTAAAGGGATGTTGTAAGATCAGGCTTTCTGGCTGTGTAGTTTTGCTTGCCACTGTGACGCCTGCTGTGGTGAGGTGCAGCAGCCAATACTGATGTTTTTTAGCTTTAGTTTTTATCGGGAGACGGTAAAGACATGAAAGCAGGTAGAGGCTGGGACAGCAGGGAGCGAGGGGTGCTCGTTCCCAGAAGCAGTGGACCTGCAGGATTTCCTTCACTCTCAGGCAGCATGCTGTCTTTTTTTGTGGGCCATTACCCATCTCCAACATCTAAGTTTTCATTTGTAATTTCTAATGACAATAAGAAATACCATGCTTGGCTTGAATTGGGCTAAGCGTGGCAAAATAGAGGCAAATGAAGACCAGATGAGGAGAGTTAGCTGCTGCAAATGTTATTATAATCCTGCATATGTGTATGTCAAGGGTTTTTGAGCTGTTGTGGTAGAGTAGCCTGATGCCACTTAAAATATATTACAATGATTGCCCAGGTCAGGCTTCAACCCGAATCATTCACCTGCAGTCGCAAGGTGAAGTTCTGGATTTGCACTGGTGGGACCACCCACGCTGCCTGTGGGTAGGGGCAGGGCAGCCTGGTCTGTAGTGTTTGGCTTGCTGCTCCCAGATGCCAAATGGAAGCTCCTTTCTTCAACACAGCTGCTGAGGAGGAGAAATTTTATTTACACTAGTGTTGTTAATGAACAAATTCAATCGGCTTGTGAAGTACTTCAGATGGCATGAGAAAACGATAGTCCCTCAGACCTTTTTGGTCTATCTACAAGGGATCTTTCTTGTGGTGTCCTAGACCCGGAGACTGTTTGATACTGATTTCCAGTGTCCTGTGGTTGGGAGGAAATTGTAGCTTTCTGTGGTTCCTAGGATGGGGTGAAAAGATGTGTCCAGAGGTCCCTTGAGTAATACCTATGGTAGCCTCTCATACAGCTGACTCATTCCCAAGCACTGCAGCAAAGCTCCTTGGCTTCCTAGAGGGTGTCTCTGGACATGCAGTACTTCTGCTACATGAGCACTGCCCATGTCCTTCACTGAGCTAACGTTTTTTGGCTACTTGTGGTCCCTACTTTCATCTCCCAAGATATGACCAGTCTACACTACCATGAAGCCCCCAGGACATTGTCCTCTGTTGTGTTCTGTGTGCTTTCTTCAGATTCAGCCCAAAACCACCAGATGCTGAGTGCCCTCTGTTTACCAAGGTGTTTGCTGGTTTTCAACTGCATGCTCGGCATCATTTCCACCAGAAATGAAATACTGAGGAGAACTAAAGAACTAAATCAGCAGGCACTGCAGTCTGCACAAGCTCTGTACGCGGGTTCTCACAGATCCTTACCACTCAATGTCGCTGCTTCTCTGCAGTTCAACAACTCCAGCACTGCTGGCCCCAGTGTGAATAGCTGGCGAGGCAGTGGTGGAGGCTGACTGTGCATCTGCTGCTAGCTTCACTGCCAAAATAATTACATGCCGTGACTTACCCATCATATTGCAGCTTGGGCCATCACCTGTGCTTGTGAATTATACAAAAGGAGATAAGTGAAATGGATGGAAATTATGTCCTAATACAAACAAAGCTAAATATACATATCATATCTAGATACACTGAGGTTTTACCCTGTACATGTCTTACAGTCCAGAAATTAATTCTGACTGAGCTTTTACAAACTTTATGTTACCTCAGCCCAGCTGTGTTACTGTCTTAGCTTAAAGAGTTAAAGGTAAACTGACCCACAGAGTCACTTAAATACTTCATATGAACCCCCTGGAGTGCAAGTCAGTGTTTCCAGGAACAGTTTATGGTATCCAAAGATGTAATTATAGCAGCAGTTACCATGTGTAAGGACCAGAACAGGCCTGAACGTTTCTTTCCCAATTCATTTAAGGAAGGAACTGTCAGGATTTGCAATATACAAGATATATTGAAGGCTGAATTTTTTCCTGGTAATCTAATGTGCTTGTCAATGGGGCTCTAATGCTATTTCTGTGCCTGGGGCATCTGCAATTTAGAACGGGTTGAGTGGACTTCAGTTTATCAGAAAAGGTTAAGAGCAGCAACAGCGTTAGTACTATGCAACTGCTAGCTGAGTTTGGTGACAACTCTGTGATTACTATAAGAGATATATATATATATATATTTCCATGGGGAGATTGACCCAGAGTAGATGGCCCCATTTTCTATCACATTTAGTATCTCCAGTTACTCTTGAATAGTTTTGTCACTAATTCTTGACCTACACTTCATTCTCCAGTTTTATTTTGAAAGAGTCAATATCCCAAGTTCAAGTTGTTTGTCATTTATGTCATCAGCAGTTTCTCTTCTACAATCAAAAAGCTTTGTTCTTATCTCAACATTTCCTATCACTAAATTTATGGGAATGTAAATTTAACTTTACTTTCCACAAATGTGTTCAAATACTCACTAGAAATAAATTTTGCAAGGTTCCATTGCAGTTTCCACATAAGCACTCCCAGCAAAACCAGCAGCAGTGCTTGCAGAATCAGATGCTGTTAGGTGGGCCATCTTGCAAAGTCAAGGGTGCAGTTCCCTTCTGTAACTATGACTCCAGCTTCCTGAGGAGGTGGGGCAAGACAGCACACTTGCCAACCTGTGCCCCAGGCTGTCTTCTGCCTGTCTCAGTGGCAGCAACAGCTGCTTAGGTCAGAAAGCCCCTTGCACCAGCCAACATTCATTTGCAGCTGGGGTAGGTCATCCTTCTGGTCCCACAGTTTTAGGGTGACCAGAGTGCCCTGGGACAGACCAGCCAGCAGCTTGGACAGGCCACTAAAGCAGGGACCAGGTGCTTGAAGCTGTGAGAAGGGGCTCAATACCAGTGCTGTGTGTTGGACACAGCATCTGACCATGTCTGAGAGCATCCCGTAACCTTACCTTGGCAAGGTCAGGTGTTACCATAAATAGGGCCCACCTGTGCAAGGCTTCAGGCAACATTTATTTGAGCTGCAGGGGAATAAACATGTAATTTTCTTCTTGTGAATAATGGATAAGAGCCTTCACTGCCTCGCTGGAAGCGTTCTGCCAGTGACACTTGTGTGGGAGGAAGAACTGCCTATTTGCTTACCTAATCAGCAGCACATTTGGTATCTGCCATGGATTTCAATTGGGAAGCTTCTTTTTTAACTGAAATTAAGAGCTTTCAGTTAAAAGACTCTAAAGTGCTGTTTTTTTCTCCTAAGAGCAGCTGAATTCATGCCAACACACCAAACAGGCTTTGCATGTCTGCTGGTTTCTGTTTCTTTTGGCTAGTGTTGAGGAGAAAAGGGTCTCTCCCATACCTGGGGAACTGCAGAGCTGTTAACACTGCCTAGCATGTGCAAGTCTGGCAGTGCTGTACCAGAAGCGTTATCACAGGCAGGTATTATCACAGAAGGTTATCACAGGCTGCTCATCACCTTGTTTGCTCGCACAGCTCAGTGACCGTGCATGCAAGTGTATAGCTTCTAGCACTGGGAGATCTTACCCTGCCTTTAGCTATACAGCCACCAGGATGAGTAGGGAAATTATTCAAAATCTGTCACAAAGAAATATACGGACAAGGGAGACATTGCAATAGCTTTAATCTAAATCACAGCCGTAGTCACAAATGAAAACGGGATGTGAAGCAATATTTCTAGAAGAGGTGATCCAAAAAAAGGCGTTAGTGTTGCTACCAAGGAAGATTTCGGTCTGTCCTCTCCAGCAAATATTTTGTCAGTCCCATCCACATACAGAAAGGCCTAGGCAGCTGTCTGAAACAATGCAGCAAGGAGCAGCATTTCAAAAAGCTCGAGTGTCCTCGTGAGGAAGTGCTCACTGGGTTGTGAGCTTGCATCGAGCCAGTACCAGGACACAGGGCTGGACAAGCTCGGAAGCTTTTTGTATTTGTAGATCACAAAAGTTGGTTATTTTATATGCATATATACACACATCCACATTCTTCCCTTAGCATCAGAGCTGATATTCAAGCTACAGAGTAAAAGCTGCTGTATGACTTTGCTTCCCCCCTCCCCCCGCCCACTTATAAATGCGGCCAGCTGCATCACAGCAGGTGATGGATGGCTATCAAGGAGTGCACACAAAGCCACCGGCATCCATACAGAAGGGCTTTTGACTACCTGGGGCTCAGTTTCACTCCTAGGTGTTGCTACAAGTGTCCCTCAAACTTCTTCTCAAACTTCTTTTTCAAAGTAATCCAGCAAGCAGCTGAAAAACAGGTTGTGTGTGCAACATGATTTATGTAATAGGGCAAACAGGTCCATCTTACTTTCCCTGGAGTGGGAAACAGAAAAACAGGGAAGTTAAGCTGAGTTAGTTGTTATTATGTTGCTTTTTCATGCTGCTGCGTTTGTGGTGCACAGCTACTGTCCACATCTCCCTTAGGAAGCCAAACCCATGCCTGAAACCACCCTGGTCTGTGAATTACCCTGGCTCACAATTCGCTTCACTGCTGACCTCGCTCAAAGCAAACAGGTAGGAGAGCTAAAGAGCAGAGTACTTCCCCCCCCTCCCCTCCCTCAAGCTTCAGCCGCTAAGTCATGTTTCCAACCTCTGGAGGCTGAGCAGTGTCCAAGGTCCTCAAAGCTCAGGGTGCTGACTGCTTAGTACCCCGAGCTGCTTGCTGTCTGCAGAGCTGGGGGCACATTGCTGTTTCAGATGGGCGTGTAGGGCAGGGAGACATGTCCAGCCTCCTTGAGGAAGGGGAACAAATAAATGAGATGATATATGGGAGGAACTTGAAGAGGATCAAGGGTGAGGTCAAAGGGGAAGCAGCAATTAAGATTGCTGGAGAATTCAAGGGTGTGCAGGTAGGCTTGTGGGAAATGTATTTGCAAGGTGAGAAAACACTGGTTTGGCAGAAGCTGGCTGATACTGAGACAGTGGTAAGACCTGAGGTCGGGAGAAGCAAGATGGAGGCTACTGAACCACAGAAAAACACTTGGCTGGGGCATGGGAAGGGAAAAGGGCCCTGGTGTGCGGCCAGTCCAGCTAGTGGAAGTGTCAGAAGTGGCTTCCTGCTCAGGGAGATACCCAGCAGACAGATCAACGAGGGCCTGGCAAAACTTCTGGCTCCTTAAGCCACAAATGGTATGGGCCCTCTGCTGCAAGTCTTGTGTTTGGTGTCCTTCATCTGGTCCCAGGAATGTGCTTTGCTGCCTGCAAGCAGCAAAGGCGGTGAAAGGCTGTATCTACGCTGTTTTAAATTTAGGCTTTGGACAGGGCTCAGAGCATTCAAACCCACAGTGCCTGGAATAAAGCAATGAGGCAACCTATAACACTCATTAACAGGCTGCTCAGAGCTTCCAGGAGGATTTTGTTTTTCCTCCTGTTGCTGTAATTATCAGGTCTAAATAAATGGAAAGGGGGATTAGTTGTGGGGGAAGTGAAGTGTGCTCTGTGAAAGAGCAGGGGGCACGACAGCTGGCAGCTTGCTGGAGCTCAACTAGCACTAGCAGCCCAGCATAGCAGGGTGAGGGAGGGTGGAGGTGGGGCCACAAACAGGGTCCTTGTGCTGCCAAGACACAGATGCCAACAAGAAACAAGGAGAAATTTAGCAGTGCCCATTGTGGCCTAGCCAAATGTGCTTCATAAGCAACAGGATCAGGAGCTGCAGTGGTTAGAGGCCACGTGTCAGCAAGGAGGGGCTTAAAACTGTGGTGGTGCACAGAAGATCCCAGGATGGAGAGTTGGCATCTGTAGAGGGAAGCTGAGAAAGGAATCAGCACGCAGGAGTGACTGTAAACCCTTGGAGGCACAACCCATGTTCTGATACTGAAGAACTGAAATATGTTGTGAGGGAAGGGACACTTCATTCTCCTGTGGCTGGACTAGGAGTGATGACCTCTTTAAAGCCACCAGCTTTAAGGAAATTGTTCTTAGGAGTGTATTTGACCTACTACCCCCCCTTAAGACTCCCTAACTTCTCCTAGTAATGAGAAAGCATTAAGACCACGAAAAAGAAGAAACTTCAGGAATCTTGGGAAAAGTTGCCCAGGAAAGTCCACTGCTCTTTTAGTTAGGCCAAGGAACAAAATCATCCGCTTACCTGGAAACAGCATTCTCTTACTGCAGTATGGCAGAAACTGTGGGACTTGCTGGCAAGATGCAGGAAAAGACCCTACTGCCAAGTGCTTGGATGTGGAAGAGCCATCAGACTCTTGAGTGCATTTGCTGGGATTAAAAGAATTTAGTGTATGTGGATAAGATGCTTTCCTACATTTATAACAAGTTCACAGATCTGCAACATGTTCTCACTGGATTTACAGTGAGTTTGTGATCTGAGTTTTATCAGTCTATCTGTAAGACTAGACAGGTACATGATAAAACTGGAAATGCTTATCAGACCCTGTGGCGAAGCTCAGTGAGACAACACTGTTGTTGCCATAAGCTGCAATACAGCAGGGCTGTTGCTACTGTCTCCCTGTTTTCAAGGAACCTGCCCTACCATGAACTCCATAGTCACTGGCTGCAGCTGATGAGAGTGGTGACAGGGAACATAAGCAGGAACGGATGCTGATGCATCCCACAACCAATGCACCATGATCCTTTCCTCCCTTGCCGTTTCCTTGTGCTGCATGAATAGCTACGTTGTTTTACCAATCTGAAGAATGGGGCATGGGACCAGGTACACAGCTGAGACAGGAAGGGATTTAGGTCAACCACCCCGATGAAACGGCACCGAGACTAAAAAAGGAAACTGCACTGCAGTATGAAGCTTCTCAGTGTGTGCCGAGGTGACTGTGAGTGTCTCTCTACTGATCTTAAAAATGGAGCAGAACAGCATTAGTAAAGTCAGAAATTTCTACCTTCCTTACAGGGAAGGCACATCTGAATGCCTGTGCAAGTGCTAACTCACTGGGCTAAAACTTCTTAGAAGCAGTTTTAGAAACAGTCAGAAGTTAGGCTTCCAAGTATAGCAGGCTTCCAAGTATAGTATAGTCAGGCTTCTATGTATAGTAGTAGTCCAAATTTTCCAAAATGGGTTGGGGAAAAAAAAACCCCAGCAATCAATATATGTTAATCCTCTTAGTGTCTGAAGTTCACAGTAGCTAAGGCATTCTTTCCTGTGAGAAACCCCTACTGAAACAGCTTATGTTTGAAATGCTTCCCTCTTCTTTTGTTCCTTCCACCCTCTACACCTTTCATCACAGGCAAGCTACTTCTCAGGCCTTTGTTTCTTTGTGTTGTCTCCATCCCACCCCCTGCCTGGCTGATGGTAGGAGGAAAATGGCTCACATACAGGATGAGGATTTCTATAAATCACACGTGCTTTACTTCAGGAAACAGGAAAATGGGAAAAGTTTAATTTGCATACAGCAGTCACATTCATACTTGCAGCAGGATTGAAGTGAAATATTAACAATGGTAAGCACTTCAGTGACAGAGGAATGCATCCCACTGCAGTAGTCTCTGAGCTCCAGGACTAAGCAGATGCTTTAGCTAGCTTCCTAGCTTCCATTTCCTGCTTTGCCTTTTCTCTGAACTCTCTCTCTCTCTCAATGAGAAGTGCTTGTTCTTGCTCCCATTCCTTTAGCTTCTGCTCATATTTTGCAATGTCTTCCACTTCACATGCTGGCAGTTTTTCGTTGACAAGCTGGGTGGTCAGGGTTAACAGGCTTTCAGATTCAACCTTGCCAAGTGAATGCAGCTTAGAGTACAGCTCCTGTCATAAAAAGGGATTTGGCAGAGAGTGAGAAGGAGAGAACCAGTCGGTCACAAAATAATCAGCCACAAAATAATTCCCTGTTAACAACCAACACATCACTGTTTCAATCTATTAGCTGAGCTAAGCAGGCCAGGCAACTATTTCACCCCAGCAAAGTGTTTCAACTTTGGTAGCTGGTACTATTTTTTGGAATGCTAACATCAACAACAATTTCTTTGAGCTGCAAAACTAAACCAATGAAGTTTAATTTTCATTAACCATTGAAAGTCTATGTATTTTTCCAAGTTCAATTATCTGTTATTAATGAAGATGAACTGACCAGTCAACTACAATAAATATAATCTGGACACCTCGGGTTTGTGTCTCACCTCAAAACTGACTGAATTATTTGCTTCATGCTGCCTGTATCAGCACCTGTCTCAACAGATGTGCATCACTTTAAATGCTCTCTTGCTAAGGCATACCAAGTAATTCCCATGATTTTCCTTCCCAGCAGTTACTGTGACCTGAGGCTTGACTATGCTTACACAGACTATACAATACTGCTAAAGCAAGGGATGTTTTTTCAGGGACATTCTACTGAAACTAAGAGCAGAGCTTCACTAAGAAACTGTACAGTGTTTCTTTCTCATGCTTTACTTATCTAGATTTCACGCAGCATAAAAATGTTAATTCACTTAAGAAGATGAATCATCCAGTGACACTGTTTCTGGCTTTCTGGAACCTTTAGCCTGATGGCTCACTGACAGTCTGATTAATTGCCTTAAAAGTGCAGATACACAACCAAGGAGGAGTCTTCTGGGGGAGAAAGATGACAAGGCACTGGGAAATTCTTTACCCCTTGCTCACCCATTAGATAGCAATGCGTTTTCCTGATTGTTCTTTTAAATAAAACGTTTACCTAGCCCAGCACTTGCCAAAATATCTGAAGTAAGTACATGCTCCTTTACTGGACCCTTTGAACAAAGCCTATCGTTTTGGACTGCAGGATGATAGAAAGAAGATGTGGGGATCATTCACCTCCAAACAAAAACTCTGGAGCCATGCAGATATCCAGACTTCCAGTTATCAGCGGAAGGTTATGTGCTGTGCTGCTGACCCTCTTACCCTAGTCCATGTTGGCAATATTCTGCAAAGCACTGCTCTTCAGCTGCTGTCCTGAGGCTCCGCTTTGTTCTTAAGCAGGAAACTATGATGTCCCCTTCTGAGGCCTCTCCACTTGTGTCTTAGGCAACACAACTGCAGGCTTTGTTGTGTTTTGCCAGACCCTTGAAGGTTTGTGCTGGACAGACAGCAGATTAAAAGACTCTTTAAGCTAGGCATGCAGGTCTGAAGGGCTTGGGTAGTTGGCTCTGTTTTTTGATTTTATGATAAAGAATGAAAACAAAAGCAATGGCTTTGAAGCTAACAGGCTAAAACCAAACTCGGCAATATGTAGGTGTATTAGTCTCTATTTTGTTTAAGATGTCAGAAAGTATACAATGCATCAGTGAGAAATATGAAGAGACCGTACAGCTTGCATCTGGGGAAGTAACCTGACAACTATACTCATGTTTACAGATTAGATATTCAGTTTAAACAGAACTGGTTTAGATCCTTCAGACTCTCCCTACTAACTACCACCAAGGATGTGCTGAAAAGGTTTACGCACTGAACCACAGAAAGGGAACAAACTGGAAACTAGCAGGACTTCTAAGCCATTACTAGTACCACTGAACTCCTGGATTCTTCCTTGGTTGATACATTAGTGAAATTAATTTAGGAAAGCAGCAGGATTTATGTCCTGCAGGTACCAAAAGGGCACATTCTTAAGTGGCTAAACGATTGATTTTTATAAGCAATCTCCAGGGCTCTGCATGCAGACAGTTAAAGGAGCACTGCTTTTAGGGAAGGTGTTCCCAGCATTTAAGTGATGGAAGGAATTGCCTGAGGAACACTGTACTGAGTTGTAAGCCTCAGAGTAAGGAATCTGAAAACAGGTAATTACAACTTGAATGACAATGTAAAACAGAGGGCCTAGATTACAGCTCTAAAGGCTTTATCTGGAGCCAAATGCCCTCAAGTCCTGTTTAGCAGAAGTGAAGGACATGCTGCCTCTCGCACATGGCATCTGTTAGGCCACCATGGCTTTTTCAGGGACTTCCTCCAACTGCTGTTCTGAAGGCTGGTATAAGACATGGAGTCCAAGTATGTGTATAAAAGCCATGCACAACAGGCTACAGTTCCGGACAGGAACTGTATGCCTACAGCAAATCCACATGCTTTCCCTCACATACCCAGGTGTATGACTTTTGAAAGAATTGGGAAACAGGAGACAGAAGCAACTGGTTTTGAGCTCTGTGAGAGAGACTGGGACATGTTGGCTAATAAAGGGCTGGACATAAGTGCAACCAAAGTGTTTCCATCAGCAGAAGTACAAATCTTGTGTTGGGGTTACAGCACATGAGGGGCACATGATCTGTGCTTGGGACAGCAGTTGTGAATGTCAACATCACCAGAGTGCTCCAGAGCTGCCACCTTCCCTCAGACTTGTATAGATTTCTGGTGAACTTCTCTGCCCTGTGAACTACACCCATAGGTGTCCAGGGGTTCAACTGGGAAGACTGGCTGGTGCTGGCCTAAGGGATTTGAGAGGGGTCTGATAACTCCTTCTGGCATAGCTGAAATAGTATTTTGAATTGAGAGCTACTTTTCTCATGCAGACAACCAGAAATCGTGGCTTATTTACATACGCATTACTGCTGGATGCCCAGACTTCACATGGCATGAGGCACCTCACATGAGTGCTATCTCTTCTTATATTCAGACTGTTCTGGTGAGAGCTTAGAGCTAAGCATTGGGACTATAATTTGTTGGCTCAAAGTCCCTGCACACCAAGGAATGCCTGAACTGGAGATAATTACAGAACTTGTGGAAAGGTTGAGGTGAGAAGAAAACGACCCTCTTGGCACTAGTCTGTCCCCAATTTGACATTTAGGCCTTGTTTTGAGCACTCTGCATTATTTTCTTCAAGACTAGACAATGCATAGACAATGACAGACTCATAAAAATGTCTCACTCCCTCCTTCAAAGGGCACTTATGTTTACCTAATTCACTGTAATTCATTCAAGCATTAATTACCACATGCTGAGCACCCACCAATTCCCAAACACTTTAATTAAACAGTTCTAAGTGCCTACAAAGCAAGTTTAATATCTAAAGAGTAATGGCAAACAATTCATGTAAATAAAAATGAAAGAAAGGAAAAGCGTGTGTATGTGAGGTGAAACCATAGATTACTAGTCTTTTAACTTCTGAAGTTTCTTTGGAAGAACAATGGTCTGTATCCAGAACAACTGTCCAAGGTTGTGACAGCAACAAGGGAAACTGATGGGCTATGGAAAGTGTACTACTACTGGAACTATAAGCCAGATCAGTTTCAACATGGGATATTTGATTTTTACCACAGATGATAAAATAAAATAAGCTTATTATATAGCTGTGAGATGATCAAATAAAATGCACTCATTATATAGCTATGCCCTAATGAACAACTGTTTCTGTGTTTCACATTGTTACCATCAGCATAATGACCTTAAGATAAAAAGGCAGGTGATACAGCCTTTACTTAATTCCCCAGACTGAAAGTATAGGATACAACGTTCCTACTTAAACATAACATACACAAATGGACAATAAATTCATGATGGTCTCATGCCTATTATAATTCATTTTAATGAACAAGAATCCACACAAGGTCAGATAATGGATCTCTAATGACATACCACTTCTGTGAACAGGACTGCATTTATCATTTTGATGTATGAAAAGTGAAGATAAAATCCCAGCAGACAAACAAAAGACAAGTGGCCTTGAGCATTTATGTCTTTTGTAGACTGCAGCTTCTTGTTTGAAGAAGTGAAAATGTAAGGTGACACCAGTTTCAAACAGGCCAGGTAGGACTCTTAATACACTGAAGCCGTATCAGTCTACTACCCATAATAAGCCAGCATATATATTTTCCAGTACACATTATGGAGATCTACCAGATCTTGGAATATTTAGATAAATGAAACTCTCTTACCTTGAATCGGCTGTAGTACTCGGGTGCTTTAGACTGCTCTGTTTCTTCTGATTCTGCACTCAGTGACTTCTGCTCTAATTCCTTGACTTCTTCAGCTGATTCTGGACCAGGTTTTGCTTCAAGAACAGATTGCAAAATGGTCTCCAGAGCATCAATCTGAACAATGACATTTGTCACTATTGGCATAAACCATTCGGACACACGATCTGAGTAACAGCTGTTACTGTTACAAACTGTCGTGTTTACAAACAATTTCATGAGTTACCATGTATTTTGAGATGACTTCTGTGTATGATAAAAAGAAAACCAAATTCTAAAATGAAATAGGACTTACTCTTGGAAGAATTTTGTACTGTACTGGGGACCTTTGAGGCTGGACATCAAATGCCTGCAAGAGAACAACTCCACCACCACCTCTCAACAGTAAAACTCTCCGTGACTCAGATGCTGACTCATATTTGCAGATACATCAGGCATTAGGCTAATGTGTCCTCTTGGTCTGGTATCTGGCCATAAATACTAATGCTAAATGGTAGTCACATTGGTAACAGCATTAGCATGACATACAGTCACAGATAATGATGATGACACAGATGACAACAATGCCACAGATCATGTCAAGACAAGTTCAAAGAACCTGGGAAATAACCTGTTCAGCAACAAAAACATCCATTCCTATCATTAGTTCCGTAATTTAACAGGAAAAATGGAAATGTAGGCATAATGATACATTGGTATACATGTATTTTTAATGTGACACCACTGCTCTCTTCATGCTTCTGTCTTTCAAGGTAGTAAGAGAACAATCCTCTCATCTAATTACAGTTCTATCAAAAGATGCATTAGTTTCACTAAGGGACTTGGTAAATTATTTCTGTATGTATTATTGATAAAGAAAATTGAAATGCTATATCGATGATGCTGCTGTTTTGGGAATAACATAATCTCAATAACTGGAATTACTGGATGCAGGTTGCCTGCATTTTAAATGCAAATGCAAAGAGCTGTTATCCTTCCATGAATCCTAATTCTGCATGTTTATCAGTAGGATGAAATAACTCTGTATCTGTTTGTATCTGTACAACCTTTAAATCTATAATACTTTCTCCAAGAAAAAGGGATCTTGATACTTAGGATTTCACTTTCCTAGCATAAGTATATAATGCTAAAGGAATAAAAATTAGGCTTATTTGAAACAACATTCTTGACACTGAAATATAATCTTTAAACTAGCAGTACAGAAACAAGATGAAATAAGGAATGAAATAATAACTATGTGCTTGGAAATACATATGTTTATTTAGAGACTTTCTCAGACAAGTGAAAAAAAACCAGAAGTTGTCTTCCTTGTTCACAGTTAAACAATACAGCACAATACTAAACAGAATTTCTACTGTGTTGTTCATATAATAGCAGCAGAGAGAAAAAAAAGACACCTTCCTAGTCAGAAATGAATGGAAGCTTAAAGCCTGAAAGAAAAATGACTTAAAACGATTGGCCAAATCTCTTGAAAATGTTTACACCAAACCTGCACGTTAAATAAGTTAATTTGAAAGCTTCCCTTTTCGATAAGGAAATTTATTCAGCCACAAAATAGTACTACATTTTGGAAAAGAACCAAGTTCACAAAACCAGGGCTGTGGCTCTCTCAAGTAACTCTGTGATGGTGCACGCATGCAACAATGACTTACGACATGGCCCATACTTATCAGTGATACAGATTTATGAGCATGGCATAAAGGGGTCAACCCAGTCCTGCCCAAAAGAGGCTCAGGATACTACAGGAGAAAAAGGTTTATGGCACTTGAGGTTGTCTCCATCAGATCTGCTGCTGAATTCAGTAGAAGTTAACTGACCTCAGTATTGACTTTGTCAGTGCTCTTAGTACTTCACCCTTAGGAATACTGCATTTTAGTGGGAAATAGTAATTAAAAATATCTTCTGTGGATTGTAGCAGTAAAATCATAATGAGTATTTAGGTAGAAAAGGCCAGATCATGGAAATCAATACACTGTAATTACTTCACACCAGATAAGGATATGGACCAACATATTTTGCTTGTTTCTGCATTGGGGTCACAAAAAAACATTAGAGAAAAATTATTCTGATAATAACAGACCATCCAGGCCTGCTCTTGGTACTTAGCTTGGTAAAACCTATGACTTGCACTACTGTTTATTTACTGCTACCTAAAATCCAAATGAGGCCAAGTATCTCTTCAGGGAAGTTTCTGTGTGGCGCTCTCAGTCATTGTTCTCATTGGTTTTGGGGATCTACTACTGGATTTGTACAGAGGTACCTGCAGCATTAGCGAGCAATCAGTAATAACCTCAGTTTATAAGTTCTTAGTTGTTCACTAAACAAAGTAAAGAGTGCCTGTGAAGGAAGCATTGCTAGAGATTACTGGTGTTTACTATTTTTACAGTATTAGTTCACAGAAGGATGGGATCTTCTATGGACCTCTTGTACCACAGACAGATGGAGCCTTGTTTCAACACTAGAAATGTTCATTTACAACCCAGAGCAAGCTGAGAAGTTTTTTGATTTGTCTAGGGTTTGTAAGCAGAAAAAAAATCACATGGTTATTAAGCTGAGTTCTTCACACTTGGAGTAAGAAAGAAACTGCAAAATCACACACCTGAAGAGGTAACTCAAAATGGTGGAAGCTGCAGATGTGATGCTTCCTTCCCTGCACTGACCAGTATTACACAGAGCTGCTTCTGTGCATGGAGCAATGAATAGGAGAATCTGCTGAGCAGTGCCCTGGCCTTTGTCAAGGGAAATGCAGAGAATGCAAGCCTAGTAGTGATGCTAGCAAAAGGGAGACTTCCATGACCACAGACACCTTCATGAAACAGTACCAAGAAGCAAAGGTGAGACCTCAGTGCTGTTTCTATGTTCCAGCCCATGTGGTGCTGGTTTCCTAAGTTAATCGTCCTAAGCTGTCCGATTCCAGGATCAGCCTGACGCCTCACAGCACTCCCAAACCCCAACTCCCTTAATTAGTGCTGACCTCACAAATGGACCAATCTATCCATCCTCCCCAGCTGAGGGCACTACAACCCATCCAGAAATCAATCTGGTTTTGGACCAGCATGACTCAGGACGTGATCTCAGAGGGCACAGAGTACATGAAATTAGTTGGGAGAGGAACAAGATGTGGTATTTCATCCTCACTGCTAAGAAGTGTGCCTCTAAGTGACTTCAAACGCTTGGGAAACAAAGGTGTCTTCCCATCCCCGCAGATGTGTTTCGTATGACACAGAACGATGTGTCTCTATAGGGAGGGGAAGACTCAGGAAACATACTTAAATCCTCTGTGGCAATAACAAACACTCATTCCCAAGGACATGCCAGTAGACATCATCTCTGGTTGATCAACTGAAGCAGTGGATCTATTCTAAACATTACTTCCCCTGTCTTCCAAAGACCTCTGAAATATTGCTGGGCCTTTTCTCAATAGCAAGGCGCAGAACTCACAGGTTTTAACAGAGTTTCGCTTGTATGAAATTTCCTCTGTTCAGTGGGTTATAACTTTCATACTTACAGCTTCCTTGCAGATTTTGCTGTCCCCTGACAATGAAGCAACATTCTCCATCACTTGCAAGGCTCTATTCAAGTATCCAGGTGTCCACATCAGTGGCATTAGATTGTACACAGCTCTCAGCCCTTTATTCAACTCCACCTTCCCTGTGATAAAAAAAAAAACACAACACTTTAGCAGTAGTACTTCAACACTTGAGACTTAATGAAATGCATATGGGTTGGCTCTGTTTTCCAGAAGTGTCTTCACTTCTGTGGTAAAAACAACATGCTCTTCTACAAAGCTGCTGTGACAGAACAGCTATTACCTTATTTTATTAAGGTGCCTTCTTTTTCCCCAACTTCACAGCTATTACATGTTTGTTTCTGATTCCTCCCCATTTCCCCTACACCTTTACCTACAAATCTTGTCCAGATAGAAAAGAGGAAAGGTGGTCAGGTTTTCTGGTTGTCTGGAAGTTGTAACAGCAGCTCTGAGCAAGACACCTGAAGACCTTAGACAACTGTCTCCTTTGCCTTCAGGGACTGATTGTGTAGAACGTGTGCACTAAATGTGAGACTCTGGATTAATCTCTGGGGCTTTTAGGGCCTACTCACACATGTATCGTAGACAGACTGTACAGTATTTACAATACACGCTCTGGCTAACTATAGGGCTTAGTATACCTATTTCTGCTAGAGCTTCCTAAGAGGAAATACGGGAGACCTGCCAAAATGAAATTTTTGTTCTTGATTTAGGACATTCTGTGCAACAAGGTCTTCACTGACTTTAGCAGGACCTGTGTCACTCAGCGCCAATAATATGTTTTTTCCTCTGATGGTAATTACTAGAGAACATGAAATTCCTACATAACAGAGGAAATGGACACCATGTTGCAGTTGGTGAGTACTAATTTACAATGATTGCTACTCTAAGGTTTTGATTTTGTCATTGTCAATGTTACGAATAATACCACTTCAGTGTAGCTTACATGAATTGCATCCAAGCTCTTAATCTAATTTGCACTCTGGCTATAATGACAGAAAAGCATGGAACACACCTTACTCTTCTTTACATGGAAGAGAATGCTTTAGGAAAAGGAGTAAGTGCACAAGGCTTATGGGCTGTGGCTAAATTAAAATAGCTGAGGTGCTTGAGGCCACACTGTACTCATAAACATCTTTCACTCTCTCAGAGGTCGGTTCCATCAGCATTGGCAAGACTGTGGAATATGTGACATAACAGTAAATAGCTTTTGATCTACTGGATGTCAATGTCATGGAACAAGTACTACTGCTCACAGACAACAGTAAAGTGCATTTTTAAAATACTCAACCGATCTACATGACATAAAAACCACTCCAAACTGCATGCCAACTGTACAGCAAAGACCCTGTTTGTATCAGTATCTCCACTGGATAAGAAACTACAGTTCTATGGAAAATCCTGCTTTCAAACTGATTTTCTCATCTTCCCCCCTTTTTGACTGAAAATGACCTTGTTGTCCTACAGTCATGATAAATCTTTATCAGCATCCTAACTCTGCCATTACACACTGTATTTTGAGGCCACATTTTAAAAATAAGTCCACTTTTTATTACCCTCAATAAATTAAAGCATAAAATACAATGAAGTAAGTAAGTTTCAAATTAATTAATTTCAAGTAAATAATTATCTTGTAGAGAAGGACAAAACCTGTATGCACTGTATTTCACTAAAGGTTAGAGGATATTCAAGGATTATTTACCCCATTCCCCTTCCCTCCAATTCTGGATATACTCTTAATTGCTCTTGAATAACAAAGTATATCATTAGGAGTGAAGACTCCCTAGAAGACACAGTCCCTAACATTTAGCACTGCTATCTGCTGTTCACAACAGAAACATTAACTTTACAGTGACCAGCAAATGTTCTAAACATAGTGCTTTTCAGGCTGTGCTCTCTGAAGTTCTTGAGGTTTAAAGATTATTTTGAGAAACCCGCTAAGAAAAGAGTCTATTGTTCATAAACTTACGTTTGTGTTAGGGAACTCTGCACTTTTGGTTGTTTTGAAAATTTGTCAGTCCACAAACCAACCAATCCTAGATTTCTTTAAGAAGGTCTTCTTTCTTTCAACTGCCAATCCAAACCTGCAGGGAGCCCTAAAGGAGGTTTTGAAGCTGTCTGACAAAGGGCATACCGTTCAAATCAGTACCACCCTCAAGGCTTACAAAACAGATTCAGTATTAACTCTGAAAGTGTTCCTTCCACTATTTCTGCCTTTTTTTCCCTCAGCTTTCTCATTGATTAATTTCAATAAAGCAAAGAGGCCAGTTTAATTCAGCCACTGAAGACAAGAGGGAAAAGACGACTCTGAGGGACATAAAACTTACCAAGGAATGCATAGCCATACAGCTGGGAGCTAAAACCCACAGTGTTTGTTTGCTTTAGACCCGTAAGCATTAGCGATGCTCCAAGATTTCTCTCCTCTTCCCACTGCAAACAATGTAAACTAAGTAAGTGTTCCTTGACAATCACAAACACAAAATGGCAGCAGCCAAAGACAACACAGGTAGCTTTCATCAGATGTCTTTGCAATAAAGTAAAGAATCATTAAACACATCTAGTGTTCAGTTACAGTATATGTATCCTGAGGAATAGTACACATTATAGTGAGGAACACCTCTCTTTCCAAAAGACAGTAAATGTGAGCAGTTGACGTTTTGCATGGAAGTCAATCAGTGCATCTCCTTCAGGACAGAGGGTTACGTTCATTTAACATTGGCCAAGCTCTCTCTGTCCTGTATGTCCTACCACTTGCTTCAGGCTAACAACACTGAAGAAAAAAATTACATGGCTTCTGTACTAGAGCAGCCTTTTCTTTTAAGTATGTGGGAAGATACATTCCCTATCCCTGACAGGAACAGAACAGGAGAATGCTGAGAGAAGAATATGCTGCCAATGGCTGCTGCTCTTGAGTCCAAAATGCGCACTGTGAAAAGAACATACGCAATTCACCAAGACCACTGCACACCCCAGGATTAAAAATACAGCTGTCTTTCCAGCTACAGAGGGGTACCAGCCGTCTGAGCCAGATGACCAGTGATAGCTAAAGAAGGGCACCCAATCAGAATGTACATTAAAACCACAAGAGTAATGTAAATTTTGTTTTGCTATAGGATAGTACAGCACCTCTTTCAACACCAGAAAAGCACAAACATCAAGGATAAATGCCTCTACAGCACATAAAAGGAGCTGAACAATTCCCATTGCTAAGAAAATGAGGAAAAAGAAGCTATAAAAGGAAATAGATTGGAGGAAGCCTGATTCTCTTAACACATGGGTTTTGTGGCAGGGTACTTCAGTGTCTTGTTTATTACCTTATAACCTGAAACAAATACCCGTGGAGAAAGGAAGAAGCTTTCTGAAAAATTCCCTGAGGTACACTGAGTCTTAAAAAGCACAAAGGTTCGACCTTCTGGTTTAATGCATTATTCAGAGATGTCTTTTCAAGGTATGGCATTTTTTTGTGTCTCCATTCGGGTGCTACAAAAATTTGCATGTTATCATCTGACACAAAATACCATCACCTGACAGCCAGGCAAGGTATTTCCTTGAGCCAGAAAAAGGATACAAGGAGACAGGGCTGTTTTGTGCTGAATTCAGCACCCTAGCTGAATGTTACAGAAAAACCAGATGCAACTGGAAAAAGTGCTTTTAGCGGTTTAGGTTCATTTGGGAGCTAGCCCATTTGGCTCCAAGAGCTGGAGGAACTGCAAGAATTTAATGTTTAACACCTTTGCAGTGGAAGGTAGCAATCATCCTGCTTGTTTGCAGCAGTCAAGGAGGAAACTTTCTGGGGAGAGCCAAGACCAGTCAGGCTTTCAGTGGTGTTTACAACAGCAGAAAAATGGAAGCTCTCTATCACCACTGCTATACACACAAAGGACTAACACAGTAACATTGCCCAAGATTTAGCTCTTAAAAGTAAAAAACATTTCATCAGGCTGCTGAACCCTAAGCTATGGCCAAAGGCCTCTCTGCAACAGGACACTGGCTGACCTGTCTCACACCTTTGGAAAAGGGAATGGGATTTTCAGGAGTAGCTGAGCATATCTCATAACTCTTAAATCCACTTCTTAAATCAAACACAGAAAATTGGTACTGATCATTATGAGGTGCTGAATAGTACTCAGGATGGTGTATACATATAAAAACATGACTGATTGCTGTTGGATGGGGTTATTTCAAAATGCGTATTAAGTAAGTCACAGCAATATAAATATGCTTGCCTCAAATGTGTCATATGTCCACACAACCCTTTCATGATGTCCACATTCAGCTTTCATGAAATGCTACACACTGTTAACGAGTGCTTGTCTTTGTAGTGAGGATACACAAAAATGGACAAACACAGTGGGAAAATGAGATTTTGGTCCCCCTGCTTTTCATAGATAAGTAGTGATTGAGCATACTTGAATTCTGGGGAATGAAAGCTAATACTGAATAGGGCAAATGCACATCTGCTTTCTATAGCGAAAACTGAAATTATCACCCAATTGAGCAAAACCTTAAGGCATTTGTATTACACATTTTGGAAGATGCTTCATGTAAGACAAATGGACGCATGAAGTACTTTTGCTACTGAAGGCTTGTGGCAAACTACATGAAAAGTAGCTACCTAAAGTGATGGGCATGGCAGAACCCTTTGCCGATACCTAACTGAGCTCCTCCTGCAAAGGTAGAATAAAGCCACTTCCAAGAGCCTGAACTGTCATATTGGCCTAAGCAAGCAAGATGTGAATAAGAAACCCCTAAGCCTTGGATACAGGAAGTATGTAACAAATTCAGTTTTAAAACAAATACCTACTAGAAACAACACACCCAAAGCCAAAGGGGATAGTAAAAATCTTAGTGAAAATGCTTTGTAATTCTGCAACTTCACCATTACCAAACTCTAATGGTAAGCAATACTCAGCAGGATCCTGTAAAATAGGTGAGACAGGTCTTTTGTGCTAAAAGCCCTCTTTGAACTGAACAGAAATGTCATTTCATTACTTTCCAATGGACCACACTACATCTGAAAACCCCAACATACCTTCCCTTCCAGAGAAAGGAGCAAAAGGGGTATCAAGTTATTCAATGGCTTTCATATTTTGTTGTTTCTTTTTTTTCTTTCTTCTGCAGTTGTGAAAAAAAATTTTAAAAATTGAGTATTTATTTTTTCCAAGTAAACTTAGGGGATATAAAATACATTCAAGACTGAATGCCCAACTGACTGCACCACAACACTTAGAAATGGAGGCTTTGTGTATCATTTTGAGTGTGGTCAGCTTACCGTATGTTCGGACTTCATTGCCAGGTACTGGTATAAAACATAGAGAGAGAGAAGCTGTGTTGATAATTCATCAAAACTTTCTTGCAACATGATCTCCGTTACCACTGACATAGCATCTATGGAGGAAAACAAAAACATAATCAGCAAGTACAAATTTACACAGCTCCCTTTTGCATTCATTCATGTTCACTGATAATTTATTGCTGTAGTATGTTTTGAAGTAGTTAGGGAAAAAGTTAAAAGATTTCTATGACTGGTAGTACACAGAATTAGTCTTACTTGCTTGGGTCACTCAAACACACTGCAAGAAGGAGGAATGGGTTGACTAGCATGAGACCACAGCAAAGAAGCTTTCCAAACTCATCTTAGTGCCACACTCTTCAATTGGCTCTTCTTCGCTCAGCCTTTCAAACATTAACTTCTAAAAAGTATCTATAAACTACTTCTCTGTTCTTCTGTTTAGATTAGAAACAAGAGATGACTGCTTTTAAGGTTATCAGGAGAGTTTAATGAGGCAGAAATATTGCCATTGATCACCCACAGCACTCACTGTGTTCAGCAAACAGTGCTCTGGAGGAGCTCTACAAGGAGTTCCAGTGACACTCCCTGTCAGGAAGCAGAGTTTGTTAAACAAAAGGCCTTCAGCTTGTCACAGAAAAGCAATACAGATGGAATAAGGGGGAATTCACAGATTAAGTGGGCTCTAAAAATAAAACATATGTATTATATCACCATTTAGCAAAACATTCATGATAAAAGCGACAGAAAAGTACTGCAATTCTATTGACCCTTCAGTTACTTTTTTTACAAGGGGCTTATGCAAAGAATAGCTCACTGCAAGCCTACAGTACCAGAAAACCTGCAGTGAAAACCTGCAGTGAAATGAAAATCATAAATACCTGTCATCAAACATGACAAACACTTAAACAGTCAATAGTGAAAGAAGGCACCCAGGCACCTCAACATGGTAATTCAGCACAGCTGGCTCTCTGCAGTGACAGACAAGAGTCTCTAAACAGTTCAGACATGTAGCTTTCTGAGTAGCTACATGCAATTAAGATGAACTCTACCAACATGCATTTAAATTTTTATAACACTCTAATTGTCACTAATAACTCCTATGATGGTGTTAGTATGTAAGTGAGACTTGTAAATACTGGAGAAATTGGTTTACATTTGGAATGGGATAGATCAGAGCAGAAACCATGAATTAGATGTGGTTTGAAATTATATAATGAATTAAATCAACAGAAGTGAGATATAAACATGCAGAAGAGTAGTTGCAAGGAAGGATAAGGTGTGTTTTTAAGGTGAATTCAGAGAAAATATGGCTGAAAGTTTTTAATTCAAAAATCGCTCTGCTGATATAAGAGCACAGAACTAAGGATGCAGAATTGGTACATATTTTCTTACCTTCATATTTCTTCTGCTTTATGAAACAATCCAACAAAATATTGAATGTAAAATTATCTGGGAAAACTCCATACTGCACCTGAAGAGAAGTAGGGGGGGAAAAAATCAGTGTGAAAATCTGCTGTTCAAATCTCTCAAGCATAGGACTGCAGGTATCAAAAAATCAGAACCATGGCATTATACACTGCTGCCATATGACAGCTAGTCAAGCAACACAAGGAGATAAGCACTGCTCCTTTATGGAGACCTTCTAAAGTTTCAATGTACTGGATTTGTTTCAGGCATTTTAACTGATTAGGCATTGCCTATCAGGTTTTTATGCCTCTCCTGCATCTAGCTGGTTTTGGACACCAACACTGTTTAAAACCAAAAAGGTTCTTGGGAAAGGAGAGGAAATAAAAGCTGTAAAAACCTTTAGCTAGAATTCAACTGCAACATTAATTGTTATTTCAACAAAGAAATATCTGAACTTAAAACCACAGTCTACAAGGCCTGGCTGCAATAGGAATTCCAGGTAAGCCACACCTGTCTCAAAAAGCTGATCGAATATATTCATGGCTTTTCCTTCTAAAAACTTACCTTGTTTTTTAATGTGTATAAGGCTTTGTCTTGTGCACCGTATTTTAAGCATTGTCTGATCCAGCTGTGGATGGTCCAGTCTCTCAAGTACCAGCAATTTGGACTATGCCGAAACCTAAAGGATGATAAACAGTTCATGTGACAATATGACTCTCTGTTATCACAGAAACAAATTCTGTAATCCACAAACCATGAACTTCAGAAAACCTGCCTTTCATGATCTCAAATGTAAATCTGTCTGTATTTGACTTTGCAGTCAACCACTGTTCTCCAAAGAGCTCCAGCTAGTCTTTCAAGTGAAGGAAACAAAAGTGTGATACACTTTAATAGTGTGTATATAAAAAGGGGAATCTGATGCACAATATGCTCACAAACACTTATTTTAAAATTCTCACTTCCCAGAAAGCCGAGTTTTTTTCCCTTGAAAAGATCAATACTGTAAAATAACAGCATGTCGTATTTAGGAAGGCCAACTGAGATTGCTACAAACACTGCAGTACTTCTTAAGCTTGTCCTTCTGATGATGTAACACTGCGTTCTTGCTGGTCTTGCCAAAGAGCCATGCTGCTCCATGACTGATGGCATCAACAAGTATCAGAATGACATAAAAATACAGCTGGGTCTGAACCTTTGGAACTTGTGTAATCTGGTGTCTCCCACACTGTCTAACTCACTCCTCACTTCAACTGCTGAAGAATTCATTGTGCTGCAGGACAGGCATGCTTCATTTGCTTTAGAAATGCTTTACAAGAGAGGCAGCCTCAAGCAAGGGGAAACTGCTGGAGAGCCCTCCCCTGCCCCCCTGCACCGGCTTGCTTCCTTCCCAGAGCATGTTTCGTTAACCTGTTCTCATGTCACAGCTTCAGCAGTCTTCTCAGGCAACCCACTCCAGTGCTCAACCAATTTGTAAAATTAAACAGTTTTAAGTTCAGCCTCTTTTATGTCATCCTCATTCAGACATACACACTTTTCTCTGTATTTGGAGAAGTGGTGACAAAAAGCTTATGGAGCTTTACCTTTGGCAAAGACCCAAAAACCAATTAAAGAGTCCTGTGTTAGGAGCTGCCGGCTCGGTCCTGGGCTGAGTTTCACACCCCAGTGTGAAGAGATGCACACAACCTTTCTCAATTCAAATTGTACACATGAAAAATGGGTTCAGTCCCCAGCACAGAAGTGACTGCCACTTCCTGCAGAAAATGCTGATGACCGAGCTGGGACCTCGTGCAGATGCCTGCAGCCTCAAGCCAAGCTGCAGCAGAATGTAGTGGCAGGGTTGGCTCTTCCATCTGAGTGAGCATACTTTCCAGAACATTTATCAGATTAACATGGCCACCAACTCTCCTGCCCGCTCACTGAATCTCCATGTATTGCATCCCACAGCAGAGGGCTACACACATGACCAAGCCTGGAAAAGTACAGCAGCCTAGAGAGCCTTCAGAATGCAGAAGACATCCGTACCAAAAGTAGAGCTAAACAACTACACAAAGTCTAAATACGCAGTTTTGTAAGTGGCACGTGAAATCTCCCCATTAAATCAGAATTTAACACAAAAAGAAAAGAAGCATGCTCTGAAAATTAAATTACAAACATACATTTTGCTGCTCTAATTGCTTTCCATTTTCTTCCCTCTGGAGTTCAAATATTGGGAACAGCAAGAATGTCTATTTGCTTTCATTAAAGTCCTGTTTCAATAATGCTTACAGGAAGCATCAATTACAGGCATTTGGATTTAATCATAACTTGATGAAACAACTATCTAATTGCTACAGACTGTTTCACCAGCCATTTAAGACAGGTCAGAGTGCAACACCAGCATCCAGCATTAAAGATGCCAGCATTTTTTAAAGTTGCTTCATTAAATGGTTAGTTTTGTTTTACAAGTGGACAACAACAGACTTTCTTAAAAAAACATAATACTAATGGTCTCAAAGACTTAGGCCTTGTTTTGATACAATCTTTGGCATTCTTCCTACTAATCAGTTACACAGCAGGGAAGCAAATACTAACAAAACAACAACAAAAAAAAAGGCAAAACCCACCAACCCATAGGTTTTAATGGGTTTGAATAGTCATCTTTTTGCAGAGCTGTATTTATTCACTTGAGTACATGACAGTGCCTGAGAGTGCTCCAATACCTCCTGCACCTTGGGAATGCTACAGTCTACTGTAACTGTGAAATGTTTCTCAGTTTCCAAGTCAAATTGCACTTGGACAATAAAAGCCTAACAGGGATGCGCTGCAGTCTAGAATCAGGATGAAACTGATCCTCAGTCAACGTAAGTTTCTGGAATCAATAATTCAGAGGCATGTTATAAAAAACTCTTTTATAAAAAAACCCAACTTTGCATGAGCTTTGTATTGCTGGGACTGATTAGAGAGTGTGTGTAAGTGGACAACCACAGGATCTATCAGTATAATCACTGTTTGTTACTATTAAGACCTTAATGCTCTGACTAGGTCTCCACTATGCTAGGTACTATGCAAATAAAGAGCAAAAAACTTCTCAGCCAGAGAATTTGCTAGTTTATTCTAATAATTAATTACAAAACAGTTGCCTGGGAGTGAAGAGAGGGGACTGGTGCCAAAATTCTTCTGTTTCCATGTCAACAAGGATGCAATACATATCCATGTACACAACCCCTCGACACTACACACTTCCATTAATCCACGATATGGTAGGAGAATGGGCAAGTGAAAGGGAAACAGGTACGCTGCAATCTTTTAATTGTTTCTGATCTATATAATTCTGGGATGAACTCTGTCTCTATTCTACTAGCTGAGAAGAGAAGACAACAGAGTATCTGTTTTTACAGCTAGCCTAGACAAACTAATCAAATGTTGTGGCAGACATTTTTATTTGAAAAGGAATTGGGGAGAAGAGGAAATTGCTGGCCATTCTGACAAGCGTCAGCATCTTCCCCCTCCTCCTTCTCCACAAGACACAAAACAGGATATAATTAAGCAAGGCAATGTGTTCAGGGACAGATGAAAAAACAGAAGGAAGCTACAACTACATAAAGCAGAGGATTCAGAGTAAATTAAATAAAGGAGGCCTCTAGCAATTGCTGTTTGTTTAATGGAAAGACCTGGAAGTTACCTTGCTGATACCTGCTGCTGAAACTCAGAACTAATAAAAACCTGAGAAGCACAAGGCTCTTCTAATGCGTTCTGAAAAGACAAGGAGAAGCATCCGTAATACTATTAGGGGAACTCCCTGTTGGTACACTTTAATCTTAATGGCTGAAGGATCAATATGGTCATCCTTCCAGTCACTGAACTGAGAACATCTGGCCCACAGGGAACAAGAACAGGAAAATTTGTAAGACAAGTAGTTCCTGCAATAGGAAGGTCACTGTGACACTAACAGTACACGGTGCAATGGTACTAGAATTCCCTTTATTTTGGAAAATTTTTCAAATTATGCAGTCCATAAACATGATTTTCATTAAACCACTGCTCTGTATTTGCAAAATCATTATAACTTGGAAGAGATACAGTGTACACACAGCCTCCACACAAGGCAACCAGAGCATTTTTAGCCAAGCAAGTGCACACTTTCCCTTGCTCACTGACCAGCACACTGGGCTAAGAACTGAACTTCCCCAGCAAACTGATGAGCACACTGGGCTAAGAACACATTTTTAGTTTAGTAATTTCCTGTACAAGGCCCTATCGCTCATTACTTACAGCAGTGCCCAAGTACTCATGCTGTGCTGAAGAAACTAACAATGGACAAGTTTATCAGATACTAAGGGTGCTTTATGGAGTCCTCTACTAATACATCAGGCATGCCTTCCTCCTATAGGTGCACTCCCACACCACAGAAAAGCAGAGTTGCTTCCCTTTTAAGTGGTCTTTCAAATTTGTTTGGTGCCATCAAGCGGTGATGCAGTCTAGTGTTGCTGTCACATACCTTGTACTCCCAAGGGAAGTAATATAGCAACCCTGAGAGCAAACAGAAGCACCAAGGTGGACTGTACTCTTTTGCCTAGGTTTGGTACAGGGCAGTTGAGTGCTTTGAGGACAGTCACAAATAAGGAAGACAGTAAAGGCAAATTCGCTGGATTACAGAAGAACAAGTGCTGCAGAAGTAATATGCTACCAGAACAGCTCTGTTGTACAGAGGGAAAGCCAGCTCAGCAGATCTGTTCTAATTCTTTAGTAAGCTGATCAGAAGCTGCCATTTTGTACTCTGTGGCCTTCTTAAGGGTCGATCCAATTCCTGGTACTGCCAGAGGCTACCCATCCACATGCAACACATTATTTTTTCTTTTTCCCCCATCCATGAGACACAACAAGTAGTCCCCTTCCTTTCTCCAACTTTGACCTAATGAGAAAGTATTTTGCAATGATCTAAACATCCATTGCGCAGAACTGTGTCTCTTAGGCCTTCAGATTTCTTCCAGACTTTCTAGATTTCACCTGCATTTTGCTTCATGATACATAAAACCAACTCCCTAAATAAAACCTTTTGTACTGTAATGTTCTTATGCTTTAGAGATTCCTGTACAATCTTCTGCTACATTAAATGCACTGATTAACAACAGGACACTGAGCAATCTCCATTCTTTCATTATTTTTAACATACATAATTTAGATGTGTTACTGTGCTTTCCTCAATGTTAAAACCAAAAAAGTTTGTTTCGTACGTTGCTAGTCCCCTTGTAGGAACTGGTTTAGGAAAGGAAGGCACTTATTTAATGGTAGTTGCTGTAACAAATTTATTCCACCTATACTTCAGATCTTCCTTCTTCTAGAACTAGAGAGAAATATGGGTTTGTGCTCATTTGCTTTAATCAGGAGGCGAGAGTGCCAGGTTTCTCATCCACTTAAAATTCTAGAGTCCTGAAGCAAATGTAAGGAGACAATATGAACAAATATTGTGGGAAGCCAGGAAGAAGCTCTCTCAATGGAATGAATCCAAAGCCACTCCACATTTTACACAAGTCATACAGGGCTGTGAAGTTCCTTGGCATGCCATGTATTTTTCTTCCCAGGCACACTTTTTAAGCTACATTGATTCCAGGTAGGCTTAGCTTGGAAACTGGGAGGCTAAGGAAACATCACCCAAAACTCTCCCTCTGTCATTTCAAGTCACAGGCCCTGGGAAAAATCATCTGCATTTTAAATTGACCCAGAGGCATTGCTCATGTGTCAGCATCAGAGGCAACAACCCTGAAAAAAATCTGTGTTGATTGAAATTTCCTTTTAAATAGGAACAAAACTTTGATTTTTCTCTCTTCTTTGCCTGCATCTTAGCCTACACCTTTCTTTGTATATATCCTTTCAAATATTTCACATAAAAACATATCAGGCCTATACAAAATGTGTCATGCATTAACTGCCTATACTCGAGCAAAACCAGAGGGAACACTTTCCTTTTATGTTGAAATAAAAAAACCAACTCGCATACATAGTATAAGAAATGAAATATCAAAAGCAGAAACAGAACAGGTTTAAAATATTAGATGAGTCAATTGTAACAGAGGATAGTGTAAAGCTGAGGCAGAATTGTGCTCCTACACAAGAAGAGAAATGGTCTGCAGACATGATGAAGAAAGCACGCATTTGGCCCTTACTCTGTTTTAATCTTTGTTGACCTTCCCCCATCTTTGATTTTGAACTAGTTTAGTTCTTGATCACTTTGACCATAAATTAAGTCTGCTAAACTAGGCTAGCTCCACCTCCACATGAATGTGTATTTCTTGCAGTTTCTTTTGTTCAGAAGTTACACAGAGCTCTAACACCACTGACAAATGCAGCCTCCAAACAGGCCTAAATGATCAGGTTTTAGATACAGAGAAACTACAGTACAGAAGCACAGGCAAACATCAAGGCTGAACAAAAGACTTAAGGAATACTTTTAGTACCAGGTCTTGTTTTCCAGTTATAGCAAATTCAGCTTTTATTTCTGTCAACCCTGATGTTACAGGTTTACCTGTTCCTTAACCCTTATGCTTGCTAAAAGGACCAGATCTGGGAGAGGTATTTTGAGTAGAACTACATACTACGCAGTCATTTAGGAAAAGTCTCAGGATATCACCCTGGCAACCACCCTCTCCTAACAACTGAAAGGACAGAATTCACTTCAGAGTAGCTATTGCATTGCTGCACAGAAAGCTAGAACAGCAAAGTTAGAAGCAATTTATCAGGACTCCTGGCTCTGAAAAGTACCTGAATTACTTATCTGTCCTTCCATCCACAGGCAGTGAACAGTGAACAGAACTGGAGCGGAGCAGCTTTTCCAACCCTCTGCCATCAGGTTACACCAGGCAGCCTTGAATCTCTCTAGAATCATTAGCAAAACACAGCGAGGAAGAATCCTTCAGCTAGCTCAATCCACAAGTATCCCATAGGCTTGCCTTGAATGTCTGTAACCTTTATACTCATTAGTTCATAACCAGACTGACAAAGTGAAGCCCAGGCTCAAACAACATACTGCTTCTCAGTACAGTCCTTGGCCCTGGGAAAACTCCTCCAGGCTGTTAAATGTGTTTCATTAAAAGCTCCTCCATCCACGTAGCTTCAAAATACTCCATAACTATGCACATCCTGGCAGGACACCAAGAAAAGTTCACTTCTCAGAAGAACACAAGTCAGGATCTTCTGTTTGGCATGCCTCAACCTGACATAATAAAACATCAGTCACAAGCCTTGTCTAGCTAGAAACTAAGGGTCTTAACACTTAGAAACCCAGTATCAACATGGTTCTTTGGTCTAAGCATAATATTCAAACAAGACAGGTAAAAGGGAAGGCCACTAGCTAACTCACTAAAGCTAAAACTGGCCTTCTGGTGATCCCCAGAATGACTGGTAGAGAAAACACCATTTTCATGGTACAAATATTGCTTCCAAGAATAGGTGGTGATGCCCAGTTTAGATTCATGCAGAAAATAAAACCAGGTAATTTTATCAACGTTCAGAAGTTTTACTTCAAAAGTGAACTATGAAACTTTTCTCTATGAAGCTTTACTCCTTTATGGTCAAGACAGAAAGATAAGGTGAAGAGCATGGGAGATTTACTTCACTTCTTGTTGCTTATAGATAGATGCCCAGTGAAAGAAACCCAATAAACAGACACTTTAAAATCATATTTCTATTTTTGTCCTCCTCCTTGGATAGCAGAGTATCTTGTTACTCAACACCCTTCACCTCTCCTACTCCTTTTGGAAAAGACAGGCAGGAAAATCAAATTTTCTTCTCACACACACAAAAGAAGCCACACTAATTTCACCATAAAGCCGAAATCCACTCAAAGAGCAAGAGTTAACAAGAAAAATTGTTCTTATTATCTTGCCCTAATAGTAACAATAACAAAAAGCCCAAAATTTCCCCAAATTACTGCCTGTAAAGAACACAGCACCTAGGATTTCTCTGTTAAAAATACTTCTGGGCTTACAGTTGAAATTACTGGTTTTGAATATAAATGCCATTAATAATCCCGTTGGGTTTTTTTTAATTGAACAGCGACTATCATAGGTTGATGAAAACACAGGGAATGATGAGGTGAGCTGTTGCTATAGTGAGTCTGGTAGGATACTCTCTAGTGCCTTTCCTTGTCCCATGCAACCACAAGTGTCTGATTTAAACCCGGTTCTTCCTTTAATTTTATCTTTTCCTGGTATCCTGGCATACAAAAACATACATAGAGAAATTAAGAACGGTACAACACACTACATTTCTTGCTCTGGGGAGATTCTTGAATCTCAGCAATTTCTAAGTGTATCAGGTTAAAACTTGCTGTGTTAAAGCTCAACAAAGGGTTAATTCTGCTGGAAATCTTCTCTCATGTCTCCAAAACCCAATTAACACAAAGGCTGTTAAAAATGGCATATGTAAGTAAAGTACTGATTTGAGTGTTGCCACTTTACTAGCCCAGCAATGCCCATCATCACTTCAATTAATTCTCCACTTGCCTGAAAGCTAGTACACAAGTTACTGACTAGATTCATTTTTCAAAATGAAAAATGTTTGCAAAAGCCCATTTGTAATTCGTAATTGCTGAAATCACCTTTGCACCTGGTTCACTTTGCAGTACAAGGTCCCCTGCTAAAGACTGCCAGAAAGTCTGTTCCCAGCAGAAAGCTAGGTATGTGTGTTGGAAGTAAGTTTAAAACCTTCTGGGGCTTTCTTCAACTAGAGATATCTGCAAGATTATGTTACTTCAGGGAATAAACTGCTTCAAAGCTTGTTAGATGTTTGATTTTTAAGAATAAATAAATGACTGCAGATGTTTAGAAAAATCTCCATCTCTTAGCCATCAACTATTGCAGGGATGTCATAGTGAAGCCTGCATTCCAGTAACCATTAACCAAGCCAGCCAGAGATGTAGCACCAAAGGCTTTTCAAGCTGACAAGACAGCAACTCCAAGTTTTTTAATAGTTAATTCAGTGTCAGAGGGAACTGAATCAGTTAGGACCGCTGTTCAGGAGTTTCTGCCTTCTAACAGTAAACTTAAATAGAATTTTCACATTATATTAAAAAGGAATACTTTATGGGTATGGATAAAAACTGCTGTCAACGAAAGCCAATGACGACTTATTTTAAGAGTAGGAAAAACATCCAACCTGTAACTAGACACTGCTATTACTGTATTTGCAAACAGCAACTTTTTAATGGTGCCTAATATGCAGCCTAAATTTAACCTGAGACAAAATTAACGTAATTTTGTCAGAGATCTACTTCACTGATAGCTGGAGTCCACATTGTAACGGTGTTGTATTTTTCATTTATCCTACACAAATTCTTTATGCTTCACAAAATATCTCCCAGAAATATATCACACACTAGCTTCCAACTACTCTAATGTTACACCCACTAACACAACCCTTGACACTTTTCTGCTTGATCACAGTTCACCTTGCACAGATTACAAGCAATGTATTCTCCTGGCTTGAGTATCAAAGGCTGCAATACAGAAGCATATGAGCCAAACCGGTTCTTCTGCAAAGTTGTTCAGTTTCGTACCACATCTTAACATAAGCAAAAAGGCAGTGCAGGCAAAAGTGCTGCAGGAACACAAATACTGAATGGATCTTAGTAGCCAGCTTAAGGAAGGGAAGAGCCAAACCTTACATTTTCTGCTAAACATTTTAAAAACGGGATTTGCACAGTCCAGGTTTCATCTTTTCAGATTTGCTGCCACAGTCCCATAGTTCAAGTTAACCTAATTTTAACCTGCTACCTGTGCCATTTTCATTCTTCACTGGAGGAGTCCGATTTCCTTGCGCATTGCTGTCTTTCTACAACCCCATGCCCAAAGGGGAGACAGAGCTACATGATAAGCTGTTCAAGTAAACAATTAATATTAAGCATAAACACCTGCAACAGAGGGGACAAAACACCTGATGCTCAATTCTAGTTACAGCCACAGCCACTGTCAAAAAGGCAACCACTTCCAAAAAGTAAACCATGAGTACATAGCCAGATCCTGGCTACTGGGTAGCCCACCATGAATGGGTTTTTATTTAATGTCATGTCTGAAAGATCAACAGCTTATTGGTATTTTTTTGTTCTTCCAACCATGCATTTTCCTGAGAAAAATGTTTTTAACAATGAAAACAAAAAATCCCCAGTCCTTCCTGATACACTTTTAACCGTTCCCTAACCACAGTAAGTTACCCAATCTCCTCAGTAATTCAGAGGCTAACTTATAATAAGCATATCTCTTAGTGTATCTAACTTCTTCCAAGGCCGGTGGGACAGAAGTGTCCTTTATTCCACTGCGTATGACATCAAGCACATGGACCAGTAAGCAAATGAAGGATAAACATGGCAAAACTGACTCATGCATTCTGTCAGGCAGTCTGAAGTTTGTGGGCTCTTACCAGCTGACTGTTTCATTCTTTTTCTTTTCAGAGAAATGTTGTACCATCAGATCTGTTATTTGAAGAGAGAGACAGTAGGTACCTCACTTTACATACTGCATGTCCTGCAGTACAAATGCTCCCTTCTGTAGGTAGATACAAACTGCACAGGAAAATGAGGTTGTGCTGTTCAAAAAAGGCAGAGCATTTCAAAATGCAAGGGGATATTTTTTTGGTTTGTCCCCTTTTGAGATAGGAATGCAGCCGAGACTGTTAGTTATAAATATAAACCACAACTGGGTTTGCTTCTGCTGAGAAGCAGCACATGATTCAAGGCCAGGATGCCCCGCCACTCCGCCTTGTTGCAGTGGCCTACTCAGACCCTGTATTCAGGCTCTGAACTGACACTTACAAGCATTCAGTTCTCTAAGGCACACAGAATGCAGGAGGCTTGTCACCCACTGCGCAAGGTAACAGAGAAGACAAGGGGAGGAAAAGACTGCAACTATGGGCAGTTATGTACTACATGTGTTTCAGTCTGGCTTTTTTTTATGATATCCCTCCAAAGAATCATGATTTCCAAAACACAACAGTTATCTCACATGAGATGAAATTGCTGCTTTGATTTAACCTGGACAAGGAAAACCGTGAAAAGGAGTGATCACTGCAGGATAGTAACTTCAATGGAAGACAAAAATAGAAACCTCTTTGCAGAGAAAGCAGTGTACCACTTCTGCTGCAAATGCTCCTGTCATGCTCTCACCGTAGCCGCTATACCTTGTCCACTCCCAGTTACATGCTCCAGCAGCCAGTCTGGTTTGTCAGAGCTCTGGCACAGGCAGTGTAGGCAAGGGAACGGGGAGGGGTGTCCATTTTACTTCCAGCTGTCTGCTGCCAGAGGCCACCTACTTTGCTTCTGGCTGGATTTAGAGCTGCTCTGCTCACTCTCCAATAAAGCAAAGTAGAGAGTGGCTGATTAGACTGAAGAAAGGAGTATTTTTTCCCTTTGTTACATGGAAACAGTAGTGAAAGAGGAGAGATCAGGATTAAATAAGAGACAATCTGAAGAGGATAATCATAAAGTTGACTTCAGAGATTAAACCCAGCTTTATATCGCACCAATTCTTGGGAAAAGATATTACTCACAGAAGTGCAAAGCTGCTTGCAAAGCCAGTTATCCACATCTGCACACTTTTGTCTTGACAAGCTCTACAGTGAAGGGTGAAAACAAAATAAAACAAAAATCCCCATTCATTTTTCAACAAAAGAAAGAATGCTTACTGTTGTAGAAGAATGACTGCAGAAGCGTGGCCTTAGAATCTCTGAAGATCTGCACAATCCAGGCCTGGTATTAGAATAGGCCTGTAATCAGAACTGTACTGAAGTTGCTGTGCTGAAGTTAACAAGAAAGGTAGCCTTGAGCTATTCGTGAATCCTGAGACCAAGTAATTATGTTGTGCCAACAGGCCGTGGCTGTAACAAGCTACAGCTGCTGGCAAAGCAGGTGCAGGGCCAAGAAAGATGGGGACCGGTCTGGCAATAGAGGGAGTAACAAACTACAAGGCTGCAGCACAGCAACACAATTAGCTACATGGATAGAATGCTCATTTTAGTCATGATAATTAGGGGTGTGAGAACGGCGCGCGTTTAGAGACTACTACCCAATTATATCTCTGCTTTACGAATATGCATGTGTATCGGCTCTATGTAAGCAGTGTTAGAAACTAATAAAGTTGAGCAAGATGCATAACTCATATTGAGTGTCTTCTTGACTCCGGTGAACCCTTCTTCCAACATACTGTGTCTACATTTACAGCTGAGAAAAATGGGTTTCTACCAGCTGCTCTCCTGTACACCCCTTCCAATCTTAACACCACACCCAGGAAAGCATTCTTTGTTGGCTGTTCAAATGCTCCCCGAACTACGCCCTGGATCAAATCCTCACCTGTGGGTCCAAAGAGACAGTACATGGTTCCCTCAGCTACCAGGAACCTGCCTCAATCTGCTGAGGACCTGGCACACATGCAGGTGGCCATGCACCCCACATGCACATGGATCAATAAACTATACAATAAACTATATAATAAATACAAAAAAACTATACAATAAAACTAGGAGGCAAGGACAACTCTAGCACCTTTCAAGGATGTGCAGCTCAGCATCCCACAAAAACTGTCAGGGCAGAGAAGATGGAAACCAAATGCTGTGAGCTGCCGCAGCATTACTGCTGAAATCACCAACTCCACATTTAACAGAGCTCCCCTCAGGCTTTCAAACTGAGGTAGCAAAGGGGAGACAGGGAGGTAGCTGAAAAGCCTCTAGGACACTCTCCTTCAGGGACAAGGGACACACCAGGATTTTAGGAAATAGGTAAAGAGGATATCATCATCTCATAGGATGGGCTTAGGCTTCTGTCTAAGCTTTCCCCACTCCTTCCTGTCCTACTCCCCACCACACACCCCCCCAAAATAAGACTAAGGAATGCATTATTCTGCCTAGGAACCAAAGATTTAGCAAGTAAAGGACAGAAACAGAAAAGAGGTAACAGGGACTCTGCCAAAAGGAACAGTCACATGTAGCTGAGCAGAGCGACTGGAGCGTTTGGTACAGATAAGCACTGAAAATGCAACTGGCCTCATTTAAGCAGTCAGTATAGATACGTATCTGGAGCACGCAGCTTTAAAAATAGCTCACTATTAAAACAGCATTTAAACAACCAAAAAAGCCCCACCGACCCCACCCCACCCCCCCAAAATAGGCCCTCTGAATAACCATTTTATTTTTCACTTGGTTACCGAGCATCTTACATTCAAAAATCTGCACCTTGATTTCCCATTTCTGGAAACCAGAGGGAGTAATAACCTTCAATATCACCCGAGGAAAATGTTACAACTTTATGAGCTTTGCTTATCAGTACCTCTAATCAATTACAGCAAAGCATTGTTTTGTGGGTCTGTTTGCAATACAAGCTGTTTCTCCCCTTAGGGACTAGAACACTTTTTCACAGGCATGAAATGTATCTATGCATAAGCAGCTATAAAAGTTGAGCAAATGTACCTACACATTTTCATTTTTGTTCTGCACTTTAACACTTTTGGAGATTTCTGAAGAAGATGCAAGTTATTTAGAAAAAATGAACTATTGGAATCAAGCAACATAAGCTGACAGACTGGGCCCAAAAAGACATCTACGGCCTGATGCATATAATCAGGTAATTTTCTGAATGTTCAGTAACTGATTGTTGACCAAACATTTTCAGTCCTACAAAAGCATAAAAATCCATTTCCATAAATAAAAACAGCCAGCTATTTGAAAATTAACATTCCAAATAATTTTTAAGCCCAAGAAAGATCTATGCTGAAGTAGGTTTCTCCTCCCTTTCACAGCAACTTTGAGTTTGCTACAACCATTCTGTCTGTAACTGCATGTAACAGAACCAAGGAAGATCAGATCTGTACCTGTGATGCATTACTTCAGCCCTTGTCATGGTCATCTTAAGTGTTTTTTCCATTTCCAAAGGTTTTCACTTTCTGGAACCTGCATCAAATCTGCCACCTGTTACTACATACCATGCAGCAACATGCATCAAAACCACAGATACTCTCAGCGCACCACAAAACAGATACTTTACTGGATCACTGGATTACTAGGTTGAACATCCTCTCTGTTACCAACAAAGCACAGAACACTTTTCTTGACTACTAGGAAGTCCAATAAGATGGTGTAAACCTTTTTTACGTACTTGATCGGCCTGTGTTCATCTTACATGCACTGTGGAACACACCAAGCTTATACATAATTATAGTATGTTTAAAATTAAGATCATTTGTAAATTAAGATCATTGTAAAATAATCACAACCACAATTTTCCTGCCTCATCTGGAAGCCTTTCAATGACTGCTCTGTCTTGTGACATTTAAACTGTTCAGCATTTTGAGTACATGCTGGTTCCAGTAGCACAAAAACCCGTAGTTCCCAAAGTACAGGATAAATGCTCTCCCATCTTTAGTCTATTTTGTTATTTTATATATGATGTGTGAAGATAGATGAAGTTAAAATTGCCTAACGTTTTCATATGAATGGCTACCCCCACTTTTGCTCACACCACAATCTAGTACTACTCAGCAGTGTGACTCAGTTAAGTTAAAGCTAAGAAACACTTAACAGAATTTCTATTTGAAATAAACTGCTCACAAAAAAACCGCCCCAAACCCCCTAAAACCCAAACCACCACCCACCTACCGTAATTCAAAAATTTGCATTAAGTATCTTTTTTCCTCAAGAAACATGTATTTTACAGCTAATTTTACCAGCAGGATACCACAGACTAGACAAAGTTACTAGCTAAGCAACTGAAACCAGAATTTTTAATGACTGTTGTGCCTTCTACAGCTGCAATTGTAATATATTCTTTATTCTCCTATGTTATGTTTAGTTCAGCTCAATAATGAGCAATTTGTGACTGAAAACTGCAGGAATGCATGTGTGCTTGCCTCTTCTAAATAAAAAAGGAATGAAAACTGGCACCCACAAATACTAAAATCCTGACATCTTCAGAATCTGTTTAATTTCACCAAATAAAACCAAGATTTCCTGCAGTTGATAATTTTTAAATGCAAAACATGTTCTGATAAATGCTTTCCACATCTAAAATAATTAATGTTTACATAATCATTAAAATGTCTACATTTGCAAAAAAGTAATATTTTCATTCAAGTTTCTTTCTCAAGAGTTGCTCACATCAATGAAAAAGAGCAGTCTGCTAAATGCTTTTCTTTTAAAAGATAATCAAATACACAAATGAAATGTGTATATAAGCACCCGTTAACCTAGTAAGTACTTACACAAGATTGTCTCTTCGCCCAGTAAAAACACAGTTCCAAATTTGGTACAATCATTCCAAAGAAAATCAGAATAGTTTAAAGGGTTACCAAAAAGCAACAATAAGGCTTTGTTTAGAAAGATAAATAAAATTATAATCATGAAACATCTTTAAAGTCTTTTACTTGAATTAAAGTTTCTTGCTTGCTGATTTAAACAGAGCTAAGATAATTCTAATTCTAATCAATTTATCTGTTAAAAACCAGCTCTGGTCTACAGCATGTCAAGATTATTCCAACACTGTAGTTCATCATTATTTTTCCTGCTTATTTATTTTGATTCAAAAAGGAATAAATACTTGCACCCTAAAAGAATTAATTAGGTTGACTGCTAGAATAACCACAAAGTTAGTAGTTCCCAAAGAAAGGATCGTGGCAGCTCTGGGTAGGGTTGTAAGCCTAATAAAAAGTCAGTTTTTTATCCTAGTAGTTGTTATCTTTAACACCACTTAAAGGGAAAAGATTACTGTACTGCTTAACACAACTTGGGGAAGCTCTAAGAAAGGGAACTCAACAGAAACAATAGCTTTATATGCTTTTTTCTTCTATTTACGTGGATTTGGAGCTGCTGCTGGCTCTGGCTGCTATTATTGCTCAGAGGCTGTAATGGAACCTGAAGTTCCTTTCAGGGGAAGCCGGATGGTGATAATTCTCAAGTGTATCTTTACAATTATTAGTCATCAAAGCTAGAAAAGGAATAAATGCCTGCTTGTGCTTGTGTTTTAAATTCTGAAGCTTATAAAAGGCTTTATTCTGTCTTGGTCATTTGTATTCATATGAACGGCTCACTCTACATTTTTTCTGCAATTCAACCTCTGTCTAGACTTTCAGTATTTCTAAAACATAATGCAAGATCTGCCTCCAGATAGGCTTTTTGTTGGTGCAGCAATTTACAAAACTACCTTTAGAATGCCATTGGATATAGTGAAATTGACCTTTAAGGTGAGCATGAGTCAAACTCTGAGACAAAATTGCCTTTCCTCCTTCAAAATATACTAAGCATAACATTAAAGATCTGTTCCTAAATACTTACTGCTTACATTGTACTTCAGTCTATTTCCAATACTATCTACTAGATGGAATGCTCTGAGCTGTTGGCAAGAAAGATGCTGGTTGAAAGATACGAAAATTCTGCTAATATTATATACAAAAATTCTGCTAATACTCTTTTCTTGCAAGAATAGTAATGAAAGCCCTTCTCCCAATACTAAACGAAAAGTCTGTCTACATGGGATGTGGACTGAGTCAGTTCTTTCCATTTCTGAATCTGACTGGTTTTATCTTTGTATCTACTCCAGAAATATTGGGGGGAGGGGAGGTGGGTGTGTTTGCCCATACATGTGCAAACATACGGTCTGTTTGTAGAAGGCTCCTTCTTTTCCTCGTTTTAAATATAAAATCCAAATGCTTATCCCTTTAGCATTGTAACATGAAAAAACTAAAAGATCAGTGTTGAAGGGAAGTCTTCCAACATTTTCTGCTTTATTATGCAGTGACTAGAAAATTCTTGTCCACTTTCTACCAAGCTTAAAGGAAAGCGCAGACAAAAGGAGAGAGAAACTATGAAAAGCAGATGGCTGAACAGGCCTGTGTTAAAGGAAGAAACCTTTCTGAATGCTTTTCAGTGTTGTATCTTTACCGATGGTTCTCCCCCTTTACAGCACAGTTACACTGACTGAGCACACCTACCTGAATGAGTTGTGGTTACAGGATTAGGCTGGCTGAAACTTGGCTCTGGGTTGAAATGTAGTTGCTAGTTATTTTCTCCAAAGATTCCTACAGCTCAAACTCTGAGAAACCGTGGACAGACAATGACAACAAAGAAACCGTGAAAGATGACAGGGAGAGTAAGCACATGCGCCCTTCTGTGCAGAAATGAGTGAATGCTGTAGCCAGAAGACAGTGGAGTCAGTAAGACCAGAACACTTAAATCTGACAGCACTAGCTTGGACAGTGATCAACAGTTCTTCCCATGCAGCAGCATCACACACTGGCCACCATAATGGAACAACATTAAACACAGGTATTTCTGTCATTCACATGCAAATTACTGGAACATTATATATAACATTGCAAATGAAGTTATTTTGGATCGCTCAGCTGAGGCAGGTGTCCAAACTGGTGAAACATGCCATTCTGGCTACAAAGTGTATTTTTCTCTCACACGCTTCCACCACTTCTCAGTATCATTTCACAACACAATTGCTATATAACTTGAATAACAGGCAGAAAATTATGACTAATTTTTTTAATATATCTTATGGGTTTTTTTCACCTATGTATTTCTCTGGAGGTAGCAAAAGCCAAGACCTGATGGACTCATGAAGTCTATGTCAGCTACAGCCATAGCACAATGAAAACATCAGAAACAATACGTTGTAGTATTGTCTCTACATCTCTTCTCCTTTTTCTGTTTCTGCTGGAACAAGTTAATGGTATTCATTACATTCTGTAGATTTACATACAAGAAGAAAATACCATATTAGTGGGAATGAATGCCATGCAAAGTATATTTCAGGAGTTAATATTTTTTTCCATTGTGATCATTTATTACAAGCAATACTTCAGAGTAACTGAACATTTTCAGATGCTAAACTGCTTGATAGGCATTAAAGTATCAAAAACTGCAACCCCTGCACCCACAGAACAGACATGCAGATACTGATAGTGCGGGTGAAACCTATACGTGATGTTGGACTAACTACTAATACACTGGCATGATAAGGAATAAGCACAATTTCAGATATATATGGAGAACACTACAGTCCCAAAATGATTCAATGGATGAAATTTGGCCTAACAACTGTAACTTGCTACCATGAAAGATATAACAGCATATCCAAGAGTAACTTCTAAAAGTCTGCTATTACCCCATTTTGCGGTTATAATAAAGTACTGAGCCCAGGTAACAAATCCTGAAATCTGGAAAAAACCCTCCATTTCCAAAAAAGCAATTATCAATCAAGGAAAGGCAATGAAAAAATCTAGGTAGATTGTGCAAGAAATTTGCAGAGCACATGCATGCACAAACATTAACATTTTACAGACAGTATGTATACTTTTTTCTACATAGGGGGTCATGAGTTTAATGCAATTAAAAATCCTCCTGAGGAATCTCAACATAAACTTCCCCAATTACTTTCAAACACATTGAAGATCTTTGTTAACATAAAACCTACACACAGAAACAGTAGTTACCTCACCACAAAACCTCTCTCCATTATGCTAACTTTTCTATGATACAAAAAACACCCTGACTTGAGAAATAGTGACATCTCGGTGAGACAGGACAAAGTAAGGAGAACTGCAGGTCTTTGATCTGGCTGAAAGTGCTCTGCATTCTGATTAGCATTTCTGCTGGGATCCTAGGAGATGAAAGGATTTTTTAAAGTATGACAGTTAATGGAGGGGGGGAGGTATTCAGAAGAGAACAAAAAGAGGAGCACTGAAAGCAGATGATGTCATGCCTCAAAACGGCCTTTACCATCTTACTGACATGTTCCACAATGTAGCACAGAAGTTTCCACACAGCTATTCCTGACAGCTCAAGATCCTCTGTGGAGACCATATGGCTGGAGATCCACTGCTTTAAAAGGATGAAAAGTTGAAACAGGTCTAAATTTTGCATTTTGCATTTAAGGACCCTAAATGCATTATGGGAATGCTCCAGGATACTACTTTTTGACACTATGTTCTACCTGACACATAAAGAAAGTCTCCAGTCTACAAAGCCTACATTACACTCTCACTTTCAAGAAAACCCCACACAGCAAGCATGGACATGCCATTTACTTCCCCCTGATTCTTCCCACAGGCACAGTTTACCCTTGTGTACCAGGAACACCTTCCAACCCTGTAAGCGGCCTTGGAACTGACCACCCTTCACCTCAGATTGCCAGAGGCACCCACCAGTGGGGAGAGGCATCAAAATCTCCCCCCTATACTCTACAAGCAGTTAAGGGGAAAAACACTGGACTCTGGGAGCATTCTGCTTATTTACTTTCCGACAAATCCACATACAGCCAACTTACCAGGCCATGTACATGCAATGGATACCCTGGAAGATATAAAAAAGCTTTTTGCTGATAGTTTCTCTTTTTTCAGAAGCTTACTCACCTTAAATAAGTATACAAATTGTGCTTTACACTGTTTTTCATTAAGCCAGAAAAAGATATTTCTTGTCAAAGTTTCTCTGTTTTTTAATTCTCCCTCTCTACACCTCCTTTATGTCTCATGGTGTGGCCACTTTTGTAGGACTTTCTCTGTGTTACAACATCCTCCTAGCTGCAAAGAGGTATTTTTATAAGCATGTCCTCCATTTGAATTCCAGCCTAAGTACAAAATGTAAAGAACAATAAAAGGGGCCTTGCTGGTACCAACCACATCTCCTATTTCCGGAAGTCAGCACACTTATTTTCATTTGAAAAGGGAAACCGATGTTATAACTGGGATTTTTTCATTTTCACATGAATTACAGACCTTTGTATACTGTTTCACTACCTGCATATAAATGCATTTTGAAAACAGTTTCATGGGTCACACTGAAATGCAGTCTTCTGGAAAACTGATGCTAACATCACTAAAAGACTACGCATTTTGCAGCACCAAAACAAAGCAGAATTACAGGGACACACACAAAAAAATTCCAATCAAAGCATGTCTGACAAGCCATGCAACCCATCAGTACCTCCCTATTCTCTCCACACAGACTACTAAAATCTGTATCATTTACAAATGGTCATACTTGATGTGCACATAACTATACTCTCACCAGCTGCAGGAGAATTATTTCTTAGAGAAACAAGCAAATGACTGTAATTACTCTTGAACTGCAAATTTCTCCTTTAGAATGTGTTTTTAAGGATAACCCCCTGTATTTTAAACTGATGTACCATTCAGGCACAAATGAAGAGTAGGGAGGATATTTACATGTTAGAGATTCCTATTCTATTCTCTCACTCTTACTACAGAACATACTTTATGCCTCTAATTTTTTGTCATTCTCTCTGAACCTCTTTTTTCAAGAAGAACCAACCTGTAAGACACAGTACACATGAACACCTCAATCTGACTATCTCGGTTTTTTTCTGTACCGTTTTGAGACGCTGCAATTAAACTACCAAACTTTCCTCTTGGTGTCAGGGCATTCAAAGGTCTTGTCACATCCCTTACTGTACAGGGCCCAACTCTGTCAAAGAGAACTTAAAGTCTGTGTGGCACAATGTACATTACAATCTTCACAATTAATAGCAAAATGTACTAATAGCACATCTGAAAAAAAGAAAAAAAAAAAAAGGCTTGTCTTAAACTGCCTTTACTTTCTCTTGTTTTCATCTCACATATTGCAAGACTGATTTCTGACCCCAGATTCTTACAGGACTAATGAAATCTTGATCAGAGGAATGAAAGCTCCACTAATCTCCTCTGTGAAAGAGATTCTTCTTCCTCCTTTTATTTTTTTCATTGCAGCATATTGCTAGTATTAGCAAATTGTTTTTCTCGTATTCCCATCTTGAAGCTCTGAGGTTCAGATACTGTCCCAGCAGTACCAGAGAATCACAGAGATCTGAAGCCTAATGCAGTCATGCACTTACAACTATGCATATACTTAAAACAGCCATCCAGTAAACTTCTTCATTACAATAACAACCATTATTATTTACAAAAAACAACCTGACATTATTTTTAAAGGTGCTCTCTCATGCACTTTTGACAGGCTGTTACCTTCTCCACCACAAAACCTGGGTCTCAAAATGTGTGTGCAAACATCTGTAAAAGAACTAATTTATTTTAGTGATCAGCAAGAATTACTGCCCTCTTAAAGTCAATATTGAGGTGTATTGACTTGAAGCAAGCAAACACTCACCCTGACACTAGCAGAAAAGGTACCCAATATACTAACATAAAAAGAGTTGCAGCAAACCCTAACAACCCATGCATAAAGTGAACTAATAGCTTACCTGGGAATATAAAGTATTAAGGGGATAAAACCCAAAACTACACAAAGTTTCTTCACTGTAACAGGCTGTGCAGAGAAGTGGTAGAGCCATCATCCCTGCAGGTATCTAAAGACTTGTAGATGTAGCATTTCAGGGCATGGTTTAGTTGTGCACTTGGCAGTGCTTGGTTAATGGCAGTACTTGATGATCTTAAAGGCACTCGATGATCTTAAAGACTTTTTCCAACTTAAACAATTCTATGATTCTGTTTAGCCTTGCTGACTTCATCATTACCACAGCATGCCTGTTCTCATTTCTGTTCTTTCTAAGGGAACAAGCTTCCTTGAGTCCTACACTTACACATGCAAATATGCATACAGCCAATTTAGTTAAATTATGACTTAAGAGAACAACAAAGTATCTGAAGGGAAAAAACTGTAAACAAACATAATTCCATATAATTTCAGCATCTCTAATGTAAATCATAGCTGGAGATTTTATTAGCCACTCAGTGGCTCAGACTAACATTCTGGACAGGAGTCCAATGCCAAACATCCAGGAGGGTAGCCATAACAAAGGAGAAGTTAACAAGAAGGCCCTTAGCTGCAAGTAGTAACACAAACAGCTGAACATACTTTGCAAAAGAGAAATGAAAAGCAGTAAAGCTGGAAAGCATCAGCCTTAAAAGGGCAATACTTTGTGGTATTTACTTTTATGTCTCCCAAGTTCCTGTTGTGGGGAAAAGATGCTTACTTGTAAAGGTAGTATTCGGCTTGATCCACTTCTTCTCGTGAAGAAATGTTGTCAACAAACTGTTTAAAAAATAAGAAATAAAAGCTTCAAAGTGAGCATTTGCAAAATATATTATAAGAAAATGCCACTTCAGTAAACAAAATACATTTGTTTGGCATATTTAGGTGCCTGACAGTACTGGAAGTCTTCAAGTCTTTGCTTGCTCCTACTCAGGTTTGGTCTAGACTTCTCCAAGTCCAATATTTTTAAACTGAGACAACTCCCCTCCTCACCTCTAAGAAATGTTACAAACCTTGAAAACATGGAGACTATAATATAATTATATCCATATAGCTCAGTACCCCATATTTTTGCTACTTCTCTCTGAATTCTTTTGCTCTTTAATCACAACCTTTGAGAATACATTCAGTTCCTTACTTTTTCCCCCCAATTCTGAATCAGTTTAGACATGCCTTAACTTCTTTTTCTAAAAAGTATTCTTTTCCCTAAAGTTTGCCTGTTGTGCCTATTCATACTAAAAATTCTGAAGGACAGGGGCAACAGCATTTTTTATTTCACCACACATACAAATAACGGTAAGAAAATAAAATCACGTCCCATGCTGTAAAGTTTTAAAAGCCCTCATTTAAAACCTTGTCTACTCCAGGCAATCTTCCAAATTCACAGTGCTATCAATTACTTAAATAAAGGCCAAGTTTTCAATCAGACTTCGTCTTACAGTAATACTGAATCCTGTTTTCCTGTAGGTTTTATTAACATAAAGATGCTGGAACACTCAAGTCTTCCTAACATAACACCTTTAGCTCAGAATACATAAACGTGTTCTCAAGGTCAGTACTTCTCTTTATCCTAAGCATAAGCTAAAAATAAGTTTCAGCTGACTAGTACTTGCTCTCCAGTTTCTTAATTCTCCTTGCACACTGTATACATGTAGGTCTCATCATCTGAGTGTGGCATTAGCATGCCTGTGCACTTAGTTTATGTTTTAGAAAACAAGACTCCGATGTGACCTCCAGGTATTTGAAAGTGGGACTTTTTGACAGTCTAGAAATGCCACTTCTCCAGGGAAAAGGTCAGCCCAAAGCAGGAACATGAACAAAGGGAATAAAGCTGGTTAAGCAATAAAAGGCAGAGGAACCCATTTCCCCCACAGACACTGTCTCAGAAGCAATGATCAAGAATCCCTGATCTGTATAAATGCTTTATCTTGTAACTGTCCAAAATTTCTGTGACTCCCCAGTTAACGGTATCAATGATCCTAATTAGTGGTGTTACTGAGGAATCAGGGTGGTGACTTAACTTTTTTGGATAATCCTGGAGATTGAAATTAACTTGTGGGTTTGTTTTAAAAAACAAGTGACATTTATTCTCCTTCTTCAGTACAAACACACAGGGAACTTCAAACCACATCTCACATCCCTGCCTTCATTCCCATTCCCTAGATTAACACATCCAGAGGACAGAACTGGTCACTAAATCCAGTAAAAATAATGGGTTTGCTTATCCCATGGCCAGCATTTGTCCTGCCTTGGTCTGCTAAGCCAAGGAAAAAAACCACTGTAAAGGCAAAATGTATCCCTATCCACCTCTGCCTCACTCTGAAAGGAGCGTGGAAGTGGAGGAAGATGCACACAGACGGGCAGTGTAATAACTCACTGTGTTCCCTTAGCAGCCTGGGTTCTTATGAAATGCCTGAGGAGGCACTAAGCTCTTACCAAGACAGAAACCACACGAAGGCAGGGAACATATATTAGGGAAATACATAGCTCAGTAACAGAGAGGCCTGATTTTACTGAGAGAAAAACAAATACTGTTTTGAAGACCCCACAGTCCAGGTACTAACTAATGAGTACAAAGTAACAATAAAACAGCTTTACACAGCAATTTAACAGCATTACAAGACATACATGATCCCAGAGTTCCCAGCAGAGGTGATACCATTCATCCTCTCTTTACTCACTTGATTTCATAAACATTTCACTGTCATTTCCATTACTTTATGATTGGGATTTATTTCCTTACCCGGGCTATTGTCAAAGAGCTGACAGGCAGCTTTCTTTCATAGGTTCTGTCCATTAAGTGGGCTAAGTCAGCTGGAGAAAACAGAAAAAAGAGTGCGTTTAATCAACTAGCATTACATGAAAATCTGCAGAGCTATCGTATAACCTAGAATAGAACCTCTGCCCATGAAATAAAATACTGGCTCCTTATTAACATCTTATTTTGAAGGTGTATGAAAACAGTACTTCCAATTATTGTTAAAATATTTTAACATGGAAAGGTTCTTAACACAATGATTTTAACTTATTAGAAAGAATGGGAGGAAAAGCAAACTACCCTATAATGCGTTGGATGAAATTAGTGTAACAAATATAACTCATCCAAAAAGACTGAGCAGATGTCTTTAAAATTCACACTTGCTTTCAATCTTAGCACATGCTGGACTGTTCTTTTGGCATGGGTTTGTCCTTTATTTTATGGTAAAACAATGAGACACAGAAGCAAGACACATTCACAAACAGCAGTCCAAAGAAATCCTGTTACTCAAACTGGACACTGTGCCAGTACCTAATTTTATAGCATCCTGCTCCAGCAGCCATGTAACAATGTAAATTTGACCATACAGGAACTTTAAGCTTCTGACTGTTGAACAGGTAGCCAACCATTGCATTTAATGAATTTAATTGGAAGTTAAATTAATTTAGTTTTGAATTTTAGTTTTGTACTTTTCCTGGAAAATAATGACGACTCAGGAAAAGTAAGCTGTTTATTGTATGCTTACTGTCAGCTGTTTGATTCTTAGCTGAGACATGAACTGATGATATTCAATCTATAAAATTTAGACCTCAAGCATTTTCTTTTTCTATTCTCCTGCACCTTGCAGGACCAGGGCTTCAAAATATTCTCTCTGCATCATTAACACCTTACTTCATCCTTTGCACCCCAAGACTTCAAGTCAACCAGCCTCTCAAACTCATTTTCCAAAAAGGTCACCTGGCCTCCATACCTGTCAATGAGATGTGAGGTGTGTACAGCTTGAAGCAGCACATCAGAATTGACTAAACTTCTACTCCTGCCAAGCTGTCAGGGGCAAGATGCAGCACTAGCAACATGCTGCATCTCTGAGGAATGCAGTTCATGTATGGTCTGTCCGCAAAACACGTGACATCACTATTCTTCATTTTAAAAGCACATCTGCATAGCCAGTGGAAGTCTACAGGTAGTATACATTTCTAACAGTATGAATGGCATTCAGAGCTACTCTGATCTTAATAATGTCAAATTTCAACACATATGCAAAGATCTTTACAGTAAAATGACAGAGCCTTGATTTGGAATAAAATGGTTGACTCTTAGTCTGTACAATGCTGCTGTCCACCACACAGCAGCCTTTCATGTTTACGTAATACCTTCCTTCTTCAGGCACTTCAAGGTGTTCTTCAAAACACAAAAAGAGCATTTATCTCTGGCTGAGGGAAGGCAAGCATTTCATCACCATGAAAGCAAAGGGAAATCTGGGATGAAGTTACTGAGGCAATTACCAGCTCCTATGACATACAATCCAGAATGCTGAGCTGATGCAGGCCACCAAGGCTGTGCTATACCAGATAACCACTAAAACAGCAAATAAACTTTTTTTAATGGTAAAGAAATCTCTGCAGGAATATCCTTACAAGTGTATGTATTTGAATGTATATTCCCTGTCTCTCCAGCACTCACAGAGGTCATGATGGAGCATGTAGGTAAAGACTTTGGGGTACTCCCAGTAGCACTAGAAGTTAGACAGAATGGATGCTTTGGCAAAGTCCACTTGTCAGGAATCAACAACTGGCTAGATCCTTGCCTAAACATACTAAGCTAACTGTCATCTGACATTATCCATCTGCATTTTGAGATAGCTGGAAAAAAGTATCCATTCTGGCATCTGCTATGTTTGATGACATAGTAACATCGACCTGAAACAGACAACTGCATGGGCTGGGAATTCACTTATCTATTCCAGAACTGGGTTTGTTATGCATTATCCTCTGAAAACTAAGATGATACCATTTTGGGCTGTACTCAATGCCTGTGCTTGGCACTTTAGGTGCTCATGAAAATGAAACGTCCATTTCAGGAAACACTGAGTACTTTAAGTAGAATATAAACCAAATGAATACAACACTATGAGTGGAAGATCCCAAGACTGGTAGCTATTTACACATTTACACACAAGCCTCCTTTGGGAGAGTTCACACATACAATTTTAATGACTGACATTTTATGCTGTCTACAAAGCTGGAACTTTCCATCAGAACTTCAGCATGGAAAGCAACATGAAGCACTTAGCCATCAGCTCCAGCACAGGAGTCACAACAAAATGAAGGCTGATCAAACCTTAAAGAATAGAAGACAAATCAAATTAATAGGAAATCTAGCTTTGTTTCCAGACAAATTGCCATGTCTGCTGTAGTTTCTAGATAGGAATCATTTGCAGTAATTCCTCCCTGTTTTTTTTTCTCTGAAGAGCACCTGAAACCAGACTATTTTTCTCATGTTTATGATTTAAAATAATACAGCTACCTTTTGTAAACCAAGTTTTTGCTCTGTAAGTTGCTATTCAATAATCAAGACTAAAGCTTCTTCTTAGTTAAAAACATCCTGATAGAAGTACTAGAATGCAGGAACATGAATGCCCAAGTCTCCTAGCACTGTTGATAGTAAAACCTGAGCACTAACACTGGTTTATAAACCAAGTGTTTTAATGGCCAAAGCAAAATTAGATGTACATTCTAACAGACACATGTTATTAGTGCTTTCATCTAATAGTCATTACCAAAGATGACACTAGTGGGTGTAATCTCTCATACATATTTCTACAAGATGAACTTTTACAAAACTTCCATTTATCTAAAAATATATTTCTGCATATTGCAGAATCTCATAACAAACCAACAAAACAAACCGTAAGTCTGAGCTGAGGTCATTTAACTTCTAGACAGCACTTCAAAGTTGTCTCTACAATACTGGTATCTGAGATTTCACATTCACTTTTATTGTCATTTGTTCATAGAAACTCAATGTCTTGCTGCCTGCAGCAGGGTGATTCAGGACAATGACTGGTAAAATATTGACCCTCACCTGCTAAGTCAGTGGTTATGACATATAATACCAGTTTGGTAGCCTAAGAAATCCACACAGTTTCAATTTGATTCACAGTGTATCTATCCACAGCAAGCAGCCACATTATGTGGCACATGTGGTAACCATGTAAGGTCACTACCCTCTTATTCTTAAAAGTGGTCCATCCAGGACAGGGTTGAAATCCAGGCAGCAACAGGAAAGTGGATACAACTGTGACGCGAAGCTTACCTGTCCTGGAAAGCAGCACTAATGCCTTAACTTACAGGCCAACATTCCACTTTCTATATAAAGAAAGCCTTAATTTATTTTAAAGGCTCAATTAAATTATAAAGGAAAGCTGAGAAAAGTACTTTTTTTTCTTTTTATGTTTCACATTCCTCAGTATTTCCACATCCCAAGCAGCTTCTGGGAAGAACCACAGCTATATACCCAAGAAGGATTTGAATGGAAATTATTCCCGTCCACAAGGGCAGCACTGCCACCTGGTGTTGTGGATGAGCCATTTTGGGTACCGTTAGTTTTTCTAACAAAAAGATACTTCCTATCTCACTTGGATTCTGTCATTCCTGGGATTCTGGCAATTGCTGTTCTTCCATCAAGATGCTTACTGTCACTTAGTTTTACCCTTGTTAGTGAATAAGCCAACTGAAACACTGGAGAATCTAAATCCAGGCATGCCTTCCATTTCTTCAGTAAGTGGAGTACAAATTACTGCTACTCAGGTATCTTCCTACCAGCAAGCGGTTCGTAAATTCCAAATTAACACATTTTCAATTCCTACCTATTTGAAAAAATGTGCTTCTGTATGCTAAATACAGTTTCATTCTTTCCCACACTTTTTTCAGTACTGAATTTTGCTAAACTCATTCACAGTTGGAATGCTAAAGTGAGACTATGGAGAGGAGAATAAAGCCAATCTTATACAGACACAGTAAATGAGTTTGAGTCTGGAATGGCACCACATCACTGCAGCACAGAAATAGAACTGACTTTAAATAAAAAATACTTCTTTTCCCTTTAAATGTATTCTCACAACGTAGTTTTGCAGAGTAACAGTTCTGAAACAGTGTTTGAAATAAATAAAAAAGCATCTCCTCAACACAAGGAATTCACTCTAGCTAAACCACCAGTTACTACACACAAGATAATATGTGCAACCATATAACTGACATACAGGAAGGAAGTCTGCAGGGCTGTGTCTTTGAAAATGCTAATACAGCTGACACCATGTTAACTCTTCTTTTTTCTGTGAACACAAAATGAACATGCAAAGCAGTTCTTTGAAAAGCATAGAACAGACATCTGCTTTGGATCAAGATCATCACCAGAGCAGCAGCAAGAACTGTGCCTGCCAAACCATCACAACAGGTCTTGACAGGCTGGGGAAAACCAAACATGGACTGTACCAGCACTTGTACAAAAATGTTTTCTTCTATGGTGAATTTCTATTGTCTATGTTTGTTAAAGTAAGAACCTTTTTTCATCTGGAGATGACTGGTTCAAATGCATCCCAGGGCACTAGCCTATGGCTCCAGCCCAAAAAACCACTGCACTGCATGAGGAGTCCTATTGGTAGTAAAGGGTTACAAGGTATTAACAGTCTTTGCAGGACTCAAGCTATAGTAATGAGCACCTACTGGCTGCTTCTGGCCCATCTGCAGTAAAACACATTGACAATCCCAACTTAGCTGTGTAGACACAAGCAACAGAAACAAATTAGTCCATAAAAAACCCCATCACTTATGTGATCATTTGGTCTGTCTTCCTGCCTGACAAAAGCCCTTGAATTTCACACAATTCTTTCAGCCTGATAATCCGTGTTACAATTAACAAGCACAGTTCAGGGGCCCAGGAATGCAAAATGTAAGACAAAGACTATGCATTAAGGCATCTCCAAAACACTTGTGGTATAAAATAATGCTTATGTACCTTTAGGACAGAAAAATGTTTTGCTTGATGCTTTCCATTTAACATAAGCCACCAAAAAGATGGTTGTATATAATTTCAAATGTATTCTAGTCGAAGAATTTAACTATGAAATTTGCACAAGAGAACTCAGTACCATATGCAGATACAGTTTAACGTACAACTTCTTGGAAATAAAATACTCAGTTTAATTTTTCCTCAAAAGAAAATATCTACAATTTCAAAAAGAAATGCAGCTTCCCCTCTTGCAAAACTCTTAAGGAAAATGTTCTTCTAAAAAATGTTTTTAAACAGGAATGCCCTGTAATACTTACAGAATAAGTCTTCTTTCACACTGCATTACAATTTAAATAATATCAATGAAGAGAACCCTTGGAGAGTCTTAACTGTCAGACACAAAACTATGACATTCATAAAAGTTTTGGATTTTCTGAAAGAAAAAAATCAGCTTGTAGAAACCAAATATTAATTAAACAGGCAAATTTAACTTTTTTCTGCATCACAGCTTTGAATACATATGACATTTTTAACATGTTGAGCAGATTTTGACATAGAACCTCGGAAGCATATTGCCACAAGTATCTTTTTATTTTGCAGTATTTACAGATGACAAGCTAGTCTAAAATGAGTTCAGGTTGCAAATAGTCAAAGCAGAGAAAAACAGAACTTTTCTCACCCAGGCTATGCTCCTCTTTTTGTCTCTCTTCCCATTTTGAGCTGTCCACATAGGCTGCAGAAAGAAGAGATCTTCTACCTAATGCAGAAAGAAATCACTACATAAGTCAGGTTGCCTATGTATTTTTAAATAAATTAACATTTAATTAGATCTCACCGTTTCCTGTCACGTTTACTGAAATGATGCATTAAACTGTCTTTACGACACAGCTGTCACCAGCAGCTACTTAACAGTTCAGATTCCTTGTATGTGGATGAGCCATTACCCTGTCATTTTTAAAAAAGAGTATCTTTTCCCTAAGTTTTTTTTCAGCATGAAACAAATCTTCCCAAACCTGAATACTGTATTTAAGCAAATAATAAATTTGTAAAGGTAGGAAAAACCCCAAACAATAAAGGAGAGCTTCTTTGTGCACACAGACGTTTTTCATAAATGCTAGCAATTAAGTAAATGTGGGCATAAAAGCATAAGCAAAAAATATGAATACACACAAACAGGCTTTTTGGTTGTTGTTGTACGGTTATTCTTTCCACCTGTACAGATCCGTCTCACTGGAAATGAAACGTAGATGCTTATCCGGAAATACCCCATTTTTGACCATCTCCTTTTTCTGCATACGCTGTGAACTGCACTCCAGTGCTTTTGAAAGTTTTTTCTAAATACTCTTTGTACCACCTTTGAATTCTGCTCAAGACACTGTTCTATCTTTTGAAACAAAATGGAAGATGTTTCAGCTGGAAGAACAAGCCATGTTGCGCATCACTCAGACGATGAAGCCTTGAAGAAGCATGAGGAACATCTGGATAAAATTTGTTGAAAGAGCATACAGAAATACACGCAGAAGGTTGTAGAAATCAATGTTAAGAAATATGAAATATTTTAAAAACAGACATTACTATGCTACTTGGAATTCTTAGCAGCTACCTTAAAGCCTTTATCTGAAAATCCGCTACCACTGAAAGTTTTTCATGGGGATGGAACAGTTTTTCTCCTTATCATCCTTCTGACATGGCATTAGACACACATGTCCAGCTCTATACATCTTTGTACATATTTGTCAAAAAGACCTGGTACACAGAATTTCACAGTCAGAATATGAAAATACATACAATGCTTCACCAAAGAGTTGGAAAATAAGAAAAAGAGATATTTTTGTTTGGTTGTTCAAAGCTATTTTTCACTATGTCGACAAAAGAGGCACCCTAAAGATCTGGGTTGGGGGTTTTTTTGGATAAACTTCTGGAAGCTCGTTGACAGCTAAGGATACCACTAGCAAGCACGAGGCTTTAAAGAACTATTTTCTATAGCACAAACAACTGAGGTCAGTCTGAGCTCTTCACACCGGGTCAGGGCCGAGCGGCTCCAGCGCCAGAGGACAGGGCTGCGGTTCCGAGACACGGGCATTTAGCTACCAGGAAGCAGCGCTGAGGTAAATTTCTGCATGTGGATGCTGAAAAGGCACAATGAAGTTACCCATCACCACCACACTTCAAGTAAACATTTCTGCGTTCAGTTCCTCCCAAAGGTCGGGTTTTTTGGAAAGGCGGCTTTTGAAAACCATCAGTCTTGTGGCACTTGTGTCACCTGCGTTACCAGGTTTCTGCCGAACGCTTAGTGCCGCGGGTTTGGCGGCCTCCACACAGCTCCGCGTGCCGTCCCATGGCCCAAAAGGGAAGGTACCAAGCTATGAATTCGACACGGTAGAATTTAACTAGGAAAAGTCTCCCGCACCGCGCCGTTCTCCGAGCCGTCTCCGGTTTTCTATCTCCGTACAAAGGCGAAGGAAAAGTCCCCCCGCAGCACCCCGTCCCTGCTCACGCTCCCCGCGGCGCCGGCCACCGAAGCCAGGGCCCCTCGTGGGCGCGTCCCGCCAGGGCTGTCCCCCGCCGCCCCGGGCCGTCCCTCAGCACGCCCCGCCACCCCCGCCTCGCCGCCGCAGCGAGCCCGGCTGCCGCCCGCCAAGGACCACCGACCTGCCGCAGCGCCGAGGGCCCTCCGGCTCCAGAGCACGCCTCGCCGCAGCACGGGGGCGGCCATGGCGCCGAGAGAGGACGCGAGCGGCGGGCCGAGTCAGGCCTGCGAGCGCTCCGCCCTCGGCCGCCTCCGGCGAGCCCGAGCACAAGATGGCGGCGGTGCTTGGCGGCCGCGGCCCGCGCATGGTGCGGGGGGCGGTGTGGCGCTCGGCCGTTCTCCCGCCCGCCGCGGGCTGCTGGGGCTGCGCGTCTGGAGGTACCGCGGGCTGCGCGGCGGGAGCGGGCGGCGCGGTGGGGCCGGGGCCCCGGGCTGCCTCCGGCTGGGCGCCCGACCGGAGCACTACAACTCCCGGCAGGCCTGGCAAGCGCCGCCGGCCTTGTGCTTGACGGGAGCTACAGTGCCTGCGGGGGCGCCCCTCTGGGCGCGGTGTGCGGCGGGGGCTGCCGGCGGGTGCGGAGCGGGCCCGTGTGTGCTGCGGGGGGCAGGCCGAGCTGGTGCGGCAGGATTGACCCGCGGGGAGGGCTGGCAGCAGCGGTATGCGGTGTATCCCGTGACTTGCAGCTGGCTGGATACCAGGCCTTAAAAGAACCGCACAGACACCGCTTTGTGAATGCATATTTACTCTTGAGAGGACGACAACGTTATCCAGACCCTGGGCTGCACCTGCTGGTTGTCACCAGCACCGCGCCGGGGCTTCAGGGGCTTTCAGGGGTGCATGGAAAGGTGTATGGTAGAGGGGTCCCCACTGTAGTCTCGTCTAGGCTCATGGCCTTCTGTGCCAACGCCAATGAAGTTTTGCTGGGCTACATGCTGTTAGACCACTTGGACACATGAAGGTGCCCCCTGCATGGTGGTCTGCCCAGCACTCTTCACTGACCTTCCTTTCAGAGGGCTGCACCCCATCTGAGGTAAAGCAGGTTGGATGGGCTAAGTTCTCCAGGATGACCTGCACCGCTTGCACACTCCAGCCATCATATCCATCTCCCTTCTTCTTCCTTGGAGGCTCTCTTACTTGGTTTTACACTCGTTTGTTTCTATAACACACTGAGGTATGAATTTAAGGCAGCAATAGATTTCAGCAAATTGAATTCACAATGGATGAAATTCTGCTGCCCCAGGCTCTCTGCTGACGCTGCCAGTGACTGTTGCATGTCCATGCAGCGTGGTGTACCTGTCCAACCCCAGGCACCAGCACAATTCCCACATCAGCTCTGGAAAGGCTTGGGACAGGGATGGTCTTTCGGTCTTAGATCAGCTGAGAATTTTCATGGAAGTAAATGACAGAGTAATCCAGGCCAGTTTTATGCTGGATGGAGTGTATTTGTTTCACCATTGGAACTGTTTCTGTCAGGTTTAATGGCTAAAGGTGCTATTTAATGGATTTTTTTCTTCAGATTTTATGAAGTGTGTCATTAGCATGCTTCACTTGCATAGAAAGCAAGTGTTTTTATTTGCACGGCCTGTTACGTTTTGCTAGGGAGATGCAGAAGGACAATAAATTACCTAACTCAGGTCAGTACTTGCTCTTTTCCTGTCATGATTAGAATCAGTCTTAAGAAGCCAAAAAATTAGAAGATTAGATAGTGACAACGTAAACTTATTACTGTGACACTGTTAGAAAAGCACTGGTTGCAAATAAAAATCTGCTGGAGAACTGGGTTTACAACAGTAGAAACTTCACAAATAGCATTTGCGTGACACTTTTGTTAAAGGAGCTTACAACACAGTACAGTTGAGGTCAGCACCCAAAGTTAATTTTTAGATTCTAGACTCAATGACTGTCTCACCTCTGATACCTGTACTGCATCAGAACTTTACTAGGTCTCTTGACTGTTGCTACTTTTGAAATAATAAGCTTTGTGGTTTTTTCCTTTTGTCTTCCTGCTGTGTTTGGAGCTTCCAGAATGATTCATTCTGCAATAATGAGGACATCACATGTGAGGAAAGGAAACTGTGCAACTAATGAATGTGGTGAATAAAGAGATGACAAGATAAATCATTATAAAAGCACGAAAGGGGAGAAAGACCTGGAGAAAGACCTTATTCTTGTACAGAATCCTTTTGTACCTGGGCTAGGTGGAGAGGAATGGTGTTTCTAGTTTTTTTCTTATGCACCTCCAATAAACACATACTTCATCTTTTTAACTCTGGAAAGCTGTGACATAGTGCTTGGGTTCTTTAGTCAACTACATGAACAACTGCAATATTGGCAGTCTTTTTTTTTTTAGTGTGATGCTGCCCGTGGTCCAGCATCACACAGTGATTAACAGCAGTAATTCATAAATGCAAAGTTCAATTGTATTAAAACAGTGTGACATAAAACTCAACCTTCCTTTTTCTTTCTTATGGTAGGGAAGCGATACCTGCTAACAGAAGATGATATAAAGTTACAAGAATTTCAGCAGATGAAAGTGGCAATTAGAAATGAAGTTCACGGCAATAAAGGTATTAGTACTTCATAATCAGCACTCTCAATTTTAGCAAGAGTCCTTGGAAGCAAGACAGAGTCATTATAACATGACACCAATTGACCCCATTTAAAGCAAGAGCTTTTGCCCTACTCTTGCAAATTTTTTGTTGTTAAAACTGGAAGATCTAAGACTTTGTGGAATGAAACAATATTGGTTATGCTGTGTTGGAAAAAAACTTTCAAGTATGCAGGGTGTTTACATAAGACCTGAAATCTTTGTGTCCTTGCTTTTCCAATTTTGTCAGATAGTCTAATAGAAAATACTGTTTCAGTCTATAAATGTTGCTTCAAATACATCATCAGCAGAGAAAGATAATACAAAGCTTAGTAGCTACGTAACTATCCAGGGAAGTCCTATGCCAGTAACTCTCTTAATCTGCTCTGTAAAATTACTTAGTTTATTTTTTTGGATTTTTTTCCTTTTACCTAACCTAAATTTTCAGTTGTACATTCAATTCCAGATGACATATGCTTATTCAGAATATGAAAAACAAAAAAATTCAGGTTTTCCAAACTAATGAATGAGCAAGATCCATGGATCTTTTTTCTCATGGAGGCTTTGTCATGCTGTTTTAAATATATACATATTCTTTTCGTTAAGGAAAATAATATATAAATATAAACATAAATCTGCCCTTAATATGTAATAAGAAAGGTTAGGTAAAACTCCATTTCCTGCACCTGTTTAATTACGTGCAGCCATTCTAGTGATACAAATTGGCAATCGTTCCAAAGGCTGTAGTTAATTTTAATTTTTTGTGTGTTGCAAGGGAGAGACAAATAATCAAATTTAGTTTTATATAAACCAGTCTTCTGAAACAGAGAGGGAGATAAAGTCAACATGACAGTTCTTTGATATTAAGTAAAAGTAGAATTTAATTTGGGCAGTGGTAAAGTGATAAAATTATTACATTTTGCTGTGATGATGTTGTACTTATATTGGGGCTTATTCATCCTGTACTTGAGATGCATTGAATTTATTGCTATGAGTCAATCACTCTTGCTAAAACAGGTGTGTAAAAGCCAAATAACTTGGCTTTACAGATCACAGGTTTTGTTTTGTACAAATGGTAGCCTCTGAGAACTGATGAAAATGTGCTAAGCACCTATTTGTGTGTATGTGTGCATGGTTTCTGTACTCAGTGTTTAGTCTAATAATTGAAAAATGAGAGTAAGTAATTAGGGTTAATAATAAACTTGGTTTAGAAATTGAAAAAGCAATAATAACTTACACAGAATATATAATAGCTATTATTTAGTATAGTTACAATGCAACTATGAACTGTAATAGTTATAACTACAGCAGTGAAACAGTTACCTACAGTTGAAAGATGAAAATAAATAATTAGGGCTAGTAATAAACATCGTTTAGAAGTGGAAAAAGCAGTAACTTACCCAGAATATGTAATGGCTGCTATTTGTTATAGTTATAATGCAACTATTAACTGTAACAGTTATACTGTTAACTACAGCAGTTAGTTACCTACAGTAATACAAATACAGTTCAGATCCCAGATGCTTTTTAAATTTCTGCACACCTTTGAACACATCCCAACTATTACATAGGTATACTTATGTATGTACATGCTTCTGACTTCACAGGAGTCAGCACTGCATCTCAAGTCTTAAGTAAGGACCTGTATTTGCATGTAGCAACAGATATGCATCCAGTAGCTGAATATATTGTTCGCTGGGGTGCTTACATGGCACCTGTTGTGTAGGTTACTAGCTTGCAAACGGTGACTCAGCAACTGCTACAAAAAAGTTCACTTCCCAGCCCAAGACATGATACACGTGATTTTAATCTTGTGTATGTCTGAATCAGAGGCTTGAGATCGCCAAATGAAGGACTTATCTTTGTGCTTGTTTTGTCTTAGGAAAATCTGCTGGAGAGAGAAACCTCTTTTTTGCATGGGAAGGGAAGCAACTCTTAAGTTTATGGCTACACGTAGAAATACAAAGATTATGTAGGAGACTCTTTGTGTTTGCATCAGTTGTGATCTTAAATCTTCTGTTAAGACTAGTGTTGAGTAGAAGTTCTTATGGTAATTTGAATGCTGAGTGAGTTCTGCTTGCTTGCTTGCTTTTTACAGTAAGAACCTAAGGCAGAAAATGTCACTTAACAAAACTTCCTTCCTCTTTAAAATTTTTTAATTACCCGATGTGTTCCATAACATACACAATGAAATAAGTCACAGTAAGCAACTGCTTGGTTTTCCAAGTCTGAGATGACTTCATGGGGACACCTAGACATGCTTGTCTGTGAGAAGCTTTATGCACTTTTCTTGGTGAGAAAACCAAGCTTTCTGCTTCATTGAATCTCCATGTTTCAGGTACCAGGTATGCAACATGGGTAATGGAATTGTCTATAGACTGCTGCTATAATGTTTTTTATTTTCAGATCCATATTTTAAAAGTATTAAAGAAAAACTAAAGCAAAATGGAATGATTCTCAAAAATGAATTAAAAAATTTGCTGCATTTATGTCAGACTTCATCTGATGTGGAACTAGCCAGAAAAGTTATTTACAGGTATTTTTAACAATCCAGGTAAAACTCTTTTCTGTCTTTATTTTTTTGCTTTTGGTAGGTTATCAGGTGATGTCTGCAGTTGAGAGCTTGCCCTAATTCAGTTGCTATATACATAGTTAATCCCTTAAATTATGGCTGTATTTTCATTTACTTGGGATCTTCCATACCTTCAAAGACTCAGATCAAAGGAGAGTCAAGCTGCAGGAGCAAAGTGGTGTCCTATTGTATGCAGATGAATGCGGAGCCACATAGAAATGTCATCTCGCAGCTGAGAGAGTAGTGTCTTCAGTGGCATTTTCCAGCTGAGACACGCCTGGTTATAAACTGGTCTGGACCCAGCAGTGGCAGGTCAGGAGGTTTTGTGAATGAAAGCCTTCCCAGCAATTACAGTGTAGGAGCTACAGAGAAAGAAATGAAATTTTTATCCGTATTTTTATCTTTTTATTTATTTTTTAGTGTAGGAGAGAAAAAGTGAGGTATTTTAGCAGGTACTGCTGCTAATATAGACTGTTGCAACTTCTTGTGCTATTACTGTGTGTACAGAAGGTAAAGTAGCTGGGAATTTTCATGGCAGAGATCCCATTCTATTACTAATCCAATGCAGGTTACTTCATTGGAAATAGACGATATTACATATTGCTAGTTAATTTATTCTTTTAATCAAAACAATTTTTTTTTCCATAAAATTAACCTTTTGTTATCTAAATGTCATTGGCTGGTGCAGATGGAGAACTGTCATTGCCCATACAGATCTTTCTGTCTGTTTAAAGCTTTTTTCTCTTGATAGATTTCATGCCCTTGTGTGATTAACTTTTTCTAATCTTTCTATTAGGTACCACAAACAGAATGGAATCACAGCCTTACATAATTTTAAATTTGGGCCCCTCTTTATGAGGCTATGTTATGAGCTGGACCTTGAAAGGCCTGCAGTAGAACTTATTAAAGATCAGGTAATTCCCCAATGTATTTTGAAGATACTATTGTCATTATTATTAGTCCAGTATGACTAATTGGTATGCTACACATGAGCCTTGTATGAGCTTGCAGACTAGAAATACGCATGTTGCAGTAGTAAGGATGTCTATGACATTAATGTTAGTATACAGATTGCATGGTTTGTGTTTTAAAAATAGCAAAAAAGTAATTAAAATTAAATGCTAGTTTGACTGATAACTTTATTATTGTATTTATGTATATTTGTATAATTTGAATAAAAAGTACTGATCAAAAAATAAGTCCTTGAATGAACACAGGTGATGCATGTTTTCCTGCATCCTGTGTTGCATTAGATCATTCTTGGAAATGAATACTTCTGAGATTTTATGTAGTAGTCCTCTGAAATCCCTTGGGTTATTTGCACCAACAGATTTATCACGTTACTCTGTACTGAAACTCCCTCTGAACCCTGTATAATATTCATCAGCTCAGGAACTTGGCCATTTTAGTGCTGAAGAAACTTAAGGACTGGTTTTTGAACATCTGTAAAATGCTGTGTGTGCTATTATGACAAGATACTAATCATGCTTAGTGTATAATAAAGAAATTCTGTGCAAAAAAGTTATGTCTTCAAAAATCTCTGTCAGACAGTGCAAAGTCATCTCTGTGATGTTAATTCTTTAAGGCACAAGATATGCTTAGCCAGAAATGGGAGTACTTGGGCTACTATTCTTAAATTAGGCACGTGTAAGAGGATGTGTGGTTTTTGTTTTGGTTTGGATTTTGTTGGGGGGTTTTTTGATTGATGTTTATGTCATTAAGACAGGTCCTGCAGTACTTGCAGGACTTAGTAACTGATGAATAGTAAGTACAGTACCACTTCTTGAGACTCCACTGTAGAAATTTACACTTAATGCCTCTGGCATTTTATTTGGCTGTTTCCAACACACAGTGTGATTGGAATGGAATGTAAAATATACTTGCGCTTTCTTCTCCTACTCTGTTTGTCATCACTCCATTCCTTGTGTTGATCTGTTCCTCATTTGATACTGTGATGAGCAAAAAAATGCTTTCAGTTTCATGATGGTGGTATTTTACCCCAAAGATACTGTTAATCAGCTGCAAGCTGTATTTCTGCTGAGCTTTTGGAGTTGCCATTAGTTGACTTCTGCTTTCTTTAACGTAGAGGTCACAATCTGTCATTAAAAAAAAAATCATAGTGGGAATCTCTGGGAAATTTCTGTTTCATTTTAGTAAGCTTTTGACCATGATGAGTCACTGGTATTTGAGAAGTCACTTGACAGAGTGAAAGTCAGGGAACCCGTGGAATTAAATGTTGAACTTGTGAAGATGGGGCTTATTCCAGCAGGAAGACCTGCTAAACGCGGTGCATGGGAAAAACGCTCACTGTCCTAGCTTTCTTTACACTTCCTCTGTTTGTATGTTTCTTCTCCAGAATTTGCGTGGTTTTTTCTCAGAAAGTACATCATTCCATATTTTGATGACTATGTTGTTTAAAAAGGGCCATTTTGAAAGTAAGTATTGTGTTTGCTAAGGCAAATGCATTTTGAGAAGGATGCTTCTCACTGTAAGTCTGTGTGTATATAAATATATATCTTTTTCATGAACATTGCTGATGGGTTTATGGGTTTAGAAGGCCAAACATCATGTAAATCAGTGTAGATGTAAATGAGCTGTACTGTAGTGTGTAATAAAAAGAGGGCTGTATTTGTTTTATACTTCCAATGCTATTCTTACCATTCCTAGTTGCACAGAGTTGTGATTGTCCAGGGAGGCTTTTTTCCTAAACCCTCTTCTCTGAAGGCTTAACTTCTCTTTGGTTTGTAATTTCCTATAGCTTTTTATTTTCTTTATTCAAAGTTTGGTTTACGTGGGCTTTAGAACAGTAAGTTCTTCAACAGGTTTCTTGGCAGTTCTGCATTTGTGTCAAAGCAGGGAAGCGTACCCCTTTTCATTTGATAACAAAACCAGATGTTCTTGATCTGTTTTACTAGTGTGCCCACACAGAGTAGCTACTGCAATATTTAGGTCAAATGCTTCACATCAGTTTGGCCCTTTGTGAGGGTAAGGGGGAATTATCTGACCTGACTCAAAAGACTTTTCATGAGAGAATCTTAAATTGAGTGTGGAGTAAGCTTTTCAAGCAAATCCCTTAATTTGAATTTTGTTGAACACGCAGCTCTTTGTCTCTTGACATGTGGCAAATTTAAGTCCAATAGTTGTCCTAAAAGTTGAGACTGATCTACTGTAAAAATAATTAGATCAGAGCCTAAAGGCAGTGTTGTGGTACGGTGTGTGTACTGAGGAGCTGTTAGTTTACCTAAAATGGTGGAAGCTTTGATCAAGCTTGCTTCCTGAGCAGCTAGGAAGAATGGCAGTGGCTTTGTCAAGTATCTGATTTTTAGATTTGTATGAAAATTATAGAACAAGCCAGACACAAATGTAGATAGAAAATCTCCATGCTGGGAAGAAATATTTACGTCCAACTGACCCTAAATTAAACTTTTAAAAATGTATTAACTTCCTAAACAATAAACAGATTTCAGTTTACATTCTTACTTTAAAATAGAATTACTGAGCTCATACTATGTTGAAATTATTTTTTTTTTCAGTTACTAAATGTACAGCCTTAAATTTCTGAAGAGAGTAACACTAATGTATTTTTGATAGGTGCCTTGGAAATTCTGGTAGAAATGAAAAAACAAGGTATACCATTCAACAAAGAAACCTACCTACTTGCATTTGCAATATGCTACAAGTTGGTAAGTATTTTCATATTACATTATGAAAAACTACTTGAAATGCCTTCTCTGTGTCTTCCTTCTTTTTGGATTTTAAAATTTATGTATGTTCCCAGTCATGATTTCTTACCTACTGCAAACATTTTAGACATATTTAAGTCTTAACTTGCTTCATTTTCCATGATACAGTGCACATAATATAGCCTCCCATACAAACTAATGTTGCAAAGCAAATCTCAAAAAAATTACATGGACATAAGCACTAAGGGACAATTTGATACAGCCTTTGATTAGCTGATGGTGTTCTTTCTCTGGGATCTTTGCATCTCTTCAGACTATACTCTGTGCTTCAGCCTCAATATTGGTTTTATAGCCTGACTTCCTTAAGAGGCAAGGCATATATATATATATTCTGTTTGTCAAACATCTCCCATCCATTTCTCCCCTCGCCCTCCAAATAACCTTGAGCCCTTCCTGTTATTGCACTAAAATTTGACAAGGATTAGAATTCTTAGAAGTAGGCTGTTCCTACATGCCTAATGAAAATGGGCAGCTGAGTAGATAAAAGAAACCTAAACTAATGCTTTCAGTGAGAAACAGGCAGCCCCTCAAGTTTAACTGTGTTTTTAGGTTAGTGAAAAAGGAGTATAGACACAGTAAGAAACTAGGCTACATGTGTTCTACGAGTGTTTCCTTGGAGCTGTTTCCCTTTTGTAACAAAGTGAGACCTACAAACTTTTTTATTTTGATCTTCCTCTCCAGATGTGAATCAATTCTGTACTTTGAAATACTAACTTAGGCCCTTCCCAAACTTAGAAGGAAACTCTTCTTCAATTTCTCTGTTTTTAGAAAGCAAGACACTACCTGAGAAAAAATACACCTCTGAACTTCCTCAGACTTCTCAGTTGACCATACAATGAAATCGAGTACATACGTGATAAGAATGAGTTGGCCTAAAATGGTAACTCAGCAGTAGTTGGTGTGGTGCTTCTGAAATTCTCAGTTCTAATGAGTCAGGGCTGCCTTTAGGTCAGGGGAAATAGAAACAGCCGTGTGGCTTTGGTGTTTGAAAGTGGGGTAGTAGACAGAGCTGAGAGCAAGCTGTGGAAATTGTCTGCCAGTAAAAACAGCTAGAGATTGATGGTTACGGTCTCTCAGCTTATTTCCATGGCCTACTGCCAGAAGTCTTCGATCCATGGCATGTGCAATGGGAAGAGGTCTTTGAGACTTCTGTTTTCTACTGCTTCTCACCCTACCCGTGTTTTCAATAGAGAATATGGCCCATCATTACTTTATTAGCAAATTGATAAAAATAAAGGCGGAATGATTCTAAACTGTCACCCTGTTGTTTTAACAGCCACAATAAATTTGTGGGGGTTTTTTTATTAAAATAAAATACTGTCCATCAGGGAATAAGCTGTAGTAACTCTTTAAGCACTGGAGAAGATTAGGTGGAGCTCTTTCAAAAGCTTACTTTGTTGATTCAGCTGTTAGTGGTAGAAGGAGAAACCATGAAGCTCAAAGGTGTATTTACTCATGATGCAACACAAGAAACTTCAGGAAAAAAAAAACTTGAATGGAAATATCTTCAAGGTGCACTACCTAAATACTGGAAATAATGGTGCTGGTATCATGAAGAGCAGTGCTGGATTTTTACTAGGTTAATTCTTGGTTACTTTTGAATAGCTGTGCTGGAGACCGGTACAGAAAAATGTACACAAGGCTTAAAGCTTATATTATTTTTAGTGCAGAAACAAAGGAATTAAATGTTTCATCTTTGTACAGAAGTGTTTTAGAGGTCAACTCTAAAATTCTTCTGGAATGTTTTAAATCATTGTAAGGCACTGCTGTCCTCTAAGGTAACAAATGGTCCTTCTTTATGTGCAGGAAAAGGATATAGGCCTTTTGATGACAACAAATTATTTATGTAATAATCAATCTTCTGGTGGTCAGAATGTTTCTAATTGTCAAAGAACACGTTTTAAGTCACAGTTTTTTTGTGTGGTTTAAAAGGTATTTTTACAAGCTGTGCAGACCATGCAGCAGTGGCATGGAAAAGCATTCCTTGAACACCCAAAGGATGACCCTGTCCCTTAAATCATGGCAAGTATTTTGCAGGAATGACACTTTGAACAGTAGGAGCTGAAATCAACACCAATTAGCAGGAAGGAATATGGAGACTCTTATCCATATTGGTGGTACCAGTTGTTACAAAATCTTCTTGCTGCCAGCTTTTAAGTTTGACACGTATTTTTGTTTGGGGTCCAGTCAGCTCAAATCATAATTTCCAGTGTGAGGAGCATTGCTTTTGAGAGTTGGTGATATGTGAGAAAACACGCAGGTCATTGGCTTTTATGATAGAATTCTATTGAAAATAGTGCCAGCAATAATGGAAGCTGTGTGCATTTCTGGCAAATGTCTAAGCTATCATATTAGAATATATAATTTGGAAATGTCTTGCAAGATTTAATCTGCAAGAGAGGCTAAAAATTGCTGAACGTTCAAATTTGCATATACACAGATTTCTGTAGTGTAATGGTGCTGAGTAATTCAGTGTTTAGAAAACATTGATTTTTATTAACTATCAAATGTAGCTTTTAGAATAAAGTAAGGACAAAAAATCAGCTTTCTTCCTGATTTGGGAGTCATTGCAAAGTGCAAAGGCAAGTGTCTTCTGGTTTTAGCATGCTGCTAGGGTGTTTTATCTCTTGTAGAAGCCAAAACAGTTAGGGTAAGGTGTCGTTGCTAAAATAATGTAAGTTATTTTTACTCCCTTTTGAACTCTCTGGCTTTGAATATCTTATTTTGATGTGTTTTTCAAGAAGTACTACACAGAATCTGCTTGGTTGGATTCAGGTGTGGATTACTTTGGTTATCTTAGGGTATGTTGACTTCTTAATGCCTTCTTAATGTGATTGCAATTGCCTACAGTCCTTTCAGGTAACAAGAATAACAAGTGCAACTTAGATTTGAAATTTCTGTGCAGGACAACCTGGATTCTTGCAAAATCTGTGCGAAACTGCTTGAAGAAGCACAGCTAAAAGGTGAAACATTACCTCCACAAGTGTTATGCTTTGCTGTGGCAACTGCTCTGAAGCGGGTACGGTACCTTTTGTTTGGTTTGTGCCTGCATCTCTTAGAGTTTTATTGTAGTAAGGTACTCAATGAAAGGAAGCTAACACAGAGGAAGCATAACTGATCTATGTAATAACTTCAAGTACTAGAACTTGTAGACCCTCAAAAGAGTAGGATTATAGACAAATCCTACATGTGGAAGTGAATGTGGAAGTTCTTAAATCTAAACATATGTCTTGAGTCTAATGCACAGGCATTTTGTGCTAGTGACAATGCCATGTAGAATATTTTTAGAAAATAAGAGTTGGGCCAGCAGGTTAGATGTAACCATGGGCCAAGTCCTGCAGATACTGCTTTTTAGTGATGCTTTCCTTCAAATATAATTAAAATGACAGTTTAAAATATTTGCACAATCATCTCATTAAAATGTTTATCTTGGGAGGCAAACTCAAAGGCTATGATGGGTATTGCCCTACTGCCTGGGAGATGGCCTGTCATTCTCCACATGTTTCTTCAGGGGAAGGTGTTCATATACCTCATGTACCTAAGCACTGATATGAAGAGGCTCTGAGGCAGTACAGGGTGAAAGACTGAGCAGGCGAATAAGTTGGGAAGTTCTAAAGTCTAGCATTTCCTCTGTTGTTAATCTGTGTGTATACAGCTTGAGGAAATTCTGAACCTTCTCTGAAGAGAGGTCAGAGGCACTGTAAGAGCTAACATTTTGATGTTGTTCAAGTATTTGAATGAATGAAGTAGAATTGCTAAAATTTTCGTATGCGCTCTTGGTTTTTTTGCACTGTCTCTTTGAACAGAGGCACTGAACAATAGCATCGTTGAAATTAATTTATTCGTGTGCATGATGGCATGACAGGGCTTCTCATTGGCGTTGAGGTTAAAAAACAAAATCTCTGTGTCTGAAACAACTTGAAATATCCTTGATGCTGCTGTTTTATGCAAAAATCAGTTAAAATTCTTGTTTTGCAAACAGAATAACGCCCCGCATTACACTTTACTGTTTGTTAAGCTGCATGTTCTTTGACAGTACATCTTGCTGTGAGATGTTTCTTGATCCCAAGTAACAGTGCTTGGTCTAGTAAATGTCACTGTAACATTTACTGTGTATACAAATCAGTTGATGGCATAGATACAGTACTGTAAATGTGTATGCCCAAAATGTTAAAAGCGCTGGGCAGACAAATACCCACATTAACATATGCTGCACTTCATTCAAGTACTCTGATATGTGCCAAACCGAGCATGCGTGTAAATCTTTTCTCTTTTAGGTGATGTCATGTTCGGTGTTGGTTACATGCTTCCTTTCCCTGCTGATCTGAGGCAGGGAGCACTGCCTGATGTGCTAAGGAGCTGGATGATATGGGAACCCCAGTGTGGGCTATTCCTTTGACAGGCTGGATGCTGTTTGGAGTTTATGGGTCTTGTTGAAGGGGTTCTAGATGCTAGTTTGTGATTCCTTGAAAAATCGTGAATGACTATTGTTTTTCTTGAACTTGTATTGTGGAAGTGTGTCACGTGTAACCATATTTTTTTATTATTTATAATTCCTTCCTAGAATGATGTAGTGCAAGCCAAATTGTATTGTTCCCAGATTATGAAAACAGAGAACAAACTATACAATAATCTTAAAGTAAGTATGCTTACTTTGTAGTAGAATCTTGCAAAGAAGTATGCTATGCTGGACAAAAAACTCCCATGTGCAAAGTAAGAGAAGGCCAGCTTCTAAGTAGCACAGGCATGTATCAGTACTGTTCCCGAGCTTGTTTTTTGAGCCAACCCACAATTTCTGTCAGTTGCATGAGTTACATTCTGAATTGTTAACATGCTCCCCCCATTATTTAAGATCACTTCTTACCATAGATGGGAATGGACAGTAGACCAGTCCTACCTCTTTGAGTATAGGCCTATGAACATTTTTTAATTATGTCATTGTAGCTTTTTGCTTTCTCACTGTAAGAGATTTCAAAAAACACAGCTCCAAGTAAATGCCTTGCTTAGGTGTGCCCTGCCCACTTCAGACCTCCTTCAGCCCTACGAACCTTAACCACATATGTACATACAACAATTTTTTTCTTTAATTGCATGGTCTACAACCTGAGAAAAAGTGAAACCTGCAGAAAACACTGCATGTGCCCTGTAAGTGACTTCTCTAAGCTATAGAAAAAACCACTTTATTTAAGAACAGCTAATGCAGCTCCATCAGAGGAGCTCTGCCTCCAGGCTTACCCTTCCTTTGCAGGTCCCATCTGTGACAAAAACCCAAACCTCTGTGGAAACTGATCATTCCTTCTGCTTTATTTGTGATTAGTGGATTTTCATCAGCACAGCATCTAGAAATGTATTTTGTCCTGCTTTGCTTCATGTCTTCCTCAAACACTTGTTTTTTTAAAAAAATTGCATTCTGTTGAGAAGTGCTATTTGTGTGGTATGGTTTGTTTTATTTTTAAGGTTCTTGTCCAGCTCAGATCTGGTTTGCTAGAAGAAGTAATAAAGACATTAGAAGCAGCAGTGGAAGAAGATACTCCTCCCTTTGTGAAAAAGATCAAGTTTTCTGAGCAGGTGGTAAGTATACCATAATAAGAGGAGGTCCACAGTGCTCGGCTGAGCCGTGATGATGGTGGTTCAGCTACAGAACTTCAGGTGCCTGAGTTCACCCTACTAAAGTTGTTTGGGTTCTGATGCATTCAGATGCCAAAGCAGCTGGCTGGCTTTCTGCACTGTTGGACAAAGCACTTAGCTGTCCACTTTCTTTTTTTTACTGTGGATATTGCTTTTATAAGCTCAAATTTCATCTGAATGTACATGAAGCGTTCCCTAGTGGCATTAAATAATCCCTTGCCTTCTATGCTATTGTCATTTGATGTAAAAATGAGATTAAAGTTCTGATCACAGCAGTATTGTGAGGTTGCTAATATTTGCAAAAACCTGTTATGCTATAGAGGGAAGTGTGATATGGGAAGTCATAGCTTTTCTATTTTACTATATTTTACTGTAAAAAAATAGTTTTGACAGTATTGATCACCAAGAAGGCTTCCTTCGGAGCACATATGTGCTATATGTAGTTTCAGCTTGGCAGCATTCCTGTGGCTTTTCCTGAAACTTACTGGTATATTAGTCTTGAACATGTCTACAGAACATGATATTTTAAGACTGTGTTAATAATTAAATACTTAGCTTTTCACTGCTGCCTATTAAACAAAATGAATAACTGATATGTAAAATAACAAACGCCATAGAAGGAGGGTGTATCTTTCAAAATGTAGCCCATGTATATTAACTGCTATGTTGAAAAGAAAAAAATTTAATCATCATTTCATTTTGTAAATTTATTGCAAGAAATGTTGCTTGTGTCAGTGTTGTATTTTGATTTTTTTTGGCAAATTTGTGACCGTTCCTAAGAAGACTAAGCATTAGCGCTAACCCATTCATTCCACAAAATGTTATTGATCAATAAAGTTTTTAAGGAATTTACTTATACTTGAGCTTGTGCTCTTGTGTATGGCATACAGAACTTCTCAGTGTTACATAGTCTGACTTCTTGTACATATAGTGTGGTACATAATAATAATTAGAATTGTGCTGATCTGGAAAGTAGATTCCAGGAAGCAATTAAGTTTCCTGGGTTTAAATAGAAAATAATTGTCTTAGTCTGTACTAGGACTGAAAATAGGACTATGCAACTTTGAGGAAGTTTTAAATCTAATAAACTCTAATAGGTATCAAGTGTATTTCCACCATTGTCTGGTGATATATAATGTGTGCTGCATCAAATCCTCTTCTTATGAGTCATTGCATTAACCACGTATCTTACTGTATTTTTTTTGTTGTTTGAATGATTGCTGGTCTTCAGTATGGTGGTTGAATGAAATTTTCCTTTGCTAACTGTAACAGTGTCATTTTCTCCTCCTTAGCTGGCTATGGTTAGAGAAAAGATGGAAGAAACCCCTGACCTTTCTGCCAAATTAGGAGATACTTACGTGAAACTACAAGCTTCAGGACAGATAACCATGTGCACACTGGAGGACATGCTTTTCCAGATTCCAAGTTCAAAGAAGACCCTTGCAAAATTTTTAAATCAGAAGCAACAGGGCTATCAGGCTGTTAAACCACTTCGGTCAAATCTATTGTTAGAATAGTGCAATATTTGATGGCAAACTGAACTGCTGTTAGCATCTCTTAGAAGCCAGGTTCAAATAAAATGTCTTCTCACCTCCTCCACAATAAGCAATTGTTGAAGTTGTTTGTGTGAAACCACATTTTAAATCAGATCATGTAGCTTCCATGTTTCAATTTTGATGCTAATAAAAAAAACATGACGGTGGGCGTTTGTGTGTTGTTCAGAAATGGAGTGATAGAACTAATTTGAAGTTTTTCCTCAGGCACATAAAGCAGGATTTTCCTATGCTAAATGTCCTGATGGAAGTGAGCAAAATAGTATGCATATCTGACCTGACATCTGTGGTTCATGAAAAGAAAATTCAGTCTTCATCAGATGTAATGTTGTGACTGAAAGGATAGATGCAGCACTGAGCCCAGATAAAAAGAGTATGGAAGTGCTTTAGCTGTTGATTTAAATTCTGTACATCTCAAGAGAACTAGAGAGCAAGCATCTTTTAATCCCTTTACTATCTTTTCCTTTAGAAGCAATATATTAGTATGTTTTTTCATGTCAAATGGGATCATGGACATGCTATGGGAGGTAGCATGGTAACCAGCTGATCGTTTACGCACTTGAAGGAGATTCCTGAACAACAGTCGGAGTCTTAGAGTGGCCCTACATATTGCTTCCTTGAAATTTTCTGATATTAGGCCTCCCAGGACAAGCAGATCTTGACATAATGCAACCAATTCCTAACAAGTTTCTTAGAGCAAGTACGATCACTTTTTTGGAGTAGAATTACATATCAGCTGCATAATTCACTCACATGTAGAGCAAGTGATCATGAAAACAGTACAAAGAAGCTTCACATTGACCAAGCTTTAATGACTCCAGGCCAAACGCGCTTGGTTCTGGTAATAATGGGTATAATGTAACTATGGGTCCTGTATACCCAAAAAATCCTTCTCATTCACCATCCAGAATAAAAGGAACTGGAAGCAGCTATACCTTGGCTGGCACTCAGGCACTTTTGGTTTATTTCTGCATACGAAATACGACCTTGTTGACACAGAACTTCACAGTCTTGTGAGCGAGTACAAGACAAGGTGGAGGCCAGCTTGGTACTCTCCAGGTTAGGCCACCTTATCTTTCCTTTGGCTTCTGTTCTTTTTATTTTTTTATATTGTCTCCACACCCCCACACCCCACCACATGAAGTGACTGTCGGAACTCAAAGGATTCTTTCTGGAATTAATCTGTGCATGCTGTGTGAAACTTTGTTGAAGCCACTGGGTCACTGAAGAAACAAGAATCCATTCATGCAGATACACATCTTTAGTCTTCAAAGCAAATGTGGCTAGAGCAGGTCAGAGGTTTCCTTCTGAGGCTGTTAACGCTGTAATTCATGTAAGTGAACAATAATTTTGAAGTGTGTCACATTTTTGTGAAGTGCCAGTATGCACAGTTATGAGTGCTTGCATAGCTCCAAGTAAAAGTGTGATGATGAGATGCACATGTTTGTTTTTATCTGAATTGGTTAGGTTCCTGACTGAGGCTCTACCCACCTGCAGCTGAAGTAGTAACTTCTGTTACAATTGTCAATATAGCTGCTTTTTTCCGTTCTTTGTTCCTCGATTGCTTATTTTCGTGAAGCTGATTTACTCAAGCTTACTAAGTTGATGATTTGTTTTAAAGAAACACCATTTCTTTGCCTTGAGAGAAAAGGGGAATGCCCTTTAAGTAGGAATACTTCAGTAGAAGAAAGAAAATTCAGACAATTAAACATTAGAATATTGAAGGTTGCTCTGTAGGTGGTGTAGAAAACTGGTATCATCATCCTTCCTTAGGAAAAAAAGGTAGGAGAAAAGAGCAAGTTCTAACATTTATGCAGCTGATTTCAAACGAAGTCTGAGTTGTTTCATGTAAGTCACACAGAGGCTTGTTAATCGGGAAAACTTGAATTTGAATGTGTGTTTATAAATCTACTTTTTGGTGTGTCAAGGTTGTGAGCACACAGCCTTTTGTGCAAAAGAGTCTTCAGCCATGTGCTTAGTTTACTGTATTTAGGTGTGGTTGGCTTTTAGTTTCCCAGCGCCCAAGATCAGGGAGCCAGACTTGTCTAAAATTAAGCAAATACTTAGGGATTTTGCTGGGTCAGAGTGGCTGGAATGTCAAGAGCTGAGTTACCAGCGATCATTTCTTGGAGGCAGCCTCAGAGAATAGGATGTGCAGTCAGTAGAATAATTTTGCTTTGTTTATGCAGAGTTTTATGCTCAAGGATGAGCCTGGAAATTAAAGTGAAGCCAACGCTGTTCCATTTTTTTTTTTGTCTTTGTTTCTGAACAATCTGGGAAAAAAAGAAGGCCTTTGCATTTCAGGGTGAATCCCTGCATTTTTTTCCCCCCAAGGTTTCGCTGCAGTAGACTCATGTAGGAAAAGCTGCTGAACGCTTTACGTAGTAGGTGGCTCCGATGAGGACCTGAGGGCTCTTCCGGGCACCGTGATGTGGGAAGGGGTTGCTGCTCACCCTGCTCAAATACCCTCCCCGCAGCGAAAGGAGGTTGGCGCGGCACTGCCCGCAGCAGCTCTCCGCGGGCGGCAGGGGGCGCCCGAGCTCGCGCTTTCCCACCGACGCCATTTGCAGGGGCGGCCGCCGGCGGCCCGGCCTCCCCCGGCGGGGCAGGGCGCGGCGGGCACCGGCTGCACGCCCGGAGGTCTGCGGCGTTGGATTTGAAACCGAGCGCGTGCATTGCAACAGCTCACCCTTGCCGGTGATCACAATGCAGTTTTTACAGTATTCTGTGGAAATACTGGTGGATGACCTGGGAGACAGGCTGTGGATGTTAGTTCTGGTACACCAGTGGCAATTGTAAAGGCTTACTTTGCTATACATTTAAGAGAAAGTTGGGCAGCTCTTCCAGCTTGAATGGTGAAAGCATTCATTTTTACATTCACATGGGATCTGGACAGTGTGCAGTCTTCAAGGAACTGGTGTTCCTCTGCTGTAGTTGCTTCTGCTTTTCTCCATGAGTTAATACCTCTTTCATATTTCTTTCCACAAGCATCTTGAGTCTTGGTAAAGAAGGCTCACTTCCTCTGTGCTTCTCCCAAGTTAATTTTCTGCTTAAAAAAAAAAAAAAAGATGAAAGGCTTAGTCATTGCAGGGGATCTCAGGAATGCTTGCAGTCCTCAAGAAGAGTGTTGACATATTTCACGCACCTTCTACACAAGTTTAAATAACTTTTGAAACATAGACTTGCCGTAACTTTATAGTACTACGGGAAGTAGTTGACCTATACTGTATAGGTCTAGAGCTATTCAGCTTTGGGTTTGTTTGGATTTTTTCTCAGGGTTGTTTCAGATCGCATCCTTCTAAAAATTTTACTGGAAAAAAAAGCAGAGGCTTGTTTGTTTTAAAGCTACGTCTGTTGTGGCTGCTTACATGCCTTTGTGCTGCCACATACTCCTTCACAAGTTTATTAAAAGTAAATGCTGCTCATACACCCTCTTCCTTCTCTGCTTCTTTTCTTCTGCTGCTTACGGACAGCATTTTGAACTCAGCGAATGTCTGATCATCTGCTCCCCTTCCAGGCTACTTTTTAAGTCACCTTATTTTCATCTGATAAATTTAAGCAGAGAGAGGGACTAGAAAGGCTTAAAACTACTACTGGTACTGGCCCTAGGTTTTGTAATGTGAAATATGATGCTGTTTTCATATCAATCTTTGCTTGTTGTTTTGAAGATAGTTGACTGAAGACCTTCAGGAGCTTTTGTTTTGTCTTTGCTCAGTGCAGTTGTCTGGACAACCTAATAATTCCAGCATGTACAGTGAAAACAGAGATAACCTGACTTTAACTCCCCAAGCACAAATACTGGTTTTTCCAAGTACTGATGCTCTAACTACAAACCCTTTTGTATACTGCCAGGTAAGGTCAGCTCCCAAGTCCCTATGCCAAGCAGCAACTCAAAATAAATGCAGGAGCACTGACAACAGAGGAAAGATGAGTTAGGGACTAACTAGGGACAAATCAGATGTATGGGATCAGAGTCAGCTGAACCTGAACATGGTGTCCACATGAAGGGTAAAAAAGGTGTGACGGTTATAGGAGACTCTGTCCTGTGGAGATGAAGGCAGCAATCTGACAAGCCATCTGGAAGTTGTGGAGGTGCTGCCCAGGCTTGTTCATCCTTTGGGCTACTACCCCTTACTGATCTTCCATGGGAGCACTGGTGATGCTGCTGGGAGTAGCCTGGAGTGCATTAAGGATGGCTACAGAGCACTGGGTGTGAGGGTGAAGGGCAAGGATGGCACATGGTGTCTCCTCAGTCCTGTCAGTGACAGAGGGAAAGCCCTGAGCAGAAGTGGACTCATCCAGGGTGTCACAGCTTGTCTGCATGGCTGCTGTCACAGACAGGGCTTCGGATTCTATGACCACAATCACAGCAAGGGCTACAGAGCTGGGATAGGGTATGCTTGACAAAACATGGCAAGAGTGTTTTTGCAAAGAGGCTTCCTAACTTAATGAGGCTGACTTTACATGAGGTATGCCAGGGAGGGTTACCATAACCTGGAGAGAACTGAGGGCATAAGAAGTGCAGCAGATGCATTTGGGAAACAGCATGACAGGGAAGGCTCTCACACTTCCCCTGTAAAAGCAGCACAACTTGGGACCCATCTCAAATGCTTGTACACAAATCTGTGTAGCATGAGAAACCAGCAGGAGGACAGTCTATGCACAGTAGCAGAGCTAAGACAGCATTAGGATCGTGGTGATGTGATGGAGTAGTTCCCATGGCTGAAATGCTGCAATGGAGGGATGCAGGAAAGACAGACATGTGTGGGGATGGCAGAGAGGTTGAGCTCTGTACAAAGAAGTTGTGTGCATGGAACTTTGTCTTGGGACAGATGATGAGCCAGTTGCAACCTTGTGGATAGGACAGACCAGCACAGGTGATGCTGCAATGGGTATCTGCTACATCCTATCTGAAAAACAAGAGAGGGCAGTTGAAGCATTCTTTAGACAGCTGGAGAAAGTCTCAGTCACAGACCCTGCCGCTCATCAGTGCCTTTAACCACTCTGCTGAAAGGGCAATGTGGCTGGACACAATTGATCCAGGAGACTTCTAGAGCATATTGAAGTGCATTTCTTGATGTACATGACTGATGAACTGGTGAGGGAAGGTGCTTTGTTGGACCTGTGACTCACAAGTGAGCAACAACTGGTGGGTAACGTAAAGGGCAAGGGCAAACTTTGCTGCAGCAACAATGAGACTTGTGGAGTTTAAGATCCTGAAAGAAGTAAGCTTCAGAAGAATCAGTTTTAGCTTGTTCAGGGATCTGCTTGCAGGATCTTGTAGGAAACTTTCCTGGAAGGAAAGGGGCTGGGAAACCTGGTTGATCTTCAAAGACAGCCTCCTCAGAGCACAGGAATTATCTGTCTCAACGTGCAGAAAGGCAAGCAAGCTGGCAAAAGGCCAGCATGGATAAACACAGAGCTCCTGGCTGCGCTCAAACATAAAAAATATTCGCACACAAGGTGGAAGCAGGGATAGACTACCCGGGAGGAATGCAAAGACATTGCTCATGCATCTAGAGATGGAGTCAGGAAAGCCAAAACTTAGCTTTAGTTGAACTAGCAAGGGAGGTGAAGGATGATAAGAAAGGTTTTTCTAGGAATATTGGCAGCAAGAGAAAGGTTAAGGAGAATGTGGGCCTACTGGTCAGTGCGGCAGGGGAACTAGTGACAAGTGACAGAGAAAAGACTGAGGTCCTCTGCCCTTTTGCCACCAAGCTGACTGGGGAAGACAAGCTGAGAGAAATCAGTTTGCTCAACCTTAAGAAGAGAAGGCTCAGGAAAAACCTTATTCCTGTCCACAGCAACCTAAACGGAAGACAAAGAGAAGGTGAAGCTAGACCCTTTTCAGAGATGTGTGATGATAGGACATGGGGCAATGGGCACAAATTACAACATGGGACATTCAGATTAGGTGTTAAGATTTAAAAAGTTGTCATAAGAGTGAGCAAACTGTGCAACAGGTTTCCCAGAGAGGTTGCAAAATCTCTACTCTCGGAGGTCTTCAAGACTCAACTGGACATGGCCCTAAGCAACCTTACCTGATTAGACCCCCTCTGAGCTGGGATTTGGACTATTTGACCTTTGGAGGTTCATTCCAAACTGAATAGTTCTGTTATACACCTGAGTGAGCTACTAACCACCTTGGCTTGCATTCCCCAACTGTCCTATAAGAAACAAATGCATGTGAAGATTTCAAACTCCTGGCATGCCACCATGTAGCTGCCTTAGTAGTTGGCTTCTACACATTTGTGTAGACAAGGCTCTCTTTTTAGTCTCTTCCAGACTGATGACAGTGATCACCCAGCTGCAAGGTTGCCTGGTCCCCATACTCACTTGGAGTGCCAGGATTGTGAGTTACAATGAAAGTTCTGGACTCAAAACTGGCGTGTCTGCTCTCTCTTTGCTACCCAGAGCATAGGAGTGCAAATTTCCAAATCATACGACAGGCTCAAGCTGTACAAATAGGCAAGATGACAGCTAGTCTGGCTAATCCCACGCTTCAGACTGGGAATCACCAGATTTAGCTAGGTGTGGTATAATAACCAGGTGGCCTTGGGAACCAATAGTCAGCAATGATCTGGTAGACGTCCTGAATGGGCTTGAATAGTTGTTTCACCAGTTCCTTATAGAACTTGTGTTATGTGGTCAAACATTACTCTTTTTTGGTGGCAAACACCTCTAAAATCAAATGTCAAAAAGTCTTTGAGGAGAGATTTAAAATGAGTTCAAGAAAACTGTCAGATACTTTCATCTATGGTGGAACTGTAGCACATTTTAATCCTGTTCTGATTCATACTGTAAAATCTAAGACTGAAAGGGGTAAGATCAACATAGTGTTGCTGCCTGGATTGTTCTAGACAGAACTGGTGTCCTCAGCCTCTAATTCAAATACTCAATCAGTAGATTCTCCATCGAGACCCAGAATTATTACTGCTTCTCTGGTTTGTTTGAATATGATGCACTTCCTGGTATTTCGGCTCGAGATGCTGGTAGAAAGTTTTCACAGAGAGCTTATGTGTGTAGTCTTTTAATTTCATATATCAGCCTTTATCTGGCTTCTGAAACTTGCCAAGATAAAAGAAAATACACATCTCAAATGAACTTTGCTTTACCATATCAGTAAGGACAGGCCATTAGAGCAATAGTCTTAATGTTTCTTACCATCTTTGGAGTAATTTAAGATGTCTCCTTTTCACATATAATAACCAAGCAGAAAATGATGTAGACTAACACCATGTTTCCAGCAGCCTGCTCTCATTTTCTTATCAAATAGGCACAGCTCTATGCCATACCCACTGCCTGCTTCAGGAACAAGGCAGAAGTAAAAAAGTGCATTCACTTCTGTCAAACACAAAGCTTTGACTTAGCTGCTTGGACTGATGGTGTCCTTGGAGAGGCAACGTGACTGTTGTTTGTCTGAAATATCTGGGGCATTTTGTTCCTGGAGTCCCAAGGGCATGGGTGCTTGCAGTGACCTGCCCCGGCATCCACTCCGACTCCTATTGCAAAGAAGTGATTGTCCTTCTGGTTCATGTTAAAGTATTATTTTTTTTCAGGGTTTTGTACTCAAAGTAGATTGTAAGATGTGTTTTTCATGTCCACTTTCCTAAGTCCTGAGCTAGTCCTTGCTTTCAGTTTCTATGCAGTTAGGGGAAGTTTGTGGGGTCTCAGTCCCATTGACCTTTGTGAGATGCTTGAAGAGAGATTAGGACCTTGGCCACATCCAGCAGAAACTGCAACATCAAAATAAAATAGAAAATCACCTACCTCCAGTCTCATCTGTGCTAACTACCATGCAAGAAATTACCACATTTACTTTAGGAAAAGGAAATGTCTTGTAGCAGGAGACTCGGCAGCCCCAATCTTGATGGAAAATTTTAGAGAAGAATAATGGAAAAATAAACTTATAACATTTGGAACAGCAGAGAGGATGCAGTGTGAATTCCAAGGCAACAGCTCCCTGGCAATCTCTTCATCTATAACAACTTACAAGTGCTGTAACACTTCTTTTAGCTTTATGGCAGTAAATGGACCTTGCTCTGCATGGCAGGTTTTTAATGACTATTTTTTTTGTTGCTGGCTTAACCATTATAAAGAGTACTCCTGAACTCCTTTCAGGCACCAAGTGCTGCAGAACTGGAGCTAGGGAGTCCAGCATAACTTGTTAGAACAGGAAGGGAATTAGTTTACAGATTCGCTTTACCAAATCAAAAAAGTCCTAAGTGTATGGTTAAACAGTAGGAAAACGGTTTGAGAAACTTCTCATCCTCCTTCTCTATAATACTATCACTTGGGGAGGGGTAAAGGGAAGGAAGGAAAAAAGAAAGGAGAAATAAAAGGCAGAGGCATTGTTGAGAACTTCTTCTTTATGTTAGAAGCTTTATCAGTTCTCACATCAGAATGACAGAAAAAGAGAACTGTGATGGAGAAAGGATGATACATCTACAAAATTGCCCTAGTGGTTAAGTACTTTCAGGGGAAATTCAGACCACAGAATCTGCTCTGCTGCACTTTTACTACCCTTTGGAAGGGCTTAAGATTTGTAAGCACTGGCAAATGAAAGCTTTGAAAGATGACACACAAAATGCCAGAAAAAGTGTATCCTTCATTTTAGAGAAGAGCCTGTCTTGGCTGTTGCCCTAATGCAACTCTATGGCCAGCCACACAGATGAAAATGTCAGCATGAAAATTTTCAGGCCTGAAATTTTACGAAGTGCGCACCTTTGTACGCATGGGCAGAACTGGTCAGGCTGCAAGTTGTTTCTCCCTTGGGTTGCTGTGTATCTTTCTCTGTGGTGGGTATCCAGATGGAACAGTTTGCTGCCTTGAAGAATGTAATGGAAAAAATGTGATATCTTGTCATACTTGTATTACCAAAGCCAGTTTTAGGTTTTTTGTTTGTTTTACATATATTTGTTCTTATCTTAGTGACACCTATGTCTTGAGTTTTGTTTTTTTTCTTGCAAACCAACCATAGAACTGTGGAACAGCTTACATTGGAAGAGATTTCTGGAGGTCACCTTGTTGCACCCCCATTAGATATCAGCAGAGAATAGCACTGAAATGTTAAGTCAGAGAAAAGAAATTCAAATCCTTGCCTGTGCAAATGTAGCCATATGTAACTCCCTTTTCTCCCGTTGAAACCAAGCTTGTTCTTTCACTTTTTATTAATTTTAAGTCATATATTTTCAGTTAATTGTATTACTTCATACTTGGATAAGTTAGGTCCTGTTCCTGCCCACTCCTAAAATGACTATGCTCCAGACTTAATGTTGAGTGCTTTAAGCATGGGCCAAGAACCTCTCTGAATCAGGGTCTGTGCTAGTAACTAGCTTTTACTGTTTTCTTCCTAAGCAGAGGTGCCTAAAAATATCCTCTGACCTCCAAAGACTGGAGCAAAGAAATGTTCTTCCATCGATAGATGATTTTAAGTATCTCACTTCCATAACATCATTTTATTCTGTCCACAGTCTATTTCTTATCTACAGAGTCATATAACCAGTCACCCTCAGGCGGTTCTTTCCTATCAACTAGCATACAATTTGAAGTCCCATTTATTTCATTAACATTCTTTTCATATTTACACTGTTCTTTTAGGGTCAGAGTGGATGTACAGCTTCCTGAACCAAGTCAGGACTTCCTACGTCAGTTATTTAATGGAGTACTTATGTGATTATCCACTTTTAATTTCCTCATAAGTCCTAGGGATGGGGGTCGTAGTGATATCTTTCCCAAGGATATTTGTCTAAAGACCTCTTGCCAAGTCCTGATGAGATACCTAGAAATGTCCAGATCACAGAAAGAGTTTGCATACTGCCAAAATAGCAGCAATAAGCAGCAATATCCCAGTATGGTTCTGATTATTCAGAAGTGTAAGATGTATGCTATGTATAAGACGTATAAACAATGTAGGACTTGCTGTGCTTTCTCTTCTCCCTTGCTCAGATTTGGATGTCCAAAAAGCAAACGGTTTTCTACGCAAAGTGACCTTGAGCATTCAGACATTTTCAGTGGTCCCAAGGTGACATGTTGGTGTGTTTCTTATCCCTTGTGCTCACATAAAAAGCCAGGTGTGATTTTTATCCCTGCATTGTGTTCTGCTTTGTCCTGTTCCTTCCCTGTCATTTAGTGAGAGGTGTAACACTGTGCTCAGTTTGCCAATGAGAGTATCATGCATGTTATTATAATATTTTGCTTGCATAAATGCTCAGTCTTCCTGTTAACTGCACGGAATAATTTACACATGTGGTTTTTGTCTTATAAATATTCAAGGTCAATCTTATAAACAGTGAGTCAGGCCATTAGTGTGTGTTTTCGCAAGACTGCTCATTTAATCAGTCTGGACATTCATGCAGACAGCCTGGAAGCTACAAGTTAAAGTCATACTGTGCTGGTTTTCTGTTTGGTTTCTTAATATTTCTTTCCTTAAACTTGCACATTCAGAAAGGAGACCATGAGAACAGAGTAGAGGGAAAGAAGAAGTGAGAACTGCTTCTCCATATCAGAAGAAAGCGACATCCGTGGTTGTTTACTTCATCAGACCGGTTTTCTTATCCTGGATGCAGTCACAATTCCTGAAGTGAATTAGGGCAAATCGGAGAAATATGGAAGGGTAGTAACAAATCTGCTGGTTCATAGGTATTCCAAGAATTTTTCCCAGCTGTTTCAACACGCGTGGTATCCTATTAAATAGCCCAGTATGCTTCTGATTAATATATTCTTTAAAAAGAAAGCACATAGAAAATTACCATAGTACTGAATAATTGAATCAGTTCCACTACGTAATGAAATAACTCAGAACATTTCCTGTGAATGACATGAGGGACTGCCATCTCTGTTCTGAGCATAAGCAGCGTTACACCCTCTGTATGCTGCAGCGACCTTAATCAATAGCTCATGTGAGAACTGAAACCTGTTCCTTAGAAACACCTAAGGTAATTTAGCCAACTTGATTCCCAAGCTGCTAGCCAGAAAGACTGAAGGGCTAAGAAATAAAATTTATGTGATGGGGCTATTCCATGTATTTTATAGACAAATATGTACTTATAGCCAAACTTCTGATAATTTGACTCAGTTTTGGAGAGGCTATCTCTGGAAATTTAGGGACAGATTTTCAGATGCTGTTTCACATGGATTTTCTTGCTTTTGGCAGCACAGAAAGTCAGGTACAAGGTAGAGTGTTCCAGAAATGAGGCATCTCAGACTGGATGCCTTTTGTAAAAGTGCTGTTGACAGTTTTGGTTGGTAGCTATACAGTATCTCAGTGACTTCCAGCTGTGAAATTAATTAATAGCTCCTGGCAATCAAGTCACATACCCACTGTAAATGTTCTTAACCAAGCTGTTTTACTTCCAAAGCCGTTCCTCATGCCAGAAATAGAAGTGTAGGAGGATGATGAGAAGCAATGTGATCTTGTAATTTTCCTACATGCCTCACAAATCCAAAGATCCTAAGATCTTGGCAGTTTTTTAATTCCAGCACAATTAACCTGAAAACTTCACAAGACCCAGGGTGTTTGAATGTTTCCATAAAACATGCCTCATCTTGGAACAGAGTTACTTTTGTGTTAAAACATCCCAATAGGCTTCATTCAGATATGTGAAGCTCCAGGACTTCTCTAGAAACTCAAGAAAATACAGAAGCCAGACCTCCACTGGTATAAATTGTTGTGTGTCACGTTGCTTCAGCTCAGCATTGATTGCTTCTGCTGTTAGAGAATTTTCCATTGGGTTTCAACACCAAGCACCCAGTCTGTAGACTTTGTAAGTGTGGCTAAAAGGGCAGCTCAGAGAATGCCATTGTTTAAACAATAAGCAGAAACATAATGAATGAGAATGCTTCCTGTTTCCCTAAATGACCCTAAGGGAAAAAATGAAGGTATAAAACTGAAAATGTCAGACATGTTTTGTAAAGTGCCTTTTTGAGTAATAGAGACAAATTCCATCCAGAAGCACAGAGAAGCCCATAGCAGATTTGCAATTTATTGCACAAAGCTCATAGCAACTTCGTCTAATTTAACTTATTTTCTTCTTTGTACAAGAGAATAAACCCCACATTTTTTGTAACATTCATGCCTTTTCATTGGCGAGGTTATTTCGGTATGCCCTGACCAGCAAGGAAGCCATTCTCCTTGTATTGGTCTTTCTCTATGAACATAATTTTCTCTTCTGCTGGTGCGGCAGTATTACCATTGACCACGCACCTCATCTTCTGCCAGGTAAGGCAGGAGGCAGGGACCTTAACCTTTGTTAGAGGTGGTCTTTACTTGTGCCTCTCATGATTGCTACTACTGCCTGTAGCTGCAGCCATTTTTGATTGTTTTTCATTCCTTTGCAGTTATGGAATAAAGTGAGACTCTGAATTCACCATTTCTACAGCAAACTGGTGGTGAAGGTGTCTTGCTAAATCTGGGTCCATCTCTGTCATGTTTTTGAAGCTAGAGCGAGGCTGTGAGTATTTTTACTGATGGACTCCAATATTTGAAAACTAGTAAGTCCGAAGGGTTTTCTGAGAAGAGAAAATATTCTTGCATACTCTACTGAAAGGCAGCTGGTGCTTTTTGCACTTCCTCTAGCTCATGATAAATGTGATACTGCTTTTCTGGCATAGAACAATTTTTTGTGTGTGTAAACTACATAATGTAGTTGTAGGCTATAAATTTCAGCAGCATGAACAGGAACTGGGCAAATACACAGAACAGTATTTTGCTGTTTCATGGGAGCAGAGAGTTGCACGTGCACTTTGCAGCATGGTAGATGAAATCACATGAGATCAGCTCACAGTATTACAAAGCATTTACAGCTGGAATCAAATGTGGTAATACAGATATCATCATGCTGAATCAGCAACAGCAGAAGGCAAGACAAAGTAATAACTGTTCAAGCATTGCAAAAAGGACTGTATCTCAAAATCCTGTTTGTTAAATATGGAGCGACAAGTTCAAGCAAACTCTATGTACACTGGAGAAAATTCTGAGGGTCTAGATAGAAAGCACTAGTTATGCTGGCTATTCTACAAAACAAAATCTATTAATATACTCCAGAAAAAGTAATTTATTAATAGGAGAATAAGTTTCACCTAGGCTATAATTACTCAAAATTTACCAAGTCTATGGTGTATGATGCAAAAATAAAATTCCTTACATACTGTGGATGTAATGAAGTATATAGCTATATATTTCTGATGTATTAGGAGGACAACTGCAAGTTTTTCACTGACCCCATAAGCACTGTTTCACCTAAGTCCAACTACTTGATATATTTTAGATATTTTCAACATAGTTCTGTTCTGTGTTCAGCATCTGTACGACAGAATTTCTCTTATGGATATTCTTTGCAAGTAAATACAACTTTTGATTCATGTTGCATACCTACTGAATTCTGTACTGCACTTGTTGGTACTCCAGTGTACAGCAGGCATCTACTGGATACACTGAACTTGCATGGACTTAAAAGATGCTCTGCTTCAACTCTGCTACGGGTTTTGCTACTTCATTTGACTATGACCTTTCAGCTATCAGAAGAGATAACACTGAGGAAACACCTTGTTGTGTAAAAGGTTATATTCACAGAATTAAAATTTGTCTTACTGTGACACTGATACAATAAAAATATGCCTTCTATCATGTTCAGCATAAGATGCTAACCCTCAAGAACTTCGCAAACTATTACTCTATCAAAGTGATTGCATCTTTGGAATGGCTTCAAAGAGTAATGGAAATACAGGATAATGTTGAAGTTATTTATGTATTGTTTTAAAAAAATCCCTGGAGGTCATAGTGACCTTCATCCATCCACCTCTATACATAAAAGAATAATTAGAAGAAAATTTGTTGTTGAAGATACTTTCTACTCTTGACTCACAGTAGGCACATTACCAAATTGCTAAATAAAAAAACAAATATCCCATCATACTTATTAAACATGATGGACTTTTCTATTCTGAATCCATGTTATACTGTTTTGCATTGGTACCCCAAGTCTGGTACCCACAGCTCTCAGTAGCCAGAAGTCCGGTATTACCTCAACGACACTGTATTTAGGAAAACTCCTGAAATGTCGGGAAAATTCCCACATCCTACACCAACACATTACAGTCAACACAACTGAAACTGAACTTCACTAAATGCAAAATCAGAAAGTCAGTTACGTGTTCTTGCACCTTTTCGCTGCAGCAGGACAGAAAATAGATCTTCATATGTTACTGTAGTTATGAAAGTTTCATCACTGAAGGAATGATAGTCCTTATGCTCTTTCTGAGATCTTACATCATCATATGAAAGCATTTTTCAAATATATTTAAGATGCTCAGCCATGAAAAGTGGTATTGTGTGAAGTGTGCAGCTTGTCTAGACAGGTACTGGTGTCCTCCCATGCATTTTCTACAGTGACAGCTAGAGATGTTTTAGACTCCACATCAGAAAGCTTAACCATTCCAATCACTTTCTACCAATACTTTGAAAATAAAATTTTTGCAACTTGTAATTTCAAAATTATTCCTCTGGAGTATGTGACTGGGGGGCGGAGTGGGGTGGGGGTGGGGGTGGAGGTGGTTTTCCTGAAGATAAGCAGCTATGAAAAATAGTCATACTTTTCCAATTAAGAGGCAATAGACACCAAGACACTTGGACTATTTCTACTTGCCTCCACAACAGCAAATCTTGAAATTTGTCATAGACCATGAAAAAAACTTTAAGTATCCTTGATCATGTGCCCAAATTTTGCCTTTTCTCATTTTTTCTAGCTTCCAAGCATGCTGTTAGCTGTTTATCTATTACATTTAGTGAAGATCATGATGAATTATTTCAGTTCTTTTTGTAGCTCACCAATAACAACAATTACAATAACAATTTGTAATATTTTTTCCAGGCCTTGGATTATTGTTGGCATTACAGTGGACAGCTTTCAGATCAGTTTCGTTCACAGAAGGTGAGAAATATAGGCTGGTGGTCATGCAGTCCCATTTGCTACTTGAAGTAAGGCTGTTTCTCGGACTAAGTCACATCAGCCACAGCTTTTTCTAGCCGATCTTGAAAACCTCAATGGACTAAGAAGCAACTCCGGACAACCTGTTCCAGTGCTGTACTAGTTTTTGCTAGCAAAACCATGCTTTCTAATGCCCCTAATGTACAACCTGAACCTCCCAAGCCACAGTTTCTGGTCACTGTCTGTTGTATCATCTAGCACTACCAAGAATTGGTCTGTCATCTTTGCAACTCTAAGAAGTGACAGGTAGCTGTTATATCACCCCTTAGCTTTCTCTTCCCCAGATTAAGTAAATCCTTCAGCCTTTTTTCACAGATATATGCTGTAGGCCCCTCGTCCTGTTGGTAACCCTCCACTGGAACCTTTCTATTTTGTCCACATCCTTCTTGAAAGCAGATGAATAAAACTGGATGCAATATTTCCAAGCCAGCCTCACCAGCACAGAACACCGTGCGATTATAAATCTCCTTGACCTGCTGGCTATAACCCTCCTAAAGCAGCCCAGCATATTAACCAGGTTTGCCTAATGTGCAACAAGAGTGCTCTTAGCCAGTCCATTCCCAGCCATACCAGTGCATGGGCTCTTCCACTTGTCTTTATTGAAACTTACGAGCCAGCTGTTGGCCCAGCCCTTAAATTTATCAAGATGTCCCTTCATTGATACTCTGCGATTCATTGCGTCAGACACTTACCTTTGGTTAGTGCCACATTTCAATTATGTCGCTCAAGATGTTTCTCTGCATGTGGAGGTCCTTTTGTTTGAATCCACCACGGCTCCACCACTACTGATTTAAAGCTTCTCTCATCGATGTGGTACGTAATTCCTCATGATTAATGACGTACACGGGGACTTTAAATAAATAGAATGTATAATTTATATGCCCTCTTTTTCTTCACAGATTTCATCGGTGCTGTAGAAAGAAAACAAGCACATTGCCATTGAGTGAAATAGTAACTAGATGTAGACTACATGCAAAGAAGAACAGATACCTGCAATTTATGAAAAAATGCCTTTGATAATGAGGACTGGATTTTTTTCTCTAGCAAACTTGGGCACTTGCTAACACATTTATTATTAATGTGCTTTTCCAATATACATTAATGTAATTTCCTTTACAAGTTTTACATTCTGGATCTTCATACTTTTCCTATATGGGAGAACAATAGCAGGAAGGAGAAATATGTGTGTATTATTTAAACTGAGGAAGGGACAGGTGCAAAATTAAGTGACTTCTAGTTCAATAGCACAAAATGTTTACACAAATTCAAATGGGAACCACTTAGATATGTGCTAAGAAGGTATTTGCAAGAACTGATGTCATGAAAGGGTAATAATACACGAGCTACTATTCTAATATTTTTACTGCAAGGTACAAGGAAGTAACTACAATATCCTGAGAAAGAATGCAGTGGAGAATTGTTAGAGCACATCAGGCATTTATGAGGTCACAGGGCAAACAGCTCTGAGGTCTGATGAATCAGAGATTTGGGGCAATTATTTTACATGCTCCCCCTAACATCACCCAGTTATTGCTAACATTTGTAAATTTGTGTGGCTCTCCTCCATTACAGGAATTTGTAAGGAAACATATGGACTAACCACACTGTTCTATGTGTGTTGTAATAATAACAACAATTTATTCAAAGATATACTGGAAATGTTAATTTGAATAATTTTGCCTAAAGTTTTAATAGCAGCCTGCAAGCAGACATTTTATTAGAGGGATTTGAGGCATTTTACAAACTGTAGGTAAGTGCCATTAGTTCTATCTTCACTTGTAAATGACGGGACTTAATTTTCATCTAGGTTACAGTGACTCACCACACCTAGCTTTAGCTGACAGATTAGAAATATTTTCTAGCTAAACTGCTCTTCAGCAGAAAACTAATGTTTTGATGAAATTTCCCCCAAAAGATTTTTTGTCTTCCATGTAGAAGGATAAACAACTTTTTTTTGCCAAATCATGGAGTTCCTTGAAATCAGTAAAGGTTTGCTTTGAGGTTGAAGTTTATTATATTTCATCTGAAATTAAAGACGTTTTCTGATGGTGTCTTGCAAAGTGTTGTCTATCAGCAATGAATAAAACACATCTTCTGTCGTACATCTTGGTTCTGCAAGCATAATACATGATTTCCCTTCTTTTCTAAGGAGGAGAGCACGAAGTGCCTTCCCAGAGGCTTCAGCCAGCTATGGATCCTGGTCAGTAAAGAAAAATAGCATTCTGACTGAAAAATCTGTTTCTAATGTAACTGTGTTGCACCACGTAGCAGAAGCCATAAGACAGTGCTGGTCTTCTTTCATGGTCTCCTTTCACTCACTTGACATGATCTTTGAGTTTTTTAATAGTGCTAAGTCAACTGGACAACAGAAACCAGAAGCTTTAACTGAGTATAAATAGAAGGGTCAAAACTACTGATGAAAAGAAACAGGCAAAAATCAATAAAACTATATGAATCTTTAGCAGCTCAAAGGTCACTCCACTAAACTGACTGACTCCTACGAATAGATGCTATGATGACTGCACCACACTTTGCAAGGCTTTTGACATGGTCTTCCATAGTATCCTAGTACCCAAATTGGTGAGCTATGGATTAGATACATAAATGGTCGAGCAGGTGGGAAAATGGCAGGATTGCTGGGCTCAGACGTTTGTGGGTCCATGAGTATGAAGTCCAACTCTTGGCTGGTTAATCACTATGTCCCTCAGGGACAGACACTGAGACCCATACTGTTTAACATCTCTGCTAATTACCTGGATGATAGGAAGCTCGCCCTCAACAACACTGCCAATAATACTAAGCCAGGGGATGGTAGATATGCTAGAGGGCATGCTGAGAGGAGCCGGAAATTCCGAACAGTGGGGAGAAATAGGGTGGCAGGAGTCTCGGAAAGTTTAACAAGGACAAGTGCAAAGTCCTGGTAGAGAATAACCTCCTGCAACACTACAGAAAGTGGCTGGAAATTAACTTTGCAGAGAATATTGAAGTGCTATCTGCAACTGCCTCATGAGAAGATACAGAGAAGACAGAGACAGACTCTTCCTGGAAGTGCACATTAACAGGACTGTGGAGGCAACAAGCACAAATCAGAACTTGGGAATAAGAAACCATTTATCACTGGAAAATTTCCATTGCACTTGAACAGGTTTCCCTGAATGACTGTAGGGCCTTCATCCTTGGGAGATACTCAAAACTCAATCGATTAATGTCCTGAGCCATCTGATCTAGTTGGACCCATTTTGAACAAGAAGTTGGACTAGATGGCATTCAGAGGTCCCTTCCAACCTCAGTTGTCCTGTGATTCACCAAATCTATAAATATTGTGTCCTCTTCAGCTGCTGAAGTTACTAATACAACAAATCTATTTTCCTTTGTCAATCAAACAAATTATAATTTCCATACTAACAAGGGGAATTCCTCTTTCTCCAGTTTTCCTACTTGTTAGATTAACTACCATATCTTAAGAAGACCTAACTGAAGGTGGAGGAATTCCTGTTACTATAGGATTATCTTTTTTTCTCACCATGCTGTACTACAGGGTTACTTATCAGGTAGGGATTTTAGAAGACAACATTCAGCAAGTTCTCTGCACAGTGGCTGTTGGTGTCAGTAAAAAACGTGGAGAGACATTTCATGTTCTGCATGTTGTTTTTTGCACAAAAATAGCTAGAGAAAAGGAAACTGCTCTCATCTGCTTTACCAAAGTCTGGTTAGCAACCTCCCACATGAGAACAATGCAACTTCAAATGAGTTATTCCTGGTTTACACCATAAGAAGGCAATCAAGTTCACCATAAGAAGGCAATCAAGTTATATTCCTGGGTTTAACCAACAAATAGTTAAATATTTAACATGTCTTGCTGTGTAGAGGATCAATTAGGCTTTATATATCTACTGAAGTACTTTATTGCATTGTTCTGACTTTGTGTTGCTTTCTAACTGATTTAGAAAGATACTCAATTTCAGCAGTGTCTGCTGTGCTGTAAAATGAAGGCTTCGCTAACTGCTATTTACCTTAATAGTTTTCAGATTGCGTCCCACATAGCTACAAAAAGGGAAACATCAGCTATATTTACAATGTCAAGAAAGACAACATTTTTTTCCTTAAGCTTTCATCTTGTTTGCTCCTTTAAAAGCACTAAAAATGAATAGAAAAGAATTTCCTGGGGAAAACTCTGAAACACTTAGATAAAATAGAAGGAAATGACAGTGAAAGAGAATGACAAGCCTGTGTGTCATGGATGGGGGTGGGAGACTTCAAATTATGAAGCAGAGGGTAAGAAGTAAAGTGTTTCTTCATAATCAGTGGCTAAAAAGTCATGACATTATTAATCATTTGTATAGGACAAGAAATGTGCATGGCTCTGTACTGTGAAAGATAAACAAATAGATGGATCTGTCATGGGTTTACATTTTAAAGGAAGGGGAAAAGTCAAAGGAACACAGTACTGCACATGTAACCATCACAGCTTTCAAGTTTAAGAGAACTTGTTGAAGTTTTTATAAGGTCAGGAGTGGCTACAGTTGAGAAACCCTTTCTGAGTAACTTCTGTCAGAAAAAACTGTTTCAAATCAACGTATTTCTCTCCTGCAAAGCTGTATTGATTTCGGTGAAGATTTTTGCAGTCAGAAAGGATTTTGTTTCAGAAAAGATTCAGATTGCATTTTGGAATCTATTTGGAAAATATTATTGTTATTTGATGTCATTAGATTATACTACGTAATTGTGCTTGTAAATGTTTCTGGGCACCTGCTAGCTTATGTTTCTTGCCATCACTAGATCTTAATTTATCTAGTGTAACATATGACTTAGATTTGGTTTATAATGAAACATTTTGGGGAGAAGTTAGTATATATGCTACTTACCTTTATCCAAGTACGTTGGCTGTTCACTAGTAAGCCAGCCTCCTTGCACAGCCAGCAAGGAAAGAGATGTGTCTTTATTTTCTGTGATGGTGATTCACGAGATCTGGAGGCTGAAACAGTTATTGCCCTTCATTTGCTTAAAGGGAGTCCTACAAAAGCTTGAGCTCAGAATGTATTTTTCTAAGGCAATGTGTGAAATTACTTTTCAGTGACACCAGCAATAAAACATCAGACTGCCACTCTCATTAAAGTGGGTTCCAGCCAGCTTTAGGACCAGCCAAGCAGCTTGCTCTGTCCCTTTCCCACTGACGAATTAAGTTAACGCTCCCATTTGATCCCTAAACTAGACCAGCTAGGTATATGCCACACTCCCAAGCAGCAAAGCATTTACTAAATCACAGTGTTTGTGAGTCACATCTAACAACTGCTGCTGCTAAGAGCAAATTTGGCAGAGGAATTGCATTGTTATACCCTTCTGTTTTGTATATCATCAACTGGAGTTATTTTTCAGAACAATGCTGAATGCCTATTACATATCGCTTCAAGCATGTCAGTATATATTAATATTACACTGACCAGCCATATTTCATTTTCATGGATGTCATGAAATAAATCAGGGAGGTAATATTTATATTTTAGACATAGAAGGTGATCCTCAGGAATATGAAACTAAATTAATTGTAAAGTAGATTAGGTAAACTGTGTTTAATTCTTTTTTATACTACTTTTAAGAATTAAATTTTTATGTAGCTTAATTCAGATTCAAAGGGTATTTAATCAAATCAATTTCCACTACCTTAGCACCTAACAATTTAAAGCTGTAAGGATACTCCACTTGAAATGCACACCTTTAAATAATTCTGATTCACCTCCTCAATTCTGATCGTGTTGTCAACCTGCCGGTTGCATTCCTGCATATTCTAACTTATTTTCTTTCCATGAATACAACACTTCTAGGCTGGAAGATGCTGGCAATTGTCAGGAGTTCATAATTTTGACATATCGGTGATCTCAGACATCAGTATAGCTGGCTAGTAGACTCTCACATAATGTCACTGAGAAAATAATTATATACCCTTTTGCTTAGCAACAAATGAAACAGTAGAAACTGTCAAGTCACAGACCACTGAGGTGCTAAGGAAAGCCTGGACTGTACCAATCAAAAAAGTTTTCTCTGGGACATTCTGGAAGCACAGATGATGGGTTCAAGCTAGATCATAAAGGTGCATATGTGTGTGAAGTGAACCTAACAAAAATGCAGTCAAAAAAGAGCAAGGAGCAGCCAAAGAAGTACCAGCAGCATGGGCCTGGAAGAAATCCAAAGTGGGAGAGAAAGTTCTAATTTTGGACAGAATGCTGGCTTGAAACAGGTTTGATTTTCTGAACAAAGAAACTGCCTCCTGTTGTTTGTCCCTACTGTATTCAAAGAGAGAGAATTCTGTGTACTTTCTTTGTAAATAGAGAGCAACACCACACACACCCCCAAATCTCAAGCTCTCCAAATTTAAGTTGCTGTTGGTTATTGATGAACTTCCCATGATTTTAATTTCTCCGTACACTTTCTTATCACTGACTTTAATTTCCAGTTACTCAGCTGAACAGTGTGGTAGATTTGCAGTGCTTACCACCTTGCTTTCAGCTTTGGAATATAAACCAGTCCCACAGCTACACCCATGATACAATTGTGTAACAAACAGTGAGAATGAGTAAAAATTGAGAGTTTAAGGGTATGAGTGCTAACAGAACATCTTTGCTCCAGTTGGAAACTAAAATATAGGCTCCCCATTGCTTTCCTTTTGCTGTTCCAAGCCTCTCCTTCCCCTTCAGATAACACGCTAAGGAGAGCCTTATATAAACACAAAGCTTGTATTGGTGCTTTGGTGTTCTTAGGTCAGATAGACAGTTCTTCTAACTTGCTGTCCTCCAGGAATAATATTATACATCAGATCAAGTGGCCAGGCTAATGAAACACATCGCAGGTTGATGTAGATTTTTTAAAAAATATGATTTAGAGTTTCCATGAGGACAAAAAGGGAGAGGAAGTGATCTCTTATAAGCAGTTTAACCTGCAGATGATGAAGCCCTTTCTAATAAGGTAGCATTCTTGACAGCAAGATGAATGTAATCAAACTCTGCAGTGGCACCTTGAATTCCAGTTTAGATTACCTCCCGTAGCCCATTTTATTTACCTAGGATTTCCAGGGCACACATGGGCATCTGAATATGGAGTAAGTGCTGCTATAGGAGCTGTAACAGCAATTCTCTATTACAAGAACTCTTTTCTGTCTTTTCAGGATTTGCCGTTAGTAATGGTAATTTTTGCTGCTGGCTAGCACAATGAAGCTGAAGTACAGCCTTGGGTCAAGACCCATATCTTTACAGGGTCAAATTGTTCTTTATCTAGCTCAGCATCTTGACTGCCTGCACTGCTGCTCAGGCAAAATAAGAAGGAAGTCTGCATGTCAGGAAGATTGCTTCCTATTGCAGCATGAATAACCTAACTGGTAGCAAGTTGGCTGTGTGCCATCCAAAATTGAGCAGCCAAGTCAAACTGGGTCAGGTTTGCATGTTGCCAGGGTAGTGCTGTCTAGTCAGGCACCAGAATAGGAGCATTTTCAGATCAGAGTCTGCTCAACCATGGAAGGAGGAAGAGACAGCAAAGGAAATTTGTCTGTCAGAAACCTTGTTTTATCTTCTACTGTTAATAGCCAACTGGCAGTTGGTCAGGCGTTCACAGTTGAAAGGTCTAGTGGCACCTGTTTTGGGGTACATCCCTTCCTCAGTTAATGGGCTGAAAGCATAAGCATTAGGCAGCAACCTTAACTGACAGCTAAACCCATTTTCCATTTCAGCTGTGCAGTGGACTACGTGGTTCTGTAAGTTCTGTGTGTACGCTTTGCCTATGGGCACACGGTTCAGGTTGATATTGTCATCGCTGGTGGATGGGGCAGCCATTGTTCTGGCTGTCAGACACAATCTGCTGCCTGTTTAAAGACAGGGAAGTAAAGTTCTCTTTACTCTCATATGTGTTACAATTGGTTTGTGGTAAGGTGAAAGTCAGTTCTAAAAGTCAGTTAAACCTTCCTGTGGATTATGGTTTTAAAATTTACCATTTTAAAAACAGCATCCTCGAGACGGCTGAAGACAAGAGAATAAAACCTTTCATTTAAAGGTGGAGAGTGCAATCACCTCCATCATAAATACAAAGCTCCTATTAGTTTCTTGCACAGAGAACCTTAACGTGCACAGTTAGGGCAGCATGCAGTTTTGCTCTATATTTTCATTTGATCTTATAGTCTGACTAACATGGTCACCTACTGCTTCCCACCTGAAGAGGTGATGTGTCAGTTGCATCTGCCTAGAGGGAAGAATAAAAAAACAAGCAAGAGGAAGAGAGAGAAAAAGAGAAAAAAGATTGCTAGTGAAGACAGTCTGATGGCACTTGAGGGGAGTGATGCTACTACTTCTCTTACAAAGGAGAGCTCCATAACAACAAAATGTATACCCTAACAGGGCATTTATTCAAGAAACTCAAAACCCAAAGGTTAGCAGGAGACAAAGACATTGTGAGGAGGTGGGTTCTGGCCAGGCCAGGAATGGGTTCAAGTGCCTCCATCGGCATGGAAGCCACGTGAGCTCACCCACCCAGTGAGGGAGATCCATCAGTGGGAGCAGCATGGTGGAGCAGGGCACTCAGGGGGTCTGGAGGGAAGAAGTCTTGTTTCTCCAGTGCTAGGAGGAAAAACTGAAGGTTTGATAGACAACTTTGCTTTAAAGATGTTGGAAACCTGTAACAAAAAATGAGGATCATAAGGACGGACTATCCTTGCCAGATGGTTACTGGAGGCTTTGTAAGAAGGGCTTGTACCCTGCAGTAGTGAAGGACCTCAAAAAATGGAGGTAGGGCTAAGTGCAAGGACAAGCTAGAAGTGAAATATGCCTCCCCATTATGTCTCATGTTACCACTGCATGTTTCTCCCCTAATGAGCTCTGGGGCTCATTTTCAACAGAGCTGGCTGCTCCCAAGAGTATTCATGCTCTCCTGAAAGGCACATTTCTTAAAATAATTGCTGCCCAATTCACAAAGCAGGTTGAATCAAGACCCTATCTCTTGCATTCCCTCAGACTGAGCTTTATGGAAGAAAGTATAAGTGGTTACTCATGGTAACGGTGATGCACAGGCATAGTGTAGTCCCTTTTTGTACGCCTTTTACATACACTTCTTACCTTTCTCCTACTAGTGGGAGGCTGACCCGAGTGCCCCTACCTGGGCAGCCCTGACAGCTGTCCTGTGGCTGCTTTGACCCAGAGAGCCTTTGGGTCCATTTGAAGGTTGTCACCCTCTTAAAAGCAGGGAAAAACTTCATGTCTCTTCTGTAAAACCAATTGCAATGGTTTGCACCCCACAAGATGAAGCTGGAAATCTTTTGCTCAGTAACCAGTTTGCAAAATGCAGTGGTCAGGAGGTACCATCTGAGGAGACACCTTGGATGGAGAGGACAGGGCTGCAGGGTGAGGAAGGTGTGGTTGCTCCTGGTTGCTCCGATGGCCTTGCCTCCAGGCACGCGTTTGTGTAACTGATTCAGAAAGCAGCAGGAGGGTCAGTAATGTGGAAGTACTAACAAAATCTAACAAAAAACCTGCAGAATAAGGCTTGAAAAGCTGCATATTTAATTAAATGTTTCTGGAGGATTTTCAGGTTTGAACAGTGTAGGATAGCTTTCTACTGGCTGGGCAGCTAGGCCTCGTCTTCATGTTAACATCATAAAGTAGCTCTGGAATGAAGGAAATTTTAGGGATATTTAATGCACAGATTGGAAGGTGTTTAATATTGGTAAGATTACATTTTTTTTTATCAACCTTGATCTCCAGAATGATTACGCTGTTTGTCCCTGTTCCCCTAACTCTTGTTTGTGTGACTCATGGCAATTCAGGTTAAGATTTTAAGGTCAAAAGCTGATGACAGTTGAAATAAAAAAATTAAACTGAAGAAAATCTTCTGATGTACAAGCAGATGTTCTGCTCGTTTTGACAACACTGTAATCAAGGTGCTCGAGCTGCAGAAGACAGGAGGCATATTATCTTTGGCAATGGGATCTTTAACTATGCACTTACAACCCCACATTTGTACAACAAAAGCAAACCTAGGTTTGCTGACTATGCTGCTTTATGAAGCTGTTGTTTTGGGATGACATGAATGGGATGAGATGACCTTCATACCCTGATTAGCAAGATTTTATGGTTGCTGTCAATCCAAAGGGATTTTTTCTTGTGTCATTGGAAGAACTCATATATGGAAACAGCCGCATCATAAATATACTCTGGTTGACTAGACTGCTAATTCATGGGACATAAAGATAAAAGGATGATTAACAATCTTTGTCCACTATGAGTGAATCTGCATGTTCCCACTGCCTGCTATTACTCACATATTCAGTCCGTAATCCGAAGAGTGCAAACCCTGAAACACTGAAACAGTGTTTCAAAATTAATCTAAAAATATGTAAATCTACATCTTGCTTAGAAGTGAGGACTAATGTGCTGTACTTATGGTGCTCTTGGAAATGATACTAAGTGCACCTGGGTCTGTCATTCTGCGTGCCTGTCCATCACACTGGGGTATTCTTCTTTGTTTCAAGCACTCCCTAAAAAATGATGGGAAATGGCTCTGCAGTAGTGGTCTCAGAGTAGATCACCCTGAACGCTTAGGGTCCCCTGTAGGAAGCTGATTAGTGGTCTGCGCACTAGGGTCCTAAAGAATTAATCAGAAAAAAAATACAATGAAAAAAGAGGAAACATATTGTAAACAATTCAAAATAAAAAAGTAAGAAAATATAATGTGCTAGTCTGCTACTATCTGTCAAAAATGCATGCAAGTCATCACTTGCATTTACTTCCCTCAGTATGCATGATAAGATTTACACAAAACCTGGTTCTACACAGAAGCTTAAAAATGCAGAACCAAAGCCCTGGAAAAATAAACCTGCAAGGTTGTGATTGCAAGGAACTGAGGAAGCAGATCAAACCATCTGCAAGGTTATTAGACTCCCACTTTGAGACTACTGGAGCAATGGAAATGGATAAGCCCTACATCAACCAATAGGGTATGAGTAGTTGGGTGGTTTCATGCTGTACAGGGGCTGGATTTGCTAATACAATTAGGGTGGGTAGAAGGACCACTGACCTCACTGCTGAAATCAAACATGTTAGTGAAGTCCTTCATTAGACGCTCCTTAGTGAAATGGGTGCAGCTATTCAAAATGTGTTTGTCCCACAGCTGCATGTTACAGAAGAGTGGGTGGAACAGGCTGCACAAGCATGCCTCATTCCCTCCAAAGTGAAATTACACAGGTTTGTTTAACCTGGGGATGATATAATTAAAATGGAGTTACTTCACTGGAGTGGGTGACATTTGCACAAATCCTCTCTCATGATCCATTCTGCTGGTTGACTCTAGGGTGGTTGCCTCCTGCAGAGTGAAGGTGACAAGCATGTATAAGCGACTGTTATCATAAACAATTCCAGACATTTCTGTAGGAGACATTTCAGAGTGGCATTATTTTGCTGGGGTCTAGTCTCAACTGATTGCTCATGTGAAACCTGCCTCATACAATCCTTTTGGAACCTCCAATGTAATTACTCCCAGTTTAAGAAAAACTCTCATTATGGAACAGCTTTTAATTTTTTTCCCTTAAGATCACATTTCATTCTAAGCTCCCAGGGAGTGTTTGCATGTGCATTTCCCAGACCTATACCATCTTGGACTTGTCTGGTCTCGGTTCTGCTCTCATAGACTTCCAAGATAGATTGTACTAGGCACAATCCTGCCTCAATTTTAATGTAACTTTCTTCACAGCAAGACTTCACGATTGTTGTCAGTTTTCACTATATTTATGTGGCTGGCTAGAGTGTTGATTCCCCCTCTTGTACAAATGCTTTATATACTGATTTTAAAAAAATATCTTGGCCTATGAAACAAAAAAGATCAGGATTCAGTGTTTCTAGAAAAGTCCTGTATCTTGTAGTAGACAATGGCAAGGTCTGCAAAGAATTAAGCAGCTTGCAGAATTCCCTGACACAGATATCACTCTATTGATAGGTATCTTTCTGGGTTGTATCTGCCACTTACCTTTCTAAACTACATTTCTTTTAGAGACATTACTATGATGCTTTATCTGTCATCTGAATCCTATTCCCATCTCCGTTCATTTTATAATATCTTTTCAGAGGATAGAAATAGATTTCTTGCTTTCACACAACTCCATCATTCTCATTTTACTGCACCCTGTCTTTTATTTGGCTAATTAGTCTCTCAATCATAATTTATTCTTTAATGATCTTCCATTCAGAACTGTAAGGGTACTTAAGTACTGAGAAAGTACAGTACAAGCAGAAGATCCCAGCTTCAAAACCACAAGCCAACATTCTCCCCTGATGTAAATTTACAGAGTTCTGTTGAACAAAATTTTCGCATTACAGAGATTTTTCAGTCCAATGAGTAATTCACTGAAGAACAGTGGTGTCTGGATCTTTCCAAATTAAATCATTTATGTAATTGGACTGGATACACAGTATTTTTTCAGACAGGGTAAACAGAACGACAGGACACCGAAGGTTTATTCACAAAGAGGATGTTCTTGGTTCAGCTGTACTTTCTTTGCAGGCTGATCATTAGGGAAATTTATGCTGTGTGATCCAACACACCACCATACCATATCTAGGGACAGCGTTAGCAGTGATCCCTGTTCAGTGTTTCACCATTTCTAGTTGCTGGAATGACGGACTCCCTGCATGTGTTTATTTATTTTTTTTAATATATATTTTTTAATTATTTTATTATTATTATTTTTTATTATGGACCTGTGGGCAAACACATTTATCTGTATCAAAGTACACAAGCTATAGAGTGTATTAATGGGATGAATTTGGCAAGAGGTTGTGTATGCGGCCTTGTTACTTAAACTAGGATTTTAATTTCTTAAAGGTCTAACACACTGCAGCTTAACAGAGACTTGCTCTTCTCAGAGATATCCCATATAATTTGTATCTTACTAGGGTTGGTTTTCCTTTTCATGATTCAACACTTCTTGTCATATCATCGGTATTAATTTGTCTGTCTTCATGAAAATACTTTAGATATACTGAGCCTTTCACCACTTCACTACAGGCACAGAAAAGCCCCCTGCGAACACCTGAGAGGCTCTCTCCTCTACTTGATTTCTGCTTGTTGGAAGACATAAGTGAGCATAGCTCAGTTTAAAAAAAAAAAAAAAATTAAAAGGAAATTTGTGAAAAGGATCAAACACATGTTTTTCTAAATTATATTTTTGTGACTGATAAAAGGGAAACTTTGAGATTCATTAGCACAGGGTCACATGAGAATGAACTATGTCACTCCCCAATATACGCTGTTCCTCCTCATGTAGAGGTAGTTTATAATCTTCACAGTGGTTGTTACGTGCAATCAAAACAAAAGGGAGGGGAAAGAAAACAAAAAAATAGGAAAGCAAAAAAGGCTTAACTCTGCTTCATTCAGCCTTTTACATGTATTTCTAGTGTTTCTATATAGCCTTCTTGCACTTGTTAAGGTATATACCTCTGACAGAAAGGGAATATCTCTGTTTTCTTTATTACTCGAGTTATTTTATAGCCAGCATGCCAGCCGCTTTCTCTCTGTGCTCACAAAGAGCTTAAAATGTTCTCTGTGAAGTCTGATTATGCCAATTCCATCAGGTTCTCATTAAAACAAACACATCCAGGAGTTTACTCCTCACTAGAAGTGATGTTTTCCATTAGAAAAAGAAATGCCGAGCCTCTGAGTTCAGTCTTATGCTTATTTCTTAAGTTGTAAACATATTCCTAATTTCTTAACATCAATTTTATAACTTACCTGGTTGGTTTTTCCTCTCTTTTTACATGATGCAGATATTTGAAACTTCTTTTAAGGATTACGTCTTTCCTTTTTAGCCTGTCTAGGACCAAGTTAACAAATACCATAACCATTCCAGAGCATTCTTTATGTCATCGCTGCAGTCTGTTACAATGAAGCGATGTCTCTACCTCAGATGACCTGGCAGCATTTCTGCCCTTGTCTTCTAACTAGACCTCCATCATTGATTTAGGCTTCCCTTTACAAGGATCACTCTTCATTGGTGCTGAGTGAAGTATGGTCTTGCCAGACCAGCCCCACGCATTTAGTATGTCAACTAGCTAGAGTACCAAGAACTCCAGATCCATTTCAATGCAAAGTACAGCAGTTTCTCCAGTACATGTTTATTTGCTTAAATTAATACAATACATCATACATGCTTTTACTATTGAGATAGAAAGTCAGAAACTAAATCTTCACAGATAGTTGGCCTGTTTTTTGAGTTGGGTCTTTAGATAGGAACCCAGCATTCTATGTTAAATAAATATACACCACAGTATTTGCAAAATCTGTTAGGAGTACAAAATGTTAGCTCTGTTACATCTTGTTCAGCTGAGCAGACATTACTTATTTGCAAAACTATTAATAATTATTAAAAACTCCTTGGAATAATAAATATAGTACTTATATTACTTCTTAACTGTACACTCACAACAGCGGAGTCCAGCAGCACCATAAGAAGACAGAAATCTGAGAATAGCTAGTGGACAAACACAGAGTTGTAAAAAGATGGGTATAGTAGCATTACTTGGTCTTTGCAGTAGCTCGTTTTATAGGACAAAGCACAGAACTTCTATTATAATATTATCATGAAGTGTTTTATCCTTTGAGTTGCTGAACACAGAGCACCTGTCTTTGCCTTCACTGACTGGAGGCTGCCTGGCAGCCAGAACTCAAGTTTACTAGGAGTCAGCTGAGTCCTGGTGGCCGTTCAAAACAGCTTGTTCCAGGGTGACCTACAACTTCACTTTCTCAGTAAATGTGTTGTCTTTCTTTACCTTCAGATTTTACAAACCCAGATTTTGACATTTCATCCACCTACTCTGTTCTTTACAGTGTCTTCTAGAATTCTCCCTGCTGCCCTTAACAGCAGAAAAGCCTCGAATTTAACAAACCACTTGCCTTCACTTGCTTAGACTCATAGTGTGGCCAATTTATCTTTCTTCAGCACAGCTTCTTGAAGTATCTCATTTTGTATGAGTTTGAAAAACACCTGAGTTATATGAGTTTGTGGCCACTCTACTTTGCTCTGATGCTTTGCAGGAGGGTGAAGTTAGGCTTCATATAGTAATGCAGGGAAACGGTATGGATGTGATTTAATATACAAGTGGTGGAGGCTGGGCTTTACTTTCATGTGTTACCATGAGCTGAAAACCCAAATAGCAGAGAAGAGTCAGATAAATACATTTTTTTTTCCACAACATAGCAAGAAGAAGGTAGATAGATTAGGAAGGAGGAAAAAGAGAAAATATATCCCCTAAGGTCCTGGACACAAGCAATGTCTCTACAGGACTTCTGAGCCTCTATTGAAAGCAAAACAAGGAAGCTAATCCCTCGAAAATTAGAGATGGGAAATAACTTTATTATGAGAGCAAATTACTATACAGCATTTTCAAAGCTATTAAAAACCAAAGGCTGTTACTGTCTGTTCCCAAAATGGTGCCAATGTAAATACGTTTGAAAAGCAAAGTGTTTCACAATGATGGCTGTTACTTCACTTTTAATTTGTCCCTTGGGGCCTCTTTGTAACAAATGTCTTAGACCCAGCTGCATTAGGCTCTGCAATACAGAGGACTATCATCTCCTAATGTCTTTGCATGGGTCACTTGGCACTGTCTTCTTATCTCGGTAATAGTTTTGTTTGCAATTCCTCTGACCAGTGACTTAGGGTTTTAGATGAGCTCTTTACTGTTCTAACATGAATTAGTCTTGGGTGTTTGTGAATTAACTTATATGACTATGTGACTGGGTACAGTCTCAAGGCTGCTTTCTAATGGAATATTCTCTGCTTCCTAGGAAGAACGTAAGGAAAGGGATTCACATTAATATTACTCCCAAATAGCATTGCCATTCAGGGACCTCTACTCCTTTCAGCCTGGCTGTATGTGTTTGGCAGTTGCTTTTGCTCCAGCGAGAAGTGGGATTGTAGAAGTGGGTAACTTGGCTGCAGTGACAGTGCCATTGAAAGTGTTTGGGTTAAGCATTGAGGCAACCCAAAACTGTTTGCAGTGATTCCCTTTCCTAAGGACACATCTGGCACTTTCCCTTACAAGTTCTTTAAGGGAACTCTGGACTGCATGGTTCCAGTAGACATAATTTTTGTGGTTACAATGTTATCTACTGGCAGCAGAGCCCTGCTGAAAATGTCTCCTTTGCTCCATTTGCCTGGAGTGCTATTGATAGGTAATCATTTGTCTCTTTCTTGATAAGGATTGCCTAGCTGTTCCATAACACTCTCCAATGCAATGGAAGGGCTGCATGCCTTTCTGCTTTACCCACCACAGAAGTGAAGACACTTGCTTAATTCAACTAATCTGCATGATCAGCATTCTAGAAATTGCAACCAGATTCCTGATTCTTTGCGTATTCACCTTGTCATAGGAACTAATATGGCTGCAAAGGTGGAGTGGACTGATCTTGAATCATGCACAGCTGGAAACTACACCACCTTGAGAAAGACATTTCTTAGAGTCAATGGCTCCCAGCCCTTGGCTGTATACATTCTCAGATTGGAGCTTTTGTCTGGCAGAGACATGATATTGCCAAGAAGGTAACCAAAGGACTTGTTGCCATCTCTGAGAGACGATCTCCTAGACCATGCTGGATTTCTATCTAATAATTTCCCCTCTAGTTTAATAAAGAATGCAGTTACACACATCACTAAAAATATCACTAAACATTTTACGATTCTTCTGCTTGATCACAGTAACTTCCTTGAAAGAAAGATGTCTGCTTTTTTAAGAGGACTTACCTTGCGGTGGAAGCAAGGAAGTTGAATGTATATAAGACAGTTCATCATTGAAATAACACGCTATGTACCTCTGAAATACACCTCATTTTGAAAGACATCATTAGTTCTAGGTCTCAAGTGACCTACATTCTACCTCAATTCAATATCCCCTTTTTATTTTAAAAAATTATGTACATTAGCTGTAGAGTTAATTACATTTTGAATAGTCACCTTTATGTTACAGCTTCTTTTATCAACCACTTTTTCTGTTCTTCATTCAGAATCTTTACTATGCTGTGTTTGAGCCCTGAAAAATGAAACTACCTTCTGCAACCTTAGACTACACAAACACAGTTTTATATGCTGAGTAAGGGCCGCTGCCCTATGAATTGTGATTAACTGGTAGGTGTGAGAATCATTAGCCCTGTGAGTGGTTTCTTAAAATGAGAGAGGGCTGCAGCTACATGACTCTAGCCTTAGCAAGCCATAAGTATATGACTATATTTAATTATAACTTGCTATATATCGAGCAAGGCATTTCAAATCAAGGACTTGACAGTTAAGTGAAGAAGGTAGCAATATTTGGAAAAGATGTACCATATATATGGATTTTAACCTTTTGAGCTGGGATGTCAGAATGACATAAGACTAATTAAATGAATGATTAAAACTTTACTTCCTTATAAGCAATAGGATGGTGTGGGGCTGTTTGTCACCTATCTGGAAGACACAAGCATCAAGATGCCGGTGAGTTATTCATGCAATTAATGGAATGTGTTTTCAGCATCTTTGTTATGAACATGTAATTGTATGGGAATCAGAGGATTAAATGCTGAGAATGACTCAGTAAAACCAGCAAGTTTTACTGGAGCTTACTGGTCAAGCCATGATGACAAGAGAAAAATTGTGACTCTGACAAGAGGAAATCCAAAACCAGTTTTCCTCTGTGAGGCACTGCTTGCCCTGTAAGGGCTGATTTTTGGCATACCTTCTAAAACAGTCTGATCAGACTTGTGTATTTAAAAATCATCCTTGCTAGCCAAGATAAACTGAAGAGATAAATGGTAAAATTGCATTTTCTCAATGAATTACTCATGTTGCTCTATGTGTAATTACAGCAAGCCTTGCAAATGCTACATGCTGCTGCTGCTTATCAGTTGTCTGAGTAGACAGTAGAACAAAATGTCAACACAGCCCATGCTATTTTACTTTAAGAATTGCTGAATATTCCCTCACTGACTGATATATAGCAAAGCACAAACATCCCTTGTGCCAGAGGAAAAGCTTCTGTGACTGTAATAAATTCCAGCCCTTTCAAAGCCTTACAGAGCTGCACTCCACTATCTCACAAAACATTAGTATTTCTTCTTAATTTGTTTCCCATTTCTCATTTTAAGTGGTTGAATTAACAGTCACTTCAGCAAATGAAAGTATTTGGACTGTGTTAGTTCATTCACTCTTAGAACTTTCATGCACATGATGTTTAACAGTACTCTTGTTTATACTTTGAAATTCTTAGTATTTTCAGAGTTTTTGAGACATATAGTTAGAAGTGTTCATATATATTTAGTCAGATAATAAATCAAACACTAAAGTATGCTGCTTGTTGATAACTAGAAAATTGCATATAAGTCTCTACCACCCCAGATAAAGGAAAATAAACTTCTGTACCCACCCCATTGTCTACATCAAATGGATAAGTATAAAAATGTTATTGTTCAATATCCATTGCATTTCTTGGTGACCTTGAACTGCTTTATTTTTTCAATGTATGTGTTCTACCTGAAACTATTTTTATTAATTTGGCTTTCTTATTTCTAAAGACTACTACAAACTTCCAGGCTTTGGTAAATTGTAGTTCCTGTTAAAAGCTATCTGGTTGCAATTTTCCAGCTGTTTTAAAATGTCCATTTTAAATGCCTATAAGCATTGTTTGTTTTTCCATTTTTCTTTCCAGCAATTCTTTCAAACTCTTGTTCCTGTGCTTGAAATACAAGTAATCAGAGAGAGAGTGGCCAAGCCTGGCCTTTTCAAAGGCTCTAAAGCTGAGGTGTTCTTTGTTGTTTGCAAGGTCTCTCTCTCCTTGGCTCTCCTGTTTGTCTGAATTTTCTATTCTCTTCTCCAGTCCTTCCTCACTTAGCACTTCCTTCTCATTGCAGTAGGACTCTCTGAAGTCCTTCATCATGCACTCACGTTTGCCAGACAGATCTTGAGCCACATACAGCTTGTTGTCATCATGGTGGTACGTGGTGGGGCTGTACTGCTCTGCCTCATAGCAGTTGTCTTCCTCTTCTTCCTGGCACAAGTTGCCCTTGGCACTCTCACCATCCAAATGAAATGAGATTGTCTTCCCTTGGCTTTTCTGGGAAAGATCAAAGGGCTCTTCCTGTTCCAAGCTCCTCAAGACATTTGTCTGTGACAGAGCAATTCTTCCTCTTCCAAAACCTTGTAGTGTTTTGAAGGAAGGAGAAAAGGAATGATTTATATATAAGAAACTTCATTACATGATACATGGTTAAAAAACAAAATGTGAGGCGGCCTTCTGTTTCATACTTCAGCTTTGTGTTCTACCCTGCAATTGCCAAGTACTCTACTGTTTACATCTCAGGGCATCTCCTTTCAGATGCTGTTAGAAGAAGTACTTTACAGCCAGCTCAGGACACACAAAATATTGGCTTGTACATGCCAGACACTTGGTGAGGGAGCTAGGAATAAAAGTGAAGTAGCCTGGCCTCTTGTAAACTATTTTTGCTAGTGAACCTACCCACTTCCTCATTACTATTTTTTTTTTTTTTAATGAAAACTTTGATCTAAAGCATCACAGGCCATAATCAAAGTCCCAGGTTTTGTACTTCTTTTTTTTTTCCCCCAGAGGAATGGAAGAGATTAAAAACATGTTAATGTGTTTGTTCTGTGGACACTCTGGTTCAAAGTTACTACTTTAAAAATGAAAAAAACAATCAACTCTCAGCAGTCTACAGCCTCCACTCTCCTTAATTTTTCCTCTTTAATCCACCAAGAAGCCACTTACACCACTGAAAAGCTCTATGGACTACATAGTGCTTCAGCACAAGGAAATCATTATAAACAAGTGATGATTTTGAGCAGTGCAGTGTAAGTCTGAGTGTAATTCTGGACATGGTTTATCTTAATATTTGTTAGAGTGCCTCCTTTCTTACTGGAAATCCAGGGGTTAGGCAGGAGGCATCCGTGGACACAAATACTCTCTGAGCATCGGGATGCACCAAAGATAATTCAGATGCTGCAGGCATAGTCCATCTTAATTAAAAGAATAGTGACATTACTTGGATGAGGATTTCACCCAATTGCAAATAACTACAAAAGCAACTATTTGGCTTTCTTTGGTTTGGTTTGGTTTGGTTTTTTTCTCACAGTAATTGAATTCAGTTTCTGCAGCATCTATGCAGCCTTACCAGATACAGCTGCTACTTTGCAACAGGTTGTATTTGTTAAAATGGTTCATGAGCAGGTGGCAGCCCTTGCAAATTGTTTTGTGCCTGATAAGCCTCCAGGGCTGAAATATCTCTGTACACTGAAAAGCTCTTAGGCTGTCTTCAATTACAAGTAATTGTGTAATTAGCATGGTGCTCTAGGAGATTTTTTTTTTAAAAAAGCACGTTTGTTTCATGACCTTTTAGGATCTTTTTACATTTTATGCCGAATATCATTAAAGTATGTGTTTAACATATGTGCTAGGCTGCCCTAAAGCTTGAATTTCAGAAACATCAAGAAATCTCACGCATGAAAGAATTATTTATCCAGGAAATCTTAACAAAAAACATCTTGGATACACAAGCTCTCAACATAATCCTCCCTAGTTCTCTCACTTTTTTAGATAACATTGGCACGTGTGCATACATAAGGATGACTTTAGGAAGTGTATGTGGTAAGTGGGAGCTAAGAAATGCTTTGCGGGGTACCACGGGTAGTCAAAAATCCATATGCTTTGAGATGGGGGAGGAGCGTTTCCTCCTGTTCACATGATTTTTTGTGAACTAGGTCTTGAACCTGTGGCCTTCACCTAATGTCAGCTATATTAATATGGTACAGAATAACCAAGACATAGAGCCATTCAGGCTTTCATTCTCATTCCAGACTGGAATCCAAAAAGCAGTGAGCAAGTCACATGAAATCTTCTAAATTTTTTTTGTTTCTGACAGTTTTGAATGAATTTATGGTTTATGATGTACCTCGAACATGAGAGAAAATCTATGAACTCCCAACCAGATGTGCCTAGGGCAAAATGTCTGCTTGTCCATGGCTGCTAGGCTGTGGTCTATCAGCCTCTGGGAATCAAGCCCCTTGAAACAGTAGTGTTTATCAAAAAATAACAGAACTACACCTTCAATCAGGAAGACCATGTTATCTAATTACTTCCCTGACCAACTACATGTGCCACAGCCTAACTAAGGCTGATTGTCCACCAGCTTGCTCCCATTTGTGTCTCAGAGTACCCACATGCTGGGAGAAGCTCTGTGGTGCTGTGGATATTTCATCTTGTCACAGTGATGGATGGGGAGCCCTGGGTTTAAGTACAAGAACAGTTGGTATGGCTTGATAAATCCTCTGCTGTCACACTGCTGATCATATTCTCCCTAACACCTGATGACAGCAATGTAGTTAAAATTATTTCCTTTGTGCTCATAAATACTGTCTCATTTTGTCTCCACCTTCTCCTATATCTTAGTCTGTACCTCTGTGTTATCACATATGTAGTCTGAAAGGTCTGACAAGGGTCAATAACTTGGGGATCTCCGATCTGTAGCACTGGAGTAATATAGATAGTTCACAACAACCTCCCAGGTTTATGGGATTTAAATTCTTCCAATAGCATTGGATCTATGGTACAAGATTGCAGATCTGTGGAACAAAGCCCATTTGGGTTTACTGATGCACATCTTCAAATCTTTCAGAGAATAACCTTGCTGAAAAAAAAATTACCTTGAGAATGAAATCCTCTTTCCATCACCCCATGTTTGACTTTCATGTGCCTGGTTAGGTTCCCCTTCAAAGTGAATTTGCTGGGACAGTAGAGGCACTTGAAAGGTTTACTGTCTGAGTGCAAGTGCATGTGTCCCATTAAATTGTGCATTCTGTTAAATTCCTTTCCACAAAGCTGTAAAAACAGTAAAAATAAAAATGATGAGTTCAAAGGGGTACTTTCAAGGAAAACATTTAAAAAGAAAATAGGACCTACTCTTCTCAACTTGAGCCCTGGCTGCTTCTGGATGTAACTTCTGGCTGTAAAGATACAGGCAAAAATCCTAGAGACAAGAATATGTGATTGAGTCTGATCTATCTGGGGCCTTCTGCACTGCTGCCATTTTTTAAGTTTGGTGACTAGGACATACAGTCAAAGATTCCCCCAAAGCAGGGAACATTGTTGTAGGGAGGGGAGAGCCTTAAGTGCATAAACTGGAAGGCTTGTAACTGGAAAGAAATTCAAGGTATAATGTTCTGCACTGGTGAACCATTTTTTTTGTAGTTTATAAATCCAGCCTTTAACCAAGAACAGGCAGAGATGGAGATAAAAAATAAAATCTATGAAGGGTTTCTGTGAAACACTCAAGCAGAATATTACTTCTCCTTAAGCGGAAATTTAATGACTGCATATTTTGCTTGAATTTAGAAAAAGCAATTATTTTTTTCCTTTTTTTCTTTGTCCCACAGTTTTCTCTGATCCTCTTGTCTTCTGTTTACCAACTTCTGTGTTTCGGTGTCTCTGGCGAGTAAGCTGCAATTTAAACAGTCATGGGGCTGCAAGAATGACTCAGCTTTCCCTGAAGCATGTTCCTGCCAGCTCAAGCTATTGATCGTGCAAGTTTCCCTTTGATGAAACAATAAGTGGGTTTTTTCCATTGTTGTTGTTTATCTAGATGTGTCCTTTTGTAGTCTGGTACCTTATAAATCAAATGTATTCTCAAGACATGAGAGTTCGACATTACTGTTACAAGCTTCTAGACTTACTTGTCTTCTGGTCTTTCCTTATAAGGATTTATATTTTTATTCACATTAAAGTGGCTATTTCCATCCTCTGCAAACTTCTGTGTTTGCTTTCGACTTCAACTCCTTCTTTTGGAATGCTTTCATAATCAGATTTTTTTTCTTCTAATGATCTTTATTACTATATGAGCCAGAATCACCACTAACGAGTAATTGAAAGTTTCATCAAGCAGTGTACTCATTTGGGAGAAAATTACTGACAAGCAACTACTGAGATTCCACCAAATTTTTGGTCTAACGACTTCTGATGTGATTTATTTTGATAGTACAGTAAGTCTTCTACCCTACTTTTTGATTCAAATTCACAAAGCCATCACCTGGAATATCTGGATGAAATGTAGGTAAGAAGCAATCCTTGGTGAAATAGTAATGTATCCTTTGCATTTTTAAACCATCTCTTGAGGGAAAATGGAAGCATTTCATTACTACAAAAATTTTAAAATAAAAACTAGACCTAAGTCAATGCTGCAAAAAGAAAGAGTCTGGAAATACTAACTTTTAAAAAAACATTTGCTTCAGCTGCATAATTTCTCTTCTGTGTCTTGCTGTCTGTGATTTTGTTAAAATGAACATTCTAGCAAATAAATTTGTCAGCAAAGTGTTCACCAAGACAGTGGAGGGGGGAAAAAAAAGCCTTTGAAAAAAAGTTATTAATTTGTAAAAGTAAGCTATCTGGTTCCAAGGGTCATCTATCCACTTAGGAAAGAGGACTGTCTTTTCTTTGCATTCAAAGAAAGCTAATATGCCAGATGACTTATATTCAGGGGAACGAATGCACCAGAAACAACTTCTGAAAGCGCTGGGAGGAAACAAAGAGGAGAAGAAGCACTGATGACCACAGAAAATTTACAAGGAAGAACAGCAGCTGATTATATCTTGACAGCTGCTGGAATGACAAGTCAATATTTCTGACTACAAGAACGCCAACAATAATACCTCAGTGCCTCTTAGCAGAAGGCTTCTGGTTATCTGCTTATATTGTGGCTGACCTGTGTTCTCACCAGCTTTTGCTTTCTGATAGCTAAGTCTTTACTTCTCTATCTGAACTGATAATCAAGGAAAATCAGGTTGAACAGGTGGATAGCTGGAGTACTTCCTGCAAATCTGTAACTGTTAAGGTATTGAGTATTAAAATGTGTCTAGTAGGAGCTTTTATTTTGTTTCTGTCAAGGCAATATTAATTTCTCTTTCTTCATAATGAAAAGACACAGGACTTTGTAAAGGATAGCTCCTTACAGCACAGAAGTTCTTTGTCTCTGAATAAAACGGGTAGGTTTTCTATTTCCCAAAGTCATACAGAATCTTACGGATGTGTGATGTGCTCTTGTCCTGAAATCTCTTCTGGGGACATGAGAAAATGGTACTAAAGTGGAGAGGTGTGGCAGGAAAATGAAAGAAACACAGATAGGATTTGTTTGGTTTTTTTTAATGGTGTCTCTATGTGGCACAGTCTCTGGGTAACCTATGCTTTTCAAAAGGCACAAGATGACTTTCAGATTACTGTTAATGATCCAGAGGGTGAAGAGAGCATGCTTTGGGCTCATGGGCTGAAAGACAGCAACTCAAAGCTAGCTGGGGTTCACAGCTAATGCTTCAAGAACAGCCTGAATCTGCAGAACAAACTAGGAAGGTGTACAAGAGTTTCTCTGTGACAGGGCAGTGGTGTGAGCACTGATGAGCAGAATGTGAAAGCTGACCTGAGCCAGTTGCATGGGAGGGAGCTCCAGCAGAACTCATCACAAATAACCTTAGCGCTCAGGGAGATGCAAAGGTCATGCAAGAGAACTTGGGATAGCAGGAACAGCATGGTTTATTTGTGGACCTTGTGTTAGGCTGTCTACTTTAGACAGAATAAAATTCAAGCCCTGAAAAGAAAGACCTCAACTACAAGTCTGCTGAACACACTTTGTTGCACTGACTGGTGAAACGGACTTCAGTACAGTTTGCTGGAAAAGTCTGAATTACTTCAACACTTTGTCTTCTGAAGCCACCACATGAAGTATTGCCCTTCTAGGTATGTCACTCAGTTTTGTTTCTTCCCTAAGTACTTATCTCTCACATTTTCTTTGGTTTTGACTTCTGATCTAATCTCAGGATTTTAAATGGGAGAGCAGTGGAGTTCAAAACATCAGCTTCAAAGTGTATTTGACTGGGCTGGAGAAAACTTCATTGCATTCTTTATCAGAGGTCTGAAACATTGCTGACTTCAGCACTAAAAGCTACTGTAAATTTCATAGAAGCTTCCTCTACAAATCAGAATTAGTACTATTACACCTGTTGGTGCAACTCCTTCAGAAGTCTTCTGTGTGCTTTTTTAAACAGAAACAACTAAGGCAGCGTGGGCTCAGGCCTTTACATGCTACAGACAAGTTGGCTTTTCAGAGAAAAATCAAACACAGATCCAGACTGCAGCTGGATGAGGAAACAGAAGGGACAACTATTTGCTACTGCCTCACTTCAGACAGTCTGTGCTTAGCTGTGATTAGACACATAGGAAAGCCTCATGTTTTCTTTTGTTGTGAGAAAAAGGTAAAGAAAACCATTGCATGCGGTGAAGTAGAAAGGCTACTGCTGTGCTCTCTTTCCCTTACATTCTTCGTCTTCTTTTTTTTTTTTTTCCCTTGGTAAGAAGGGTGTTCCTTTCCTCAAAGAGAGAGGGAGAGGGAGAAAGACTGTAAACTGTCCAAAAGGACCGTGAGAAAACAGGAAGCTTTGAAAAGTACAAGAGAAAGCAAGATGAAATCTATTTGCAGGCGGTTCCCCGGGGACATGTGAGCCATTGTTAAGCAGCCTGTTCATACAGCTATATCCTTCCTTCTGCTGAGGAGGAGCTTGGTGCCAAAAGGCTGCTATCTGGTCATTGCCTTAACCCTCTAAATACCAGCCAGAAATACTTGCTGAAGTCTTTCAAGGGCTCTGCCAGTGAGGTAAGTGATGTTCCTAACACCAAAGAGCAATTCCTGATTCAGCCTTAGCTTGTTACAATCTCCACTCCATTCAGGGGCACTGATGTTGATTCATACTCTTTCCACCATAGGAGAAGCTAGTTCACTGTGCATACTTGTTTCTTTCCTCCTAGGAACACTGGGTGGGGACAGAGAAGGAAAAAAAAAAAAAAGAAAAAAAGAAAAATAGGTGTTCCTGTAGAGCTTTTGTTACTGGTTGGAAAACATACTGGTGGTACTCCAGTTCTTGGTTCAAACTGTTGCCATATCCAAGTTTTAATAGTCTGTCATCATCAAACCCTAACCTGAACACAAACTTGCAGCTCATCTTCACATACCTAAAAAATAGTGTGGCTGCAGGTACTGCATCCAGAACAGATGATCAAACGATTAAGTTCCTTTTCTGAAATTTGACGGGTCAGAGGAGGAGTTTGACCAAATGGGAACAAAAAGACAGGCTTGAAGGTGTTCTCGAAGAGTGAAAGTCTCCAGCAGGCTTGACATGTAACTACCCAAGCATTTCAGTTATAGAAATTATTTTATCAATATAGAATAATGCAAGTTCTAGTATACCTTTTAATAGGACATAAACTAAAATGAAGCAAAATGCTAAAGTTGAAAGACTTTGCTGTTATTTTTTCAAAGCGTAATGTTTCAAACTTATCAAAGGAGAGTGAGGAAGTAAAAAAGATTCATTTTGACATTTTCCTACTAAAATTATCACTGAATGCCATATTTTCCTATGACATTTTGAAGTTCTACATTTTTCAAGAGAAAATAATTCTATTTAAAATTCTAGAAATTGCTTCCAGATCAATCTTCAGTTACTTAGGCATAAACTGTGTAATATGCTCCACTCTGTATTCATATGTCTCTTAGAGCAGGTCAAAGTGGGAATAAAACCTACAACCTTTGACTTCACAAGATATGACTACAGTAACGAACCAGATAAGCAGCAGAAGGAACAGATGTAGTGTCCAATAGCGGGTAAGAATATAAACATGAATCATTCATGAGGAAGTATTGAGCACGGTCAAGAAAACCAAGAAGAGAGGATGGTAAGGGAATGTCATCCTCAAATGTGCTAGAGGGAGGCAGCAAACTGGAATTTGCGCAGGAACCAATAAAGGCCCGATAGTCTTAGAGGCTGTTGTGTTAGGATAGTGATGTCCTGCCCTTAATTTCAGTCTGGTAATTACACTTGGCCCATTCAAATTCCTTCCTTAGCATATTTTGCTGTGGCTTAGAGTCCTTCCCCGAAGCATTGCATAGCATCACTGTGTGAAGTCATGGCTGCTACTTTTCCATGGTCCTCTGTGGGGTGCACAACTTGATATATGCTTTTAGTAAATGTTTCAAGCTACTAAGCACTTAGACTTCTGCAAATGTCAGGTATGTTTATTGTCCTCAAACCACCATGGCATTTAAATGCTCACAAAGCAGAAAAAATATTTAAGGATGAAAGTTACTGGTATTGAAGGAGAAGGGAATAAACCACAGATATTGACCTCAGTTATTTTGTGCTACTTAAGCAGAACCTGGATAAAGAAAGAAAAGCAGGCTGGTTTATGCTAATTTAAATGCAGCTGCAGTAGGTGTTAGCAAAACTTGTTTTTCTAATTCTACCATATTGCAAGATTATAACATCAGGAAAATATCCAATAGGTTAATGCCAGTGCCACCAAATGCACTTACCTTGCATTTAAAGGGTTTGACATCAGAGTGAACAATCATGTGGGCCTTGAGAGTCTGCTTTTGCACAAAGCTCTTGAAGCACAAATGGCATTGATAGGCTCTGATATTGGTGTGAATCAGGACATGTCGCTTCATGTTGGCCAGCAGAGTAAATTCCCGGCCACAAATTCCACATTTGTGCTCTTTCACACCCTGAAAGAAAACAAAAAAATCAGAAAATTATGTAGATGGAAAATTTTCTGGATCATCTCATCTTCAGTACTGCAATATATGAATTATTAATTTTGCATTAGCAAAGAAGGTAATAAATTATTTCACTTTTATCATCATTCATTGAAGTAATAGATACTATTTTTTTTTCTCCTGGCAAATTCTTACAAGGATCTGAGAAGCAGAGAGGGAAAACAAAACGTAAGCTTCATGAAATAATGAGTTTTGTTTCCATCAGTAAGTTTACAAATCAATGAGACATAGTCTGTAGCAGAGCTTCTTAGTCCAACTTTGCTGCTTATGTAAAGTATCAGTCAAATATATATACTTACTGACAAAGAGTAAAAGCTAACCAGTTGAGAGACTGAAGTAGTGCTTGCCTTTGATAATTGAAGGCCACTGGCTTCTAAAAAAGGCATAACCCTGTTTTGAAGAAGATAATCGGAAGTAACTGAGAACTAGTTAAGCAATGTTCACCAAGGAAGGATATACATGTTACATTCAATGAGGAGAAAAAACTGTTCACTCTTAGTGTGACTTGCATTAACCCTAATGGATTGATGGTGTTCTCTCTGTTGTTTACAGAGCATTTCTAGCATCTTTTAAGACATCCAGTCAATTTGCTAATGCATAATTCGATATTCTTGCTCACATCTATGTGGTCTCACTGCCAGCTTCTCAAAAAGTCATTTAGATGTTATGAAAATCAATGAATTTACCACTAAACACTTCAAGATTTTGAGCATAACTTGTTGAAGGTAATGAGGATTTCCTAGTGAAGTGTCGAGAGCAATTACTTCTCCAGCAGGCCCCAATTACAAAGATGACTTGAAACAATTTCTACTTTCAGGCCAGCCAGTGGTTTTCACAGTTAATTGCAAAGCTAAAACTGTGAATACCACAGCAGCTGTAAGTGTTTGCCTATCTGATGTGAGGCTGCATTTGGTCAGCTAAGTACTGCTAATTAGGTTCACAGCTGAGTCCACCTGCAGCTATGGACAAAGAAGCAGAAGCTCTCTAAAGGGTCAGGGGCATTGCACTTCCTGTGACAAAAAACTACCATGTCTTAAATTAGTAGAATTTTACATGGTAAATCCAAAGACCAGGGAATCTCCAAAAAGAGCAGAAATTATAATCATGTAGTAGGGAAGAAAAAGCAAATGTGGAAGTAGAGGCTGTTCCTTTTTAAAATAAAATGTGTTTGTACGACTGAAATGCTGTAGCTTTCTGTATTTTTGATGTTTTTCATAGAAAAACCAGAATTAAAGTGTTAAAAGAAGAAATATGCAAAGCTGGAAGCAAACTCATAAAATTTGGGGTGGTGGTGGTGACTTGACTTCACCACATTTTTATAAAGGTGAATAAGCCAATATCAGATTTTCTTGAATGGAACAGTTACATTTTTCCTATTTTTGAAAGCAATCTTTCTGGATGCATTCCAAAGCCCACTCCTAGCCTAACCTGACTGCTGTCATTGCTGTCAGCAGTGGCAAGACTACCACTTGATAAGAATTGCCTGGGATTACAGTCCTGCTTATCTGCTTTTATTAAGTGGCATTGTGGATAGCTTAAGCATGAAGGGGAATTTTTCTTACGTTGTTTTTGTTTTGTTTTTTTTACCTCAGTGTTTCATTAGAATGATTCTTCAAAATCTGTTGAGTATACTTTCTTTTGCTGCAGTCTACTGCAAATCCACCTACTTCCCAATTAAGGGAGCAAAGTAATAGAGCCAGTTTTCAGTAGAAAATTCCTTTTAAGATTTCAGGGGGGTTTGTGCAGCTCTACACAAGCGTGTTATGTTACAGAGGGTCATTCTGAAGATAAAACCCAGAAATGGAGAGATGTGAATATGGTTTTGGGAAGCAATACGGGTGGTTTAACCAAACAGCTGTCTGGAACAAAGCAGGTTTTGTGCGTACTTTCTTAAGACTGACAGAGACATCTAGCTTCTACTGTTGCCAGCACTGCTGGGGCTTTTGTTCTGCATAGAACTCCCCAGCTGGCAAAGGCCCAGCATGAGGCTCTATAGATTGATTACCTTCTTTCCGTGGCAGTACATACGAATATCTTCAGAGCCTGTAATTCTTGTGCTACCTCCTGATGCAACGTGAGAGCGCAACCCATGCAGGCTTACCTTGTGAGTCAGGGAGTGTTGTTTGAGATGGTGGGGCTGCACAAACTCCATGCCGCATTCAGTGCAGATGTATGGGCGGATGTCTTTGTGCTTCATCATGTGGTTTTGCAGCTGACTTGGGTACTGGAAGGTCTTATCACATTCGGTGCAATTGTACTGTATAGGGCCACGGTGGGTTGTTAAGTGTCTCTTCAGCTGGGCCAGGGTTGGGAAGTCCAGACCACACTCCACACAAATGTTCTCTCGGCCACTCTCGTGCTTCGACTCGTGTGCTTTTAGCTCACTGGGGTAGGCAAAACCTCTGCCACAGATCCTGCAGTTGTAAGGCTTGATGTCACTGTGTTGCATCATGTGTCTCTTAAGGTGACTAGTTTGAGTGAAAGCCTTGTGGCACACCTGGCACTTGTGTGGCCGGGTGCCCTGGTGTGTCAACATATGTGTGTGCAAGTGGCTTAGCTGCTTGAAAAGCTTGCCACATCGGGTGCAAGCATGTGGCTTAATGCCGCTGTGCCCCAAGATGTGCGTGACCAAATTGTACTTGGATGTATAGGACTTCTCACACATGGGACATTGCCAGCGTTTCTGTTCACCCCCCACATCAACATAGTAACTGTCATCTATCTGAAGGTTGACATCTACTCTTTCCACTTTCTGTTTATTTTCACCACCTCCTCTTACTTCAGCCCTCCTGAAGGGTGGCTCTGGAGGTCTTTTCATTTGAAAGGGGTTCCTGAAATGAAAGTTTGGTGGCACAATAAAAGGAAACATTAATCCAGGGTGGACTTTAGGATAATAAGGGTAAGGAGCCTGCATGAATGCTGGGCTGCTGGCCCATGCCATGTTAGGCTTCACTGGTTCTTGCTTAATGGGTTTGGTTCCACCGTGCTCCAGACTTCTATAGAACTGAAAACCAAAGTTACAGAGGTCAATCATCTGGGAACTGTACTTGGGCTGTGCTGGCTGTTGAAACACTAAGGGCAGACTGGAAGAGCCTATGTCATTGTGATCCTCAGATCTATCTGGTGGTGATGAGGAACCCTCAAGGGCGATAGAAGGAGGCATTTTTGTCGGCATGCTCTTGCGCTTCCGAGACCCTCCTTCCAAGGACCCCTGGAATGTTTCCATGTCTCCAAGAGGAGAAGGGCCATAGTGGAAATGTGAGAGGTGTGGTCTGAATTCTTCACCAAACGGAGTTGTTCTGTGTGGCTTTGTAACAGGGCTCAGTGGCTGCAGACAGTGGGAGAAGGGAGATGTTCGGGTACTACCCATATTAAAATTAGTTTCTTCATTCTTCATCATATTTGATTTTTTCCTGTGTTGCCCAAATTCCTTAAAACAAACAAACAAAAAAGCAAACAACCACTAAATCTCTTCATTTCTTCCTGTTCTCCCAGGTTTAACATTTATTGCCTATTTTATTCTTTTGAAGGTTGTTGGGTTTTTTTAACTAAATACAACTAAGGTTGTCTTAGACTCATATAAGACAAAGGCCTTTTAAAGCAGAATTAAATTGGTTAGAGAAGAACAAAGAAGCTTTGGTCTTCCTGCAGTAGAATTGATGGTTTAAATCAAGTTTGACCCATTCAATATTTTTGCAACATAAACGTGCTGTACCATGACCCACAATTTTGCAGTTGAATTCATATGTCAAATTTCTGCTTAATTTAATTCAGCCAGGCTATTTGTGGGCAAAATCCTGTCCTTGGCTGTGCATGCACAGGCTCTAGAAATTGGCGGTGCATCTAAAGGATATGGCAATACAAACAATAATGTGCACATTTATTATGGTTGTGACATGAAAAGCCAAAGCCAAAAAATGTCAAACTCCTTTGTATCATTAACATGTGCTGCTGCGAGAGAAAACAATGGCCAAGTGATCTAAGGACACTGTGTACCATCAGGTTTTGAGCCATATTTCCTGGCTTCTCTCACTTTGTATTGTAATAAGAAGGCGGAGATTAATTTATTTTCTTTTTTTTTTAATCCCAGAGATATTTACCTGGCAGATTTGGGGGAGGAAAGACCTTTGACGTCTCTCTGAGTTACGTTCAATTTTATAGACTTAATCTAGGGGGTTTTTTGTTTCTAAAGAGGTGGGCAAAATCTCTACTATAAAACTAAATAAAGAATTAATGACCACAGCCCCCAGGACTCCAGAGTAATTGACACCTAAAAATACTCAGAGCATTTCTAGTGGCACAATGTGACAAGGCAGATTAATAATTTTCTTCTAGCAAAATTTTGTGTTTTACTGATCATACAGGGAGCTTCTCCTGAATTTGGCACTTATCAAAAATATTGGTTATGAATTTTGGTTCATCTTGAACAAGTTTGCATCTTTTTGCCTTGGCTGTAGAATCATAAGTCCTTTAGGTTGGAAAAGACCTTTAAGATCATTGAGTCCAATTGTAAACCTAGCACTGCCAAGTCCACCACTAAACCATGACCCTAAGCACCATGGCTACATGTCTTTTAAATACCGCCAGGGATGGTGACTGAATCACTTCCCTCAGCAGCCTGTTCCAATGCTTGACAACACTTTTGGTGAAGAAATTTTTCCTAATATCCAAACTAAACCTCCCTTGGCACAACTTGAGGGCATTTACTCTTGTCCTATCACTTGTTACCTGGGAAAAGAGACCAACACCCACCTTGCTACAACCTCCTTTCAGGTAGTTGTAGTGATAGGGTCCCTCCTGAGCCTCTTTTTCTCTAGGCTAAACAACCCCAGTTCCCTCAGCCAGTCCTCACAGGACTTACTCACTAGACCCTTCCCCAGCCCCGTGGCCCTTCCCTGGACACGCTGCAGCCCCTCTACGTCCCTCCTGCAGTGAGGGGCCCAGACCTGAACACAGGGTTCGAGGTGCAGCCTCACCAGTGCCCAGTGCAGGGGGACAGTCCCTTCCCTTGCCCTGCTGGCCACACTGCTCCTGACACAAGCCAGGGTGCTGCTGGCCTCCTTGGCCACCTGGGCACACTGCTGGCTCATGCCCAGCCGGCTGCCGACCAGCACCCCCAGGCCCTTTCCCACCAGGCCCTTTCCAGCCGCTCTGCCCCAGCCTGTAGCGCTGTGTGGGGCTGGTGTGACCCAGGTGCAGGACCCGGCACGGAGCCTTCTTGAACCTCATCCAGCTGGCCTCGGCCCATCGGTCCGGCATGTCCAGACCCCTCTGCAGAGCCTCCTGCCCTCCCGCAGATCAACGCTCCTGCCCAGCTTGGTGTCATCGGCAAAGTTGCTGAGGGTGCACTTGATCCCCTTGTCCAGATCATTGTTAAACATATCAAACAAAACTGTCCCCAATCCTGAACCCTGGGGAGCACCACTTGTGACCAGTCGCCAACTGGATTTATGTCCATTCACTGCCACACTTTGGGTTCAGCTGTCCAGCCAGCTTTTAACCCAACATGGAGCACACCTGTCCAAGCCATGAGCAGCCAGTTTTTCCAGGAGAATGCTGTGGGAGATGGTGTCAAAGGCTTTACTAAAGTCCAGGTACACAACATCCACAGCCTTTCCCTCATGCACTAGGCAGGTCATCTTGTCATGAAAGGAGATCAGTTCATCAAGTAGGACCTGCCTTTCATAAACCCATGCTGGCTGGGCCTGATCCCCAGGTTGTCCCACACACGCTGTGTGATGGCACTTGGGATGATCTGCTCTATAACCTTCCCCATCACCAAGGTCAGGCTGACAGGCCTTTAGTTCCCCAGATCCTCCTTCTGGCCCTTACTGTAGATGGGCATCATGTTGGCTAACCTCCAGTCTTCTGGGACCTCCCTGGTTAGTCAAGACTGTTGATAAATGCTGGAAAGTGGCTTGGTGACCTCTTCTGCCAGGTCCCTCAGTACTCTCAGGTGGATCCCACCCAGCCCCATAGAATTCTATGTGTCTAAGTGTTGCAGCAGGTCACTGACCATTTCCCCTTGGATTAGGGGGTTTCATTCTGCTCACTGTGCATGTCTTCCAGCTCAGGGCCTGGGCACCTGAAGAACAAGGCTGAGGCAAAGTCAGCATTAAGTACCTCAGCCTTTTCTCCATCCTTTGTCACTATGTTTTCCCCCACATCCAATGAAGGATGGAGATTCTCCTTAACCCACCTTTTTTTCTAATGTGTTTATAGAAAAAAAATATATTGTCCTTTACTGCAGCAGCCAGATTAAGTTCTAGCTGGGTTTCAACCCTTCTGATTTTCTCCCTGCATAATGTCACAACATCCTTGTAGTCCTCCTGAGGGATGCACTTATCTAGATATGTGTGTGTGTGTTAGTGTGCACGCATCTATCCAACCAGGCAGAGGTCAGGTTGGAAATCTAGGCGTATTTTCCCTCTGTCACCTGTGACATGTCAGTACTATTTATAAGACTGTTCTTGGAAACGCTGGGTGGAAAGCATGAAGGTGGTTGGAGTACTAAAGACACTCCTGTTTCTTTTTCAGGACGGATAAACCTGCTTCTAAAGATAGATAAAATCACATCTCTGTGACCTAGTTAGGCTGTAGACAAGAGAAGGCATCTTAAAAACCTGCTTGCAAACGGATTACTTCCTTCTTACAAGGTAGACTGTGGAATTATCTTTGAGATACTGCATGAAGTGAAAGGCACAGGGACAAAACTTAAAGATGGAAAATTTAGACAAAGAAATGAATCAATGCACAAAGAAGGATTAGTAAATGAAGCAACAGCTATAGCTTCTCTACACTGATGATTTAAAAGACACCTGTGATGGTGGAAAAAGCTAGAAAAAATTGCTTACACCTGGGACAAGTATCTAATAATTATATCAGAATATGACTTTCAGTCCCTAGCTCAGTGATTTGAAACAGTGTACATATATACACACATGATAGATATCTCTATCTATCTATCTATCTACCTATCTATACACACACACTATATTTGGTGTGTGTGTGTGTATGTGTGAATATGTAATATATGTAACCATGTATGTTCAGAGTGGACTGTTAGGGAGTATGCCTTCTGCCATGTTTTCTTGTCACCCTAACTTCCTGGGCAAAATAAGGAATGGTTAGATCTTGAACACTCTTTGGGTACAAAGGCTTGACATACTAAAAAGGGAGAAAGGGAAGGAAATTCTTTAAATACCAAAAAAGACAACTTCTTTCCAGAATGGGAAAAAGGTGGGGTTTTAAAAATTCGTTTTAAGCAAAGTTAAACTCATAAAATGTGAACGTAAATTCCCTTTAAAGTAGAGGCCTGTCCCTCAAGTATTTTTCATCTTCTGTAACTGATTCTTTCCCAGCAGTATGGGTATAAAGTGCTTCAGAAAGCTCACAGCAGTTGAGAGCCCAACTATGTTATTTACTGCTTCTGTTAGGTTATTGAAATCCTGCCAAAAATGTTACAGAAGTGAGAGTGAGTTGTGTCTAATTGCTGTCTTGTCTTTTGGCTGCTAGCTACTCCCTTCTTCCATTGCCTGTTTTATGCAAAATTTCAATCTTTCTGAAACATGGAGTTAAGGCAGAGACTGTGGAACTGCTTGAAATTACTAGAAAGAAATAATTTCCTTGCACTACTAACCTTTGGATGCTTTCACTGAGCACATGGGTTTATTCCACTGTTCACGGCTATACACATCACAGGAACAAGCCTACAAGGGAAAGTGTTTAAAACAGTCAGTGACCAGCACAATCAGAGAGTTGCTATGTAGTCCAAAAAAGAGAACCTAAAAGGCGAAGGAAAGTGCAGACTTGCAGTCTAAATATGGATCACCTTGCTTCTTTTTTCCCCCTTCAGTCTGCCAAACCACATGATGTAGAAATTAATTCAGGAAATATTAAATGTAGCCTCTCTTCTCATCTCCTTTCATGTTGGTAGCAAACTCTTGCTAATTTGAATAGAAACATGATCTTCACCTTGACCAGAACTTAATCCCATAAAAATGTGAATCCTTAGGAAAGTGTAGAAGAGACTACAGATTTGACCACCATGCAAGAAATAGGTAAGGATCAGTCCCTTCTTCTTTAAATAACTTCAGTAGAGAACTAAAGCTTTTAATAACACAGTTCCCCAATAGTTTTGTTCCATCTGACTCTGGAGTAGCTACTCTCAGTTTAATACGCAAAAATAAATAAATAAATAATGGGGGTGAATTGGAAAAAAATTTGTTTTAAATATTTCTTAGGGACCTTATGTGTTTCCTATATTAGCACTTTAAAACTTTTTTCTTTCCTCAGCACTTAGTATTTAAAATGTCATGCTATGTAGCACAGCAGTACCTGATTCTAAACATTAAGGTTAGTTTAAACCTGGATAGACGTTAAAAATTCTAGCTTTTGTCAGTTGTATTTCATATACTAAGTTTTGAAAACTTGGTCTGGAAAGCTTACTGGGACAGGGATTTCCATGCTGTATTGGTACTCAAACATATACACACACACACTCCCCCGCCTAAATCTAGCACTCTAGAGCTTATGAAAAAGTTATTTTCTTTAGAACAGACAAGCATCCTCACAGTTTCTTTCTTTATGTAGATAAGTCTATTTTGAAATACACTATTTTGAAAAATACAACCACAAACAAGTTCTCTCCCTGCTCTTGCAAAAAAACAACCAACCAACCAACAACAACAAAAGGAGGGAAAAAAATGAAAAAGAAAGTCTGTGGTGAGCTCAGGTAGTTGTGGAGGTATTTCCAAAATAGAATATCTATGCAGCTAATGATGTTGTTAATTTCCATGAAAGAGGAAGAGAGTTTAATACAGAGTATGAATCATCATTTACCTTCTCATTTCCACTCATCGTATTTCTACAAAGGATTAAAAAAGTATGTAAAACATGCTATTTACTCTACAAGCATACACATTGTGACAGTCTCCAGTTAATATTCTGATCTGAAGTCAACAGCAAATTTTATTTATATCTCAGTAGAACCAAGATTCTGCTTCCCATATGAAAGTAACTTATGTCTATAAACTGATAATAATCCCAGCCATAAAAATGTAAGGTTATGAAGTTTCTCAAGCTTAAACACTGACTACTACTGTTCTGATTTTGCTCTTGGGTAACACAATGGCAAAACCAGAAATGAGACCAAGATGAGTGGAAGTCTTATGTCCCTTCTGTCAAAGGGAAATGGGCTACTTTTTAGAAGATTTTCATTTGGTTTTGCTGTTTCAGGAGATGAAACAGAGCAAAGTGTAGGAAACCTAAAGGTGGCTCAATAGGCTGAACAGCATCTCTTAGCTGGAAGAGAAATTCCATGTTTAATTGAACATCTATTACTGTAGAAACCCTAAGAGTGAATTTCTGCTCTCCCCTTGGGGGCCTGAAATATTGCCATCTATAAGGAAATAATGAAATCTAACAGCTGTTTCTATGTTGGATGTGGTAAGAATCAGTGGCAAATAACACACTGTTACACTCTACTAAGCTAAAACCGAGCAGCTGGTGAGCTTTAGCCTTATTGAACAACCAGCCGGGCATTTTTTTTTTTCCAATCTCTGACTTTTGTAAACTGTTATTATAGAGAGAGTATGGAGATTTTACCCCAACCAGCAACTAAGCTCTACACAGCCACTCTCTCCCTCCCTCCCAGTGGTGTTAGGGGAGAGAATCAGAAGAGTAAAAGTGAGAAAACTTGTGGGTTGAGATAAAGACAGTTAACAGGTAAAGAAAAAGCCACTCACGCAAGCAAAGCAAACCAAGGAGTTCATTCACCACTTCCCATGAGCAGGCAGGTGTTCGGCCATCCCCAGGAAAGCCAGGCTCCATCACTCCAAATGTCCCCCCTTCCTTCTCTTCCCCCAGCTTTATATGCTGAGCATGACGTGATATGGTATGGCATATCCCTTTGGCCACTTGGGATCAGCTGCCCCAGCTATGTCCCCTCCCAGCATCTTGTCCACCCCTAACCTACTCTCTGGTGGGGTGGGGTGGGGTGGGGTGAGGTGAGGAGCAGAAAAGGCCTTGACTCTGTGCAAGTTCTGCTCAGCAAGAACTAAAACATCTCCCTATTATCAACACTATATTCAGCATAAATCCAAAACATAGCCCCATACCAGCAACTATGAGGAAAATTCCAGCCAAAACCAGCACAGGGGGTTATGGAAATTTTAACAGGTTTAATGGGGTCTTCTTCATTCAATTCACTTCCAAATAGGTGTTGGTTTTAGATGTTTTCAGTCATACAGCTGTTGAACTAAGCACCAAATTCTTTACTTAGTTTTCACTCATTTGCTATTTATGCAAAACCTGCATCACTCTCAGGATCTGACCAAAGGGGCTTTACTATGATGAACTCATTTTATTTCAGTAGCAAATCAGTGTTTCCCACCAAATCTGCACTGCTTCAAGTTATTTGTCAGACTTTGAAAATGCCAGGAATACCTGTACAAACATGAATGTAATACATTACTGGTAACCAAGTATTTTCAGTGGGTAAGCATCTGATCCCTCCTTATGATTTTCTCTGCCAGTTTCCTTCAGTGGCAGGTCTAACTCTACATAAGCTACTTTTTATTTTCTCTTCCATTTTTTTAATGCTGTGTCCAGTGTGTTAATGGAGTTGTGAAATAATGTTGCAGTTCCTCATTTGTTTTTCTATTGGGAATTTCATAATTTTGGAGAGTTGGAAAACAATCATGGATGTTTTTAACCTGTAATTTTCAAGTGTTTCTTGTCTGTTTTGTTGGTTTTTATGGCCTGTCATAAGTAAGAAGTTGGACTAGATGATAATAATGTTCTGTATCTGTAAAATCTGTGCACCTGCTTTTCGTTTGGACAGTCAGATTTTTATTTGTAACAGTTGCCTTGGTGAATGATGCAGAAGTTCTAAATATGCTCAAAAGATTTAGAGTTATTTCTACACTATGTTCACTAGATATCGGCTCAAACTACCATTGTTATTCAATAATGGATTATTTGTACGGTTTTTTTCAAATGAAAGTATTTTATTTACTCTAGGTTTGAGTGACTATAGTCACTAGACGAGGGCAGAAGGTAAAAGACCATGTTCAGATCCATACCAGAACTTGTCTAAAATCAGTGTCAATCCTACTCTTCTACTCTTTAGAGAAGTACATGCAAGATGTGTTTTCCATCCATGTTCTGCAGGTATAAATATCCACATATCAAGCACACAAATCTGAAAAATGAGCCTCGTTAACATATACTGAGTGTTATGTTGATATACACGTGCTGAGTATATAAACTGAGTACATGTTGTATATAAACTGAGTATATGTTAATAGACCCAAATTGTCCTTGAAGTCTTTATGATACACTACTTGAAGCTAACCTAAAAGATTATTTAAATTCTAGATTAAGAGAGCACTTTTTCTGCCACAGTGTGTGTCCAGGAGAAGACAGAAATATGGACTAACTTGCAAAAATAAACACATGTATAGGGAAAATATCCAAAATCAATGAGTGCAGATACTGATTAGGGAGACGCAAATATTGGGGAAGCCTTAAAAAAGCAGGCCAGAGTTGGGAATAATAGCTGTTGTGGAGTTTAATCAATACTTTTCCAATACAGACACTTGCTTTCTCTCTCTTACATGTATGTAGACCTGGTGTCAAATGAAGCCCGTGATTTAACCATCAGCTTAGTTGTCTTCTGAGATAAGGTTTCTAGTCCCATCCCTTTTGTGAAACAGATATGTCTCCTTAAATGGAGAACACCATCAAGATAAAGATATTTCCATAAATATTCTTCCCCTTTTGTATTACCATAATTAATAGAATTGGAAACAAGTGTACATTTGTTCATGAAAAAGATCTACAATGACTGAAAATGAGAAGTGGACCATATCAGGTTCTTTCTTCCTACATTAGTATGATAGTACTGAGGAGCTCAGTGTCTTTTCACTTCTCCCTGGGAAATTACCTTCATCTACTGGTATAGGCTTCAGGATAAAACAACTTCTTTCCATCAACAAATGTGGTTTATTTCTCAGCAAATGCTTGGTAAAGGAAAACTGATAACCTTGTTAACTCTTCCTAAGGCATAACCAGAGCTCACTAAGGCTTATGGGAAGACTTCCAATGAGCTTTGAAACTAATCCTTCACAGTTTTCCTTGCTATTTATTATGAGTTCTGTTGTCCAATGAGATATGAAAACCCATCTATGTCATGACTGAAATTTGACAATTTTGACAAATGTATATCTATGGGAAAAAAAAATTATATCCTGAGCCAATATGTTAAAAGATGGTAACTTTTGCAGACAAACGTAATGGAAATCATGCAATCACACATCTAAGAAACTTGACTGATTAAAAAATCTGACACTTTTAAACAGTTTAACATCTCACATTAAACAGATGCAACAAGCAATGAACTTTCAAAGATATCTCATATATTAAATAATAATTGTTTTCCCTCCTTGACTCTCTTTTGGCATGTCTTCTTCGCTTCATGTTTGAAGTTTGATCATTTTAGGTATTCCTCCTGCTCTAAGGGATTCCTATGCAGTGTAGCTGCATTAATATTGTCTAGGAGATGACACCAATACAAAGAAACGAGTCTTCTTTCAGAAAACTGTACAACAGAAATACCCTGCCTGTATCATCTTTGTTGTTCCCAAACTTTAATATTTAATTTACATACTTTTTGTTTTATTTTAGCCAGGAAAAACATATTCATTTGCCTGCACTGGCAGTGTGGGCATTGGGTGTATGTGTAACTTTCAGGGAGCACTTTTACAGGAGTACATTTACTTTGGTATCTCTTGTAAAAGAGAAACAGTTTAAAATAGTATAAAATTAATGTGTATTCAGTTTCCACAACTTACAGCTATTTATTTTTTTTTAAATAATTATTGAAAGTATTAAACTAGACTCTGACTCTCCCTCTGCTGAAAGTCTGGAGGAGTCCCACCGCCCACCCTGCCAAGTCTGGTGCACTGTTTGTGGCATCAGATGTGCTTATAGAGCTGTTTATGGCATAATTTGCTTTTCAGTGGTGACACTGATTAGAATAACAAAAAATTGCCTGATGCTGTAGTGAGGTAGCTGTAGATAGTTTTCTTCTCTCCAGTACGAGTGCCGTGTTCTTAGTTTAGTAAAATGGTTTGCTGCCCCTCTAGTTGCTTTTATATATACTCTCTCCTCAGTTTAGAAAAACCTTTGCTGTCGTTCTCACTACTTTTCTGCTGCCTAACAAGACAAGGGGTGGAGGTCATAGAGCAGCATGGCTGGGTTAACCACCAAACATCTGCAGCAGGGCTTTACCAGTAATGCTCCTAGCAGTACTTAGGCCTCATAGACTATCTCAAATGACCACATTTCAATGTCACATACCAAGTGCCCTTTGAGCACAATTTAGGCTTGCTGCTGTTTTGGATCTTTATTTCTCTTTTTCTTATCCTCCTTTCTCCTTTTTTCTCTTTTTTCTTCCTCTTTCTGACTTTTCCTAGTTCTTCTCTAACGTTTCCTTCCCTCTTCACTTCTCTATTCTATCTGTGGTTCACTCCCTATCTGCTTCTCTATTCTATCTGCTGAAATGGTCAGCAACACGTAGACAACCTGGATAATGAAGCAGATGTTAAGTCCACAGGTTCTGAAGTGTCAGCTGCTTACACAAAGCCACCTCAGACCACAGCTATGAATGGTGGGAGCCTGAAAGTCACAGAAGTTTATGTGCTCAAAAGTGTGTGAGGGGACCAAAGGCATCTCCACCTGCCTGAATCTCTGGTACCAACAGGGAATTCAAGGCTTCTATGGGGTGGGAATGAAGGGGAGAGGGAACAGATGTTTGCTGGCAGATCCCTATCTCTGGGTCCACAGCACAGCCCTGCCCCATCCCAGCACCATGGGATCTGGCCCAGTCTCCTGCCTTTCTCTTTTCCTCCTCAGAAACCTGCTAAGTGTAGCCTGAAACAGCTGCTGATGAGGTACAGGAGGATGTAAAACCAACCATATCAGCTCAGGCTAGTAGTGTAGCTAACCCAAGATACCAGTCCTGTGAGGAATATAAGAAACAGGAGAGAGTATCCTGACAACTTCCCAGCATTGTCTGCAGGCCTCCAGCTGTCTGTGGCTCCGAACTTTCCTGATCCAAAGAGGCTGCATTCTGATTTTTTTTTTTAATTCCATGAAGGATGCATGTAGATAAAAGTTATTTAATATAAAAATCCAGAGACAACTGTTTTTGCAGGCTGAAGGGCCTACAGAGATAGGTACAATGTCTTGGGGAAGTGAGCTATCTCTGAGTACTTTGACGTAAGGTATTGCACCTCTGCAGATTTAGAAAGGAGCCAGCGCACTGTCAGCTGCACTGTTCAGGAGGAGAGATGCCCACCTATGCTTTTCTCATTGTACCTCTCCCTGAAAAACTTATATTTCTTCTCCTTAAAGTCCCCTGAAACCCAGGTGTACTGTAGGTCGTTTCACTCATGCCCCACTTTTCACCTCCCCACTAGCTCCCTGAACAGCTGACTCTGTCCTGCTTCAATCTCTCCCATCTTTAGAAACTTATTTTGCCACTGTAAAGCAGCATCATTTTTGCTAAAAACAGTTTAACTGCATAGTCATTATTGGTTAGGGTTTTTAAAATGTACTATGCCTCTCTTCTTTTCTTTTTTTTTCCCCACCAAAACAGGAAAGCAAAATACATTCATATTCTGGATAGAAATTTGGAGGATATGTGGGGGGAAATTTGCCTTAAGCAAGCTAACCACCGTGTGACCCTGGGTTGCTCTTTAAGGCACTCCTATGTTCACATCAAGAAGCAATTGTCTTGGGTACTTCAGACTATTGCACCTGTTTTGAAAAGAAAACAAAAAAGCAAGGCTGACTGCTGAGAGCTGTTGTCCAGGAAATTAGTCCAGGTCTGAGCTTAGGCTGATGATGCACCTTAACAAATTGCACTTACCCATACTGGACTCTCAGTCCCCTCTTCTGGAGCTTTGGCACAGCAGAGAAGGGGTTATGAGGCAGAATGAACTTAAAGGAGCCTCTGTGGCCAAGCCATAAATACAATCACTCAGGAGGCTGACGTGCATTTTAGCTTTCAGTAAACCTGGAGAAACAACACCTGGAGAGGAGCCTCTAGAGGGATGGAGTCTGCAGCCCCTGGCTACCTCCATCTGACTTCTTTCTGCTCCCTGTCCCTTGGCACTTGCATTTTTGTCTGTGTAATGGCCCAGCTACAGCCAAAGGAGAGCAGGGTTACCCTCACAGGCTCTAATTAGGGCATTCCGTTAAGAGGCTGGAGTTGTTCGTCCAGACTCCTCAGGGGGGAGAAGGGAAGTGAATCAAAGTCTCCCACCTTGTGGCTGTTACATTTTGCACTGAATTTGATGTCATTGATGTATATTCAGTTTCATATAAATATTCTCACAGGACTGGGTCCCCAAGAGCATATGGACATAGGTATACTGAGTCTGCAGACCCTGCCCAGGGTTCAGGGCTGACCAGAGCAGATTGGCCATGGTGTTGACATCAGGAGCACACACAGTAGCAGGGCTCCAAATGTATATAGCTTATCGGGTGCCAGCAGACTGCGTAGAAATACAGTTTGATCCTGCCCTCACTAGTTATTGGAACTAATGATGGGTTGGCCAGCTCAGTTAATTACTCAATTAAACAATGGCAGTAATTTGTCCTAAGTAACTGTCCTAATTTGCTCCCTGGCATCATCTACATTGTACTGAAATCATCATGGAAAATTTGGGGTGTAGCTGAGAACAAGATTCAGGATTTGACTGTTATGACGTGATACCAATAAGACAAATTTCTTCCTTTTCTTAAGTGGATAAGGAGCTCTTATGTCAAAACCTGGAACCATAGATCTGCCTCTGCCTTTATAAAGTATGTGGAGTCACTTTAATCACTGTTTATAGAAGTCCTATCACTCTATCCCTGTTTCCTGTCTACTTCCATATCTGCCACTGCAAATTAAAATAGTACCTTTCTGGCACCATAGGAATCCTATGCATTAAATAGTTTTTCCTCTGGAAAATCATCAGATAACAGTAACATGGTTTTAGGGTTTTTTTTCCTCATCATACAGATATAAGAGACAGGGTGAACAGAAGAACAAATAAATAAAAGGAAGGATCTGATCATAAAATAGTAATATTGAATAGAATGTGGAGCTCTTGAAAGAACACTTCGGACATAATCTTTCCACCTACAAAGCACAATCATTAAACACTATAAAGTGAAGTGGAGACAGAGCGGTTTTGTGCTGTACTGTAGTATTATTTTAGAATAAATAATGGAGCTATGCAGAACACCCAAAATTAGAATGATCAAAAAAGCATGCCCTTCCATAACCCTCATGCTGTCCTGCTTGGGCTGTTGTTTTGAAAATAAACCTTTCACTGGCATTCATGACCTTTAAAAAGGAAATAGATTGAGCTTTCCTTCCTACTGTAGTCCCAGTGTTCTTATCACCTCTATGGAGGCCAGAGAGATGGTCTGGCTCCTCCCACCTCTTTGTTGTCTTAAAGGGTAGCGAAGGGCCACCTTCAGCCTCGGTTCTTCAAGCCAGCCTGCTGGCAGCCTCCTTAAATCATCAGTAGTTAATTTCACCTTCTGGATGTTGCACGTGTAAAGCAACAGGTACCTCAAAAAAGAAAGTACCAGGTACTATGTGCATGTATGCTTGGAGAAGGGCCAAGGGAGAAGAGGACTGGATGGGAGAGTTTTCATATAGAGTCTCCAAAACAGATTAGTCAAAAAAGAGTCAAGCTTTATTTAAACATGGGGGAATATTATTAGTCTTCAGCAGGACCACTGTCTTTTGTATTTAATTTGCATTCAATTCTTTGTCTCACACAATTCAAAACTCCTAGTGAAACTGAAGGTTGCTAAAGTGGTAGGAATTGTGTGTTCCAGTAAGATACACCATGCCCTACAAGAACTGGAAGAAGAGGATTTCACCCAGAAACTGACAGAGTTAGGAAAAATATGTCTGCTACTGAATGTTTCTCTTGTTGTCCGGTTCATTAAGAGTAATTACCAGATGATGCTTTCCTAAACATTTAGAAAAGATGAATAGATTTGATTTCATCTGAAGTTTGAGCAGACCTTGCTGGAAAAGCTGCTTGGCTGAAAAGGCTGATTAATCCCTATTAACCTCTGTTACTCAGTTGCAATTAAGCTGGCTCAGTAGTGACTTAGACTTTCCCTCTGAATATAAGTTCAATAGGAAACACAGCAAAGGAATTAGAGATCAGTGCCACTCCTAGGACACCACTGTGTTTATTCCATTGCTATCCAAATAGAAAAAACTAGGAAGCATGAACAATGACACAGAGGTAAAAATGGCTCTTCAGGCAAAACACTGGAGTACTGGAGGAAAGTATTTTATATATATCTGCACTGTGATTAGGGACCTGTTTTCTAGACTGCCAGAGCATAAAAGCTGTGTTAAAGCATTGAAACAGTGCTGAATATCAATTTATTGTTCAGAAAAACTATCATCTTCACATACATCTCACAATGGCATTCAAATAAGGCTTCATTTTTAAAATTCAGTTTCTTTTGTTTGAAGAGGAATGTGCTTAGTTCTTCAGTTCCAGCATAAAATGGTATTTCTGACTGATCATATGAAGTGCCCATAAGGAAGTAATTTAAGATAACTTCCTCTCTGGCTTTGCCCTTCACCTGTGATGCCAAACTTGAGTTTTCTCCTTGACTGAACAGCAAAAAGCAAATGCTTTCCCTTTCTGATCCCCAAAATGCATGGTGCATATTGTCTTTAATTATTTTAGCTTCTAAAAAGTTTTAAAAATAGACATTAGTTTGTTGCCACAATAAAAGAAAATCTCAAATTTTAAACAAATTGTTATTGCTTCTGTGATTTTGATCAATTGGAAAACAAATCTCTGTGTAAATCAACTAGCAGGGAAAAATTATTGACATTAATTATTTTAAACCAAGACAGATTTAAAATACCAATTTTACTGAATTCAATAAACTAGCATGCAGAGTGGGAATGGCAGCTAAGACTTAGCCAAATGTCATCAGCAGATACTGGAGCAGAGACTAGAGCTACAAACAAGACATTACTTTTTGCCAAAGGTGGGGGGCAGGGGGGAAGAGTGAGAAGAAATTCAACATAGTTTGAAATCTGAAATTCTGAACATTTCCCAAACACTCTAGTAATAATCCTTCACCACTGGTGATGCCAAAGGCTTATTCTGTATGCTGAACACAGTTCAGATTTTCATCACAAGAAAAAAGAAACCAAAACCACCATCAAACCACTGTGACACTACCCCGTGACTAAGAATGGGCAACCAGCAATATAACATGAAGTTTTGTAAAACGTCACCTTATATATTAAATTGACTCTTTCTCTCAATCCCCACCCCCCATTCCCCATCATTCTATTCATGCTTTTTCCCTGGAAAAATCCAAGTGTCATGTACAAAAACCTGGAATATTTGATAGAGATTATTGTTGTGTTTTGGGAGGAATAGCAGGCAAGACTAATATATAGGCAGGGGGACATAACCCAGAGTATAAATAGTTGTGTGAATTCTGTTCCATCTTACTGTCCAACCACATTCAGTGCCTTCCACTGGGTGCCTGTTCATGCATTTTTTTCTGTGCTTAGTAATGAACATTCTGGTGAAAATCCTTACTGCAGAGAGAATCCCAAGCCCTGATCATTTGCCTACAGAATACAGTGACATCTGTTCAATTGCATTTCTTTAGCTGTGCTTAAGCTTAAGTGGGTTTCCCTTTTTGTGGGGCATGAAAAAATAAATTAGTGTATTTGGGATCAAAAGTCTTTAATTAGTGTTTTGATTTTTGTGGTGGAGGGAAGAGATAAGGAGATATGGAGGAGGAGCTGGTCAGCACCATTTCTCTGATGCATGTGACTGCTTCCATAGCATGCTGACAAAATGTTACCTACAGACATATAAAATTATTCTGGAAACCTTGGTGGCTTCATATTGTGAGTGCAGCATTATACAGAAAAACTCTTTGAAATAGCATTCACTCTGGTGTGATTCCTTACTGTAGTGCTGCAGAAAAAAATGCTGTTTTCCTGCACCTTCATAAATGGTTTGATTTCTGGGAAGCCTATGAGCACATTGTTGTCAACTTGCTCTTCCAGGAGATCCTCTACAGTTTTCTAGAATTCCTGTCACAGGACAATAGTTTTGGACAATACAAAACACTCTTCATAGCCTCAGAAACCTGCATTGGGGAACCAACCCAGTGTAGGCTGGTGCCTACCAGCTGGGTTTAGAAACTGATGGATGCTCTAAACTCCCCTTTCCTTTTCACCTCCTGGTGCTGTTTTCATTGCAGATATATTCTAAATCCTTTTAAGAAAAAATAGAGGGGTACAAAAATATCTTTCTACCAGAAGTACTGTATGAAAGACACTCCCCTTTCAAATAATTTTTATCTGAAGTTGAAACACTGAACAGAAACACTACTTGCTTTAGAAAGCACCTCAGAGAGAGGACTAAACCTCAAATAGCAGCTATATACCAATGTATTCTTCCTGGATATCTTTAGAGTAGATATATGTAAGTTTGGTTTAAATCTAGTGATTTGGGTGTTGGTAACAGCACATACTTTTTCGCATTTATGAAGTCATTAGTAGCTGACCCAGCATAGAGCCCTCCATAAAACAAAGTCTTTCGTCCCTGCAAGAAGAGTCCAACAGTTACATTGCAACCCTAACCAGAGAAGACTAAAGCATAAGTGGCGTTTGCACACTCAGGAACAGCAACAAACCAGTGAAAAGAAAGACTGGAAGTCATCTTGTCCCTCCCAGTCAACACACATGTGGCTTATCAGAGGGCCTGGTGTCAGAATAAGCTGCTCCCCAAGAAGGGGCAAAGCCATATGCTCCCTTTCCAGAGCTGCCACACCTGCTTCTCCACGTTGGAAACACCACCCTGCAGAATTCTTTCCATGTGGAGAAGTTAGGTGGTTTCTGTTCTTCATCAGGCTTCCAGACAGAGGACTTCGTGGGTAATGCCTGCTTGCTATGCATTAGCGTTCCTTGTAGGACAGCATCATCAAAGAACAACAGCTAAAAATGTATGACCCTTCTTACAGCCTTGCTTTCAATTTCAAATCAGTTGTGCCTTTCTCCAATTCATTAGCAAAAAGTGATATTACCAATGTATGAGACTCAGTTAATCTTGTAGCTTTTTATAATGAAATGAACCTTCAGACTGAATGAACATTTGTATTTTTCAGTGTTCTCTGAATTCTGGTGCTACTAATGAGCATAAGCAGCTGGAAAATTGAGTGTTTCCAGGTTTACTTTTTGTGAATATTGGCAGGGAGAAAATAGGTTTTCAGGAAACACACCTTTTATCCTATTTCTTCTTTTAAATCACATGAATTCATGGATATCCACAAAGTAGAGGGAAAATGTGACAGTGTTTTAGCTTTTCTAGTAGAAGAGGGAGGGAAGAGAAAGCAAGAATGCTATTTTTTTCATCCTTCATCCAAATAATTAATGTGTCTTCCTAACATACAGAGCAGGAAATAAGGAGTGACAGTAAAAAAAAAAGAAAAATATTCACATCATTTCTTCCCTTAACTTTCAGATCATGAAAATATTTTCTTTTAATACAAGATCATTTAGCTTCCAGTGACATGAGAAGTTTTTACAATACATTACACATTGTTGATTTAGAAGGAAAATGCTGAGTTTTGCTTATCAGGATCAGGGTAACATTAGTATAAAGCCATTTGTTTTACAAAAGCAAGTCACAAAGGTATTAAGTTTGGAAGGAACTAAAACAAAGACTAAATAATATTTTTTATTGGATCATTAGTATTTTAGAAGCCAGGCAAGAAGAACTAGTCCTTGCCAGATAGATATGAAGAAAAATCAGACATCCAGCATGCAGTTCAATATGTGTTTTAAATAGCCAGTAAGTGTTAACTTAGGCCTCTTCGTTGAATGAAAATCTGAATATCATCCATAAAATTCCACTGCATTTTAACAGCAACGGAGAGCTCCAGTCTCAGTTTCAGAATATCAGCTTTTCATCAGAAAGAAAATAATTCCAAGTCACCTTTTTTCCATATTTGTTTCTTTTTGAAGGCTTCACATTATTTGTCTCTCTATAATTCTTCCTTCTGCAATATGACATTCCTTCTTTTTCAGTGGTCTGGGATGGTAAACTAGAACAGGGAAAACTAGTGCATTTACAAAGAAAATGCTCCTTTGGTTTTAACAAGTGGTCTATTTTTGAAAATAGGTTGGGGTGTAAAATCAGTCCAGCAAATGAATGAATAATTTTACAACTATTTGTAGCAGTCTACACAGCATTTGTAAGGTCTGTTTGAAGAAGCAGTTTGTTTCTTTGGATCAAGAACATACATTAGTGCTCAGAAGCTATGTATCGTTTCTTATCAACTAACAAGAAGCTGCTTTTCCTTACATACCTTTGCCTGACTTGTGTCCTTAAACCACGGTCACAGAAAAATCCTGTTGCCTAATGCAGCCTGTATTGCTTTTGTTCCTCATGGTGGTATGCTGCTGACATCTCTGGCTGAATGGAGTGGTCCTTTCAGAAATCAGTCTTTCTGCATCATCAAGGCTTTGCAATATCAAAGATTGAAAACAATGTAAATGCTATCTGGGGTAATCCATACTCTTCTGCCTCTGTACATGAGGCTTGTCTTGGGTTGCTACAATGATTCATCCCCCTGTGCTTCTCCCATTCTAAAGCCTGCACATATATCTGGCACTACCAGAAACGGCACCTAAAAGGTATGCCAACATGTTCATCGGTGAGATAGATGCACATTGTGCCTCTGAGTCCACCAGTATCCGCTCTACATTCAGATATTCGTAAGGCAAGGCTCTTATTAATGTGCTTGTTTGAAAGAATGCAAAAAACAATTAAAAACTCCTTAAAATCCAAAGATTCAAATTATCTCCTGGTCAAAAATCCATATTAAAAATGCAAAATGTTACTAGGGAGGTAATTCAGTGCTACTATTCTACATCCAAAACTCATGTTCTCAACAGTTTCCACCATTAAAGAAGCTGATCCTAAAAATAAAAAGGCAATTGACACTTGCAAAAAGATTTCTATCAGTTTCTGGTTTTTAAATCAGACCTGTTAACTTGGGATTTCCATGGGCTGCAACTTATTTTTGGAACATCTTTGCCAGTATTAGTGTAGTTTTCATTTTGTTTTTCAGAACAAAAGCAAAATCTCTGTGTCTTCTTTTTCATTATAATTGAGAACAAATCAAATGGAAATAATGGCTTTAATTCTCTAGGTAAACATATACACTGACTGTCTACTTATGTATGCTATATACATAAATATGGCTTTTAGCAATAGAAGCAATAAGACTGTAAGGAAAATAAACAGAGCCTCTCTCTTTTCAGTCTTGGTTCATTGCTTCAAATTTAGAGGGGTTTTTATAACATTGAGGTGAATAACTGAAAATTCATTTCACAAATATTTAATTTGTGCCATAAGCTGGTAGTAGATCTGCACTCAACGCAGCTTCAGTCTATAACCTTCTCTGCTTGTAAATATCTCAGCATGTGGGATAAGGATAACACATCAGCCAAAACTCTCCTCTTCATGACACCTTGAGGCAGATATTAGTTGTGTTACAAATTACCATTATACTAAATCATGTTACAGTTATCCCAGCAATGAATTATACAATGTGAAAACAAATAAACTGAAAATTATTTTAAAGATGTATTATTTGAAAGAAAAGTAAATCTAATAGGTGAAATCTAAGAATAAAGTTCAAAATTCAAGTTCTATTTTTTACTGTCAAATTATTAAGCATTCCATTAAAAACGCTGTTTCTGTGTGATCATTACTGGGGAAACAGTATGTACTACTTTTGGTCACTTACTATGAGTTTGAACACACATATTCCTTTTTATGTATTTCAGACAATCTCCCAGAGAAATAATTTGTCATATACGTGGTCCATATCAAGAATATATTAATGTTTAGTATCTTGAGAAATAAAATATGTACCTAAAGGCTGGAACTGGCTCTTACCTACATGGTAGACTGAACTTCTGAGCTATCCAAATCAAAACTCACAAGTGATTGCAATCCAGACTACCACTCCGCAGCTGGAGCAAAATACCACAACAGAGTTTATGTACTTTTTTTTTAATGTTTGGGAGACTCCTCTGCTTCTCACTTGAAGTAAAAAGTGGTTTTCCAGTTGTCTGACATGTAGCTGTCAAAATAGCTGTCCAAATAGCTGTCCAAATAATCTATTCAATTTGAGTCAGTATTTAGTCACATAAAACATAAAACACCGTATCCTGAGCGAAAATGTGGCAAGTGGTTTTCAGGGCAACACCTGGCATTTACTTGCTATTAGCAGAGGATCATTTGTCGCTTAAATATAACCAGATAAACCTAATAATTGGTACCAAACTGGACAGAGCTGCAACATAAAGCTACAGAGTTCAAGAAACAAGTTATTTCCACCTCCCTTTAGCAGAATCCATCCACTGCTGCTAAAGTGAAGGGAATCTACAACTTACCCAGAAATCAGGCTGACTTTGGGGTAGATCACTCTTTCCTACGCAAAAACTTGCAGAAAGACACCAGGTTGAGGGGGGAGAAAATCCTTTCCACTGTTTGGCTCAGCAAGGGGTGGGAGCAGCGGGTTGTCCCGGCATGGAAGCACAGGCAGGTGCCCCAGTGGGAGCGGGAGCAGGGCAGCTGGAGCTGCCTGACGGCCCTCCACCATGCCTGCCCAGCATGTGGAGCCAATCTGTCTGGGCTGCAGGCGTCCCGCAGAGGACCCTGCACTTCAGAGAGCTGCAGCTTGAAGAAACACTGCACCAGAAGATGACCAAGCTCTCCTTCTGCAGGGAAATGGACACCTGTCCTGATTCCTTCCCCCACCTCTGCATTCTGCTTTTATAAAAGTGTGGCGCGGAGGGGAGAGGGGGACTTTTCTCTTGCAATATTTGTAATATACTCTTGCATTCAGTCACTCATTCTACATGCCAGTTCTGACTGTTCTGATGGATTTTATGCCCAACATGAAAAATACTGTCGATATCTGCAACAATACAAGCAACAAACGAACATTTGGGTCCATCCCATTTCTGATGCTGGTCATCAGCCTCAGTGTTGTTATATACTACACAACATGTACTTTTTTTTTTTTTTTTTTTTTCAAGTGAGAACCTGGAACTGTCTTACCATGTCTTAAATGTCACTTACCCTAGACGAATCATACACAGAGGTGAGTACAGATAAACATGTATAATCATAAACACAAGATGGTTAGAAGGAAAAAAAAAAGTCCTAGTAATTATTCGCCCACTATAGCACAGGTTGGTGGGTTGGAGCAGACTTCACTAGTGGCAGATGATATATGAAATGCATCAATTTGCATATGACACGGCTTCTGTCTTTGTTTCAGAAATGACCCAGTGAATCTTGCTGAAACGTTCAGGATAAAGCTAGTGAAGCCTGTAACAAGATTCTGGTAGCAGAAGCCATATATGCAAAATTCACAGCAGATTATGTTATGAATATTATCAGCCTCACTGGAAAATACTTTCTTGTCTACGTTGGTAAAAGCGTAGGCTATTATCACCAGTCTCTAAAACCCAGACTACAGGTATCTATAGCTTAAATATACTGCTTGTCAATGCATATGGTTATCTTTCTACCAGTTAAATGTGTATCTGATTAATGCCTTTTCTTAATACAAAAGCATATATATTGCACTTCTAAAGAGTTAACCATAAAAGCATTTTCACTTAACTTACCAGTTGCTGAAGCTGGAAGGAGTCTTGCCCTAAACTCTCTACCTGCTCTCATGTTGGTAATCTCTGTCTCTCCCTCTCTCTCCCTCCCCCTGTGCAGAGATTGCAGTAAACTTAGAAAACTAGCAGGGACAGTGTTTCAAATGACTTAAGAAAGAGAACAGGAACAATCATTTCGTTCTCTTTTTTTTCAGATGAGTACAGTACCTTCAGAAAGAAGGAAGGAAGGGAGGGGAGAGGAAGTCAACAACCCTTTGCTTTCCTGCAAGAAAATAAGGAAACAGCAGATAACAATCTCGTTTTCTCTCAAACAAAATGTTTGGAAAAATAAATATATCCAAACCAAAAGGAATTCCTTAAGTATTATATCTGCATTATTGGCTTCATAAAACCTACTTTACAGCTTGCTATGTGCAACTACATGAAATGCATTTCTGAAGTAGTGTAGGAATAAGACACCCATATCTTATCAGAAAAATTAGCCATAAGCTTGCACAGATAATGCAGGATTTTTCTCTAGAGAAGGAGCAGTCACAGATGTATACACATATCTTGTTTCCACAGTGATATAGGTACAAAACTTCCTAAGACACCTCTTTACTATGAACACAAGAAAATAAGACACTGGATATTTATAGAATGCTTGAAATAAAAAGGGGGATGGAAGGGTTCACAAAAATTATAGGATCATGGCTTAATATTGGAGTTGCAGTAACAAGTATCTTGAAGAATTGCATTATAGAAGGCATCCTGATTTATCCAAACAAAACCAATGTGCTATGTTCTAGAACAGATTTTATACTTTATTTTGTTTCTTTCTTTCCCCAGTAAACATATTTTGACAACCAGATAATGGCCAGCTGGCTGGAGTTATACTTGGGATAGGTTTAGTCCATTGTGCTTCACTGAGTTTTTGTTTGCTTATGCATTTTCCCCTAACTTTATCTATCATCTGAAGACCACTTATAGTGGCTAGATACTCCCCTTCTTTTTCCCCACTGATTTTTTTTCATTCTAGTATTCTTGCCAGTTAACACTTTCGCACTGTTGCTCGGGCTGAATTTTCAGCTAGCCTTGTAATGTGGTACCGAAGATGGGGCTGCTTATTGATGAGCAATTCAGGGTTGACTTCTGAGAGAGACATAAAATGAAAAGACATTTCAGATAGCCCTCTTTCATAAACTGTGCATCCAAACTTCGTTCTGGGAGCAATAGCTAGATTAATGCTGCTGAAATAAATTGAATTATTGCTGTAAATCCAGTGTTAATGGGAGGATGAGATGGTATGGTATCCCTAAAGATTCTACTTTTTTTAATTGTACAATAATGAGAATTGATAAGCTGCAACCTAACATAGGAAGTAGCTCTTCAGCACCTGTGTTCGTTCATGCAGTTCCTGGTGCTATTTCCAGAAGACATCTAGCAATTTTTTGGCTGGAGAGAATTTTATTTTAATATTCAGAAAGTTAAAGCTTCAATAATGGACATCAGTAGCTGACAGACCTGTGCAGGTGTTACAAGTGATCAACATCACCAGTGTTTCCTGGAATGGGTGAGAGCTTAACAGGAGGGTGAATTTTAAAAACAAAATAATGTAATGCACTTAAGGTATGTACTGCAAATGAAGACCTTGATAGTCCCTTGGGAATGGAAGCCCTAATCAAACAGAGCTCTAGTGCATACCAAGCACAAAAGAAGTGGAGGCATGGGAAGCCACTAAATTAATGTGTTGTCCCGTGGGGTCAGTCTAATAACTCAAAAAATCTTGTTCTGTTTTGAAATTGTTTATCAAGATCTTAAAGATGGCAGCAGCTTCCAGGCTTTTAAAATTTGGTTTATTTATTTATTTGCCAGGCATGCAAGGTTAATGAGACCCTGAAGACTGCCATTACATAGCATTTTGTTTCTCTGCACTGGGAACACATTGCAGAGGTTTAGTTGAAAAACTATATGACCAAGTTAGGATCATTCTTACGTAAGTCACTGAGAGTATGCGTTAGTCTGTATCCCTCTGTGAAGGACTTAATTGTCACAGATACCCGTACTTCTTCAAATAGCAGGTTTTCCTTTCTTGAAAATTGTAAAGCTAAAAGGTTGGCCGCAAACATCTACATACCGTTGTCCACAGGTTATAACACTTTGCTATTCTGATTGAAGGAGACTGTGAAAGCTCCTACTTCAGCCATGAAAGCGGCGCATGTAAGCTCTTTGCTAATCCTACCTCAGGTCCCATTGCCAGCAGCCTTTCCACCACCCAGGTGCTTCGAGCTTACTTAGTTGCCCCATGCAGGGCCAGGTAAAGTAATCTTGCTTCCCAGTGTGCAGTCACTGTAGCACTTGACTTGCTCTGACTTCTGCCAGTTTCTCCCAACTGCTGCCAGAAAAGCATAACCTAAGGAAGAAGAGGCACTGAAACTGATTTTCATGCCAGAAAAATTCCTTGCAAGGTCATTGCCTGTGCAAGGCCGAAATCATTGGTATCTAAAGTTAAACAAAACAAGTCACAACAGAAGGCTGTTTATATTTACCCAAGTTTTAAGGGACAAGCTCATCTATTTTTCAGGACATATTTCTGAAAGAAGAGTTAGCCTTTTTTTTTTTTTTAACCTTTTCTCACTGTGCTGTTACAAAAATGAAGCCACTGATACAAATTCAGAAAGGTACAGTAACAGCCTCAATGCAGGTAAGTGAACAACTTCAAGTGTAAGTGCTTTCCAGGTCCTGTACACAGTCACTTGTAAGGAGTGGCTAGAAAAAAAAATAAAATCTTGTGGTCATGCTCAGGGTAAGTCTTGAGGACCAAGAAGATTCCTCTAGTACCAGTCTATGATCAGACTAGATCTTCAACCAGAGTGATAACTACAATGTTAAGGCCTTGGTTTCTCTCTCTTTTTTTTTTTCTTTTTCATTTTTTTAACTCCAGAAGGAAATAAATTGTGTTTCACAGGCTCTTTCCAATGACAGCAGGGATGATTTCCTATATGTTCAAAATAAGAATGAAATAAACAAGTTCAGCAGGCTAAAAATAATTTGAGCCTCTATCCAGCATAGCTAGAAAAGAACATAGAGGTAACTGCAGCAGCAATAGTATTCCACTTCATTTTGGGAAAATGAGACCAGATGCAAAACCCAGAGACATTTACTGGTTTGCTTCATTGCTTTAAGACAATAACCATATATATCTGAACTGTCTGTGAAAAATAAGATTAATATGTTCCTTCTGGCCTACAGAATACCTGTGGCATTTTAGCTGAGTAAAAATAATAGGCTTCTCACTTAGCAACAAAAAACCTGAAGGACACCTAATTGTTTTCCATAAGTCACTCTCTGCTATGCTTTCCTGGTTGCTTTTCTGCATTGCATGTTTACCGCAGACTGTTCAGGAATGAGCTGGCAGAATGCTAATGGGACTAGAGACAAGCAGAGCTGAGCCTAAAGGGCTCTTCTGCACTGCAATGTGTGGGGAATGCGGCTCTAGTTACCGATATTCGATATTTGGTTATGTGTTGCAATTTGTTGTATTGCTGTGCATTAAGCCTGCATACATTGTTACACGATAATATATCTCCAGGGTTGTTGTTTGTTTTTTTATTATTATTTTATTTTTGCAGTCATACTATATGTATTACATTTCATTTCTCAGATTAGAAAACGTTAGCATATTAGAAAATATTCCAAAGATTTTACAGTACCACCTGCTTTTCACAATCATCGTGTGATTAAAGTGTTCTCACAACTATGTGCTTGTACAGCTAGATTTACTACTCTGTCATCTGCATATTTTTTACTTTTTGAGTCAGGTAATATCACTACTTTAATGAACTATTAGCAGTTACAGACTATATCCTTCGGACCAGCCACATTTGTCAATTGTTTGGGGCAGAGAAAAGTGGAAATCTGTATTAAAGAGAGGAGCTTTCCTGGCAATAAATATCTTATTATAATTTAAAGTGGCCTTTATAACTTATCATGGGCCAAACTCATTTCTGGTAAATGACATTGGCTGCAGTCATTTAAAGACAGGCTTTTCCTGTACCCTGTATGTAATCATCACAACTACCTTTATTAAAACAATACCATCAAAAGCTATTTTAAAATAAGATGGTATGATTAAGAGGATGTGTTTTCATCTTTTAACATACGTAAAGTTATGTGAGTAGGTTTGTGAGCCCTATTCAGGTCAGAGGTGGACAAGAACTTGGCTTTGGTCAGTAACTTTGAATTTGGTGTCATGTTTGAAGATCTGTAACATGTGGAAGGTTGCCAAAGTATCCACCAAGTTTTTTGGTGGTTTCTCAAAGCTGGCTATTTGACAGCAGTAAAGGCTGCAGTTTTATGTCTACTTAGACTGGGAAACTAATCCAGCACTACTTCTGGTCTTTCTTGGTAATCTTACTTAATTGCAAGTACTCATGTACTCTAATGTCTACTGTGTACTTTAGCACCTGAAATTACTTAACATGTTCACAGGCTTAGGCTGAGCATCTAATGCTGTAAAATGTGTCACTCTTCAGAAAATACCAGGAAAAGGCATATTTGCATATCCTTCCCTGTGCAGTGATGTTTCTTACTTTGTTAGCTCTGATAATATGACAGTATTTCTTCTGGAAACTCATCTTTCAAGATGGGTTTGAAATTTATATGAATTTATCTAGTTTTTGTGATCAGTCTGTAATTGCAGTAATTTTCATTTTAATTGTTTTAGTCACTTAGCTAATGTAGTGTCTGTCTTATATGAAGTAGATAGTGGTAAATAATTTTTGAGATACACTTTTGTCCTTTAGTTTGTAATATTTTTCCAGAGTATCCAACAGTTGTGCTACAATTGAAGTGTTGTAGGCATATAAAAAAGACCCTTTCTGGAAGCAAAATATAGTGAAAACCTACCACCACTGCTACCAAGTATTGCCCCTCTGATTTATAGCTGATAGGCTGTAAAGCCAAGAAAACTCTTGGGAAATCAGTATTCCACACCTGTGGGAAGGATAATAAAATTGTCTCTAAACCTTTTGCAAACTTTTGGTGCTTTAGAGAAAGAAAGAGAGAGAGAAAAAGAAAGAAAGGAAGAAAGAAAGAAAAAGAGGAAAAGAAAAAATGAATCTGTGTATTTCTTTTGGGTTGGGGTTTGGGGATGTTTATTTATTTTGAGTTTGGGCCTTGATTTTCTTGTAATTGTGGGTTTGTTTTGTACCTTGACACTTGGGAAGTACTAGGCAAAGCACACACGGTACTCTTGTAGTCCTCATTCATTTGCTGCTCTTACCAGCTGCTGTAAGACTTCTCCATAACTGGAGGTAATTGTATTAGGTCACAAGCGTATTAAAGGCTACAGCCAGTAGTCAGACAATGTAAAATAATTCACTGCCTGTGACAGAGCATATGGATTGACACATGAGCTCAAAGGAGTTATCAACAAATAAAAAGTGAGTGTTAAGACATCTAGCCAAGAATAATGAGGGGGAAAGAAAAGCAGAGCTCTTAGGTCTGTTATATTTCCTCTGTTTTTTAAAATGTTTAAATGGGGTTTGGTTTTCATCCTTTTTTATTATTATTTATACAAAACACTTTTTCTAAGACTGCTGTTGTTTTGTAGAAAAGCCTTTGGTTATAACTTAAAGCACAGGGGGAAAAAAAACATTTACAGAAAAAACTTCAGACTACACTAGAAGTCTTGCCACTGGGATTTCTTCAGCTGTACATGTTCCTTTTGCTCACCAGGACTGTTCACTTCAGTTCATACACCAAACCCATACCCTGATACACCACTGGAGACAGCCATTTTGTATATCCATAATGCCAGAATATCCCTTCTAAGAATTTATGACTCAGTAGACAGTGTTGCATGGTTCCTGGTTATTTCAGGAGAAGCTGTCTGTTTGTGTTGTGTGACTGACAACAGTGTTATCTTGTTGGGCAGTTTTAGTTATTTTTTAAAGTCTGTTGAGATTTTTGACCAGCAGCACTTGGTCCTAGACAACAGTCATTGAAAAGGAGGATGGAACAGATGTGGGGCAGAGCTGAAGACTGAAGCTACGGAACAGGTATTGTCTCTGGGCTGTTAGACTTGCATGACTGTGTGTTGAATTTTCTGCAGGTTTTTTGTCTTTGTCAAGCATGGACTTGAAATGCTGGATGCTTTCTCCTGCTGCTTGAGGTAGAGCATTGGAAATAGACTGGAGCTAGAAGCACTGGTGGGATGGATGCATTCAAATAAACTAGCAGGAGTTTGGTACAAGCACCAAAGGAGGTAAAAGCCTGTGTTGTTAACAGGCCAAGAACTCTTCTAGTTTCAATCTGTTCTCTGAAAACCCACAGAGCAGCAGAGTGACACAGAGAGCATCGATGCATATGAGCTTGGAACACTGATCACACAATTAACACATGAATAGCAGGTGGCTTTTCCAACAGTCATTTATCAAGGAACAAAGAAAGCTGTGGGTACAAGAAGTCTCATGCATACCTTTCCCATCGCATATAATTTGACTATAAGCCAACCACTTTATCTCACAAATATGGCAGCCTAGGTGAACCTTTGAGCTCTCCCCGCTAGGCAGTGTGGCTGCATGGCAGTGGTCTCCCCTTGAGCTGGGACGCCTCTCAAGGTTTCTCCTCATTGCTGAGAGACCTTTTTACCAACAGATCTGTAGCAAGCAACCAATATTGTGCATTACCTTGCAGTATGGTAATATTGATTAGTGACTTGGTAACTTCAGTTTTGTCTTTGTAACTTCAGTTAGTGCCTTGGTAACTTTGATTTGTTACTTGATAACTTTGGTTTGTATATTGGTAGACTGGAATCATTGTTCAAATGATGGTGCTGTACAATAGCGTGAACCTTGCCAGTGAACTTCATTAAGTCACACCTTTATAACATCATATCAAAAGCACTTTTGCTAATGCTTTTGACAGTGGTCCTTTAAGTGATCTAAATAACTGATTTGCAACTGTTCATAGTGACCACCTGCGCACTGTTTGCAGCTTTTTGCTGTCTCCTTCCAAGAAGGAATCCTTCCTAAAAGCTGCTGTTAGGTCCAATTACTTTATGCTGTTTGAAGTCTCCTAACTTCATAGGACTGGTTCTTCCTTTCCCACTAATGTATATCACAACTGGTCCCTTTTCACAGGGGTGCGTTAGACACTAAATTATTAGTGGTACTGTGTGGTTTCCTTCTCACCGGACTGTCCCTTTGGGAGATTTTCTCAGTCTAGAACACTGTCAGACCTAGACAACAACATCTGATCATAATTCCTTTTCTTGTGGTTGGTGGGGTTTTTCTGGTGCGACTGAGGCCTCAGATCAAGAGAAAATAAAATTCTCTGGCTGTATAAGTTCTCTACCCTCCACCCTCAGCTGCGTGGGCTGCTCCCCAGGCCCTGCCCCGCTCTGCCTATATTGCTTTTCTGTTTAGGAGTGAGACCCATCTACACAACGGTGAAGTGATCCCAGACACACAGTCTGGACAGAAACCGCCACAACCTCCAGTAGATGCCATCTTGGGGAAAGCTACCTAGAAGATGAACAGTCAGTCTATATACAGCATTGTCGTTTCTGGTTTGTCATAACGTGTCTGACAATGAATAGGTTAATAAGCTGGGGAAAGAGAAGAGAAACCCAAAGGAGCTCCTGAACCATCCCTCAGCATGGGGATGCCATCAGACAAGCCTGTTGTTCCCTTCTCAGACATGCTGTTCACTTTTCTTTTATTGGTCTGAAACCATCTACATTGCAAAGGCTGGTAGCTTACATGATGTGGGAACCTACATTCTCCAGGCACTGAGCATGAAAAGGGGGGAAAGAGAGTCTGTATGTTCTTTGCTTGGCAGCCATCCCATCCACAGAGGTTATGTCCGCACAGTACGTGCCCAGGTGGCTCCAAACCAGGTGGTTAACAAATAGCAATAACATAAAGAGCAGGTTTCTTCTGTGTTCTTTCTCTTAATAACTTCAACATCACAGTTCAGGCTGTGGGAGTGAATCAGCACTCCCAGGACCATACTGTAAACAGCTGTCAACAGGGAGCAACTGGGAGTGACATAATTCTCATGCTTAGATGAAGTATTGTTTTGTTAATTTTCCACATGTAAAGTTACAATGTGGATTAAGATTTTCATAACGCATGGCAAGATTGGTTCCAGCCTGCCCTGTATAACTGTGAAGATTATCTTAATCTCTTACATCAGCATGAACCCTGTGAAGTCCACCAAATTATTTTGGATTTAATGTGCTGCTAGAGCATTACAAAAACTGTCACCAATTGTTTTTCTTGTAATCATTTTTTTTCTGCACCCATCAAGAAAATGAAATTATGGATATTAGAAACCTATTTTATACTGCAGACATAATATAACGATAAACCCAGGCTTTCTTTGGCTCCTGAATTAACTGCTTTCTAATGAAAAATTGTTAGATTACTTACGAAATTGTTCCTGGTTATTATTTTATTTTTAAGTCTAAGATGAACAAAAGTTTACACTTAAACTGCTAAAACATGAAGTGCTAAAATCTCAAAGTTGTTACATAGGCTTCATCTCCTTTCTCATGTATATTTCCAACCAACCGCATGAGTTTTGATTTTCTGTGCAAGAGGAACAGGCTTATGACATATCTCTGCTTGGCCAGTCTGGATGTCTAGTTTTCACCGTGACTGAGCTCACTGAAAATGTCTGTGCTATTCCGAGTACCTTCCAGTTCCTGTGTGGGCCAGGAACCACTGAGGCCGATACACCTGGCTTTTCCAGCCACTCGCCTAGGCAGAGAGTGTGTTGAAAAAGCTAGCGGGATTTATTGAAATGTCTGGTTTTCGTGCAAAGTCTGCTTTCAGGTTGAAACCAAAACAGAAACTGAAAGTCTGATTCTGGTTATGTCTATAATTTCTTCGCTCTAAGTGAACAGAACAATTGTGGAGTCATGCTGGGAAAAACCTGGAGCTTTAAATGTCCCACATGTGGTAGAGGGAAGGTCCCAAGAGGGGCATGAGAGGTTTCTGCTAAGAACAGAAATAAAAGGCAAGATTGTTTAGGGGCAGTATGATTCTGGTTCAGAACCTAGGAAACTGATTCTCCATGGGTGAAAATGTTCATGAAAAAACTTAGAACAGTAAGGAATGGGGTTTTTTCCAAGTCACTTTCCAAGGGATGGCATTTCCAAGAATGCACACTGAATGTGATTCAGTGCAGGCTTAACAAAAAACCCACTCAGATAAGGTATTTTTTTCTTCCACTGGCTAGAACCACTGACAAGCTGTGTCATGCAGGGGGAGGGGAGAGGAGAAGGGAGGAGGAAGGGTCATAGTCTCTGACAGACAGCTGCCTACACCATGCTGATTCCTTGCATCTACCTTGCACAATGGCTGCACCACAGATTTAGCATTCATGGCCAGGGGTGGAAAGTAGCACACGCTCAGGCATCATGGAAAGGCCACCATGTGTCTCTGCAAATGAGGATCCCTGCTCCCTAGCAAGGGACAGTCAGACATTTTCATATCAAATTCAGTTAATTATTCTTGCATTGGCAGATTTAGAATTTTATTCTTGAATTTCAGTAGTATTTTTTCAAGTCCATATATTTTTCATTATTTCTCGTGTTTGCCTTCATTCAGTTCAGAAAAATAAGATTAATCAGTTATACCATCCTTACAAATCAGGTTTGGTATCATTTATCGGGTTTTTTTGGTTTTACAAAATCCAAAGTAAAACTTACCTTTTGGTAACACATTCATCTGAAAGATATTTCAATAATCATTAAGTTTTGTAAACCTTTATTTTATTGCTTTTGGAAAGCAGTAAAATTTGGACTTGAACTACCTGTTGGTTACTTCTAACATTTTTATTGTGACTAGCAAATAGCACACTCATAAAACTTCTTTAATGCAATAGTAAAAAAAATAACTCACAAACTGTGAAGACTTTTTTCTTTTCTTTTCATTCCCCCATGGCCAGCTGTAATACAGATTCCCTTTTCATCTTCTTTGCCAACAGCTGTCACTAAACCAGCTACATGGAGAGACCAACCACACAAAGGTCCTCTGTGTGTTAGCACTAATAATTTGCTCCTGTAATCTGCTAAGCAAACAGTCCTCAGTCTTCGGTGTGTCTCATCATTTTCACAGACTTCATAAAAGGCAGTGTCACTTAAGAATAAGACTTGAAGCACTTCACAGTTGCAAGACAGTTCACATCCTAGTAGAGAATAAAGCAGGAGCTAAGTACTTCATAAAATATCATCCATTCTTGGAAAAAACCTAAAAATTCTGGTTTGCTAGGCTTTTTACTGTGTTCTGTGTGCCATTGCTATAACGGTTCTAGCCTCACAGGTCCCTGTGCTATTTCCTTGGAAGACAGAGGAAGCTCAAGCGTGGCTGTTCATGGGGACGGGGTCTGTCCAGGTGAGCACCACAGAGAACATGTAGGCACCAATGCTTAGCAGTGCTAACTGATGAGGAAACCTCTTCACCCCTGGTCCCTCCAAATGCATGGCAGGGGCTGATCCACCAGGAGAAGAAATGCTGAAGGCTTTCTGTTTCTTGCACCAGCTGGCAGGTCCCAGCACTCAAGCTCAGGAAAGCAGAGCTGTGGTTTGTGCAGCCGTGTGGTCTCAGTATTCTGGACTGCTTTGGGTTTGTGGCTGTGGGACATGATGCAGAAGAGGGGAGCCTGGATGCCTGAGCCCTCAGCAAAGTCAGTGGAGTGAGAGAGACAGAGCCGTTCAGAAGACTAGTCAGAGCACATATGTTAGATATCTAGGATCAGACAGTGTGAATACATCTCTTGGGTGTTAATGTTGTCTCAGATAAGCTCTAGTTGTCTTATAAAGCATCCCAGGGGTTGATCGCAGTTCAAAGGGGAAGCAGAGCCCACAAAGATCCCTACTTTTCTCATGGCTGTCTCACTTCTCTCTTCATCTGGTCCTAAAATGACTTCATGCCTTGGGAGCCCCTGGAATAAGGAAGAAGATGAGAGAATGTGCTGTAAACATAAATGTGACCTTGCTAGCAGGCTTCCCACTTCTGGCAGTCATTCTTCCAGCTGGGCTGCAGAAGGGCAGGAATGAGCTACTGGTGGTGAAGAGAAGGAAAAGCTGGGACAGAGCTGCAGTACTTAGGGCAGGAAGGGTCCCACAGGCAGTACTGAGGTGTGGAAACCGGTGAGTAAACAGTGCCACCAGGCACAATGATTCATTAAAGGGGTAGTTGCTGTTTGCTGGGTCACTCAGAAACCTCAGCATCGCTGTGCAGTGTGCGTGTACCAGGGGGAATGGGGGCACCAGCACCTTGAACAGGTTCTGTCACTAAAACATAATGCTGGGAAGTCACAGACTCATGAATTAACCACCTTCTGGAAGGTGGGTGAAGGGGCAAGGGGAAAGGTATCATTTTAGACCCTTACCCAAAGGCCACCTGCAAGAGCTCTTGGATTGACAGCTCCTCTGCATCTTCAGCAAAGGGAGCTCGTGAGATGGCCAGAGACCTTCACCCTCCCTCTCCTTTAGGCAAAGAGGGAACTGGTCTTTATTTATTTATTTATGTTCTGAGCTTTCTTCCTAGTTTGCTGTTACAGGTCTTGGGACAGCCCATAGAAATGTAGGGACTTCCCCTCCCCGCCTGCTCATGTTTTCAGACCTCATTTTTTCAGGGTCTTTATTTTCATATCCTGAAAATAAAGGAAGACTTCCTTACTTATTATATATATATTTATATATTATCTATTATGCATTCGTTATTTTGGATTCCTGCTATCTCTATGGGCTTTCTTGCAAGCCAAAACAGATTTAAATTCCATGTTATATTTTGTGTGATGTGTATTCAAGAAAAAAAGGGGAAAAATTTCAATTGATATTCACCTTTTATCTGTACTATTGTCTAGGTGAAGACTAAATATGCTACCTAGAAATTATAAAACAAAACAACATGAGGATGGTGGGGTTTCAGCCTTCGCAACATCTCTGTCACAGTTTTAGGAGAGCTAAGTGTTATTTCAAGAAATTATATGGTTTTCTGAGAGGGTAAATTTCAGGTGAAGTATTCTAAAACCAGTGCCTTCTACATGGCTCGACCATTGACTGAGCCATATGACAGGAACAGCACAGTCTGGAAACTGCTTTGAATCCTCCTGATTTCATCTCACCAAAGTTATAGCTCTCCACTCAATCCATTTTGACAACTCATTTCTTTTACAATAGCCATAAAATTGGAAGGTAAGAGCAGTAACTCAAATTAGTTATTTTAGTATTGTCAGTCCTTTCTGTCATGTCTGTTCTTTGTTATGTTAGCTCAAAAGTATTAAAATATGATTTTGTTTGCTATTGCAGAGCAGCAAGCATGCTGTCAACATTAAACAAACAGTTATGATTGCTACATTTTGAAAAGCACGGCCTTAAGCAAGCACTGACATATTCACATATTGTGGTCTTTGCCTTTTATACCCTTTTTTGCTAAAGCAAAACAATTACATTTTGTCTAGACAAACTTGTGCGTTCTGGTGCATTCTGTAACGAATCAGTAGATTTTGTTTATGTATTTTGGATAAAACCCCGGATAAGTAGGTTACAGAAGATAGTACTAGCGCTAACATCACCAAAAATTTCATTTGCAGTAAGTTTAAATAATTCTCTAACTATGATTTATTAAAGGAATGTTTTCTCCATTTTATATCAATCGACAGCAAAACATGACACTATAGTTCCCTGAACACTACTCAGTTCCTGCAAGGTGCTGAATTCCCCAGTCCTCATTGAAAAGAAGAAGTGAGGACGTTCAGCAACATGCTTGGTAGGAGCCTCTGTTACTCCCAAGCACAGAAACTGTTAGTTAAAGAGTCAACTACTGAAGTTAGTACCCCAAAGACAAGCCACTGCCTTCATCTCTACAGCAAATGCCCGTGCTTGAGTGTTCTGCATAAGCTGTGGTTCCCAAGCTAAGTCCTTCTCACCAGCTTTTAAAAGGTGTCCAGTTTCTGATTTGAAATGCTAAATTCAATGTTTAAGCATGTGGAGGATGCTTATGCAACTATCTATCGGAATACAAAACCATATTAAGTAGAGGTGATCTGTGTGAGACTCCTGTGTTAATTCTTCAGCCTTTGATGAGTTGCCCCACCTGCCTTACTTCAATACATCAGGTGTTTCTTTGTTCCAGTGTTAGATATTTGATAAAAATAGTCCTCTACATCTAGTTGGATAGACACTCTGTAGCTTGGTATTTATCCTTTCCTTATAGTCTGTCTGATTTTAAGAATAGAATATGCTAAAAAATCCCCATAATTACTTATTCAGAATAATTTTCTGTGTAGTATGAGAAGCACGGGGCGGGGCGGAATTCACCTGTTAAAAATCTGGTTCTGAGGCTGGAAAGTAACAAAACATAGAACTTCTGGCAGTCTGTAAAACTTTCTCATTTTCAGGCTGACATTTTACCGAATTAATAGGGCACTCCTTATGATTTGAAATGGCTCATAATGATAGACTGTAAAAAATTATTTAAAACCTACCAGTAAAGCTTTGTGAAGACTCACACAAGAAGCCAGCTTGTTCCAGCTACTAGCCTCAGTCTTTACATACTTCTCTTGTCCCATTGCACCCAAGGATGAAAGAAATATTGCTATTAATATAGCTCTTTTGCGCCCAAACTTCCTGTAGGGCCTGAAAGAAACCAGACTTTTTTCCATCTCCCTGCCTGCTTTTCTTTTCTCCAGGCAAGGCTCTTTCCAGCATGCAGGCAGAGCAGAGTAGCGTTTCCACATGCAAGCCACAGAATTGCCCCATCCCATCCCATCCCATCCCATCCCATCCCATCCCATCCCAAGCAGGAAAAATCATGAAAGTAAGGTAATTTTTTGGTATCCCAGTTAACAAACTTAAGTCTCAGCAGCTGGCATTTGGCATGCTTTTTAAAGCCATGCCATTTCTTAAGACAAGTTGATTTCCCAGAGACCTTAAAGAAAACAAGAATATTTTAAATATAGGTTATTTAATTTGAACTGGAGCAATTTTTAAAGTTCCTTTTTATTTCTGTAGGGTTTTGACAGCTTAAAGTTGGTGTAGTCCTTTTGGATCTCAGTTGATACTGTTCTGAATGTTCTGAAATCAAACCAAAGATAAACTTGATATATGCAAGAAACAGCATGGGTTTCTGAAGAGCAAACTTTGTGAGCAGCTATGCATTTTAATAAAAGATGTCTATACTGCTAAATTCCTATATGGGTAGAGTTTTTTGTTTTCCTGCAGAATATTTAGGGATTGAAGTATCTCACCAGTTAATCCACTCACTGTTGAGGCTTGGTGTCTGAGACAGATGTAACCAAAGCAGCCACTGTGTACTAGCAATGTTGTGCAACCATTTTTGAGAAGGGAAATCAAAACCAGCACACTCAGTTTGAAACTACAGGAGAACTAAATGTTAGTACAAGAGAGGTAAATCAGAATTTAACCAGGACAACATGGACCTAATCTCTTATTGCCCAAAATGCTGATGAATTTCAGCCAAATACTTGAATCTGGGGTTTCTTATCACCATGCCTGATGATGAATCCCTGCTTCAAGGGGTAACCTGTTACTACTAAGTGGTAAGCAATAAGACTTTGGAGTAACTTGTCAACCAGTGAAGAAAGACTTGTAGTGGTCAGGTAGTTTCACAAGAAGCTCCACAAAACAGTGGGGATACTTAAGTAAGGTAGTACATTTTCAGAAATTGAAAGGTATATATATGATCCCATATCTTTACTATGGAATAGCAGTAAATGTTCTTAAAAAAGCTTTAGGTCACTAAAAATCCGCTGCACCTTTTATTTGTCTTGAACTGCTTTATTTATTTTCAGTTCTGATTTACATTTTCTACAGCATCTGAGTTCAAACTAACTGTATATACTAACACATTTATCACTTCAAATTTGAAAGAATATTCTTCAGAGTCACTCAGTGCTGGTTCTGCATTTACCTCACAGGGCAGGGGTAAATTCAGGTTCCCTTTTCCTTCTTCAGCTTGCAAGTATATGAAAGAACAGCCACAATCTGGCACAAGGAAAGGAATTTTTTACATGGGTGTTTAATTAGGGATAATTAGATGAAATTAAAAGAAGGAAATTTTAGGATGAATGTCAGGAAAACCTCCTTGACAGCGAGACATTTCAAATTGTGAAATAGTCTCCTAAAGGAAATGGTGGAAACTCCAGTACTTAGGACTTTTAAAGGTGACTGGGCAACACAATGGAAACTATAATGTAGGAAACAAGCAAGCCATGTGGACAGAAAGGTATTAGGCACAAGCTAATGCTTATTTTCTGTGTTTGCATTTCATCATGTGGAACTGCAGCAGCACAATGCTGCAAGTTGACATCAACCCAGAATTGCGACAACCTATAACTGTGACCCCAGAACCACTGGAGAACCACGCACAGCCAGAGATAGGGGGAATGCAAAGACATCTGTCAAGCCACTTCTAGCACTTCTTGTTTGGGGTAAGGGAACACATCTGTCCCTCAGCACCGGTAGAGCTGCACTTCCACAAAAGCACGTATCTCCTGGTAGTCTCTTTCCACTGCTGTAAGAATGGTGGAAAATTAATGTTGCACTATGGCGTTATCTGGGCTTCCAGGAATCTATGTAATGTCGATGTACTTCCTCAGAGTCATCTGTCTTTTGTGTGTGGTGAAAGTTAATATCAAGAAATGTGTAAGTATACAAAAGTTTAGTAAAACTGATGAAACAGCTGGTGTTGCTGCCCCTGAATCTGACTCCTAAATGAACTTTCTGGTTTTCCCAAGAGCACTTTGGGTCAACAACAAAAATGTTGTGCCGCACTTCTCCTGAACTAGAATAGTTGTGGCGCTGAAAATAAAAAACTGAGAGAGCACAGACCATGAGACATCTGTGCAGGGGCATTCCCCTTTAGGGGAAAATACAGGGCTCATCTGACGCTGTAAGCATGTTGTGAGCCTTCCCACTTGTTTCCAAACTCCTGCTGAGAACAGAAATACAGGAATCAACCCAGCACTTCACAGCAAACCAACATTTGCACCATATACTATGAAAATCACTGCTGTTCCTTTGTGAATTGTTAAACATTCATGGTTTAGCATTGGTGAGTGTGTGGTTATTTTTAATCCTGGATGTGCTCTGCAATGTGTCAGTGGTTATCTAAATATGACCCCTAGTGTTCAACTTGGATGACAATAATTTAAGAAAACTAAAGCCCTTGCTAGATGTCCTTTAAGAAGAGTGTCATCTTTTCTGGTTATCCCAATATCCTAACCCAGAAAATTAATACTGAATCATTCCTGTTGTGCAGTAAAAGTTCTTGAGCTCATACCATTTTTAAGGCATAGAACACTGAAGAATCATATGAGGATTTTAGTGGTAATTGTTACAAGCAGGGAATAATCTACATTCAAAAATGTTATTGCAATATTTTACTGTTTGCAGAAAAAGAAAATCTTAAGCAATAAAGCTGCTAATGGTAAAGCACCAGTGGAAGCAGTGGTACACTGCTATGGATTGCATCACAAGGACAGTGATGAAGGCTCAATGGTACAACGGCTGGTACAAGAAATGGTGAGGTAGGTCTTTTTAAGTTTTGTTTCATTCTTGATGCTGCCACTAATATTCTGGTGTCCTTTTCAATAGGTTAAATACTTTTCTGTTCTTGTGTTTCCATCTTGACAAAAATTCACAGACACATTTTTTTGTTTGAGGTTTGTGAGGTTTTAACAATTTGCTGTAACACTGCATGAAATGTTGGATAAAAAACAGAATAAAATTTACTTGCCACCTGCTAGTTTTTAACTACGGGAGAAGGCAGGGAGAAAATCTACATGTATTTTATTTGATTCAAACAATCAGAGCCACAATGTGGGACCATAGGCTGCAGAAGTGTGCAACATCATCAGGTGACACTGCAAGTTGCATGATGTTAAGAGAGGAAGGGCAAAGGTGCAGTGCTTTAGTGTCCAGGCTGCAGATGTCTACCACCTGCTCTGCATGATGCAGTTTAACTCCACCCAGCAACTAAGTCCTGTTCAGACACTTGCTCACACTCTGTACTCCCCCAGTGGGATGGAGAGAAGAATCGGGAAAAAGATAAAACCTGTGAGCTGAGAAAAGAACAGTTTAATTATAGAAATAAAGTAAAATTTAATTACAACAACAACAATAATAATAGTAGTAGTAGTAATAATAGCAATAATAGTAATGAAAAAGGAGATGACAAAAAGAAAGAGAAGAATAAAACCCAAGAAAGACAAGTGGTTCAAAATACAATTGCTCACCACCGTGAGCAGTGGTTTGCACCTCCCAGCCAGCTCCCCACAGTTTATTTACTGAGCATGACGTTCTGTGGTATGGAATGTCCTTTTGGCCAGTTCAAGTGAGCTCTCCTCATTGTGCTCCCTCCCAGTTTGTTGTGCACCTGCTCACTGGAAGAGCATGGGAAACTGAATAGACCTTTATGTAGATATGCACTGCCATCAGTGCGTTAACAACATTATTCTCACACTAAATCCAAAACAAGCACTGTACCAGCTACTGGTAAGAAAAATAACTTTTTTCCAGCCAAAACCAAGCTATCTACTTTGATAAAGGATGGACACAGTTAAACTACTGCTTTAGCCATGTTCCTTTCTTCCTGCTTTGGTGCTTGCTATATTGCCATATGTTTTTTAAAAGGACAAACAGTAATGATACGGACAAAACAGCAGTCACTAAAAGCTTAGAGAATCAGCAGTGACAAGCTGGTTTGCAATGCAGTCCTTTGCTGATTGTTTTAAAGTATGTCAGGCTGTGGATACAAACAAATGATTTATCACATCGTGATGGAAAGCAGTATGTATGACATATATTGTGAAAACACACAATACAGGGCCTCCTGCTTCCTGATTGTGTTTGTTAGCTCTGTGCACACAAGCGTCTTGCAAACTTTACTACTTTGCATCTTGTTCAGATATGGAATAGTTCCTACAGTCTCATTTTTGCTCTCATCTGAATACCTTAAGCATTAATGTGTATCTCTGATGTGCTCTCAAAGCCCTGTGGTTTTTTTGCTTGAGTATTGCTATCACCAGAAGAATCACTGACACTTCAGCTCTGGCCTACAGATCTCTTTTACAGTATGCTGCTTCTTACAGTCTTGTTATGTAAATGTTTCTCTGTGCCTGTTCAAATTTGATCTCCCTGGCAGGAAAGCATGCATCTGCTGGAGGCAGAAATCAGATGTTATTTTTAACTTCCGTGCCATACTCCTCTTAATGCTTTTGAGCTTAAAAATGGAGTGCTGCCACTTTCCATTCCTCCCACTTTACTTGCCCATGGTGGTGAGACAGGATCCAGGTATAGGCTGTTACTCTGAAAAGTAGATTGTAGATGCTGTAAAGGCTTTATTCACCTTTACAACTCTTTCCTTGATCCTTCCTGCCACAAGCAGGGAGAAACCACAGCAGCATGCACATGCTTTGTGTGTTGATGTGAACCAGTTTGTGCTTAAAGCCAGAGTGAGCACAGTCTTCAAGGCTGGAGTTTATTTTCCCAGTTAACGTAACCAGTGCCCTTTCTGTCCTAGGATAAAACTCACCCTGTGTGTACACAGTGTGGGAATCCTTCACCTCCTTGTGGCTCAAGGATCATATCTCTCAACCTGTGCCCGCTAAAAGCGTTGCCTGTGGCACCAGAACCCGAGCAGGGACCTGTCACCAAGGGCACCATTAGCAAAGGAAACACTCTGCTGCAGGACTAGAACTGAGGGAACTGCAAGGTAGGCAACCCAGCCTGGTGATCTTTCCTGACCTAAGAAGGTGATAATACAGCCACTATTGGTGCATCGTTGTGAGCACAAGTCAGAAATTGAAAAACAAGGGCCAGGGTATGGCTTTAGGGGAAGGCACAGCCCCACAGACATTCCTCCCTGCATAGGACACCCAGGGCTTTCTATGGAAAGTGACACTAAGTGAAGGAGTATCATCTGCACTGGTACCAGCTCCAGGGCCAAATTCTGTTCTTATGGAGCCATGGGATTCTGGCTGGGAACCATGGCTCAGATCAAGCACTTTCAGGGAAATGCAGTCAGCCGCTGAAACACAAAATTGTTTGGTCAGGTACAGATTCTGGCACTTTGCCTCTGAAGGGAAACCTGCCACAGGCTTCAAAGGGAGCAGGAAAAGGCCCCACCTGTCTATCTCTTGCTTTGTACGGAGATGATGAAAGACACCCAAAGCAGCAGCAAAATTAGCACATTTGGACGATATCAGCAGAATCTGCAGTTCTGTGCACTGGCTCCTGGGCAGGCCAGCAGGCAGCCAGCAGGGGTTTTCTGCATGCCAAACGTTCCCAAACACTGTGGAAAAATCTTCCTATCTTTTCTTTCCCAAAACTGCTTATTTTCCAAACAGTGATCAAGTGTTGGCAACGCAGCTGTGACTGCTTGGGTGAGGGCAACCCTGTTTGGGCTGCTGCTCTGCAAGGTGAAAGGAAAGCTATTTTAATTCCAGAGGATAAAAACGGCAGAGCTTCAGCTTTCATCTTCTCAGACCAGAACTTTTACTGCCAATGAGTGTTGAACAGACTGTGGGTGTATCTGCAACTATTGCTGTGTCTTTCCAAAAGGTCCTAGATCATGTCAGGGGGTGTGGGGGTGTCCAGGCGAGGAATGTTCCCATAAAATTGCTAGGGTTTTTATCTTTCCCAATTTGCTATTAAGTGTACAGTTTGGAAAAGTTTTGAACATACCTGTGTTGCTCTCTCTCACGTGCTGCTTATCCCTTACTTATCTGTGCCTTTGCCCAGGCGCTGAGCTGTTCTGTGGTTCTCATGTCATGGGCAGTACAGTCACAGCATATGCATTGTGCTTACTCTTGCCAATGCCTGGTAATGACAATAGTTGCAACTCCACAAGAATTTAAGGCAGGGTGAAAAATGTTACAGCAAACACGGGTCATATAACATTCTATGGTGACACTGCAAAGCCATGTTCTCTCCTGTTCAATGACTGGAAGTGCCTCTAGCATTGACCAGAATTGTGGTTCCCATATCACATGTCTGGTGCAAATCTAGTCACCTAACATCCCAATCATTGGAAGGGACGCGATGCTGTCTGTGGGCTGTCTGAGCAATTTGTCTGCCCCCAGCAGCCTCCCTGCCTGCCCCCAAGGATCCTCAGCACAGAGAGCAGTGGGGGCAGGTTGCAGAGTAGAGAAGGTGTTCTGGAAGCCAGCCCAGTCAGTGCCCCTTTCTTGAGATCTGTGTCTTGTACATGCCTTTTGTACAAATCCACGCTAGGCCCATAAGAAATACCATGGAGACAGAGTAGCCATTTTATGGTGACATTCTGCCTTCATTGGAAAGCAAAAGTGATTGCTGCAGACAGGCTGCTACAGGTACTTGAACTACTTCAAGTATTTGTGCAAGAATAATATAATATAATACCATCAGAAAGCCTATTTCTTACTGTACTGGTGAAAGAGCCAAGATATGACTGTGCTTTGGGCCCAGTACAATAGGCACTTTCACAGGAAAAAAAAACACCAGTGACCTTAAACACCAGCAAAGGGAAAGGCTGAGTTCATGCATCAATTATTTAGGACTGAAGATAAAAAAATCTGTTATAGACTGGCTGGCTTAATGTTTAGGGCAGACAGAACACAATAATATGCATTTAAGATACATGTGAACAACTTTTTAAAAGAATTGGTTTGATTTGTTTGTTTGTTTGCTTGCCTGAAGTAGTGCTTTCACACTCCTAGAGTTGTAATACGACTTCTGATATCTGCATTTTGGCTCTGGAATTAGAAGAAAGGGAAGATCATTTGGGTGGATGAATTTGTTATTTCAAGTTTGATTGAAAAGCACTGCTGATGTAAATTAAGCTGTGCTAACTTATACCAGCAGAATATTTGGCCCAACAACTTAGTATAACATCACAGATGGCATATTATCTGTGATTTGACAGTAGCTTGCAATTCCATTACGGTGCGAACCACAGTTCGTTAAATAAGACATAAAACCTACATTTTTCTCAAGTTCCAGAAAAATGAACAGATGAATTCAGAAAATAATGACTACAAAGCTGAAATGGTTATGTTTGGCGTTAATAATAATAAAAAAGATTTGTGCAGTCCCCTAAGCAGAGCTTCTGTATGTCTTTCTGGTAGAGATTGATGGTGCAGATAAAACGTAATGTCACAGAGAGCAGGATTTCCTTGAGTGATACAAATGAGAAAGACATGTTATTGGAGCAGCATTGCATTCAGTCAGAAGGTCAAGTTCAGTGTAATGTTATCCATTAAACAAGATCAGATGTTTTATTGTCCCAAGCCTGTACATTTCACAAACAATGTTATACTTCATCAGCAGGCAATGTGTGTCCTCACAATGCACAGCCTGTGTGTCCTCACAATGTACAGCCTGGCAGCAGGCCAAATGCAGAACTTTGGAGTCTGAGGGCTTTGTGCTAAAGCTTCTAAGATGTTGTCAATCCAGCCTCAGTGTCCAGCAGGTACCTGGGTAAGTGAAAGTGCCAGAGACTAATGTAACATAACTCCATAGAGGGACTCCTAAACGCAAGGAGAATAATTGGGAAAATGAAGGGAAGGAGCTCAGGCAGCTGGTGAAACTCCAAGGCAACCATGTCTCCCAGCAAGTCACAAGAGATAAACAGTGGTGGCAGAAACACAGCCTCTTCGCCTGGAGGAATAAGACGCTACTGCAGTGCCTGGCTACTGCCAGGTCCCATCAGTGGTTATACTAACCACAACTGTTATCAGGCAGGCCACCACGAAGTTCTTACCTGGATGTTAAAGAACACTTTGGTCAACAAGTCTCTGCATTGCACAGAAATCCAAATTCTAAAATGTCTTTAGAGGAGGATGAATGCCTTCAATCTCAGATCAAAATGAGATGCAGGGAAACATATGTTAGAAAATCAAGGCTAGGTCAATTTTTCGCTTGCCGAAGAAACAGTTATCAGTGATTAGAAGAAAGAAAATACAAGTTATTTTGCTGATGGCATGATGGCACTTCAGATCACACATCCTTCTGTTTACTGGAGCATGTTAATCATAAGTCCATTTAAGTCAACCCTTTTTCTGTATTTACTGCTCTGTAACTGGGAGAGAGGAAATTTTCCATGTTCTTTTTGGTTTTGTGTTTTCCTTTTCTTTACTTCCCTGTATGCTCTTCTCTTCAGTGTTGCCTGGCCTTACTTGAATCTTTTGCACCTCTTCAGGCCCGTATTAAGACGGAGTCCTCCAGACACAAAGACTGAGATCTCTTTTGAAGTCTGTAAGCATCAGTGCTTGCTGTGTGAAGCACCCCCTCAAGCTTTCAGCTCAGATGTTCTGCAATCAGAAAATGTGACAGGCCTGAAACCATCCCCCTGAAAAGTAAGTATGAACATTATAAAGTTAGCCACATGAGGGAATATGTACCTGTACCTGGGTATGTGTGTGCACATTTTATATCTGTGGTGAATTATAGGGTTGGAAGAACAAGTCTTCTGAGGAGCAGCTGAGGGAACTGGGGTTGTTTTGTCTGGAGAGGAAGAGGCTCAGGGGGGACCTTATCGCTCTCTACAGCTACCTGAAAGAAGATCGTAGCAAGGTGGGTGTCGGTCTTTTCTCCCAGTAGCAAGTGGCAGGACAAGAGGAAACAGCCTCGAGTTGTCCAACGGGAGGATTAGTTTAGATATTAAAAGGGTTATTAAGCATTGACACAGGCTGTCCAGGGAAGTGCTTGAGTCATCATCCCTGGTGGTATTTAGAAGACATGCAGATGTGGCATGTGGCACTCAGGGACATGGATTATTGGAGAACTTGGCAGTGCTAGGTTAACAGTTGGAGTAGATGATCTTAACAGATGATCCAAATGAATAGTTGTATGATTGTATGATCATTTTGCTGCTGCCTACTGAACCACTTTCATTGTTTCTTATTGCTTTGATGAAAGCACTTTCTCGCAAGCTAAAATCTTAGAGGTAACTAATTAACTCTTAGAGTCATTTTTATATGCTACAGCTACACTGTCCTTTTGTTATTCTCCCGTTTTCTCCTTTTCAGTATTTTTATTTTTTATAAGAATGTCAAGAAATGCCTAAGGGAAACACCTCATTCTTTTTCTTGGTTACCAAACATTACCATCATCTTCCAGTGCTTATGCATATCTGTAGGCTTTGAAGGTAAGAGGAGGGACTGTATTGATTGCAATGAGTGCTGTACTGGGTCAAGTCTGAAAGTCAGTCCTTTGGCAGGTGGACTCTTTTTAAAGTTCAGTTTTAATGCAAACTTGAGTTTAAAAAAAGGACCTACTGGTTTATTTTTCATTCATCTTGAGAATGAGGTGAAGGGAACAGCTGGTGGCACCTATAAGGAGCACAGTGGGTGGGTGAGTGCCCAGCTTCTCTTGCTCCCCTCTCCCTGTAGACACACATCTCTGACTTTGCATGAAATTTGCTTTAAAAATATTTTCAGAATGGCTAGGTGGGAAACCACAGAGGGAAACTTGCAACGATTTCTTGAGAATTTCTCACTGCTTGCCTGGGAACGGTATCTAGAAAGACCTTCAGGAGGCAGCCTCCTCAAGCACTCTCATGATCTGGATGTTCTCTGATTCATGAATCATTATTTTCTTTCTGTAGCATTTTGATGAGGTTTTTGTTTTGATTTTCTAATAAAAAAACACTCCTAGTGATCAAGTGCAGAAAATGTGCTTAGTGGTTAGAAGAGAAATGCAAGAGCCAGGTCATCCAGGTTCTACTTCCCAATCAGCCACTGACTCAACTTGTGTAATTCATGCAATTCCTCACACTTTATTTTCTTCCTTATTGCCCAACATTACTTTCTTCCAGACTGTTGTCTTAATGCTTAATTTATTCATGTCCATGAAGCCCTTGAAGATCATGAAATAAAGGGCATTATGTGAGTGTGACACATCATTGATATTCTTTTTACTTATTCTTCATCATAACTGAGGATGGAAGGAAAGCCAAATAATTTTCCTGAACACTACAATGTTAGGATTAAGTTGTGTTGCTGAAAATAGCCAAGAAGTGTCTTTCTAAAGCCATAATTTCAAGGTTAGCTATCTTCCCTTAATATGAAGGCAAGATTTTATTTAGAAAATCAGGGCCTGACTCAAGTCAGCCCTCCTGCATGTAGGTAAACTTATGTGACTAGGTAGTTAGCTAGATGAGAAAGGGGTTGCAGAATCAGACCCTTAAGATTTTCACTTGCAATTGCCTGCATTAGCATTTGTACTTCAGTTACATTGGTTTAAATATCCTGGGGTATATCATCTCTTTGAACTATACATACAATTAGTGTTAATGAGACTTAAGAGCTCACACCATGAAGTTACTACAGGCTTTTAACTTCGCTTCTGGTGTTTCATTTCAGTTTGATTTCCACCTAAAGAGCAGTATGTTGTATGTTTAATCTAAGCAGACTGTTTGTACAAGAACATCTTATTTATTTGCACATATTTTGCTGATTGTCAACCATTCCTGTTTTAGCAGTTTGATGAGGAGGTGCTGCTAAAGTCACGCACCCTTGACATCAAATTTTACGATGGAGATGTTGAAAAAGGAAATTGCCCTGTTTAGATTAAATAATATCTTACTTTGAAAAGTATCTAGATTTGACAGAAGTAGAATAAGAATTTTGCTGAAGCTATTATACTTTGGAGGAAGGGATGAAAGGATTTCTAGTGCCTACTATATGTTTTCTCAAGCTGACCTGATGTCTCTTAAGCTATATGTATAGTGATTTCAATTAGGAAAGAAAAAAATAAAAGCTGATCAATACGGTAGGGACATGACCTTGAGCTGGATAGAATAAGTAAGGAAGCTTAGACTGAGATCTGAGCAGGGACCTTGTGCTGAGATGGCATCTGAATTAGATACTTTGGGCTCTTTGTCCCCAACAACACTGGAAAAAGACTGGCCACTTTCTTGGAGAAAGTCTTGGAGAGAAGTGGCCCAGAAACAGATACACTGTCATCTGAGGACCTTTTCTAGAGATTTCACATAAAGGTATTTTCCATCTGCATTTTCCTACAGGATAGCTTCACATGAAGGTGGGTGTTTTGCTAGTCTTCTCTATTGTCATTTTATTTAGGGAGAATGTCATATCCAACTGCAACTCTACAATGAAACTTCCACAATTTCATTTAGCATGTCAGACTTTGGCTTTTCTGTTATGAGTTGGACAAGACTTTGTGCTATCCTTAGCCATAGCTTTTGAAATAATATTGTGATATGAATCTCAATGTTCTTTTTTTTTAAGTGGCTTTAACTAAAGGAAGCAGAAAAAAGCTTGAAATGTGAACTGTAAGTGCATGGACAACAGATACCCACCTAGCTAAAGCGTTTCAGCCACATCACTCTGATGGTTGGTTCCTCTTTCTCTAACACATAGGACAGAATTGTCCGTCTTCCTTTTCACAGGTCTTCTATAGCTTTTCTCCCATTCAGTATGACAACATCAGCTTCCACATCTGATCACTCATGATGCTGTCTTACAGTGCTCCCACGCTGGATTGTTACACAGCCTTTTTCCACTTATCATGGTTTAAACCCAGCAGGCGACTAAGACCCACATGGCCACTCGGTCACTTCCCCCCAGTGGGATTGGGGAGAGAATCGGAAAGGTAAAGACAAGAGAAAACTTGTGGGCTGAGATAAAGACAGCTTAACAGGTAAAGCAAAAGCCACGCATGTAAGCAGAGCAAAGCAAGGAATTCACTCACCACTTCCATGGGCAGGCAGGTGTTAAGCCATCTCCAGGAAAGCCGGGCTTTGTCATGTGTGATGGTTACTTGGGAAGACAAACACCATCGCTCCAAATGTCCCTCCCTTTCTTCTTCTTCCCCAGCTTTGTACACTGAGCATGACATGATACGGTACAGCATATCCCTTTGGTTAGCTGGGGACAGTTGTCCCAGCTGTGCCCCCTCCCAACCTATCCTCTGGTGGGGTGGGGTGAGGAGCAGAAAAGGCCTTGATTCTGTGTAAGCTCTGCTCAGCAATAATGAGAACATTTCTGTGTTATCAATGCTGTTTTCGGCACAAATCCAAAACGTAGGCCCATACCATTCACTATGAAGAATCACAGAACCACAGAATGGTCAGGTTTGGAAGGGACCTCTGGAGATCATCTAGTCCAATGCCCTGCCAAAGCAGGTTCCCCTACGGCAGGTTGCACAGGGTTGCATCCAGTCACGTTTTGAATGTCTCCAGAGAAGGAGACTCCACCGCCTCTCTGGGAAGCCTGTTCCAGTGCTCTGTCACCCTCAAAGTAAACAAGTTCTGCCTCATATTCGCATGGAACTTCTGGGGTTTCAGTCTGTGCCCATTGCCCCTTGTCCTGTCACTGAGCACCACTGAAAAGAGCCTGGCCCCATCCTCTTGACATGCACCCTGAAGATATTTGTAGACGTTGATAAGGTCCCCTCTCGGTCTTCTCTGCTCCAGGCTAAAGAGGCCCAGCTGTCTCAGCCTTTCCTCATAAGGGGGATGCTCCGCTCCCCTCATCGTCTTCATAGCCCTCCACTGGGCCCTCTCCAGCAGTTCTCTGTCTCTCTTGAACTGGGGAGCCCAGAACTGGACACAGCTCTCCAGAAGCAGCCTCACCAGGGCAGGGTAGAGGAGGAGGATAGGCTCCCTGGACCTGTTGGCCACGTATCTAATGCACCCCAGGATGACACCATTGGCCTTCTGGGCCACCAGGGCACACTGCTGGCTCATGGGCAACTTGCTGTTGACCAGACCTCCCAGGCCCTTCTCTACAGAGCTGCCTTCTGGCAGGTCAACCCCCAAGCCCCAGCCTGTGCTGGTGTGGGGGGTTGTTCCGCCCCAGGTGCAGGACCCTACACTTGCCCTTGTTGAACTTCATTAGGTTCCTCTCCACCCAGCTCCCCAGCCTGTCCCGGTCCTGCTGAATGGCAGCGCAGCCTGCTGGGGTATCAGCCACTGCTCCCAGTTTAGTGTCATCAGCAAACTGGCTGAGGGTGCACTCTGTGCCTGCGTCCAGGTCCCTGATGAGCGAGTTGAACAGGACTGGAGCAGCACTGACCCCGGGCACAGCGCTGGCCTCAGCCTCCAGCCAGGCTCTGCGCCGCTGATCACAGCCCCCCGGGCTCTGCCGTCCAGCCAGTTCTCAATCCACCTCTCTGTCCGCTCACCTGACCCACACTCCTGAGCTTACCTGGGAGGCTGTTGTGGGAGACAGTATCAGAAGCCTTGTTGAGATCAAGGTAGGCTACATCTACCACTCTCCCCTTGTTTACCCAACCAGTCATTCCATCATAGAAGGCTATCAAGTTGGTCAGGCATGATTTCCCCATGGTGAATGTGTTGACTGTTCCTGGTGATCTTCTTTTCCTCTACATGCTTTGAGATGACCTCCAGGATGAGCCTGTCCATCATCTTTCCAGGGATGAAGGTGGGACTGACTGGCCTGTAGTTTCCTGGGTCCTCCTTCTTGCCTTTTTGAAGACTGGAGTGACATTGTTTTTTTCCTCCAGTCCTCAGGCACATCTTGTGTTCTCCAAGGCCTTTCAAACACGATGGAGAGTAGCTTGACAATAACATCTTCCCACTCCTTCCGCATTTGGGGGTGCAACCCGTAGAGGCCCGTGGATTTGTGGGTGTCAATTTTGCTTAAGTGATCTTTAATGTGATCCTCCTTGGCCAAGGGAGAGTCTTCCTTTCTCCAAACTTCCTCTCTTGCCTCCAGGGTCTGGGAAACTAGAGGGCCAGCCTTGGCAGTGAAGACTGAAGCAAAGAAGGCGTTCAGTAACTCCGCCTTCTACGTATCCTTCATCATCAGGGCATCCACCTCACCCAGCAGTGGGTCTGCATATTCCCTAGTCATCCTTTTCCTGCTGAGGTACTTGAAGATGCCCTTCTTGTTGTCCTCACCCTCCCTCACCAGATTTAATTTCAAATGGACCTTAGCCACCTTCATTGCCTCCCTCCACATTCTGACAACATTACTATATTCCTCCCCAGTGGCCTGTCCCTTTTCCCACATCCCATAAACTTCCCTCTTCCATTTGAGGTTTGCCAGAAGGTACTTGCTCATCCATGCAGCCTTCCAGTCCGCTTTGCTTGATTTCCTACTCATGGGGATGTACCTATCTTGAGCTTAGAGGAATTGATGCTTGAATATTCACCAGCTCTCTTGGACCCCCCTATCTTCTAGGCCCTAACCTATGGGATTGCTCCAAGCAGGTCCTTGAAGTGGCCACATTTAGCTTTTCTGAAGTCGAGGGCTGCAGTCCTACTTGTCCTGCTTCTTGCACACAAGTTACTAAACTCCACCGTCTCGTGCTCACTGCAGCTAAGACTACCCCCAGCCTTCACATCCCCAACAAGCCTTTCTGTGTTTGTTTGTACAAGGTCTAAGAGCACAGCCTGCCTCATTGGCTCCTCCACCAACTGTATCAAAAAGTTATCATCAGTGCTCTGCAGGAATCTCCTGGACCGTGTGCCTGGCTGTGTTGCCTTTCCAACAGATATCAGGGTGGTTGAAGTACCCTATGAGAACCAGGGACATCACAGGCCCTGAGGCTACCACCAGTTGTCTGTAGGCAGCTTCATCGACGACTTCTTCCTGATCAGGTGGCCTGTAATAAACACCCACAACAGTGTCCCCCATGTTGGCCTGCCCCTTAATCTTTACTCATAAGCTCTTGACCTGTTCTGCATCCACCCCTAGGGAGAACTTGATAGATTCCAGTTGCAATTCCATCTCATGTTGCTGGCCTGTCTTTCCTGAAAAGCACACAGCCATCCATGACAGCATTGCAGTCATGCGAGCTATCCCACCATGCCTCTGTAATCGCAATGAGGTCATGGCCCTGTGACCACACACAGATCTCTCATTCTTTCTGTTTATTCCCCATGCTGCGTGCGTTGGTGTACAGGCATTTCAGAGAGGTCATCAAGCACGCCTGTTGCCCAGGAGGGGTGCAAGAGGATCCACCACAGCCACACGCACCATTGAGGTGGCTGGCCACCTGGCACTCATCGTGGGAGACAGCTAAGGCACAAATATTGCTGCTGTGGTTGGGACCGCTTATTCCACAGTTGGATGTGATGGCGTGAGCATTGCCACATTGGACCCCTCCCGCTGAGTCCTTCAGTTTAAAGCCCACCTCACCAAGCTGGCCAGCCTACTGCCCAAGACTCCCTTGCCTCTTCTAGAGAAATGGATCCTATCCCTCCCTAACAGGCTATAGTCAAAGGATGTCCCGTTATCACAGAAGCCAAACCCCTGACAAGGGCACCAACCACAAAGCTAGTAGTCAATGTGCATTACATGTCTATTTCTGGCTGCACCCTTTCCTCTTAACTGGTAAAACTGAAGAAAAATAACTCCATCCCAGCCAAAACCAGGACACTGCTTCATGTTTTGTTGCTCTTTACATCTCCGGGGGGCTCCTCTGCTCCAAGTCAATTAGCCTTGTCACCCATCTTCTTGACTGTGGTACCTACAAAAACATCTGTCTTTCTTAGGGCTAAGACTTTAGCTCATCAGGTTAGTTATTCTCCCTTACAGTTCACTGCCTGACAATATTCATCTGTTTCTTTTGTCTTACACTGTTAATTTTTTGATAACAAAGTCTCTCTGTGCTACTGTTTGTATAGCATGTAGCTGCAGGTTTTGGATCATCTGTTTGGGTCTCTAAGCAGGAACATTAGGCACAGGAACATTACCTACAGGCAAGAGAACTGGAGAAGAGCACCAAGGCTGAACAGGTGTCACTGCTGTTATTAATTGAAGGAACAACACATGGTGAGACTTCAGGAAAATCAGTACATAGTTACACTGTGAAATACAAAGGAGAAAGGAACATGGGAATGGAGGAAAGAGGGACAAAGAGGAGGAACAGGACAGAAAATGACTAAGGAAGAGTGCAGGAGAAATGAATAAGTGTAATGGAGACAAGAGGGGAAAAGGTGAGCTGAGAATGAAGTAAGAACAACAAATAGCCTGGTGAGAAGACAACTGGAAAACTCCAGTTTCTACCATCTCTGAAAGCTCATTTCAGTGATATACCTGAATGCCAAACACCATATTATGAAGCTGAGCTGATGAGTAAGTTAGACCTCTTGCCACATTTTTTCACTTCCATGTAGAGTTTCAAAAAGCTATTTCCACCCATCCATGAACATTGCTTGTATCAGCCCAGCCTATATCTCAGAGTTGACAGTATGCCTGCCCTAGGAGACTGCTGGTGCTCAGAGACAGATCCCCTGTTTACTCCTGTGTGTCCATTCACACCCTCCATCTACTTCTTGGCATAGCACAGTTAACTTTTAAAGGACTTTTTTAGTTCAGATGTTCCCATTCTTTCTTCCCCCAGTTTTTCTATACAAACAGCAGATTGCATTGCATCTTAGATGTCAGTTTGATATACAAAGGGAAAAACAAACCAAAAATACAGCTTTCCTGTTCCCTCTGTCAGGCCTCCTATGCCTCTCTCCTTTGCCAGATGTTTTTTCTTGGCCTTAATTCTAAAGATTTCTGTTTCATTTTCTGTACAGTTATTTAACTTGGCTTTCTATTGACTGCCTGCGTTTTGTTGCTTCTACAGTGCTTTACAAACATGCTGCTAATTCTTCCACTCTCTTTTGAAGCAGAGAGATATTATTCCTATTTTGCATACAAGGAAGATGAGGGAGGGAGGTAGTGAAGTTCATAGAAAGCACTCTGCCTGCACCCAGACCGCAAAACCACAGTATGGTCTCTTATTATTGCTGTAACCACTGTTCTGTGTCAGCCTCGCATTCCCAGATTTCCCCTTCTAAGTATCACAGGCACAAAGACTCCAGTGCCTGCACATCATGGTCATGAACAACTTCCTTTGAGCCTGGAGTGCAGTGACCTTCACAGGTCAGAAGGCAGTCTGTGAACCTCCTGTTACCTGGCAATACAACTGCAAAATCAACTGTAAGTACTGCTCCCTGGGGAATGGCATAAACTCTGTTGTGTCTCTCTGCCTTTTTGCTGGAGCGGTGCAGTCCCAGAGGCATGAAAGGGTTGGGGTTTTTTAATCTTTTTGCATTTGTTAACCAAATGGAAGCAGAGACAATTTTCAACAAATAGCATGGGAGAGCAAAAGCTACTACTTCAGCTTTAAATACTTGAAATAGCCAATTTCTGTAGAAGACTATTTAGAACACTAATACATATGGCAGTATGTGTTTGCTGATCAAATTTATTTTTTTTTTTGCCAAACTCAGTTCCACAATGTTGTTGTGGCTATTGTAAAATTAGCTTGCTCCTATTCTTCTAAACCAAACCACAAACAAAAATCTCGTATTAAAAAAAATCACCTATTATATGTTGATTTCCATTAAAACCTAAAACCTACCAGTTTTAACACATGTAGGGAGTTCTCTTTATTTAAGCCATTCCCTTTGCACTTAATATGTGAGATTGCTTTTTTACATGCTTTACCAAAATATAAATTTTGAAATTGGTGTCAGGAATGATCTCATACCTGGGAACAGAAACAGGGTTACTCCTACAACTTCACTGATACCTAACAACTGTCTAAAACAGCTGAGGTCTAACTTGTGTGTAATCCCTAAAGTAAACAGCGGACACTGAAACTGGCTAAGTAAGTTTGAGAAAAATTGGTTCTTAGACATTTCAGTAAAAGGAATTAAATTCTCGGATTAAATTGCTTGGTCTTGTTGGTCCTTTACTAATAATGTATTCCAGACGGTTTTCTAATTTGTGGAAAAGTACACAATTCTTACTTGATTCACAGTCATGTACATTCCATTCTTCCCTTTAAATTACGCATAGAAGAAAATACTTGGTTATTGAACAGTCTTTTTTTTTGTGAGGAGGATGTTTTTAAGCCCTGTCTGTCTGCAGACGGGTGGTGGAAAAGGCTACACTGTCTCAAGAAATATTACAAGCATTTTGGATAGCAGATGATTTGATCAGATGATCAATAATGAAGTTCATATATTACAGGCAAGTGTTTTTTGTTGTCAGCAGTTGCTCATTTCACTTTAATCTGCAATATCTGGTTTTGCTTTATTAGAAGAGAACAAGTTAGATTTCTCATATGCCTGACATTATATGATTGAATCAGTTCTGTAGTAAAATCACCATCATTACTGGTGATGAATTGGAAATTCCTTCTCAATAATGATGAAGAATGCATTTAAGTAATTGTTGTACATCTAAGTATACATGCAGTCTTTAACAACACTCATATCCCCAAAGCACAGAACTTCTTTCCCTGTACCTTTAAAGTTGGATCTCCAAAATACACATGCATAAAAACAGTGCCAGATTACACAACCTGAAATGAGCCCCACAACTCTTTAACACAGCTCTACAATGTATGGATGTAGGGAGGAGCTCTGTGTGAGAGCTCAAATTACTTCTTTTGGCAATAGAAGAGTACTGACATGAAATCTCTGTGGCATTCAGAGGTTTCCTGAGATTACGTAAATTGAAATAAAAATCAATGTATTTTCTAAAGGAGCCTGTCATTTCAAAGATTCAACACACTAGCAGAAGGACCCAAAATGCCACAGTAGTCCTTGTCTTCTCAGCTGCAAATGCATATGGTTTTCTCTCTGTCTCAAAGCTATTAACTGTACACATTGTTCCAGAGGCCCTTATAGGTAATACATTTCGTGTTAATATTTGCTGTGGAAATAAGTTTCAATTACATTTGGCCCTGAGGATTTCCCCCTGTATATAATTCTTAGCATAGTGTTGGTCTGTGCTGAAAAATTGGCACCATGATGTCATCTTCCAATAATTTCTGCAGCAAGAGGGCTCTTGCAAATTCCCACCAATAATTTGATTGTATAGCAATCTCTGTACATTTACTTAATGAGTATTCAAACAAGTTCAGTCTTATAAAGTCATTGCTCTGGGATCTGCTAGTATTTGTCACACTGTTGAAGCTCCTCTTTAGCCATATTCTCAGGATGCTCAAAGACAGAGTGATGCTTGCCTAGACTGCTGCTGTCTTTAAATTGGTACTACCAACGACACGGACAAATCCTGTTTGGCTCATGTTATGGCTCAAAAATCTAAACCTTCATTCTCTCATAAAGATAATGATCTTTCACATTCTGTTTTATTAAAGTGTAGAGTAAAATTTCTCCCAACTACTTGCCACTGACTGATTGTACTTACTTAAGGGCTGCACTGCTTCGCTATTCGATATTGATGAGTCAAAGCAAGTTTTTGGCGGTCTGACTGGGCTGTTGTAAGGGTTTTTTTGCATGTGGGTCAGCCACCTCCAGTTGGGAAAGTACAAGGATGGTCGTGGTGCCCAGATACCTGATGGCTTCATCAGTATCATGTGATGGTGAGACACAGTGCCCAGAAGATGGTAGTAAAGGTGCCTGTCTTCCCAGACCCCTCACAGTAAACCCTCTCCCAAACACAGTTTGAAAAGGGGACCATAGAAGTTCTTCCAGTACTTTATTTCTTTCTGTATATTTCCCCAAAACCTGATGAAGACATTGGGATCTGCAGTAGGACCATCCATAGATGAATAACTCACTGACTGGGACACCTATGTTCAAATACCTCTATAGAGCTAAATACACACTGGCCAAAGCTTTTAATTAAAATACCAACATACCTAAATAAATATCTAAGCTATCTTTTATTTCCAAGTCCCTGGAAGGTAGCTGGAGTGAGGTTTTTCTGTATTTGTACAAAGCCCCTCTCTTTCACAATCAGTCTTCATGTTCCCTAAGGCTTCTAGTTATGATTTTATTTATTATTTATAAAGCAGCTAAAGTATCTGAAGTATCTCTCAGAGACATAGTTCCTCACATCAGGAATTTACAACCTAAATAATGAAGCCTTGAGGCCAAATCCATTGCTGACATAGGCAGACACAGCTCCACTGTGCTCAGCTGAGTTGCACTTGTGTATTTTAGCAGCCAATGCTTAATCTTGTGTTTGCAAAATCAGATATTGCTACTGCAATAGTTTTGATGTAGTGAATTTGATTAAGTGACTTTATAGCAAGAGGAAAGGATTGCTTAGCTCTGTATGTGTCTTTGTCTATTTGAATTGAGTTTGATAATCAACATATGAAACAATGATTTAAAGAGCCAAATCATTAGATACTTGCTTCATCACAGGCACATAACTTAAAAAAGCAAATTATTTACGTTGTACTCTCCTTTAAGTTGAAACACAAGGGTTACAGATGTCAAAGATAAAAGAAAGTTAAAATGGCATAGTCTATAGCTGCAAGTGCATATGTGAACCAGGGCATACATTATGATGAGTTGAACCTTTGATTTATCTTGAATGGCTCCAACCATCTTGACCTGTCTTTCAGCATATCTTTTTACTATAAACCTGATAGAAGCAAAAAGGCTTTCTGTTTTCTGTATTCCGTCTACTACTATTACACCCTTAATATTGCAAGTATAAGCACTAAACTTTGAAATGTGTTGACAGTTGTGGGAGTGAATCTCTTCTCAGTATGCATTACCACAGACAAATAATAGATTTTAGATATTTCTTACTTGCAGTGGAAATACATAACCATAAATTTCAGGATTGCTGTCTCCATGAAGGAAACGGGAGACTGAAGACCATGTATTTTTCAGACCAAATTGTTACTCTTTGACAGTTTCGGACAGTTATGGGCCTTGGTTTGTTTAGTCAGTATTGGCTTATTCTTGATAACAGAATATCTCCTTGTTTCTCTTTATCAGATTTTTGTACTGAATTTGTAAACAGTGGTGTAAAAGGACATCTAAGCCAAACTCACGGAACTATGAAGTGTTAAAGGAGAGTTACCAACATTCACCTCATTTTAGTGTAGTGGTTTTGGCTCTCTGAAGAGGTATTTGGGAAATCAGGCATGGTGAGGGGATCCAGGGTCAGATGGGGGGATGGGGATGGGCCAAGGCTGGGACACAGTAGGGGTTCATTAAGGGCCACAGCTGGGCACAGCAGGGCAGCAGGGACAGAGCAACCCCTGGGGCCAGGGTTGGCCCCTGCCCCGAGCCCCACTGCCAAATCCACTGCTGGGGGGACCCTGACAGCAACAGCCCTTATCTCTGTGCAGTACTACCAAGATCTTCAAGGTGAAGTAGTTTAGGATGTCCTGGAAGACTATGGATGATATTTCACAGAGCAATTTCCCCATCTTTTCCTCTTGTCTTCTTTGCGGAGGACAAGAAGGCTCTAACACACAGCCCACCCTGCAGAAGACCCCACTGAGGATATGGCTGCCTTGGCAGGAGACACTGCCACAGCAATTCACACCCACGGGGACCAGCCAGCTGTGGCTCTGAGCAAAGCCAAGGAGAGTTATTTAAGTCTCACTTTTCCATTTTTTGCGCACTTAGGACAACCATCATAGAATAACAGTGGAATCAAACCCACATAGCTTCTGCCCTGGTAATCTCTGCCCAAATGATGGGGGCTTTTACCTCTGAGTCCTGAACTAGAAAGACAAATTCGATACTTACATATACCATGTACACTCCTGGCCATTTCTCAGAATGTCAATAATCACAGCATATGGATATTGGGTCTTTTCTTCAACAGCCAGACATCGTCAACAGTGACAAGCATAATCCCCAAGATTCTTCCCTATCTCCCACCCCCACTGTTGTTATTAATTTCTTTACCGAGCACTGGAGTAGGACATTATTTATGTAACACTGCAAAATATGCTAAATGAAATTAAAAACACCACTAGCCAAGGTTTTTGTGGATATTTTTTAATTACTAGGGTTGTACATTTATTGTCCCAAGATCTACCATGCATATTTATGTTCTGTCAGATTTTTTTTTTGGAGGCTTAAATAGACCACATAGCTTCTGGGCCTTTCTCCTAGGCTGTGCTGTGCTGCAGGGCGTCCTTCCCTCAGCCCCAGCTGCTGGAAAGGTACTCTGTCTGCAGGGCTGGTTCCAGGACAGCTCTCCTACTTTATCCATCAAATAGAGTGAGATGCTAGTGTCCTAAACAGATGTTATTCAGCAAAAGTGAGATCAGTGGTTCTCAATGAACATAGCATTTTCAACCGGAGTACACTCACCAAGGACCTTTCTGTGTGTCTGGGGAGAAAGTCCCATTTGGTGCAACTCCATCCGTTTAAATGAGTTCTGTACTCCCTTGTGCCAAGTCTGAACTTGGCGTGTGGTCAGGTTAGTGCTTTGTCACAAAGCCATGAACAGATTTCTACATCTGCAACTGTGTGTACAGTCCCATGGGTTGGTGAAATCATCACATTCCAGACAAGTTTTTAGATCATTTCCCTTCAAGGGTTTAACACACTTAGCATCTCAGCTACAATTCACTGATGGATTGATTGACTTATTAATGATGAATTTAGAGATTATCATTGCCACTATTTGGATGGCATGATGTCATTTAGAACAGAATCTGTTCTATTGCACCACAAAAGCTCCAGAGTAATTCTAAATGAGCTCAAAGTGGCTTGGAATTGAGCAAAAGCATGTGTATGTAAGCATATTTATATATATTCTGATAACCAAGTCTTTAAATCATGTTCAAATTCAGTTCTCCTGCTTCTATTTTTAATGTGACTGGTAGATACATTATGTTATTAGAACTTCTATTTGAGTTTTGTTTTGATCTATATATTCCTTTTCCTGCAATTTAGATCAAAGCCTACAGGATCAGAAACAAATCTGAAAAAATAGTAAAAATGGACCATTTTTGTTAAGGGTTTTTTTCTGTTATTATTTCTACAGTCAATTTATTTGAAGAGGTAGAGAGAGGGGTTACACATACATGAACAATGTAGAGGTCCAAATTACACATGGTTGATTGTGGGTAGAATCTGGCTCATGAAGCTCAGGAAAACAGAAACATGTTACCTTTTATGGGTAACATGTTGTACTTTCTGTTAACACCAAAAGAAAACAAATACTGTTTTCCTGTAGAAATCTTGGTGAACTGGAAAAACAATGGAGGGATGAACAGAAAAGCAAACAAATTCCACCAAGTGGATGTTGATTTTACCTCCCTCTGAACTGCGTCCATGAATTAAATGACTGAACCATGCACTATGTTATATCAAGCAGCTAGAACTTCTTAGACCTAGATGTAATCAAGTTTGTTTCCATGTGTTTTCTAACCTACAGACACAAATGAAAATGAATGGGTAGATGTAATTGTTTGCAGAAATAGGTTTGTTATTTTTTTTCTAGCAACAATTTCAATCCATGGTCTGTAGACCCTGGGGACCTGTGGTCTATTTCTAGTTTTTGAGAAAAGGAGTTAAGGATGGCAGCTCTGCAGTCAATAGGTTTATATTCTCTCAATGTCCCCTAAGAAATTTTTAGGGATCCTGAAATGGCACAAGTAGAACCATAATTTATGCTACTTCAGAATGAAGGTGTCTCAGAAGACCCACCAGAAACAAATAGTGAAATCCCCTTTTTAAGGGACAACACTTCGATCAACATTTTCAGCCCTAGGGCAGGTCTGTACAGCAGTACAAAACACCAAAATCTGCGCATAATCCCTGTGTGCTGCCCACCTGCTTGCAGGCAGTGGGATGGATACTTCCCCTGCACATACTGCCCAGTCCTCTGCCAGCAGCCAGTGTGCAGCCTGGGGTCTTTTGTGGGTCCCAGGTTCCTTTCTGAGGGCCCCACGTTCCTCTCGCAGCCAGCTGTGCTGTGGCTCCCTCCCTAGCTAGACTTCCTCCAGCCTCCCATGTCCTTGCCCTCACTGGCACCACAGTGGAGAATAGAAGGCTGGATATTGAACTGGGAGTTCATGTGGTAAGATGATGGTAGGTTAATTTGGATTCAGTTCTCTGTTTATACGTGCAGCACAGGGATGCCAGCTGTGGAGGCGAAGCCCTTTTGTACTGAGTGTGCCTGCAGCACGTGATTTTTGTATTTCACTGCAGCTTGGAGCTGTGTGCCCTGGCCAAATGTCAGAGCAAAAAGTATGTAAACATATGCACAGATGATTTCTTTTTACTTGGCACAGCAGAGCTGTAACAGCTGTGTTCATGTTTGCTCAGCATGTGTATGACTGTATCGCAGTGACTAGAAGTTTTGGGGGATTGGTTCTCTTTTTTTAAAAAAAATATTTTTATTTTCTTTTTAATAAACAGGAAAGAATGGCTTTAACTTCCCGTAGGAACACAAGAGCCCTTCTACACTCCTGTTGATCATGCATCCCTGCTAGATTTTTTTGAAGCTTCTTGAAGCACATTAGCAGATTTCTAAGAATAGAGTAATTTTCCAAAACACAGAGAGGTTTCCCTTTTCAAGGGATGGAATCAATTGCTAGCAAATTGATGCTTTTAGAATCATCATTTTTTATATGAAAAGAGCACACGCTGTTGTGCATAGAAGGATCTATGCAATGCTTATACAGTGGAACTATAAAATTAATTGATATTGTTTGTCAATTATTTGCTTGTTATTGCCTTTTAATATCAAAAGGGAAAGAGAAATCCATGCTACTCACATTCTGACACAGGGAAATATTAAGCTATATGCTCCTTCCCAAAAGTTTCATTTTTTATATTGCTCACTTTTAGAGTGAGAGAGGCTAAGAAATCACACATAACCGGAGAAAACTAATAGAAGTGCCAATTAAATTAGCCCTTTCATGGTAAACCTGAGTTTCTGCAAAGGACAGTGCTGTAGAACATAACACTTCAGCTCAGATGTCTGAGCTGTGTGGAAAGTCATCCCTGTGAAAACAGGGTAAAATTGAATTGATTTGGGGTGCACCTCCTCCCTTCTCATCACCTCTGCATCTTCTCTAGAGAGGAACAAGGTGTTTGTGTGCCGAGCTTCTCCACAAGAACAGTGCAGCCAGTACTAATCTTCCGAGTATGTTTTTTACCCACGGCCCATAAAGGAAAGATTGTAGAGTGAGCACATTTTTATTTTTAAAATTGTGACCTAGACTGAACTCCAGCTGCCTTATGTAACTCAAGCCTTCTCATTAATATTTTTTCAGCCTATGTTTACTTAGTTGGTAATAACTTATTAATTTAGGTACATGTTCAGACCAGATATTTGATCCTAGCTAAGAATTAAATTCAGGAAAAGTTAGACAGGTAAGAATAATTAGTATGTTTTCCCAGAGTGTTTCTTTGGAATAGAAGTTCTTTTGTTCTGGTAATTTTAGCGTACTTTTTAAAATTACTGTCACTGTGAATGTCTAATTATATGTTTGGAGCATTAGTTTAAAGTGTATTTATTCAAAACAGTTTAAAAAAAATTACAAATTACTGTTTAGAAGTAAATTTTGTCAGCATTTAAAATCATATCACATAATATGTAGTATTGGCTACATGGTAAGTGAGTGACATAGAAGCTGTAGTACCAGCTTCTTGTGTTCATTCCAGTGCCTGGAAGCAGTGGTTGGTTTATGTACCATCAGTACCTCTGAAGAATGAATGTTCATAATCTAACCTAATATAACGGAAGGGAGATCAATTATGTGTATCTTTTAAGAAATATTAAATTCACATAAATATATGTGAGACCAGTAACTATTTCATTTGAGTACCATGCACACAGAAATATTTCTGATATTACATAAGATCCAACAGATTGCATTATAGAGATTGCTTTATTAATTTCTATTATTAAAAAATGGTAAATGTACTATCCTGCAGGGGGAAAAAAATCTCTGAAATTTTGAGTTTCCTTTAAAGACTGAAAACCAAAAAGTGTTCCCTCCTTAGAGGAGGGAAAATGGAATTTTCTTTGTATGTGCCATTCAAAATTGCAGTATTTTGAATGAGGCTGATCATCTCATGAAAAATAATGGTTGCAAAAACAACAAAACATTTGACTTGAAAGTACTGATGAATTTCTTTAAAAGATAGTTACACTAATTGAGTTTAGAAAGTGGTTTACAAGGGGAAAGTCATTGCCAGTATGTTGTGATATTCCAGAAAATCTGGTTAACAGAATGACCTATACAAGACTATTGCACAGCACAATTTAGGGTAGTTTTGAGTTCTAGCAACTATTTTTTAAATATTTATTTATTTATTTATTTATTTATTTATTTATTTATTTATTAGCGATTAGGTTTATATATTATCAAGGCTCTCATATTTCTGAGTTTTGGTGCAAGTGATTTGTGGATTTGTGTTGCCAGTGAGACTCTGCTGAATAGCACTTCCAACCCTAAAAGTCCAGAAATCTGTTTTATTTGTGAATTTTCTTTTCAATTTTGAAGTCCATTAAAAGAAAATAGAGTCTGGCTAACCCACTGAATATTAATCTGCAGAGGAAATGTTTCCTCCAGTTACCCACATTAAAGCTTTTATCTGGTAAAGTTAGTTAGGATGTCCAGATGTCCACCTTCTGTGCTTCACAGGGAGCTTGTACAGAAGACTTGCTGGTCTTGAGAAGTCACTGTGCTTTTCTAGTCCCCTTTGGCAGCGTAAGTTAAACCACACAAAGGCACCCTTGATACAGCATGAATGTGACCACAAGAGGAGCCAGAGCACAGAAACTGTTCCACTCCACCCATTCTGGACTATTTTCCTTAGCAAAGTGTCAGGCTGAGCTTTAATGCTGCGCAAGCCAAGGCAGGAGATATGCTGCACCTTTGCATGGTGAGGGTGACCAAAAGGAGATGAGCAGGGTTCTGCACGATGGTTTTTTTGCTGAGCTGGAAGTATTCCCAATGAATGAGAGGGACTATGTGATCTGGAAGATGAGGCAAGGGACTTAAAATCCCAGCCACCTGTGGGCATTGCTGAAAGATCTGTGGCCTTGAAGCTCAGTTACATTCCAGTCTGCCTATTTTTGTGATGCACAGGGCTAGGGCATTGTGTCATTGTCTTAACAGAATCTGATGTCTAACGTGTTGTGCTGGAAGACCCCAAGACACCAGTGGCAGGGCACTAGGCTGTGCATCTGTTTCTGCCCCGGATTTGTGTAACCCCGCAGTCCAAGCTGAACTTAACAGTCACCACTGGCGTATTGGTGAACAGCAATGGCAAAACTCCCACTGGCCTTCACATTCACCCATTTACATCATCTCTATACTAGAAACATGGGATCTTCATGGGGATTAACAAGACAGAATGGAGCTGTTGGAGGACCTGGAGTTAGCGGGAGTACGAAGACAACTCAGCAGCAGCTTTGTCAGGGCTGCTTCAGCAGTTCCTGTCACCGCTTCTGCTCTTCAGCTGGGGAAGAGCTTTCACAATTAAATCACTTCATTTTGCCCTGCTAGTGTAGTCAGCCTAGCAGAGATTCTTTCATAACACTCAAATGATTAACAGCAGCAGCAGCTTTGACTGTAGCTGGACTAAATCCAGAAAACAACTCTTGAACCGCTTCATGTAATGGCAGCCAAATTCCACATACCAGTTAGAAAATTCACACAACATAGTGATCATCCAAGTGCTCAAGTGTTCTGATACTGACAAATATATTCAGTTATTCCATTTTAATTTGCTGCAAAGTCTTGGCAGAGCTCAAAATACATTCACTTCCAGACTCAGAGTCACTACAGCCTGGGGTAGGCAACAGATAAGGCTCCCTTCACAGGATACCTTTCAACACCATCTATATTTTCCTTTGGGTTGTTAAGATCTAACTTGACTATAGTCTGAGGATAGCCTGTTGTTTTTAAGTTTTAATGGGCTGTTTATTATGTTAGTAGTAGGACAGATTCCCTGCTCTTATTTCATTGTTTTCATAACTTAAAAGAATTTGCTGCTGATACAAAAATAACTTCATCGGAATTTCACTTGACATGAAACCTGAACCTCTAATTAATTGATTTCCTGACAATTCCCGTAGACCAGAAGCACAAGATGGGTCTTATGAAATGCTGGTGTCTTGCAGTAACAGAGAACTCTGATGCTGTGATACGCACAGTTATTCTACAGGCGTACTCACAGTAGCTGTTCAAAATCTGAGTGTTCACTTTTCATTACTAAGAGCTTTTTTATTTTTGCTATGCCTTATTGTCCATGCAGTACAATCTCTGATTCAACGTGCAGAGTGCTATTCATTTCAAACCAGCTCTGCACATTATGCTATTTTTAAAAAGTCATCATTTTAGTCAAACCATTATAATGTAATAGCTTTTGTATCCCAGCCAACACAAAGGCCCCATTACATTGTTGTATTTGTTAAGACAGGAGGAGACAACCCTGCTATGGAGTCACGTAACTGTGAAACAACGTGTTTAGATATTAAGTCAGATGTAACCTCTTAAGTAGGCACTCAACACAAATACGACATAAGCATCTCATTGTTCTTTTTTACTATACAGCTAGTGGAGACCGTCCACTTAGGTAGACTGACAAGTTTCATTTAAGAAGAACCCTGTGTGGTACAGCACCACAGGGAGTCACACGTTAAGGGCCATGTCAGATGTGACACACTGATAAGTTGTGATCGCAGAGCCTATTACATTACAACAAATGTGGGCAGTGTTATTTATAGTTACATATATATTTACATAGCTTTTTTTATATGTGTGTGTGTAATTGTAGTTGCAAAGAAAAATGCCATCTTCTTAAGTTCTTGATAAGAAACATAGGACCATAAAAGTTAAGACAGGCTGTTGACATGGAAGGGTTTTGTCAAAACATCAAGCAGCTTGCTGACCTGGTTTCCTAAATGGCACCGATCATTCACTGAGCTGTTTTGAAAATGGAGCCCCATTACACAAGCTCTACACTGCCGGGCTGTAGGAGCCTTTGCAGGTTTACTCAGCGCAGCGACTGGCAACCAGGATACTGTCAATTATTTCCCAAGCCACGCGATTGTGGCTTTCAGAGCTGCGAAAGCCAGCGCACCTCATCTGAACCACAAAACAGCTGAGGTTGGAAGGAGCCTCCTGCTCAAAACAGTCACAGAGATCAGGCTGCTTGAGGCCATGCAGATTTGGATTTTGAGTTATTGCTGAAGATGGACACTCCACAGCCTCCCTCGGCAACCTGTTCACTGACCCGTGTATCCCCTACAGACTTTATTCTGAGTAGAGGTTTCATTGAAGTCACTAGTATATCTACTTCTAGTCCCCACCAACCTACGACAGGAAAACGTGCTGACAGCAAGTCATCTGAGATAGCGAAGGGCCAGCTAAAAAAAAATGGCATAGTCCCCATAACAAAACATGGAACCAACCAGCAATATTAAGTGCTTAATATCAGAAAGAGTTTTTTAAAAGGCTGGGTGGGAAGGAACTATACTGCATAAATGCAAAGTATATTATTACTACCATCTCATTTGACTGACAGTTGAGATACAGCACCATCTTTAACCCTTTAATTTCTGATGTGCTCTATCTTTTCAGAGCTGTTTCATCCCCAGTCCAGCTGATTCTTGATTAAAGACCTACAAGGCAAAACTGTGAGCTGTTTTCTACTAAGTATGTAATATAATGTCTAAACTGTCGGTTTGTTTCTAAATTTTTAGCTGCTTGAGCTTTTACATTTATCAGAGCAACCTTCTGGACAGTATAAGTGGGAGTGTTATTAAAGGCTCTTGCCTCCAAAAGCTTTTCAGAACCAGTGTTCTCTGTTATCATTGTCCTGGAATTTGACATTGCTTTGCAACAAGAGCAGTAACAACCAACTTGTATTTCTCAGCCCTAGGAAGGAAACCTTTGTGGCCTATCACTATAGCTCCTGAGAACTAAGGCTTGTGGTCTAGATATGTAGTGCTCATTTATTTAAAAGCTAGTGATTTTTGAGTGTCATTAAGATTGACATTCTGGTTGTCGTTTGAGCTTTTAATGTCAATTTATTACTTCATTACTAGTTATAGCCAGTTCCAGAAAAAAATAATTTTGATAAAGCTGTTTGCAAATTAAATTGAAACAAAAGAAAACATTACACGCTATGGATGACCAGAAAGGCATCCCTTTGTATTAAAACATATTTTTTTTCTTGTGAATCAGAAAAAAGTGTCTTTTTCATGAAAAATTTTATGTGAAACATTGCTGACCTTTTCTGGTGAAAAAAAAAAAAAACGATGTAAAATTCTCACATGGCTAAGCTCATTAAAATTTCCTGTTAATGTTTTCTGAATCTGAAAAGAAAGACAGCATAAGAGATCACAACTTTCCTTTTTAATCACAAGATGTAACTGTTACCGAAATCTCGGAATGAAGAACTTATCGACACCAATGTGATGTAGATAAGCAGACACTTCTTTATTGATGGCCGGGTGCGTGAGTGAGTCCTCTCACGATCGACGCACACCAAGTTTCAAAATCAGACACTACATATAGAACTTATTCATACATATTCATTAAGTATTCATGCAGAATCATAATATTTCCCATAAATCATTAACATACTCTCCTCCCATATCCGATTCTGCGCAGTACAACTTAGAAAGGTCCGGAAATGGGTCTGGGGTACAATTTGGGTAGGTGGTATATGAGTCGGTGGTCTCCCCCTGCCGGAATTACCTTTCACTTAAGGTAAGTGTTTCTTGGCCGGCAACTATGGGTTGCTTCACTCGACTCTCCCCAGTTCACATTAATTCTCATTTTGACATTTTAGTACATTCTCCTATGTTACATATAAACAATCATCTCAAATCTTAAGTCTGTCATCTAAGTTCTAAACATTCCTACTAGGTGATTCTGACCAATTCCTCCGGCCTTGGTATGGGGCTGTACAGAGGATTTTTATAGCAGCTTTTACTGTATAACTATAAGTTTCATTAAAATATATTTCTTATCCTTCTATATTTCTATTACATAATTGATTTTATAAAATCAAATAATCAATCAAATAAAGTCAATCAATCTTAACTTATTAGCAAATCTGTAACATAACAATGGTATCTGAATGTACGTCATCTCAAGAGATACCTGAATATATATATACACCTGCATCTGGATCACTGCTCGCAGTGCAAATATCTCTCTACAATAAGCAAACAACTTCTACATGAAACATTTTCAATTGTACTAAAAATCAAGTCAACACTATGTCTGTCTTCTGCTGCAGGCTATAACAGCTCCCTGTAAAGTGGCTGATTTCTGCAGAGCATAGCTCTCAGAAACAGAAGTCAGCAGCATACCAAAAGCAGAAGCAACCATAGTGGCATAAGTCACACTTGCTAAATCCAAATAGCAAGAGTTTCAGTACAACTGTATTTCAGTTCAAATTTCCAGCCCTTGAGGGGGAAATCCAAAGTTTTGGAGCATGTGTTTATGTAAGCATGATACTCAAACCCAGCTTTTACACCTGAAGCTTCAGTGCTCATGTCCAGCATAATCGTTTATGGCCATTTGCTATTGCTTCAAAAAGCCTTGCAGGTCTATTTTTTGTCAGCTTCAGGATATGGTGAGGTACTTGATTTTTCTCACAGCTCCTGCATGAGAGTAGTTTGCCATTAGAAGAGCTATTGGACTGAATCTATGACTGATACAATTTCCATCATCAAAATGAAAATAAAATGCTGTAGGGGATCCTCTTCTTCAAACAGATGGCAAATATTTCTGAGAAATTGCGAATGGATGGGTTAGGAAGCACAGGGTACTACTGATTTTCATGGTCATCACTATGTTTTGTGCTGGCCATTGTACTTCATGGCAAATGCTTACAAAATTTATCAAAAGTTAAAGTCCTGTTGAAACAAAACAGAGCTTGATTTGCACATGACCTCGAATTGCCAATTCTGTGTAAATTACCGTAAGCACTTTTGTCAGGTTTTTTGGGGCTATTTTATTGTTACTGTTTTCATCCAAACACTGTAGTTGGTGGAGAGCCACAGCAATAGTATGAACTAATGAAAAAAATGCGCTGTGTGAGTACATGTTTATGTCCACATGTGAGGGTGCACGTGCATGTGCAAGCAAACAGCTCCCTATAGCAGTCTGCTGAGCGGTGGTTTGGCATCTGCTTCCACAGGTCTCAGCAGAGACCTAGGCCAGCTGTGTCACAGCCTGGTAAATGTTGCCATCTACGGCAGCTGAAGCCAGAACCACACAAACCTGCATCCCCACTCCTGGCACTGCGGATGGCAAGCCTCTGGCGCGGAGATGGGATTAGACAGCTGTGGGCAGAAACACCTGAGATGTTTCTGGAGCTTACCGTGCTGGACCACATCTGCCAGAATCCTGCTCGTAGATATCCCTTTGGAAAAGCAAACATGTTGCCAAAGTTTTACAGAGCAGAGTAACACTTCTAAAATGGAGACCCTTGGTCTCACCTCAGGGTCGTGTTACTAGGGAAAATACTGATAAAGACAGTTCTTGGTGATATAGGGGTTGCATCAGTCACTGGAAGTTAAGTAAATACTTAAAACACGATATTGAATGGTAAAATGCACATCCTTCAGAGCTAAGAGAGTCTGTGCACTTTCAGCTCGCTAGCATCTATGTGGGCCCTTCAAAACTGGTATATGCAAACCCACCTTTGCTCAAGCTCAGGAGAAGGGTGAGGGGCAGGGAGAGAAGTTGAGATGAGAGAGAGCAGCTGGGAGGGGATCAGGAATGCTGTTACCCTTCTGTAGATCCATTGTAGGTGCCTTCAGTGTATCAATGAACAATACCCAATTTGGCTCCAACACTACAAATTCAACTGCATTACAAAAAAAAAAAAAAAAAAGAAGGGAAGGGAAAAGGGAAGGGAAAAGGGAAGGGAAAAGGGAAGGGAAGGGAAGGGAAAGGGAAAGGGAAAGGGAAAGGGAAAGGGAAAGGGAAAGGGAAAGGGAAAGGGAAAGGGAAAGGGGAAAGAAAAAAGGGAAGGAAAAGCTGAAGATAGTTTCCCTGTCATCACATACCAGAGAGATCTCCAATGAAGGCTTGAACAGCCAGAATTGAGGATTTCATAAGTTTTTGCATCAGGACAGACATGAAGGGAAAAGGTTCTGTCCTGACTGTCCCAATTATTGTTTTTAAAACAATAGGCATTGTTCCCATAATGCAAATAATTAAATATATAAATTATCAATATTTTTAATAATTACACAATAATATATTGCATTTTATGTGTTACAGAAATTATATATTCATATCTCACAATCAGATTTTTAAGCTCTGTGTTGTCCAAACATGCAAATAGGGACCTAATTTCTTCACCACTTTCTAAAGTACTAAGACAGTAATTTACATATTCACATGCCTATATATCCTGGCAAGGGCAGCAATACAATACCTGTGTGTGAAAGTAATTGTAATACAGTGGTCTGAGCCTTGAGTGTAACATTGCTGAAAAAAAGAAAACATTGACTGAGATAAAGCAAAGGTCATGTGGCTATGGGGTGGTGCCACGCTTGCTCTTGAAGCACTACTGTTCTGAATGGTTTTTTCTTTAGTATTTTACAGACAACAGAAAGACAAGTAAAGTTACTGAAGCAGAAAATAATAAGAGATAGAAAGGATAAAAATATACCACAATTATACTGAAAGGAGATAGTAAATATATTTCTATTTCACGTGACAGTCAAAGCTCATGGGCAAAGACTCTCACCCACCCAAAAGAACTTTTTGAAGTTTCTGTGGATATATGTGGATATGTGCCTGCATACCCACATATACAGACACACACAAACATACTTGTATATATTTTACATGTAGAAGCTGTTTCATGTGTCAAGATGTGAACTCAATCTGCTTATCTTGATCACTTAGTGTGGCGTGGTAGACTGGCTTATTGAAAAGAATTTGGAAGAACTGGCTTCTCATTCCTGGCCCTTCTACAAAGCATTGTGAAAAGCATTATGTTTTCTTTTTACTCTTTGTTTTCCAGTTAGATAATAATGTAAATCCTGCACTCTTGACAGACCTTGCTGCCTATCTGAAGAATGGTTTCCTTAGTAGGATCCCAAACTAGTTGAAATCTCTTGGCTTTGACATAATAACAATAACAGATAAACCCATCATAACATTTTCATAAATGCAAGTACATTTTTAAGAACTGAACATTACACTTTCCTGGATGCTTTACAGATGAACTGTGGTATACTACCTGGATTTAACATTATTTCAAATTGTGGATACTGCAAGACTGCTCCAATATGCAAGACTGCTCTGGAACCACAAAGGTTGGACCAGATGTGCTTTCAAGGTCACTTCCAACCTGAGCTGTTCTATGATTCTGTGATTTATCAAAGGAAATATGGACCACATATACAGCAAGTGACTGCAAAGATTGAACCAGCTGGCCAAGGTCATCCCTCAGGTGGCTGATTTCAGTGGAGCTATAGAACAAGTTGTTTGGTGCAACATCTTTGGATGCAACTTTTTCTGTTTTGTTTTACAAATTGCTCAGTGGAACCAACAACCAGATTTTACAGAGTAATGTGTCACTTAGAGCAACAAGCAGAAGCAGAACAGATGCCATCATACCAGGTGAAATACTAACAAAACACAGCTTCTGTATCAATGGTATTTCTCCCATTGAGCTTAGTAAGTGTAGTGATAACGGTGAAATGGAAACTATGAACAAATTTGTGTGACTTGGGCATTTCATTCTCTGAATTAATAATGAAGAGAAAATGTCTTTTAAAGTGTTTCTTGTCCACTTAACAAGAGGCTTGGAGGGCTAAACAAGGCAATATGATTAAATTGAAGGCTCAGTCAAAAGGAACCAAATAAAGCTGACTTATAGAATGAGGACTAAATAAGACAATAAGAAAAATTCTTCTGCACCTATATGTTAACACAGTCTGAGCCTAAATTGAGATAGAAGTAGTAAATCCTTAACTGCTTTCACGTAACATCCTCAAAATCTTGAGTAGCTGGTGAAAAGCACTGTAAAGATGTTCAATGCTTTCAAAACCAGACTGTTTAAAAACAAAATCCAGATGTGTAACTCAACAAACTCTTGTTTTTCAGAGGCACTGAAAAATTACCATAACCTTTCACAAAAGTTAGCAGCCATGGTAGTTTGAAAACTATTCTTAAGCCTAAGGGAAGGTATCTTCATCATTGAAGTCATTACATTAATCAGGTTTAACATGTTATCTGCAAATCAGACAGGGTTTAAGCACCATGTCTTTGCATGGGTTTTCCCTGTGAGAAAAAAACATACTTCTCAAAATGTTTAAGACAGCTTCAGTTTATGGTTTTGTGATTTGAGTGAGTGCTTGGAAAGCTAACACCACCAAACTTCCTCAGAAAGAAATGCATTTTCACAGACAACACCAATGACTATATTTTCAGAAGAAAGAGGAAGGAATATCAGGGCAACTGTCCCACACGTTGTCTGTGATGTGAGACCTCTCTCACATCACCTCTCTGCTGTTATTAGGCAAAGCCAAAGTTTATCATCAATGCACCTAACAGCTTGACACACTATTCCTTCTTCTTTGCCACTAATACCATTCCTGGCTGCAGATGTCAGAAGAGAAAGTTCTTTCTTGGCACATACGATCCCTTGCACATACCGCCTCTGTGTTACTTAGTAGCATATATTTGCTTCATTCACAGTTTGAAATAATGCAGAACAGAGGTCCGTCTGCTTGTGAAGACCGTTGCAGGGTTGAGAGCAGCCTCTGTCTGCAGAGCCCGAGTCAGTCTGAACTGCCATCTAGCCAGGACTCTGGCTTCCAACCATGACAGTGAGCATGTGCTACTGCCCAAATGGGAGGGATTTTTCTGTATTTCTACACTTCTGCATTCTGCTCCAGAGCATTGCTCCCCAGCAGGACGCTGCTCCAGGTAGTTTGATTCTGTGAGGGTTATCCTGCAGAAGCACTGTGCGGTGAGATCTGCCTTACCTGGTGGTTTTGAGCAAAGCACAAGAAAGGTACTTTTTATAAACAGCTGGTTTATGGCATGCTTTCTTTGGGAGGCTCTTTTGTATTATCCTGTTATCCATTGAATAACTGAGTTGGAAGTGTTCTAAGCAATGTCATCTGCTGGCCCATAAAGCTCAGGCCAAGAGTTAGTCTGATAAATAAATCTCCAGGTCTGAGCCATACAAGAAATTTTCTGTTGGCCTCAGAACTTCAGAGATCCTGAGTATTGTTCAGCTAGGCATTGGGAAACACCAGGCACAGGGAATTAAATTTAGGCTAGGTGAGCAAGGATTTAATGCTAATTCAGACAGGGCAATCATGGCCAAAGTTCCCCACTTCCAAAAAATGAACATGGCTGTTGCCCATGCTAGTGATGAAATTAAACTGAGACTATTTCTTGGTTTGAGTAATTTTCTGCTAATAGTAACAACGCTAGCTGCCATTGCAGGACCAGATAATTGACTCATCATTTAGGCTATGAACAACTGGCTTTTTGAACCATTCATTCAAGTGGGCAGAAAGCCAGCTGCTTTGATAGGCATACTGTAGTCTCTGACTCCTAGATCAGCATATCACTCTACAAACCTATAGCTGGAATATGACAAGCACAATTTCTTTTAAATTAGCCCCAGTTACAGATCACTTCCCATTAAATTTTAATAAGCAACTCAGAGAAGGTTGTTTCTCTATGGCACCTTGTTTGGTGCAGGAGTCTTTCAGTAGGCACAAACTACCTATTGAGGCAAAGATTAAACTGAAGAATTGTGTGCAACTGTACATTTTGCCTCTGATGAAATGTGGGACTTTTCCAACCACAAAGTTCTATTGGGTTGTATGATTTGCTGCTGTTGGTAAGGTCTGGCATTTGCAATGGCAAAGATCACTATAAATGCCAAGGCTACAAGCTGATTATGGTGTTGGAGGTGTTGAACAGTTGCCAAAAAAGCTACATGTCTACAACTATTGCACTACTGCATACCTGTTACAAGGTTTGGGATTGACTTGACAAACTTCATTTTACTCACTTGTTGCTCAGACTAAGTAGCAGTTTATTTTGCAAGTGCTACTAACATTTTCAAGGGGCTACTCAAGGAGTAACTACTACTCAGGATGAGTAGCAGAAGTACAGTTTGGGGGTTTGTGCTCAATGGAATTTTACCGCTTTAGGAACTTCTTCTATTGAAATTATGGAGAAACTTCATAGCCACTTTTAGCATGACTTGACTGTGTGGGTACTGAAGAACTCAAAACTAAGGCAATGATATCAAAAATTCTCCACTAATACCTCGACTGTCTAAAGAACTCTGTTCAACACAAAACTAGACTATTTTGGAAGAATATTCCCCAAGGATGTTTGAAAATTTCATCTTTAGAGAGTCTTAGCACATATGTTTTGTGAGTTACTTTATTCAGTTGCTTCCTGTACCAGTTTTGACAGACATACGATGAAATTTGTGTTTCTGCCCAGAATGCAAAATAGGTCCTAGTTCTCAGACTGGCTTTTTCTCACTCTAAGTTTTTTCTCTCCATGATTCCTGTTATAATACTATACTGTAACTTCACATGTGTTCTACTATTAGATGGTGTTTCATAGTTTCCTCTGCTTTCAAAAATTGTCCCATTGATTCTTGCTGTTATGTTCCTCTATAGCTCCACATAAAATGCTACCACTGTAAATTTCATGGTATTTAAGAGCTACCACAAAAGGAAACTATGTGAGCTGTGACAGGGAGGGCAGCTGTTTTGTTGTTGAACTACAAGTGGAGCCACAGAACTTTCCTACCCTTTCTCAATAAATAGCCCTTTAGTAGATGATTTATTTCACTAAACATTTTTTTTGTGTGTAAAATACACCAATGTTACACATGTTTAGATGAATCAATTTCACCCAAAATGTGCTATAAACTGACCTGCTGTTGACCTTACTGCAGGGAATCAGATTTTAAAAGCAACAGTAACAAAACACTTATTAAGCAAAATAGAAAACTGCAGCACTTTTTCACATTGACAGACTCAGATTAGTTTATAGTTTCAGCAGGGAGGCTGCAGGTACAAAAACGCAAAAATTTCTGATGAGTATTGGTATGAAGCCATACTCCTCCATTCTTGTCTAACTCTGCTTCTAACTGAAGACATGTACAATAGTAAAACATTCTGGCCCACTCAAAATACCAAGGCCATACATGAGCTCCTCTTGCATACATTGTTGCCAAAGAATAGGCTATATATGGAAGCTTTCATATTTCTGTTTTGATCTTCGTAGATAATGCCCTGAAATAATTCATAATGTAGTGAACTCAGCTGGGGAAATTCTGTAAAACAATGGGACTGAGGCACGTAGTCCGGGGCATAGTACACCAAGAGAGAAACCCTATTTCTGCTCCCAGTCTATTGCTGACTTGCTGGGTATGAGCAGGGACCATTTGGTTGAGCTGTTAAGCACCGCAGCAATACAAATAGACAAGACTAGCAGCTGGCACTATCTCTATGTGTTTCAGGAATAAACATGATGTTCAGGGAGCTTATATGTGCTAGTCAGATACCTTACTGTGTCTAAAGTCAGGGTGAAAATCTTGTTTATCAGAAACTCAGAGAAAATAATCAAATTGCAGCAACAGAAGGTCAGTTTTACTTTCCTGCTGGATGAAGTGAGAAACAAGGAAGAACTTTCTCAATATACATTCTCAGTCTCTTGTGCCTCATTCTGACACTTGGGTTTCAAAAACCATAAATAATAGTCAAGCTTCTAGGGTATTTTCCTTTTGAAGAGTCTTATTTAAATTCTCATAAATTTTTTAATAAAACTTCAGTCTAGGTAGTGAGCCGAGAAATGATCACCAGGCAATGCTGCAGAATGTCCAAGACCCCAAACACAATTCCAACAGGTCACTAGACCATGCCAGTATTGACATAATAAGACAGCTGGGTGTGCAGATAAGGTACAGACCAGGGCACCGAGCAGATGGCTGGGAGCCAGGCATTGCTGCCCCAGCGGAGGAAGGGACACGCTGCCTTCGCAAACGTGTACTCAACATTCACAGCACATGACTGAACAGCAGCCTGGGGGGCAGATTTCCTGGGTGCATTAATAACTTCTGGTATTTTCTGCACCACTATACTTCTTATTATACTCCCATGGGAAAAATTTTCTAAATAACCATATTATTTCTGTTTTGTTTATCCCGCATATGTGATAATATTATACCATACCAGAGATAAGCCTTACCTTTGAATTAACTTTCTAATGCATTGAGAATTTTTACAAACTACATTTGAACATTCAATCTTCTATTCAGCCCCACCTCAGTTGGCATTTGTTCCTCCCCACACTGCAAATGAAGGTGTCAGACACCACTGTAGCTAACTTTTATTTTCTCCTCCAGTTTTCTGTCTCTCTGTCTCTGTCCATGCTGCCTTCTTGCCTTCTTTCTATTTAGATCTTTCCCAGAGACCTAGTTTATTTGTGATCTCACAGACACATTAATCAGCTGTCTTCACCACCCACATGTTTAAGATGAAGAAAGTGAAAAGAAAAATGGTGACGTTTTCTGTCGGAGTGTCAGAACATCCTACCTTGTCTGCATTTATTTCCTAAATAGTTCAGACAGAGACACTTGGGTCTGGGTTTTTTCTAAACAGCAGTGACTTTACAAACATAAGTAATAATAACTGAATTACTAGCTAGTTCAGAACAGTCTAAAATTGTCAGTTGTATGCAACGTGCATGTTGCATTCATGTATATTGCATAAGTACATATTCTTCTGTATCCTGTGAATAGATAAAGGAATGTGTGTCATGAAACCCCCTGCTTTAGACAGCTTATAGCATGAGGCTTGCAGACACTTTTCCCCTGTTATTTCTTTATCAATATGTATAAAAATCCATGCCTTTAACACCAGCCTAACAAGGTTTTCCTGGGAAATTGGATAAGCTGAACTGGCTGAGGCAGTGGGGACTGCCTCACCTAAGCCCTTGAAGAATCTGAGAACTTCTGGGCATTCAAAGCCTGCATATCAAAGTAACTCTCTTTGGTAAAAGGGGTATAATTTAACTCTTTCTAGAGAATGTTATCACATTTTCTAAAAACCTGCTGGGAAGATTACTATCGGTAAGTAAACCAAGCACTGATAGTGAGCATGTATTTGTGAGACATTCTGCACCTCCTTGCAGCTTAATTTCATTGCTTCACTGGGATCAAGCATGAACCTGTTTTCCTACCTGCTGGGATGGCACAAGGCCTTTGGAGCCAGGTGTTCCTGCTAACAGTAAGAAGGACCGTTTTTAACACCTTCTGCTGCAGTGACTCCAGTCATAACCACAAAGGCAAGGCACCCAAAGCAGATGCACATCAAAATCTTAAAATACAAAGCTGATAATACTGTAACTTACTTGAAAACTTCTTTCTCCTGTCGCAAGAACACTATGTTCTATTCTGGGAGACGGCTCTCTTCCCAAAGTGTTCTTGTTTGCCTAATGCATTTGCTGAAGGATAGGACATTATCTGCCTACGCACAAAATGCAGCAGTGGTGTTATTTCTCTAATTTGCATTATTCATCCAGAAGGAGAAAGCTTTTCTTGTCAAAAGGAAGCTTGCTGGGCTGACTTGCTCTGCCTATTATTAATAAATAACTGAAGCATCGTTTTAGTCACCTAAACATAGAACAATGCATTTTATTTGTTTAAAAGCCAGAGCCAAATGAATAAGCAAACATTAATTTTGGTAAAAAACAATAGAGTAAATTCTACGGAGAGGCAAGATTTTTCCAACATGTTCTTACCTGCAAAAGGGCAAGGAAAAAAAAAGAAGAAACGAAGGAGGAAAACAGAGTTCTGACAGTTTAAGGTACTGAATCACTAATTTCAGAAGATGCCCTTTGTAAAAACAGCAGGGTGTGAAAGGCAGACAGGAGAAGGCGAGGATCAAGCCAGGACAGGAACAGAGAGCCAGGCAACGGACTGCAGAATGGGCTCTCAAGTGTTCATTGTTACAACCCCTCGCGTTGGATGCTAGCAACAGCTGGATCCCCAGCAGTTCAATACATCTCACGGCAGTGTAACATTTGGCGCTGATGGGCTTAACATGCACAGTGTTATTTTCACATTTTGCAGAAATATAAATTTGATATCCCTCAGTCTGCCATAGAAACTAACTGCATAGAAGTTACATGCTTTTCTTTTTGGTGTGCTATGTTTTAACACCATTTCACTGTTATGCTTTACCCAATTAATCCAGAGTTAGAGCTCGAAGGTGGGGGAAGAAACCCTCAAAAACACAAAATGCAACTCTTTTCCAACATCGTTTAACTGTGGCTTTCCTGGCAGTCAAGGGAGACTAGCAGGGCTCTTGTCCCCCTATTTGTACCCATTCATGTAGTGGTGCAACCTCCCCAACCCAGCTGCAGCAGCCACAGCCATAGCGCAAACTTCTTGAAGCACAGGAGGAACAGGACTATTATTTCTGCCTGTGGTGATACTGATTTGTGCCACTTTGGAGAGTTCAACCTAAATCTACCTCTCTGCCAGTTTCAGTAGTCTTGAAAAAAAACTTCGTAAAAGTGTTTGATATTTAAAGAAGTAAGAGACTTATATAAAGTATTTATAATTATGATTTGATACTTAAACATGTGAGTTTAGGACAAACTGTGTTAGCCAAGATTTTTGTTCTTAACACATCTGCCTTCTGTATTTCCTACAAATTGGTGTACACATGTGCTTTTGTAGTTACAGTTGTAGTGATATGTTGCATTGACATTATGTCTGTTAACAAGTTGTTGTGCCAGTTTTGCATGACACACATGACAGCAAATTATTGCATAGATGAACAGTCTGCTTAAGCCTACTTGCACCAGCTTTCCAGTGGGAAGTCTCTTCTGTTTGGTATCAATGTCACAGTGACACACCTTGGCTTTGACTGTAGCTTTGAATATTCATGTGCTATTAGGTATTTGTCCTTTGGAAGGTGCTGAACTCACGGACTATAAGGATCGCAGGTGACTACATTTCTCTGGAAAATCCGGGAAATTATTAAGAGAAACTGCAAAATATGTGATGCATTCATAGAAATTCTGCACAGTATGGCCAATTTAATCAATGGCTTAAAAAACCAAAACACAGCTCAAGTGCATAAATCCAGGAGTTATACACTCACCCTAAAAACTAAATATAGACATATCCCTCAGGCTAGCATTTGACATTTAATACTTTTTAATGAGATGCTAAAAATGGTAGGGTTTGTATCATTCCTGCAGCACGGATATTTTTCAATGCCGTAAGTGGAAATAAGTAAATTTTTAGTTAAAGAAAACAATGGAAAAGGGTACAGTGCAAACATGTTACAGTCTACATGTTGCAACACACATAGTGGCTGATGACTGTAGTGGCAGGTCTAACCCTAAGGTGCACATAGGTCATTACTTCTCTGCAAAACATGGGTAAAAGTAAACATGGGTATGTCTGAAGTCATTCTCACAACAAAGTACAGGTAAGCTTTTCTACTTCAGCAGAGGAAACAACTGTGTGGAGTCAGTTGCTGTGGCATCTTTGTAGAGTTGCCCACCTTCCAGCTGGTAATTTCAGGGGACCAGAGCACAGTTACTCCAGGGAAGCCTCTCTGCTCACTGCAGGCAAGTCATCATAGACTCTTTCTAACCTGTTTTTGTCTCATACTTCAGGGAAGATTTCTTCAGTGTCCCCATCCCAGAAATTCATCCATACTGTTCATGTTTTACACAGATTCACTTTTCTGTATGAATGGCGAGTTAGTGTATTTCCTTGTTGCCACTGTCCTCACAGCTACTTTCCCTGTCTGTAGAAAAATGGCAACTTTAATTAAAAAAAAAAAAAGTTTGTCATATTCTAGCTATCATTTCAAAATTGTGTCACGATGTACCAGTCCTGCAAATTCATTTTTTAAAATTAACTGCATATTAAGGCATCTGCCTAGGCAACCAGCAGCTTAGCTACAACTACTACCTATGGTGAATAAGACCCGAAAATCCAGACCTAGCCAAAGACAAACAGAATGCTGGCCATGAGCCAAATGTTGTTCTCCCACATCACTGTGTGTCATTTTGGTGCTGCCAATCTTTTGCTTCTGTTTTCTATTTCATCAGCCTTCATGTCTTCCCTCTGCCTGACTTCACTGCTGGCTTGCCCTTCATCCCAGAGCCTGTTTTGCACGTGAGCTTTGTAGCTGCTTGACTTTCAGTCTTGTCTCTGACCACAGCTCCTGCACAAGTTCTTGGAAAGGTGCAAGTTTCTCCACTTCCTTACCAGGACTCACCCTGATTATCTACTGGCTGCTGGAGATCTGTCTTCTCCTAGCATGTTCCTCGTCATTGGCCACATCTGTCCATATCTAAATAAATATTGTCCTGCAACAGGAAGCAGGCAATAGTGTTACATCTGCCGTGCTGAAAATGAAATGCTTAAAATCTGAGTGTTTTAACTTGTTCCTTTTTCTTACGTAAACTTCCAGCTCAACGCAGCTAAAGGAGTCAGCTGCTGGAGCACCAGATACAATGTGGAGTGAAATATGAGTGTTGACAGGCCAGGGAAATGTCTGAACAAACAGGTTTTTTAACACACCTCCATACTTTTCATGGCAGAGTAGGAGTTGAGATACCTTTCATCACCATGAAAGTCCTAAAACAGTAGTAGAAACAGACCCCTTGTTGTTGCAGCAGCTTTATTACCCATCACTGGCTTTTATACTATTTCAGGCATTTTTGGTGGGAAAGAGACTAATGGAGAGAGAAAAGAAATGAACAGAGGATGGTAATTCTGGCACCAACTGAGCAAGCAGGTTTTCACTGTGCTATGAGCACAGGACATCTTTTGCAGGGTTGCTAGAATTGAAATAGCTTCTGAGAAGTTTCTGAAGTCAAACTTGCATCTCAAATGATCGATCTTCTCATTTTACCTCCTTCCTGCTCTCCCTCACTCAGTTGCACAGATCCTTGGCCATTAAGCAGTGGATTCTTAAAGCAGGGGGCTGGCTGGCATTATAAAGTACATCAAAGATAACTGTTGCAAAATTTCATTACAGTGGATGTACCAGACCTTATGAATCTGGTCTTCACTGAGTACCTAAATGTCTCTTCAAAAGCACAGCAAGTCCATGCCAGAACAGTTTCTGGGATCAGAATCACATTTACCCACCATGAACCAGATTTGCTTGACTAATGAAATAAACTGCTAGGGCAAGGGTTATGCTTAATTTTTCTTTCTTCTTTGAAATAGATAACAGATAGGCCTCTTGCAAATGCTCAAGGCACTCTGGCAGATGGAAAGCTCATAAACCCCAAAGAGGTCTTATGATTTATTAACAGAGTCTAACCAAGGCAATTTAGTGACGGGAATGGAGTGCAGGCTGCAAAGTAAAAGTCTTCCTTTTCTGCTCATCTTGTGTAATGACAGCATATGTACATGAAGAAGAAGAAGAAATTCCCTGTCTGGCAATCTGATATATTATCAATGTGCCACTGTTTGTTGATATCCACAGAGAAAGAATTTTGCTAGCCTGGGTGTGTCAGCAGCAAGGAAATAAAATTTGGATTTGCTATTCTGGTTATTACAAAGAGACATCTTTACTATCAGAAGTCAGCCTCCCAACTATCCACCATTTGAACTGGTGCCTCCTCTTCTTTCAGAAACCAGAACTTTGTCTGTTCTTCAGCATTCTTGTTTGTCATTTCTTTGGACATCGCAGAGGCAGATATTTTGGGAACTCCTTTGGACAATGGCTTCCCCAGCATTTTGCTGCATACCGGCTGGCTCAGAACTGGCATCCTGAAGTTCTGAAAGACAGGGAGAAGATAGGGTATATGTGGAGAAGGTAGAAAGGGAGATGGGCATAGGACAAAAGAAAATAAAACTGAAATAATTGTTTAGGTAATTAACTATATCTGCAGCCTTAGTCAGCCCTTGGTGGCTCATTGTCCCAGTAAAACAAATACGTATCTTTTTGTTCTGTTGAGTCTAGTAGTAAATATGTACTCCCATTTCACAGTATAATTTATTCCCAACCATTTCTTTTCAGATGGAACTTTCCACAGTTGAATTGTTTGTAATTTTTAAATTTTCACTCTGGTTTCATTCAAAACCTCATCAGCTCATCTTTGCTTGCTCCAAAGCCTCAATTAATCCTTTAGCACAGGGCCAATGAAAACTTTTTAAGCAAAGTAACTGGAAAACAAACAAACAAACAATTTGTCTAGAACTGTTTTTTCATTCTTATGCCCCAGAGAAACTTCTGCAGATGATGCTACATTATCATTTAATAATTAACCAGTCATTTTAGTATACAGACTTGCTTTTGTTGCCATGTTAATTACCAGATAGCTATAAATCGGGGGGGAGGGGAATGTTCTTATCAGCATTTAGAATTTCAGCAAGCACTTCATGATGTTATCAGCACTGCAATTTTCTACTCCAAAAATTAATAACTGGAATTATGTATCATACATCCCAAAATTCTTCCAGAATTCAGGTAAACTGTATCCTGCTTTTTTGTTATATTTTCCATAATATTGATTTCCCAAATATATCTAGACATTTGCAGATCTGAACATGGTTTTAAGTGTCTAGGGTACCTGTTGGAAAAATATTTTTGAAAAATAGTTGAACTGTTTATCCAAGAAACAAACCACAGAATCAATGTCAGATTTGACAAGATAACTCAGATACTATCACAACTAGCAGGAAAGAGAAGACTGCTTAAAATCATAAATTATTTAATTGTAATCTCTTTATATTTGGCAATAAAATAATGCAAATTTCTTATATTAACAAAACGGTGGTTCTTCTCTTTCTTTACATTTTCTAAAGTGTTACCCTGCATCTAAATACTGTCTAAAAAGTTGGTTTTAAAAACTAAATGACAGCCATTCCGTTCTTAGGAGCTAAAATTATCGAAGCAATTAGGCCAAGATATTTGTATGCATTGGTCTAAAATGGCTCAATCTTTGAAAAAATGAAGGTATTTTTTATCCTATGGCCAAATATTCTCTTTTCCCACTCAAAAAGTAAAAGAACCAGTAACTAGGAAAAAAATACACTATATAAGTATGGCTTTTTTCAACTGATGAAATGGGACAAGGGGTCCCATTATAAAGGAAAAGCATCAGTACAGTTATGTTTCTGTCACTGGGCCTTCCTGATGGGCTCTGTTTCATTGGTCTATTAACACTATAAATCTATTTTTTTACAGTTGGGATGGGGAGCTGTGCCTTTCTATTTATAGTAAAGACTCTTTTCTTAATCATCTTGTTAAAAATAGCTTCATGGATGGATAAAAGCACAGAATATAACAGTGCAGTCTGGGTTAGGGTCATCAACAGATTATTTCCAGATTATCTGGATTATGCAAATACTCCTGTGAAATGTAGGTGTGTTACAAATTAGAAATTAATCAGATTTTACAAAAACTATTATTAAATCAAGATGACAACTGTTGGCCTCCTTGTATCTAAATCATGATGTATTTTAGTGTGGACTTCATCATTAATACAGCAAAGCATGAAAAGACTAGTAAAACTCATATTCTTAAACTCATTTAAAAAGATCTTGCATTGACTATACCAAGTAGTCTTGGTGTAGGGGTTTTGCTGCTGTTACCCTGTCCACTCCCAAATGAATTTCAAATATGTCTTTATCGTCAAGATTTCCCCCTCCTCCAACATTCCTCCAACAGCTTTAACAAAGCAAACTTCATTTTCACTTGGCAAGTTGGAGCTTTGATTCTTCCTGGAATAGAGTGCAGAAAAAGGCCCATGCATTTCCCCAGTTACACAAAATTCAGTGCAATGGATCAAAACTGTAGCAAAGGGAAAGAACTCCTCTGGATTTTCTCTCATAAACCAAAACACCCTTTCCACAAGAAAGGTCATGCTCTGACCAGAAGAAGCAAGTCAATTCCAAGGGACTCTCCAGAACAGTCTGGCACATAAAATAGCCCTACTCACCAGCAGCTAACTGCAAGACCTACTAATCCCTCTGCATTTCTTGGAAAGAGATAACTTTACAAAATGTAGTGAAGACACAGTCCCACGCTGTATTCATATCTTAAAGTTTATAGACAGACATCGAAATCTCTCTTGCAACTATCATACAACAGAAGTTAGCCTTTGACTGGTGGACTAGAAAATAAATCAAAACACACATTCAAAATTCAGGCCAAAATTTGCTTCCACTCTTCACCAGGAACAGTTCATGTTACAATGGCATTGCTAATACCACTTCTTTGAAAAGGATATGTACAGGAAAATGTAAGCAGAGTTGGTTAGTGCCACTCAATGCACACTGCAGGATCCTAGCCCACCAGAGGAACTAAATTAAAATGCTGACTTAGAAATCAACAGTCAAATTTACTTCAGTCAAATTCACATTAAAACTAGCAAGAAATCAATGGAATGACTCAGAATAAAAAATTGAATGAGGTGCAAAGTATATGAAAATAATCCTTCTGTTCTCAATCATTAAATACTTCATGTGAAAGGAACTGTATTTCTCCTGCCCAAATAATGGCTGCCTATAATCTGTAGGTTAGCAAGGTTAACACAGAAACACATTAATGGACCACAATGGAGACAATTTGAAAGCTCTTCTGTGCACGCCTAATAACTACTTGCTATATGTAACTTACCTATGTGTGATTTAGGATTTCATTATTTGTAATGCAGTCTAATTACCATTTAGATATCTACTGTTGAAGATTCTATTATTTGTTTTAATTTACATGCTATGCATATTTTTGGCAAAATAACTTTCACATCCTCAGACGTGATCATTAGGAAGTACTCTGTCAAAGAAGACAGCCGTCAGAGCAACATCAGAAGCCCTGGGAGAGACTGAGAGGGTCACAGGTGGTTCAGGATGAATTTGCTCCTGTAACAGCCTGGTAACAGTGGTCATGAAATTTTGAATTGTCCACTATTACGCCCAGGTCTGAAAACCTTGTCCTCAACATTTTTTGACTCACTGCCTTGCAAAAGCAGGCTGCAACTTTCTAATTACTTAAGCTTGGAAGTCTTCCATAGATTTTAATGAGCTAGGAGCATTCAATCTGCAGTGTCATAAGCTGCCTTGAGATGTTCAAGTACATACAACCAGCTGTTAAATTCCTATGGAATTTAAGAATGCCAGCATGTTAGTGAATATATGCAGAATCTTTCACGCTTGCCTCTTTGTGCATAAAAAGTCTAAGGTCCTGGCTTTTATTGGCATATTTTTTATGTTTCAGCATTTACAGGGAGAAAGGCAGTCATATATTTCACCATTATGAAATATTAATAACTGGGAATAGAACATCAGTGTTACACAAAAATTTCTATCATCTCTTACTTTGTTGCTTTTGTGATTAGGTTGTGGGGGTTTTTTATTAAAAGGAAAAATATTGGTAGACTTCCTCTGTGATACTTTAATTGGGACCATGGATAGGATTACTGATACCATTTCATGGCACCAGCTTATATGTCTACAGGATTTATTACTCAGTTCATGTCTGCTCTTTTATGGATTTCATCCAAGAGATGCTTGAACACCGAGCTCTTGAAATGTCTCCCTTGTGGTGGTTCAACTGCACTGAGCTGCATCAGCAAATAGCATTGATACTCATGAAGGCAGCAACTGTTACATTCCAGCAGTTTGATTTAGTGCAGAATTTTTATAGATATATTCTGCTGTAACCCTTTTCTATCCATTACTTGATGTAAGCCAGGTCTAAAAATAAGTTTAATACCAGAGTTTAAAAGACTCTGGTATTCTTCTGAAATTTTATCTTGCAAATATGATAAATACTAACACAGATACAATCCATCATGTGAAGAAAAATCCAAATGCATAGTATTTTTCTTAAGTCATGCTTAACCACTTACAGAAAAATGGTTAAAGAAAATAATCTTAATTATCAAAGTATTTTTAAAGATACTTCAAAACATGTAAAATCAAAGATCATTTCTAGAAAGCAAGGCATAGCATCTCTACACAGCTGGCATCTATGTCTTCATATTCAGTTTCAGTGCTGATTCAGTTAGCCTGCTGCATACATAATGGTGGTAATGAGTGAAAATTTGGGTGTGGAATTATGGAAATATCATTAAATATTTGGCTCTAAGCTTTACACTGATATGTCAACATACAGTGAATATGAAGCAGGTTAAAGGAAGAGGTCAGTATGCTGCTAGTTCACTAATCAGCCACTGGCCTCTTACCAGAAACAGCACTCAAATCTCATTAAACTGCTCTTTATCCAAGAATGTACATCAGCTGCCTTCATTGGAGGACAAATGGCATGCAAGCATTAAGGCTCCTAATGCTCTCAGTGGTGAAGGGAAAGAACAAAAATGCAAACAAATAGCATCTGCCAGGTGTTATATTGTGATTATTAAATAATGGACAACACTGGAACAAGAAAAGACAATGACTGAGGCATGGTGACAGGTAGGAGGGAAGAGTCCTCAGTGTTGTGGTTATAAAGCACAAGTCTCAGAACTGATAGATTAAAATGAGGCTGGTAGCTGTTCCAAAGACTTCTCAGGTGATGCCAAGTCACCTAGGCATCAATTTTCAAAATTCTGCTTTTGGACAAGCTTGAAAAATGGGACATGGAAATTATCAGGAGCTCAGAATATCTCACTCTAACCCTAACTCTCTCAATAGTGCCCACAATACAGGTAGATTGTCATGCATTTGCCGTGGTTTAACCCTAGCCAGAGACTAAGTACCACGCAGCTGCTTGCTCACACACCATCTCCCATAGTGTGATGGGGAGTAGAACCAGAAAAAAAGTTAAAACCTGTGGGTTGAGATAAGAACAGTTTAATAACTGAAATAAAAGAAAATAAAATAATAATGATAACAACAACTATGATGACAACAATAATAGCAACAACAATAACAACAATAATATCATCATTTTAATGAAAAGGGAGACAACAAAAAGAGAGAGAGAAATAAAACCCAAGAAAGTGATGCACAATACAACTGCTCACCACCTGCTGACCGGTGGCCAGCCAGTCCCTGAGCAGCGATTGGCAGCCCCTGGCCAACTCCCCCAGTTTATATACTGAGCATGACGTTCCATGGTATGGAATATCCCTTTGGCTAGTTTGGGGCAGCTCTCCTGGCCATGCTCCCTCCCAGCTTCTTGTGCACCTGCTCCCTGGCAGAGCTGGGGAAACTGCAAAGTCCCTGACTTCGGGTAAGCACTGCTCAGCAACAACTAAGGCATCAGTGTGTTATCAACATTATTGTCATACTAAATCCAAACCACAGCACTGCACCAGCTACTAAGAAGAAAATTAACTCTATCCCAGCCAAAACCAGGACACTATTAAAGGTTAATGGACATCAAGTAGAATCTCTACTGCTTGAGGTTCCCCACCTGAAAAATGGCTGCTGCTTCAGGTTAACAAACATTAATGGGAGTGTCTTCACTGTCTCTTACTATAGCATCACTCTACCAAATCTGTATAATTCCAACTTGTATTGCCTGCCTTTCTTAGAAATATTTATTGAAACCTCAAACAGATAGACTTTGGTGGCCATTCTTCCTTTGTAATCTCCCCTACCTGCTGGCAACATCACTGTAAAGACTGACGGATGAAGTGCACAAAGAACTGATGCTCCTCTTGGTCCACTATGATTATGTAACTTCTTCACTTTCTCTGCCAGCTTGTCCTAATTGAGGATGGGCAATCCTAACTGATAGAATGAGCACCCAAAAGCATGCTACTTGTCCTGATTTCAGCTGGGATAGAGTTAATTTTCTGGTGCAGTACTGTGTTTTGGATTTGGTGTAAGAACAGTGCTGGTAACACTGACGCTTTTAGCTGTTGCTAGCCAATGTTTATATCAAGTCAAAGACTTTCAGTTTCTCAGGCCCTGCCAGGGAGAAGGCTGGAGGGGCACACAAAATTGGGAGGGGGCACAGCCACGTCAGCTGACGCAAACTAGCCAAAGGGATATTCCATATCATATGACATCATGCTGAGTATATATAAGCTGGAGGAAGAAGAAGGAAAGGGGGAGCACTCAGAGCAATGGCGTTTGTCTTCCCAAGTAACCATTATGTGTGATGGAGCCCGGCTTTCCTGCAGGTGGCTGAACACCTGCCTGCCCATGGGAAATGGTGAATGAATTCCTTGGTTTGCTTTGTTTGTGTGTGCGGCTTTTGCTTTACCTGTTAAACTGTCTTTATCTCAACCCACAAGTTTTCTCACTTTTACTCTTCCAATCCCCTCTCCCCCCCACTGTGGGGGGAGTGAGCGAGAGGCCACATGGTGCTTAGTTGCCAGCCAGGGTTAAACTACAACACTACTCCATTTCTGTGTACTCCATTTCTGGAACACCCTTCCATGGTCAATATAACGTGTTCTACCATGGCACAAGTATCCAAGGCACTGTATGAACATCAAAGCAACATTACAGTGTGCATGTCAATAACCATTCATTCATGGATTCTGTTCTGGGAAATTACTCGTTGTGCTGAACTACAAAACTGGTGCACTAGAGGTGGGGTATTATTTGGAAATTATCTCAAAATATGTACTACAGGTTAAATAATGAAGTAGATCCTGTTACGGTTAATTTTAGAAAAAATACTGCCTTCACATTGTCCCTGAAAAAAGCACCACAATAGCAAAAAGAAATGTGTTAAATGTTGAAAAAAAGTTAATTTTCCAGAAACAAGTCCCTAATAAAAACATTGCAAGAAAACAATTTCTTATGTAGATCCCTTGCTGCAGAGAAGGCTAATGATACCCGCTGCATTAGGAGGAATATTGCCAGCCGGTATAATTCAGTGTACCTGAATACCTGAAGGGAAGGCACATAGAAGATAGAGCCAAGCTCTTTCCAGTGGTGCCCAGTGGCAGGACCAGAGGTGGAAACACAGAAGGTTCCTCCTGAACACACACTTTTTTTACTGTGAGAATGACTGAGCAGTGGCACAGGTTGCTCAGAGATATTGTGGAGCCTCAATCCTTAGAGATCTTCAAAAGCCATCTGGACCTGGTCCTGGGAAACCATCTTTAGGTGGCCCTGCTTGAGCAGGGAGATTGCACCAGATGACCTCCAGAGGCCCCTTCCATCCTCAACCATTCTGGTATGCTATTCATTATGATTTGAAAAATACCTCCAAAAGAAAATAAAGCCATTCCTGAAGTCTATATAGAATCAGATCCTGTTATGTATTCAGAAATGAGATTTTTCTTACCTAGAACTGCCATATGCTACTTTCCTTGACTGCAAATGATCTGTCTATCAGTTCTAAAATTCAGCATACCAAAGGAATGAACGAAACAAATATTGAATTGCCTTATTGTACCTGAACACATTTTCAGGTTCATAACTTGTTTTTTTTTCTGATTTATGTGTATTTTTTTGTATTTTTTCATAAGGGATATAGCACAGTGATGAGCACAGTAAATCAGTCTTGAAGAATTATATCTATAAAGAAATCATTAGCATAGCTTTCAAAGAAACAAAAAGAAACACTTCTCCAACTGGGCAGTAATATAAATCTTTTGTGGAAAGAGACTTTCTTTTTTAATTGCTAGGGAAGTGAAGATGTTTGATGAATATAAATGTTATTTAAAGATGACAGGCAGAAAGGATGATCAGCTCCTTTGCAGAGCTGGGAAACAAATAGGTTCGCTAGTACACAGTATTTCTTATGGAATAGCCATGTTGGCTGTCAAGCTCTGCTACTAGCTGCTGTCTAGGAAAATTATTTTCAAACTGAAACCACTGATGATCCATGTGGTCATGGTAGTTGGTCATAGACATATAGAGAGCAATATAAAGCAGCAAACACCAAAATGTGGCATTTAGAGTTTTAATGTTAAACTGTGCAAAAAAAGGCTGCAAAAAAATTTGAGGGTTGGCAGAAGTCCATCTGTTCAAAAGGCTGTGGGAAAGAGTTTGCAGTAATGCCAGGAAATTGATACAGAGCCTAAGGTCTGCAAAATTATTACAAGCACCAAACAATCTGCTGTCCCTTTATGACAAGAGGAGGTACATATGAAATAAATACACAATCTGAACATGACAGATCATGAGGCACTTAGAGAAATTCTCCATGTAGAGCCTCTTGGGACTGGAGACTACCTGTTAAGAACTTTGAAAAAGAGACACAAGGTCTCACAGCCTCAAAAGAATTCAAACTAGAAATTTTATGCTTATATTAATAATAAAATCCAGAATTATAAAATTTTGCCCACTGTAGCTGTTTATTTTTCCTTTCAACATCCAACACTAGAAAATAGCACTGGATGAAGATAATGGGAGCCTTTTATTGTACTATATTGTACTCTATTGGCCTACAATATTGAGAGCCACAGACTGTATAAAAATAGAGTAAGTGTATAGAATTTCTCTTTGTAAATGAAAACAATATCTAGTAACACAGTGCTGCTAAGATTGAAAGATATAAACAGCTGACTTTCATCCCTTATGATGCACATTCCTTTCTTCAGCTCCCACGTCTCCACGGGGAATGTGCCTGGTGCAGTATGAAGTACCTCTCTGAAAGCATCTGTATGTCTTCCTGGAATTATCCTTTCCAATGCCCAGGGTTGCAGAGGCAGAAGAGAAAGGACCACAGGTATCACGTCCTCCCCAGTCCTCCACCTTTGAGATGGAGGTGAGAACTAACAATATACCATGCCCAAAGATACGCAAAAGAAATAAAAGTACATTGTGTAGTCTCCACCCGTCCTTTTATGTCTGCAATAGGATCAGACATTATTTTGTGATTTTTTGTGATTTTGTGAAATTATTCTTGCTTTCAAACTGCAACAGTGAACGTAAGAAAGGTTGTGCAATAAATGCCTTCAGTAATCTCCAGGATGATTCTGGCCAGCAGTCAGAATACCCCTGGGGATCATAAAGAAATACATGTCAAAGTAAGAGCTCTGCTGCCATCCAATCAAACTTAATACCTCAAATACTGTAAATTAACTTAGCCCAGTTAAGGACTGTTTAGAACTGTGAGTTTTTTTTCAGGCTCATCTCCAGTATTTTATAGGGGGATACACTGACCAGGAAAGGTCAGTTAATGTCTTTCTAAACATGTGTCCTTAGCAAGAATGTTTACAGCTTATACTGGAACACTTTCCAGGGATGTTTGTCCTTTGATAAATTTCCAGTATCTAAATAAACACAAGTCCAATTACTCATTGTTTCTTCTGGTGGGTTAGGGAAAGAGTGAATTTTTCTCTCATGCCTAACGTGTTCATCATTCTATCTTTTTTTTTTTTAATCAACTTGGAATTTGTTGTTTCAACAGCCATTTTAATCGCGGAGAAAAAAGAGTGATGTTTTTTAAATTACGGTAATGATGCCTTGCTCAAGAGCTGCTAGTATATTTTTCAAAGGTGCTTGTCACTGCAGTGCTGTAATCACCCAGAGTTCCTTTGGAATCATTTTTCTAAGTTAAACTTCAGCATTTTACTAAATATTGGACATCATTATTATATCAAATTGGGTATTCCCATATTTAAAAAGTTGGTGCCCTTTGTGAAATCCAGCTCTTTGGCCTTTTGGTCTCCATTGGGCAATGAGTGAAATGCTAGCACCATATAAAATGTGGGAATGCTGCCAATGCTTTTGATGCAGCCAGTTAGTTAGGGATGATGTCATAATTTTATATTTACTATACAACTTTCCTGGCTATGTAGACCTGGATATGACTTGGATACCATAATATATTTTAAGCTGTAATCATGAAACACATACGATTTTTTTCTTTATATCTGTCAACATAACAAAAAACTTCACCCTAAAACAGAGGAGAAAAGCAATCTAACCTTGTTTGTAATACTGAGATGCTTCATATTATAGCTTTTATACTTCATGCCATTTTGCCATGTCATCATTTTGGCTTTTAGTATTAAGTTATTTACAAATATAACTTGCTGGAATGCAAGCAATCAGTTTCTCTCTTTTTATATCATCATGGCTGAGCACTTTGGGACCATGTATCCTAATGGATGAGTAATTGCATTTCTTCTTAAGCATAGAGTGTAAGAGGGCACACAGAAGTCACAGCTGTGTCAAAGCTAGCACAAATCTAGCTGATGGAATTTGGCATTTTTCCTTTCACTAGATGAGGATTCATTGTCATCTCTTTGAGGATAATTGTGAGAGAAAACAGTAAAATTATATTATTTGGGCAAAATACTGCAACAAGTACTTTTATCAGAACATTTCAGGGCACATACAGATGTATGTGGTACATACAGGATACAAGATCCCTGGATATCCCTTGTATCCAGACCCTTTGAAACTATTCTAGTCCCTTTTTAAAGGATTTGGTAATCACTCTAGACCCCACAGACAGTGCATTTGTTGTGTGTGGGACTTCCAGCTGTCACACAAACCAATAATAACCTCTGCAATTGCTAAGCCAGACTTTCCAAAAGTCTTTTTAGCCAAAGACACTCTGAAAAATTAGTGGTATTCTACAGAGTGCTTGTTCAGCCTCCCATACCTGTCGCCACCTCTCCTTTGCCCTGCCAGCTGTACTGCTAGTGCTGGCAGGACTCTTACCCAGCCAGGCTCACCAGGCAGGCAGGACCCTGCATCAGCAGTGCAGTCAGCTCTGCCCTGGCTCCCAAGCACACCAGTCCCAGAAGCACTGTGCAACAACAGCCAGGCTGCTTCTTCAGGGCCAAGACAGCTTCACCAGGTACACTCCACACCTCAACATTTGAAGTGGGCTTCAGATATAGCAATTTATAAAAACTTAAGTCAAGGAGCAACAAATTAAGTTATACAACATTTTCTTCTAAGAAATAACTGAATAAACTAAAGAGAGGAGAAGAAAGCTGGCAATCCTCCTTCCCTTTCTCTGAGTCCTTTTTATTCCCAACTCCACTGCTCACACATCTTGGATATCTACCTGATATCCTCACTATCTTTTTGTCTCTTCTACAGCTTTTCTCTTTCTTCTAGTACCTTGTCTTAATTTCTTCTCCACAAAGTTTTCTTCATCTTTCTCAAGTTAGCCAATCTCTAACTTCTCACAGTATTTCCTTTCTTTTGATCTCCAGCACTGCTGTCTGGGAGATAACCCACATACAGACCTTCACAGCTGACTAATGTAGTCACCAGCACTGCTCCTGAAAAGAAGAGGGACTTTCAGTGCTCCTTTACTGCTGTTGCCTTCACTCACTGTACAGAAGGAAGCAAGCAGGCTTTGCCTGCATCTCTATGCCACTTTTTGTAAATTTTGTCATTCCCACATAATAAATCTTTGCCTGCTAGGCACTTAACATCTTTTCTGCCGGTTCTACTACTGTCACTTTTCTGGAGTTGAAAACTTCTATAAAACACAGTGCTAGTGGCAACAGATAACATTCTGAGTGCAGATCATTCATCTCCTTCAGATATCTTTAGAAATTTCCTCTGTCTACGAATTCCTACTGTTTCTAAGTGGACAACCAGTAGTTTTATGAAACAGGAATCAAACAGGTTCCATTGTTCTATTGAGAAAACTTGGTTGGCCAACCGAAAACAACAAGAAGATGACAGAAAATATTCATGACGAATTTTCAGCCAGAAATGCTACCTGGACAGATGGTGAATTTGTTTATTACATCTGCAGCTGCCACCAGCCTTGGTTTACATGTTGATGGCCTGCTTCACACGTTTTCCCTATTCCTTTATTTAACATACCAGCTTTTAACCTTTTTGACCTTCAGCCTGTTCAGTGAAACTATATCCATAAAGCATGTATTTTGTTTGGTTTATTTTAAACACAAGCTAATCAATACACTTTTACCTTTACTACAGAGCATTTATATTTTAAATTCCACTTAAAATGTACTTGGCATCCTATGACTAATCTCAGAGAAGTGGCTGGTGTAGATTGCTTCAGGCAGTAACAGCTTTAGTTGCTACTGTTAAATTTATCTTCAATTGTGAATCAAAACCTTTAGGAAGGCAGCTTATTCCTTTGTAGTGATAGGAAATAGGAACTAACTTGAGATAGATCTCAACAGCTAACACTAAACACCGTCTTGCCTGTATGTAGTTGAAAAAATATTTTTAGCTTGGAAAAACGGTGACCCACACGTAAAAAGTTCATAAACATTTCTGTTACCAGCGAGAACTTTCAGCCCCCAGCTTAACAGAGATAGTTTATGAACTTCACTAAAAGAAATACTCTTTGCATAGGCAAAATAGCAGAGATGTTTTCATATTCTTATAGATGAGGAACTAGTTAAGTTAGTAATTTTGCACATACTGAAGGTCAATGGAAAATGTTGTCTATGAAATTAATTAATTATTCTCTGATATTTCTGTCTGAGCAGCACCCCCGGCTGATAATGTATTTCTCACAGTTAGTGACCAAGTTACTCATCTTACTTTGTTCTCACATATAATGCTTCCAAAAGAAAGTTACTAGAGTAACTAGCTGTACACAAATATGTATTTCATTAACTACTTAAATCTTCTTTTCTTCCTTCCATCTGTCCTATTCTTCTTATTGTCTTAAAAAAGGTGTATTAATGCAAATACTCACATTTGCATTTTGTTCTCCCTTTTTAGGACAGCAGTTTTCTATCAGAGTTCTCATTTTTTGCCGGGTTTCTTCATCTCAGTTATTTCTTTTCTAAGGAACACAATAACCGCTAGTACTCTGAAAAATCCACCAACATTAAGAAAGAACAAACATCCTGGCTATCACATGATGGAGAATCACAATTTTGTTTTTCCCCTGACTTTGATGGTCAATAAAACAGTAATATTAACATTTAAATATGGTTCATAACCCTCTAAGTTGGCATCTCACTGATATAAATCGGACAATAACACCTCTTCTACCTGTTGTTTTGAAATTTGCACACTCAGACAAATATCACAGCACCTTTACATTAATTTCAAGGTTTTATTCAATCATAACTTTACACTTACAAATAAAAGACAAAAAATTGGGGCAATTGCGGGACACATTATCACCATCCATAGAACATGTCAGGTTGTTCCCTATTTCTCTGTTCAAAGAACCAAAAATTCAGTTAAGTGATTCTTTGTAAGCTACAGAACAAATTTGCATGGGAAGTGCACAGCTTTCCTCATGACTAAGAAAACTGCTCTTGCATCCAGATGACTTATCTCCACTGCTTGATCCTGCCAAGGAAAATCAGATGCATAAAAGACAGTTGATTAGGGTAACAAATAATAGTGAAAATAACTAGAACTGCTCCTAAGAAAAAAGATCTGTAGTCATGCAGACAGAATTGCAGCCTCCAAACAAAAGAAAATTAAATGCATGTCTGTATAATGCACCATCTAGTGCAATGTAGAGACAATTAAGCTGGTTCCAAATAAACTTAAGAATTCTCAAACACAGGACTTTGTCTTTCCAAGGCAAACTTATTCTGCTGAGAAAATAGGTTCATTAGCCCATGGTTTGCTATGTGCTGTCATGACTAGGCTGTGTTTAGTACCCAGGTAACTCACCCTCACAACATACTGCAGTGCATGAACATGGAGACAAAGTTCATTTTCAATAACCTGTTTCCTTTGTGCATTCTTGATAGAACATCAGCACCACCTGAAATGAACCACCAGGGAAGAACTTTCATTCGTACAGAAGACGTCTTTGATGGACCTCTTCAATTGATACTGAGTGTATGTGGAAAGCAGAAACTACCTAAACAGTTTGTGCTGCTGTCTGTCATTAGAACAAAAAAGAAATATATTTATGTGCCTTCTTTAGGTGTAGCAGCCTAGTGCATCAAGTCTGAAGGTACATTTCAATAGAGCCTAGCTAACCGAAAATGTGTTGTTTGCTTACAATATTTCATTTTATTAAAACAGAGAAATTGTAAGAAAGTTGTCAGGAAGTTAATACACTGTATTTACCTTAAATCTGGTTAAAGTCAGGCAAAGGTCATTCTCATCTTTCATTCTTCCATCCCTTGGTCTCCAGCCAGTGACACACTAGGCCTGGATTGGTTTAAGTGTAATAGCCACCAAAAAGGCTGTTCTGCAGTTGGATATTGTGAAGTACCAGGGCAATGTGGCCACACTGGCTTCCCTGTCACTTTTAGCAGGAATAATTGAATATTGATTATGACACTTTTGTAGCTTTCTTGCACTATGAACTTATTTTAAATACCTATAGTAGGAAGCAGGACATACACCACAACCTAGTATTCTTGTTCCCCACCATACCCACTGAACCCTGTGTTACCGCGAGCTCCTTCCCTCATCTTTGGACTGAAAGCAGGGCCAGAAACAGTGTTATGAGTCTCGTTTTAAATTATGTGTGTGGGACGGACTAGCCTGTATGTTGGTACTGACAAACAGGCAGAAACTATTCCTTCCTTCTACCCCTTCCAACATTAGTACAGTCCCTCTCCTCTACCTACCTCCCTGCTGTTTGTCACAAGACAAACTTCATTCTCAGTCAAATTTGACTGCAGCTGACCAACGGGTTGAAAACTCTTAGGAAAAGAATAGCAGAGGACTGGGCATCCAGGCAGACAACAGAATCACACCGCATTGTGTCAGGAGGAAAGCAGGCCAGGACTCAACTGATGCCATAAGAAATTGATAGGTATGTTTTGTGAATTAATTGCAAAAGTGTGAAAGCTATAGTACCCTGGATTTGAAGCAGCTGCTGTATTTGCAGTGTCCATTTAGATATTCTAGTTTGGATTTCATGCATTAAATGTAAAAAGTGAAAAAGTTAAATGGGCCCATTTTGCTTACATAAATGTACACCTTGTAAATGTTTGCCATATATCACCATGTAAAGCATACAATTTATACTGTGCAAATATATTGTAAATGATTTTCATTGCTGTGCTGTTTAACTTCTTTTTGATTAGAATAATTGTTCTGTTTCTTTCAATATAATAATGTATTATTAAAAAATTTCTACCACCAGCTTTTACTCCAGCCTGTCCAGTTTCATGTTTTCAACATGAGACTCAAGAATCTGGCTTTTATGTCCTTCTTCCTGGCCACAGTAACTGCAACTAATACATTTGCAGCCTAGCACTAAGGCATCTTGCCTGCTGTACCTGTAGCTGGCATGCAGATCCCCAAAGCTAGAGGTAAGCTATAGGACTTAGGTCTCTGTACTCAGGAAGGCTGAACTGGAAGACATAGCCCCATATACCTGCTTTCATGTTAGCTGAGAGATTGGGTTTTATTGTGAGATTGTGGATATACAGTGATTGTTACAGGTATAAGTATTAAGCTATAAATCAATGTATTGTAACTAAATACAGCCTATAACTACAATGCAATCTGCTCTGAACATTATGCAGTAAAATAATACCTGAGAAAAATAACAGGTATTTAATTGGATTGTGTGGATGGGGCTTTTTATAGGGGGAAGCAGCCTTCTGAATAGGCACATACAGGTCTTTCAGCAAGTGCTAGTACTTGCAGAATCACCAGACAGGTCCCATGAAAATCATCAAATTGGCATAAGCATTGGAATAATAGATGATGGACTTGTTATGGGTATAAACTTCTGGTATTCAGACCAGTTGTATTTTCAAGTTTCCCTCTGCAGTGATGAGGATTAGAAAATGACCTTTAAAAGATTTTAAAATTAAATTTAAAAAAAGTTGAAGTAGCCTGGCATATGCTAGAGCTGACGTAACACAGTGACATTAGACAAGTGGCTGGGAAAGCAGATCACTTTATGGAAGACACTGTCAAGGGATTTTGGTTGTTGGGAAAGCATGGTAGTATGCAGTGTGGGCAGGAGGGGCATGTCTATGCCTAAGAGGCAGACAGAGAGTAAGGGAGTATCATCTGGGTGAGGAGTGTGCCTGAGAGAAGGCCATGTGTCCCCAGAAACAGGAGATGCCCAAGGGGACTATAAGCAAAGTTACCAGCTCTGAGTTTGTCTCAAGACTGTGCTTTTCTAAATGTTCTGTAAGCTTTAGAAAATGGGTGAAAATATTTAGCTTTCATTGTTAAATAGCAGTCAAAGAGATAGGATTGCAGAGCAAGTAGAGTTTGCTGCTGTAACTCGCTGGGGTACGCACAGCCATGAATGAATGTGCAGTGGTCTTTCCATGAGAGCTGGCCACAAAAGTCTATCAACCATAGAACCACAGAATAGTTTGGGTTGGAAGGGATCTTTAAGGATCTATGAGTGCACCCACCCTGCTAGGGGCAGGGCCATCTTCCACTAATTCCAGTTGCTCAAAGCTGTGTCCAGCCTGACCTTGAACACTTGCAGGATGGGGCATTCACAACTTCTCTGGGCAACCTGTTCCACCCTCACTATAAAAGATTTCTTCTTTATATCTGGTTTAAACCTACCCTCTTTCAATTTAAAACCAGTGCCCTTTGTTTTGTCACTACAAGACCTGGTAAAAATTCCATCTCCATCTTTCTTACAAGCCCCTTTAAGTATTGAGAGGCCACAATAAGGTCTCCCCAGAGCCTTCTCTTTGCCAGGCTGCACAACCCCAGCTCTCTCAGCCTTTCCTCACAGCAGAGGTGTACCACCCCTCCTATCATTTTAGGGGCCCTCCTCTGGATCCCCTCCATGTCTTTCCTGCACTGAGGGCTCCACAGCTGGATGCAGTACTCCAGGTAGGGTCTCACCAGAGTTGAGTGGAGTGGTAGAATCACCTCCCTTGACCTGCTGGCCAGCATACAATTGTCTTTCTGGGATTTGAGCATACATTGTGAGCTCATGTCCAATTTTTCATCCACCCGTACCCCCAGCCTCTTCTCCACAGGGCCGCTCTCAATCTATTCACTCCTAGAGAAGTCTGGGAAGACCTTGCCTATGCACTTGCATGGCCTACCCTTGATGAAATTGAGGATGCTATGCCTTTGCTGCCTAGCCCTTCACCTCATTTTTCATTTTTGAGATGCTTGACATGCGTCAGCTGCCTCCTGTGGAGCCCCGGCAAGTCCCTGCTGCCACTGGTGTGGGGAGAGGAGCCTGGCCTGGGGGAGCCCAGTGGGGCCCGGGGGTAAGGGCACCTGAGGAGCCTGTTCTTGGCAGTGGGTTGGAGGGACAGGTGCTGCTGCTGAGGGATGAGAGCTCCCTAGGGGAGGTGTGCTGCCCGAGAAGCTCGTGGCCTTTCACTTTTGGGCCTCTCTGGAGGAGGTGGTGGCACGTCAGGAGAAAGGGTGCGTCTGAGGAGGGCACACCCATCCCCAGGGGGACAGCTGCTGGACGCAGTGCCTCGGCACAAAGCCTGCGTCCGAGGGTCTGCAGCGCAGAGCTGCGCGGCACCAGCGAGGCGCCACGAAGCAGCGTCCGTCTGCGTGGGAGCCCGCAGAGGCCGAGAGGCTGGGTGGGGCCGGGCGGCCATTTCACTGCCGTCTCCATCACACCCGCAGCCGCAGGCCTTAGCTGAGGCCACCGTTGCCGGGGTGACCGGCCAGCGGCGCCCCCGTCCTCGCCGGCACGCCGAGCCCCGCCCCGCCGCCGCCCCCGGCCAATCGGAGGGGCGGTGGCGGCGGAGCGAGGTTCCCTTTGTTCAGCCGTTTCGGGGGCCAGAGCGGGCTCGGGCGTAGCGCTGCGGAGGGAGAGGACGAGCTGCTCCCTCGCCACTCCCCTGCCGCCCACTCCCCTGCCGCCGGGCTCTGGGATGGTGTGGGTAGGTGTCCGGGCTGCGAGGGGCGGGCTGGGACGTCCCATCCCCGGCCGCCGCGGCCAGCCCGCGAGAGGGGTGCCGGGCCGGGCCGGGGCGGTCAGCTGCTGCCGGGGCTGCCCGGCGCCGCGGGCCCGGCCGGTGTCAGGGGCCTCCGCGCCGCCGCTGGGAGGGGAGCTGTGGGAGCCCGGCCGTGGGCTGCACCTTCCCGCCGCTGCCGCGGGCTCTGCCGCCTCATGCCGATGGATGGATGGATAGTGGTTGCGTGGGTGGCGGGCGGCCGGGACGGGCGGCGGCCCGAGGGGCGGTCGCGACCTGAGGGCCCACGCGTGGCCTGAGGGGCCGAGCACGCGCCACCTGCACCGCCCGGCTCCTCCCGCTGCTGCGGCTGGTGCCGTCCCCGCCGCCGGGCCGCGGAGTCCGGCACTGCAGCGCGCCGGGAAGTGGCAGCCGGCTCGGGATTCAGGAGCATGGCCGTATTTCCTGCCTCGTTTTCTGGAGCGCGTGGGGTCCCAGCTGTACAGATTTGGCTAGATGGGATAATTTCCAAACACACACACACACACACGCACACCCCACCACCACCACTACCCCCCGCGAAAATGAGAAAGGAGGGAAAACTTGTTTCTGTTTTGTATTTTTGTTAGCGTGCTTAGGGAGGTTGTTCATTTAGGCGCTCCGTGGAAATAGCCAGTGGAACTGGCAAAGCTTTCGTGGAGTAACTGCATAAAGGGCAGGATTGCTTTTCGAGTTGGTGTAAGTAGCTTGATTAGTCAGTAAGATATTTGTCTCCTTGCTGTGAAGGTAATAAATCTTCTCAGCTGAATTTCAGTGCAGGACCTGAGAGATCCTCCAACTGTGAAGATTGTTCTACATTGTATTCTGGCCATCACAGCTTCATAACTTGTTTGCTTGCCTTCTTGCACATTTAAGTAGTCCGTAATGTGGTATTTGAATACTTCACAGGTGTTCTTCAATCCTTACAACACTCATTGAACAAAAAGTTGACTTGTGTCCTATCTGTACATGAGTAGTTGAACAGAAAAAATAATCACATGCCCACAATCATATAAGGAGCCTTTGATAGAAATGGAAAGTAAGCCTGTAAGTCCTCATTCTGCGTCTGCTGTGTGAACTGTAGTTATTTTTGTGTTATATGTGGGAGGTTGGAAGAAAGGTGCCTACAACTGGGAAGAATAGTTTCTATATGATCAGAATTACTTTAGAATGTGTTTCTTAAAAATCTAGCTAGCTAATATTGAAAGCAGTGTAATACAAAAGGATGCTTTTGCAGGATCAAAAGGAAGGATAAAAAAGCAGTTTATCAACTGTCTTTCTCTTAAAGGAGTAAAACTTTGGTTAGAATTAATATAACTAAGGACAATGTTTACCATTGCATACAGGTAGGGATGCACATTTCAGTGACCTCGGAAACTAACACAGATGTAAGCACAGCTGAGAAATAGAGTTAAGCCTGTCTTGTGACAGGAAGGTGAAAATAACATTGATGGTTTTATGAATTTAAGCTTGTCTTGGACTATCTGGCATACCTTTCTATTATATTTATTTAAAACCCTGTTTAGGAGTTCTTGTATGTGGATATTCAAGAGAAGCCAGATATGTGTGCTCAATTTTAGATACATCGTGGCAACCCCAGGGACAGAGCTACCTTATAATCAGGTGATAGGTGTGCACAGAGCTGTCCAGCAGACTGGCAGAGCGGGAGTAGAGTATAATTCAAGTTTCCTTCCCATTCCTGCCTCAGGCACACCAAGATGCTGTGGCTACAAAGGAGGCTGGCAGAAGGCCAGGTATAATCTTCCTTCGTTGAAGCTGCTGTTCACGATCTGTACAGTTTGAAAACTGGGGCTGAAATCAAGATAGATTTTTATCCTTGAAATGTCTCATTGATAGAGATGTTCTTTTGTAGACCTAGTGTTGTTGTCACTGTCATAAAATAATTTGTACAGGTTTGTGAAATTGGTACGCACTGATTAATGCATTATTGTCAATAATTGAAGGTGTGCCAGTGACATGCAACAGGGGAAGGATTTTTTATTTGCTTGTTTTTTAAAGGATAGAACTGGTTTTCCATTATTTTCATGACTTAATTATGTTGCAACTTTGATTAATTTTGACCACAGAAATTAATTTTACCTGTTAATTCTGTTCCAGAATCTATGAACATTTAAACACATCTAAAACGTGTAGTATGTTTTGATCACCAATTCCACTTCTTTCCACTCTTTTCTAGTACTGATTTGGATAGTTTAGGTAGGTTTTCTATATGTTGATAGACTTCAGATATATATAATAAAGTATTACTTATTATATTTCTTCTATTATTAGATATCTTTTTAACATTATAAATATATTCATATAGCTATAGAATGCAATTCACACTGAAATTATATCTATTTTTAAATCTGTCATTGATAGATACATGTGTAGATTCAGTGTTGCTGGGTACATAATTGTTAATGTGTGTACACGTGGATGCCATGGAGTAGGGCATCTTTTAATGGTATGTTATGAAATAAACTTTTAAATGTCACTTTTAGCCTCTAGAAGGTTGTCCTTTGTAAACCAGACTCCAGAATGAAAATTAAACCATTTAAAATATTCCCTGATCATTTCCTGTGTACTGAATTCAAAATACAAAATTCTGAAATTTTGAATTTGCATATATATATATGTATGTGAGTCAAATCTGAAAGGAGACATAAAATCAATAAAATTAATGTTTAAAGGAAACTTGGTCTTTAAATATTGAGTATAAAATAGGAAGTTACTCTTAAATTATTCTTCTATTAAATTAATTTTGTAGAGCATTTTCTACAAGCCATTGTGAGATACCCTTAAATGTTCAAAACGTGCTGTTTCTGATGAGCCTGACGTTAAGTGCATTAGTTTAAATAATAGATCAATGCTAAATATAAAAGCAGAGGGAAAGGCAAGAAAGAATGGTTTTGGCAGGGAATAGAGAATAGGTAGCAGTTGAGTAGGTACAAAGACAGAAGAAAATTCTTACTGTATTAGAACCCAGAAAGGACATTTGCAGAAATGACGGTGAGGTACCCGAGACCACGGTTTCCAAACCTAGTTAGTGGTTATATGATCAGCATCAGTAACTTCTGGCATCCAGGGTCATGTGCTTTCCTAACGATGCAAAAGCAGAACCTTACATATGGTTCCCACCTTTCCTACTGCATGTTCCCTCTTCAAAGTTAGCGTTGTGCAATGCTCACACTTAACCTTCTGTATTCATTCATGCACCCACAGAAGCTTACTCTTAATTTCAGACGTCAGCTGCGTCCTTTGTCCTGTACACACCCAAATCCTGAACCTTCACTTTGAATAAATACAAAGCGGAACCTTGGCTTCCCCTGTGTGCATGTTCTTATTTGACCATGTCTTGGTCTTCCTGTATCCTGAACCAGCAGTGCTGATCTGCCCTGGCGGCAGGTAGAGCTGTTCATTATTGTTGAATGCCAGTGGTGGCTGCGATAGTTCCAAACTGTTTACACAGGCTTTACAGGACCTAGGACTTACTAGAAGTTACTTGTGTTGCTTGTATAAAAGCAGTGAGACACAGAACCTGTGGCTTGGTTCAGTATTTAACATACCATGGAAGCAGACACGAGTGGCTTGTGCACTAGAGTTTGGTTGCCTCTTTTATGAGAAACAAGGAAAAATCAGTAGCAGACAAGTGTGGAGAGGCAAGAGTCTAATTCTCATCAGAAACTAAAAAGCACAAGTCTGCTTTTTATACCAAATAAGCTAAATCAATGCAAAAGTCCAAATAGATACCTGTGTTTTAGTCTGGTTTATATCAGTTGAGCCCAAGTCAGTTGCTCAGGATGGGGGGAGCATAAGCCAACGTTGAATTGAAAGAAATTGTTTTGCACAGGATTTTCCAAATTGACGTATAGGCAAGTTTAAGCTAAATTAGCCTGACTTTCTTGTGCAGGCAAGCCCTGAACTACTTGGCTGGAAATCAGGAGTGACTTCACTGCACTCCGTTAGGTATGTAAGGAAGAAGTAGAAGCTTCAGTTGTTGAATCTGGCTGGTAAGAAGTAGTTCAAACAAGATGAGGTTTCAATGGAGCTTTTGAACAAATGAGAACCAACTGCATTAACAAGGACACAAGCGTCATGTTATTGTAGTCTTTGCTTGTGTGTGAGAAACGAGTTAGCACAAGGCTGAAAACACTAGAGTCTGAAGCAGTGGTGCTTTTGGAGCCCCTTGGAAAAAGAATTAAAGTAAGCCAACTGATGAGAGAAAGTGGTTGGTGTAAAAAAATTTAAAAATGTATGGTTGTTTCATGATGCTCAAAGTGTATACACTAGTGCAAATATGTGTGTGTTTGTTAAAATCTTCTAACCTTTTGTATGTACAAATCCAGTTTAGGCACGCTACCAAGTGACTACAGACACCTTCACTTCCTAAATCCTCCCCCTCTCTGTAGAAGACTTTCTATGGTCTTCCTCTGTTTCTTCATTTAACTGGGTAGGATGCTATAATTTCACACAATTCTTTGCTTCTGGAGAATACCCTATTCTCCCAGAAGAGAACCCTATTGGTTCTCTGAGCCAATGAGTACTTGTAATATGTTTTACAATTTATGGTGAATACATGCCTTTCAGTTTAGCAAGGAAGCGTATTTTAGGTTAGGCACTATCTGTTCTAGTGATTCTCTTGGTGATCACACAGATTCAGAATAGCAAACAAAAATTAAGTACAGCACAGTTGGCACTATTCACAGCTTCCTTCATTTGCAATGTATGTTTCAAGGTAGGCTTTATTTTGTCTGCTGATTCCATTTGCAGTCTTTTAGTGGGTTGGAAAAGACAATACTGATGGGGGAATTCTGTGAGAAAGAGGTTACTCTTGCATGTAACCACTTAAAAGCTTAGTCTTTTTTTGTTTAGTAATTGTACAGCATGTTTGAAGGATGAGGTATGTAGCTTCATATATTTTTTTTCTAATCTAAAAGAAACCTGGGTTTAGTATTTTTTCCTTTTTAGAATAGGGATTTTTATATTGGCGCATGAGATTGAGGATGATTATACGTTGAGATTACTGCCCTTGCTTTGTTTCCTTTACCCTAGGTAACAGGACTAATGGATCATAGTGAGGCTTTGATAACAACAGCTCCACTGTGGTGGGACTCTCCCATTATTTTTTTTTTTTTCTTTTAAAGATAAAATAAGTTAGTGCAGCCTTTTGAGGATCTGCTGGTAGGTTTTGCTTTGGATAAACATATTTCAGGATGTTTCTAAATTCAGAAGTAAAGCAGATTTAATTGGAAATAAGGATGTTTTAAAACTTCTTTACCACACTTATTTCTTGAAGCACTGGAGAAAGAGTATACCCCTGAAAACAAGTAACTATCCTAAATTATATGAGGTCATACAAGTTTGGTTTATACTATGATAGAAATTTTAAAAGTTGGCTTGTAAATTATTGGTAATCTGAGTTGCTGTTTTCACAAATAACACCTGATACTTTAAAAATATTTGGTTCTAATGTAAAATTCTACAGCTAGACAAATAATAGAAAACAACATTTCTATTTTTCATCTAGTTTTTCTGATGCTCTTGTTTTATCAGAGGTAATAGCAGAAGTCATAATGAAGTGTCAGAATTGAGAGATCTGGTGATAAAGTGATAAATAAGGAGGTGAGGTATTATCCAGTATAGGAGAACTTGATTTTAATGTGATAAAACATTTGAGAGATCTGGCGATAAAGTGATAAATAAGGAGGTGAGGTATTATCCAGTATAGGAGAACTTGATTTTTATGTGATAAAACATTAAATCTGTCAGAAGGAGTTCTGGAAAAGGTGCTATGGTGTGTGCTTTTGTGCTCTGCAGTATCCCTTGTGACAACTTCCGTGGAGCTTACAAGAGATACCTCAAGTTCAGAGGAAATTTAACAAGATGTCTCTTTAAGATAATAAAAATCATGACATGGTTGCGACCATATTGCATAGATGAATTATCTCAGCCTTGCATCTAGGAGTACCTGAATGAAGGCAAGCAAATGTATCTTTTCACTTGAGTGAAGTTTAGCTGTTCTGTCTACACTTTCGGTAAGCGCATATTAGAGAAAACTTGTTTATTATACAGATGTCCTTTAATATATGATTAGTCATAGGTGTGTTTGGGACTGAACTCTGCTTTCCTCAGTTAGACTTCTAAGTTCAATTTTGAAGTCCTGAAACAAATAATTAAATTTTGAGTTTGTCTTATCCATGCTAAGCAACTTTTAACACCATTGGTATGCTGTGATGGTAGGGCTAAGTTTCACAAATTTATTTTTTTAATTGTATGCGAGATGCCATTTTAAAGCTAGTACGTTGTCAAATGCTGTTTTGTTATTGAAGATAATTTGGAAGAAATTTTTGAAAAATAATTAAAAGAAAAAAATTGGCTGCCACATCATGTGGAAAGTAGCCAAATCTTTTTTGCAGCTGACTATATTTCATAGTTAATACTGAGTTACAGCAGTGCCCACTAGTTTCACATACAAATTAGGGCTCTAACACATCAGGCAAATGTAACAAAATAATGGCCTTTTCTGCATATGGTTTACAACCGAATTACAAAACAAAGGATAAGTGTTCTACAATAGGCAGATAAAGGGAGAATGAGAGCTATGAGAGAGGCTTAAGGTATCTGTGAACACTGCACCAAAGGAGAATTTCCACATGAAATGTGAGAAATGACAGAAAGTATCTAGTAATTTTTGAGGGGTTTTTTTGAGTGGTCTGATTTAAACAAACCTCAAACAAAAAAAGCCTTTTGTGTTACTTTTTTTTTTTAAGAGCAGCATATGAGAAAGCATGCTGCAAATCAGTAAGTTGAGCCTCAAAGTGAAGACCATAAAATCAGTAGTAGGAAAAAAAGCCCAGATTCTGCACGATGGTAATGATATGTGGTACTGAGACATTGATTTATTCATGTCTGTAGAGAGTTTAACCTGTGACTGTGATTTCAACTCTTCATAGTTTTTTGTTTCAGATAGTGGTTATTTTATTATTTTAAGACAAAGTTGGTATGTAGAATGCCAGCATATTTATTTAGTGGAGTTGGTAAAGCTATTTGCAACAGGGTTTTATTTAAAATGTATTAAAATGGCCTTAAAGTTATTAAATTACCTGTGCACTTAAGGTAAATTGAATTATTTTAAATTACAGTTTCTCCACTAAATAAATTTCCTTTACCTCTGGCAAGGGAAAAAGAAAAGCAAACCTTTAAAAGCCTTGAAATATTTGTTTTGTATTGGTTGCATTATTAGTAGCATTTTAAGGGAATTACTTTACATACGTAGCTATTTCATAAACTAATGTTAAAGTATTTAAATGCCTAAAATATTGAAATCTTACAACTCAAGAATGACAATGAAACTCATCATTCAAAAATTCATCATTAAGATTCATCAAATTAAACTTTTACAGGTTCAGATTCCTTAAGTCTGTCTGGCTTTTCTAACCTGAATGTGTAATGTACTTTTAAATTATTTTTTTTGTACTTTTAATTTATAATTTTTTTTAAAATACATACATTTTAAAATTTTTTTTATGTTTATTCTTTTTGGCATGAAATGCTGCATTTGAACTAGAACGAGGTAAAGTAATTGCTAAGGGGACTGGTATCACTTCGAATGTCTGTAATTTTTGGCAAAGGCTGCATTAACTCCCCAAAGAATGTTACCTGATTATTCATTTATGCAGCAGTCTCTATCTGTTCTGTGTAGAAACAGTAACGTAGCCACTTCAGTGCAGAAGCTTTATTATGGGTGCATTGCTTGCACTTGGACTTGCTTGCAATTTCTTTTACACTCGTTCAATATTGTTTCAAAGCTGGTTTAACAGATACAGTTGTGAGAATGCTTTTTCAAAATAAAAGGGTAGAAATGAGAGAATACGGTAAGAATTGTATCATTATACATTTTCAATTCCTTCCTGTATTTGTGCTTTTTTTTAACCAGACAGTGTAATTCCACCTGTCTAACTGGAATTATTCAGTGATCTCTTAACACCTGTTGCTGGAAAGGGTCATGAAGAACTGTGTAAAAGAACTATAGGATTTCTTTTGTGATATCTATTGGCTTCAAGCTGTAGCAACGTGAATATCTTGTTTAATTGAAAGTCCAAGACTTCTTTCAAATCTCATCGTCAGACATCAAGTCCAAGAGCATTTAGAATATGACTGAATATGCTGAAACTGAAGAAGTAGAAAAATTATTTTGTTGAAACATCCATTTGTATTAGGTAGTGTTCATCTATTTATTGAAATAGTCTTCACTGCTAAGATTATGCTATTTTCTTTACAGATTATCTGGCAAGTTTTATTGTTCTGGTGAGATGAAAACTGGAAATTTTCTAAAGGAGTTTTTAATACTGTTTTAATTTCTGAGGATATTTCTGTATTCTTTTATGTTTGCCTCACATAATTCCTTCTGAGTTAATGTTGAGGTACTGGTATCGTACTGGTTTTTATATTAAACAATAAACAAATCCAGCTCATTTTTATTTGCCGTCTAAAAATACTGATGTTCAGAGGAGGCAAAACCATAATGTGTCTGCAAATTCCTCTGTGTATTTATATGCAGGAACAATCTGGGGGTTGCGGAGGGGTGTCTGTACCTCTACATTTACCCCTCGTTCTTTTTTACCCTCTTCATCATCTGAGGCTTGAAAGGCAAAGAATGTCTGCAGTGATCCTTAGCAATCTCAGTAAGATCAAATAAGTCCTATTTGCTTGTTTACCTTAAGAATTTTGCTTCTTTGATTAAGGTGGCTAGAGCATCATTCCTTTTGTTTATGTGTATGGTTGGAGCAGTTAATTCCCCTCACTGCTAATCACATGTACAGCTTTTTTCTCTTTTGGAGGAAGCTCCTTTCCAGATGAGTAATTATTTGCTCACCCTTTTCCAGGAGGATGCAATTTCAGAATATTTATCTGACATTAGAGATTAGAGAAGGCCACATAACTATAGTCAGGCTCACAGGATAAAAGACTGAATTCGGTTTCTCTCTGAAGCTTTTTAAGTCTTCCATTCATGTCACTACCAATTCATATAGGACTCCCATTAGTCCCTATGCAGCACAGATACCAGCTTTCTGGAGTCACGCAGGGACTAATATAAACCCAAATACTGTCACTTCCTTGAGACAACAGCATCTTAAGGACCTTAGATAAGCCACTTACTGCAGTAAGGAAATTCATCAGCCATCCCGGGAACAATATACTAGCCTTCTGTTACAATGACCAGCAATGGTGGTTTAGCTTACAGTATTGGTGTCAGTATTGCAGGTATCACCAAAGCACCCATGTTGCCACCAATGACAGATCTGACTGTGGTAGTGTCACTGGCAGTAGTATGTCTTAATGTGTGTTCTGTATGTGGATGTTTCAATACACATTGAGTATTCAGGAAAAAACAGGAAGTAGGTGAGTGTGTGATTTTGAATTCTGTACATCCTGGATGCAATATCTTTTGCCATGAAGTAAAAATAAAACCTAATCCTGGCTAATCAGTTCTTAGTGTTCCCATTATCATTTTTGCCTTGACCCCTATACTGAATTCCTAATAATGCCTGATGAATTTTGACCTGAGGAGACTCAGGTTTTTTGAGACCTTTGTGCTCATTTATTTACAGTTGGTGCAGGTGCTTACTGTGAAAAGACAGTCTGATTTAAACAGTGTAAAATAACTAATTTAATGATTTACAACAGAAGGTAATTAAAAGCAAATACATAAAATTAAACTTTTTTTGCTTTACATTTGTAACTTTTTTGTCCTCAATAGATCAGTCATCTCATTTATGCATCAAAACATACCTGCAAATAAATACACCATTTGTCTTGTATTTGTTACTTCTTTCTGCTAGCAGAAGGACCTCAGTACCTTTACATATTCTGTTTCTTATTTAATGAGATTCCTAATTTTTACATTTTAATGTAAAATATACCAAAGATGTTTCTAATGCATAGTTATTATTTATGAGTGTTAAGATGGTGTTGTACAAAAAAAGTACTTAAGCTGGTGGAGTGTTTTACAGGGGATAGATAAGTGATTTATGCCTTAAAATTGGTTGGTTTATTAAAGTATGTATTGACTACAGTTAAGAGAACCACGGATGTATTTTGGTTCATCATGGTGCAGATTTTTCAAAGTTAGCTTAAAAACAGATCACCACTTACTTAAATTACACTTCTTCAGTAATTGTGAATGACTTAATTTTTAAGAAGCAATGCACTCTTTTCAGAGCCAAGAACTTCCCAGATTTGACACTACCCCATGATGAGGTGTACTGTCCTTTGAATTTGCGGTGGTGTACTTCTTAATTGTTGGAACAGGAGATCACTTCCTCTCAGAATGCTTTTGAGAGAGAGAGATGTTTACCATATGCCTATGTCATCAGACCTCCCCCTTGTGTGTCAAGAGTCATTGTCAGAGGATCAGGCACCTTGGAGTCTCATTCAATTACTTTCCTTCCAAGGTTTACAGGGGCTAGGCCACTTTGTCAGACAGGACGTAGAGATAGGAATCTCAGCTGTGTTTGTTGCTTTGGTTTTAGTAATTTCTTCTAGTTGACAAGGATGAGCACATAACTGAACAAAAGTAAATGCTAGAGTTTCAGGGAGCTTCACAGCCTTACATCATTCTCTTCCATGGATGTGGATTTTTCAGCTATAACTTAAATGTTAAAATTTTATCTGCTACTTTTCTCAGGTGTTTTCAAAAGTCTCAGTTCTGATGTATTAATGCGAAACAGGTTCAAAAGCTATGTAGCACTTGGTTTTGTCTCCATCTTGGTGCAGCCTGAATCATCAGTTACAGAAACTTAAGTTAAACCAAAATCCTGCAGCAGACACCAGCTGTTTTGCCTCCTACAGCTAAGAGAAAGAAAACTTAGGGAATTGAATAGGGTTCATATGCACCTGACACTAATCTTACTTGGAAGACTTTTAAGCTGGCAAAAAGCACATGCTGAATTACAGGCATGAGATTTGACAGTAGAGATTTAAGTAAGACTCAATATCCTCAAGAATGACTGCTGCCTTTGCATACGCATTTATCCCTTTGGAATAGACTTGGCCTGTTACAGTAATGACTGTTACCTAGGGCAGAGCATTACACTTTCACCTCCCAGTCAATACTTAATCTTTATTTTCCATGCCTTCAAAAATCCCTCTCACATTAGGCAATTACAGAGGTTCATATGCTTCATATAGGAGGGCTAAGTAAACTACTGTGGAATTTGGAGAAAGAAGTGTGTGTCCGCGAGGGGGAAAAAAAAAACCCAAACCCCACACAAAAAAGCAGAGTGGGGAACGGTTTTACCATTTTAGAATTCAGCTGACAGATCTGCTATCTTCTGTCACAAATTCAGGAGGTGGTGATTTTCTCAAACAGTTCTCCATTCAGTTTCAGATTGTTTTATGACTGCCAGCATTAAGAACATGTACTGCTATTTTAATAGCTAGCATGTGTGATTATAGTGGGGCAAATCATTAGCAAGACGGGATCCTTTCACTTGGCATCTCTGGCTGTGGAAATGAAGCAACAGCAAGTTCAATGCGTCCAAATATATCCTTGTGCAGACTACTAGTTGATCAAAGGCATTTTAAATCCAGGTATCTTTGCAGTTTTGCACTATGTCTACCACTTGTTCAGTCAGCTGGACATTTAATGAATTGTGAGAATGGTGTTTCATCCTATCAAAGTGGAATTCAAAGGACTCCTGATGGTTTCCAAATTGGTGAAAGCTTTACAAGTTTTTTGTCTCTACTGCCTGACAATGTCATGTATCTATTTGAACCCAACAACAGCAATAGACTTGGGTTTCAGTTCTAACTTGTACACAGGCCTGTGCTGTGTGTTGATGTTTGTAAATCAAATTTGCATTGTCTTGTTCTAGAGAACACTGAATGTTAGTGGGTGCTGTGGCCTGTCATCCATTTTATCTGCAATGGTGTGGTGGTTTCGCACCTTTGTCAGTATAGAAACTATATTGCTGTACTCTTTCCTTGGATGCATGAGCAGCAGAGGTATTCATTAAATAAAGAAGGAACATACTTCTGTCAGAAGAGTGGAGTTAGCGGCTGTCAGGTTATCATACATAGTATTTCATCCGCTCTGTGGGATTCCATAGTGCAGGCTTTTACAGATATCTGCAAAAAGAAATACTACTCTTCACCTTTGGGAAAAGGAACAATGAAAATGTGGACAGTTGATACCATAACGATGAGCCAGAACAGCTCTCCCTTTCTCACAGGCAACAGAGTAGCAGATTTCTCAGCAGGAATGTTGCCATAACTGCAGGTACTCTCAGAACAAGTCCATCGTCAAGCAGATGGAGAGCAAATCACATTACAGATTTACTTGCTTCCAGTATTGAAATATCCAGTGTTCTAGAAAATTTGAGTTCAGCTTTGTTACAGTGTGTCGTACTATGGGATCTATTGTACACATATACCACTTTCAGTATGATACACAACATGAGACAAAACCAATTATAGCTGTAATTGTCTCGGGAGAGTAGGAAGCTAGTTTCTTCAGCTTCTTACACTACTGCTAGACATACCAGCTGCAGGGAATGAATGACAGTAGGAAGTGAAGGTCAATTAACTACCCAAATCTGAAATTGTGTTATCTGAAAGCCCATACGTTTGCTACTTTGAATGTTGCTATTAAATTGTGCCTTACAGATAGAAGAAACTCTATCCATAGACAGAAGAAAAAAAGTTCTTTTTTAAGGTAACCTTAACCCTACCAATGAAGCAAATTCTTGGTTTGGTACATTACACAAAACATTTTACTTTAGTCCAAAGCTTACTGTTGGATTTGCCTTGCCTTCTGTTGGGTGGATTTCCTGCTGGTATTGTGTTAGTCAACCTTTTGTCATCCTCTGACATTGAAGAACTCCTAAAAAATGTTTTTTGTGTCCTTAATTACTGGAAGAAGATTCCACTCCTGCATATGGGAACTTTAATACCATTTGTGCAAATTTCACCATGAAGTCCTGCGTTCAACAGAATTGTACTTGCAACAGTGAAACTGTTGCATTAGCCGCCAAGTAGTAAGCTTACAGCCTGTTCTGACTCATGTCCAACGAGTCTCTACAATGTTGAGATCCCATCTTAAAAAAATTCTTCAAAAGTTTCCTCAGACTTCAGTTTAAAACTGTCCTACCTTAGTACCCAAACAGCTCTGGAAGAGTAGAAAATTAATTTCCTAGGTATTTCAGTCATGGATAGAAAATCCTTTCAGACTGTCTTTCTATCCGTCTCCTCAGTAACCTCTCTGGTGCTTCACAGGGTCAAACTGTCTTCTTCTAAAGACTATTCAAATAAATCATTGTGTAATAAATATTAATCTTATGGCTGAACTCAGGAAGACTGCACTAAATATTTTCTAATGGGTTCTCTGATATGCTAGATGTGAGGTGTTTAAGTGAAAGCTTAGGACATGTCTCAAGGTAGTTGGCATTGCAAAATAATGCAGCAGTAGCTATTCTCCATGAGCTCCTTCACATAGACACTTTTATTCTGTATTATGCGAGCTTTTTCTCTGCTCAGTTTAATTCACATTAGCCTAAAATAAGAGGGTTTACACAGAAAGGTATTGTGGAATATCAGATATTTCCTTTGTGCATACACACCTGCTATACACAGAGGTACAGAGAGACACTGTAAGTAGCCTGCACAGAGAATTGGAAGCCTAGATTTTAGCAATGGATTGAATAATCGATTCCATTATTAAATACCTATTTTACAGGTAGCAGTGCCTGAATTTTGTGACAAGAAGATAGCTTATTATAAGTCTTTCTAAAAGAAAAAATATCTAATATTACCAGTGTAGTACAACTAAAGACTGGAAAAAAATTTCTAAGTGGTAAAGTGGCTGAAAGTATCTAATCATTCTGAAATTAGGGCATATTTGAGAATTAATTTTGATTAGAGAGTCATTATTTGAAATGTGTTTCAAAACCGTAGCAGCAAGAAGTGGTACTTCCTAACGATACAGCTTGGAGGCTATGGCATTTGAGGGATGTGACATCTTCCTAGTAGTGCACATCTCTCTTCTGTCTGCTTGTTGGGAGGGATTTGCATCCATCCATCTCCCATTTCTCTTTTTAGTGCACTGAAGCTGCTGGAGGGGTGGGGAGGGTATTCTGTTATGAATCTCCTCTATTTGTACATTTGTCTGTTAACTGTCTATTATTATACAGGTTGCTGATTAGAAAACGGTTCTTAATCCAAGTTCCTGTAATACTTTTTATAACATAATAGAAAGAGATTAAAACACCTAGCACCAAGTACACTCTAATGTGATAGTAATGACACTTTCCGGAAGAAAGATTGGGTTCATCACCCTAGGAAGATGTAAGAATTGAAGCGTGCCTCGTGCATTCAGAGCTACTGTTCTAGCTAGTGGACTTGGAATAAGTTAGCAGCGCTACATATTGTTGCCATTCCTTTTGTCTCCTTGCATGACAGATGCCATGTATGTGTCATTTCAGCCTGATCTAATGGAACATTCTGTGAGAGAAAGGGAAGAGTGTATTGGCAACAAACCCAAATATAAGAAATTTACTTTTTGTGGATACTTGAGTAGAACATGGCAAGGTGTGTGGAGAAATTAATTAAAGATTAGTGTTTGGGGGGGATTTTTGATTATTTATTTTTTTAAATTGCACATTGTGATACCCATGGATTCTGCTAGTGCTTGACACCTGCAACTTGGATAACATAGAAACCAAAGATTAGCCTCAGCATTTGCACAAGGCTCCTGTCTTCAGTGAACTTCTGTCATCTTAACATATGTAGGTGAAGTGTTTCAAATTTATTTCTGGTGCATTCTGCTGATTGAGTGAGGTTGAACCAGGCTATCTTATGTTTTGAATGGTAGCTTTCCTGCCTCTGCCTGGTACTTTGTTTAACATTGATTCTGATTTCTACATGAGAAGATTTTTGCTTGAGGGAAGAAGGTAGTAGAAAACAATTTCTTCTTGACTCAGTTAAATTATTTTCCTCTGTCCTGCTTCCTTACAGAATTTATAGGTTTGTAGATGCATAAGAATAGCTTACAGGTAATGATCAAGAAGAGAAGGCATCCAGCAAGATAAGGGATCTACTTTGATTTCTATATATACTGAGTAGTTCCGAGTGGCAAAGGATCCTGTATGAAACCTAAGGAGGAACCTATCTTGGGGGATGATCATCTATAGGCATTTAAATGTCCCCATTAATTGTAGCAACTCCCATCCATACTCTGATTTGTACGTCTTTTTGTCTCCTTTGCACTGCAGAAAGATCTTACCAGGATTTGATTCTGGTCACAATCATGGAAAGGAAAGCTATGTTTTTCTTAGTTATGGATCCGTGGCCTGCTTCTCTTCCTGCTCTTTCTTGTTCTGTCTCTCAACCTTCCTTTGTGGTCTTTTCCCTTGTTACCCATATTTAATGTTATTTTTTGTCTAGTGCACTTGGTTTCTGATAAAATCAGACAAATGTAATTCTTCTGTATAATTTCTGAATAGTAACTTCTGAAGCTCTAATAAATTTCAAACAAACTTGACAGTGGGCCCAAAGTCTCAAAGATAATCAAGTTTCTACAGCCTTCCTGGTAAGGCAGCATTTAGGGAAATGAGGTACAAATTGGCATGTCCTTGATTTTTTGGACCTCAGCTTTCATCTGCTCCAGCTGTGCAAGCTTCAGTATGGGGAGCCCTCCTACGCGTATGGTATGAGCCATGAACATCAGTTTTAGTGGCCTGGGTCCACATCCTTTGTTTTGACTCTTTCTTGTACTAGAGGGAGACTAGTGGAGATTCACCCTGGTCACAAAAATGTCTTTTTTCATTGTGCCCATTCTTTCCTAGTAACTGGTGGCATGCCTTCACACACCTATCTTTGGTGACTCCATCTTGCAGACATTTTAGTGTGACAAGCTCTCAGGAGGTGTGCTGCTTTAGTAGTCTGTCTCCTAAACAACCCTGTGATAACTGTGGCAATTGGTTAAAGAGAAGAGCTTAAGAAACATTTCTTTTTTTTTTATAAGTTGGTTTTGTTCTCTCCATTGGTTTTGTTCTCTTGTGTGCTGTGCTGCATACTTCTCTGCTGTTTAGCAGGTTTTTGCTGCTTATTCCAGCATGCATGCTTTCCTGACCCATCAAGTAACCCCTTTCACTGTCCTCATTATCCAGATACGTAGATACTCTAAGTACACTGCCTGTCTTGTTGCCTGGGAGGTGCCTTTAGCTGTTTTGTTGGAGACTGTGGTACTAATTTTGTATTCTTCAAGGAACAGTGGTTCATAGTAATAGAAGGAAAGTTGGCTCAGGACACTTCTTAAAGGCACCTGTGGCTGGACAGCTGGCTGTCAGCGTTAGGAAGGTGAGGCACACCGTTAGGAGTCACCAATGTTCCCTGTCCTCAACACCTGTGATGTGCAGCACACATACGGAGTCCTATACTGCAGCAGAAGCAACAGAGCATGAAACTCATTTTCATACAGTCAAGCAAGATGCTTACACAGAGACTAGAAGTTAAGACCATAAAAAGCCAAGGAATTATTTTTTTTCATATTTTAGACCAATTTGAAGTGGCGTGTCTTCATATTTTGTCCATTAGCGTATCAATAAAATAACATTAAAATTGTCATATATAGGTATGTAAGGCGTATGTATTTTATGTATATATAAATATATATATATATATATCTAAATTTCTGATTATGACCTGAGATCTCCCCTGATCTATTTTGAGGCTAAAGATAAGAAACACTAGCTATGCAATGCAGTTTCCTTTGAGTTCCCCCCACCGTGCCTTCTTGTGTGGTTGGCCTTTCCCTCTTTACGCGGGTAATGGGGAGCTGCGCAGACAGGCTCCGCACCGAACCCAGTCACGCAGAGCTACGGCAGGCGGCCACGCAGCTACCGCGGCCCTGCCGCCTGCGCCGGCTCCGCACCGCGGCTGCCCCGCCGCTCGCTGCGCCCCCGCTCGGGCCCGGCGCAGCGGTGCACGCCCGCAGCTGCCCCAGGGGGCCGGGCCGGGGCCGCGCTTCGCCCCGCGTCTTTCGCGGCCGCGGGCGGTGTCCCTGTGCTCGGGCGGGGGGCTGCGGGTTTCCCGCCGGCCGGGATTGAGGGGCCCGCGTTTTGTCGCCACCAGGCTCCTGACGGTGTGGGACGCAGCAGGGACAGGCTGACGACGGCGCCGGCGGGCCCGAGGCGGTCCGGGCGGGCGGAGACGTGCCCGGCGCTAGGACCCAGGAGGACTACAAATTCGCCGTGACTCAGGCTGCTCGGCGCGCAACGCGGCGGGTGGTGACGGGAGTAGGTGGGTGTTGTCCGTGCAGCGGCGGGGCCGGGCGGCTGTGGGGCGCTTGGCTGGGTGCGCGCTGCGCGGCCGAGAGCCGGGGCGGGCCGGGCGCCGCGGTGCCCCTTCCCTCCCTGCGGCCTGCCTTCCTTCCCGCCCCACCGCCGCTCCCGGCCTGGGCCCTGCCGCGCCGCTAACCGCGGCCGCCTGTTGTCTGGTGTTTTCCAGGGAACCAAGATGGAGTATGAGTGGAAGCCGGACGAGCAGGGGCTCCAGCAGATTCTGCAGCTACTCAAGGAGTCCCAGTCCCCGGACACCACCACGCAGAGGGCTGTGCAACAAGTATCCTTGGCCGAGGCCTGCGCCGCGCGGGCGGGACGGGACGGGCGGAGCGAGGCCGCAGCGGCTCGGGCGGGCGCTGGGTAGGCCGGGGGCGGCGGGCGGGGGGAGCGCGGCCTGCGCGGCGTTGTGTCGGCGCTGCGGCAGGCGGCGGCCGGGCCTGCCCGGGAAGCGCCACAGCGCAGTGGGACGAGCCGCAGCCGGAGCAGGCAGCCGTGGCGCGGCGTTTGAACGGCCGAGGCGGCCTGTGGGCCGCGGGGCCGCCTTCCCTGCGGCGGGGCCCGGGCACCTGTTGCGAGCCTGGAGCCAAGGGCCGGGTTGTTTGGTGGGCTTTTTGTTGTTGTTGTTGTTTTGGTTTTTTCTTTTTAAAGCCCGGGCTCTGGCGCGGCTCCGCTGGCGTCCGCCGCTTTCCCGGGTTGCCCCGCGCTGGGCCGCCGTCAGCGCCCAACCCCCCGCCGCGGCGGGCGGGAGCGCGGCCCTGGCGGGTCCCGCCGAGGGGCCGGGGGTGGCCCGGGGAGGGCCGGGCTGAGCGGGCGGCGCGGCGCGGGGTACCCGTCGCCTCTGCGGCACAGCGGGGGCGAGCAGCGGCCTTCTGGGGTAATCCGGCTCTGGGATTCGAGGCGAAAGCCGTATCTGATGTGGGGGTGTGCCCCTGGCGGAGCTGCTGCCTGCACGCCCTCGCTGGCCTGCTGGCTCTGTCACTGCGCATTTTGTTACGTTGTGAGGATGCTTCTGCTTGCCTAGAAGCCCGAGCCGAAAATACTGCTCGTTACACTCGTTAAAATCCACGGGAAGCGGGTAATCTCTGTATGTGGCTTCTTGTGCTGCGTTGCAGGGCATTTGGTGTTGTGTTGTGGATTGTTGGGTTTTTTACCCCCTAAGTGTCTCTTGATTGTCGAAGTGATGAAATAGCAAGGCTTTAAGAACAAAGACTGAGTAAAATAAATCAAACAGAAGCATAGGTCTTGAAAAAGAAAGCCTCATCTGCTGTCTCCTGCTCCTTGAGCTAGCCATATAAGCACTTTAAAATATCTGGAAGTCATGATATTCTATGAAGCATATGAGTTTATAATCTTGATCCCTTTTTACTTAAGGCACTTGTGTGAAGACCTTCACACAAAGCAATGGAATTTATTTAAGTAGGTAAGAATACATATTTATGTGTCCGTATAGAGATATTTACATTATCTTTACAGTTTAGCTTGAAGACATATTTGTTCCACTTTCATAGCAGATGCGGTCAAGCTTAGGAAGGCATCTGTTTTTATGTGAGTGATGTAGGGAGTTTTCATCTCAATCATCTTGTTCCTGCAGATGTGTTTCAGACTTTTAAGATGCTATTGCTTCCTTTGAAAAATTCAAAACAGAAGTGCCCGACTAGGTAGAAAGTGTTCTGATAGTGCCCCCAACTTAAACTAGTGCTCTTTAGTATTTAAAAAGAAAAGGGTTTACAGCAACAGTGTTTGTAGCGTAGCTTTGATGTAAAATTGTATTTTAACGCTCTGCTTCAAATAATACTATCTGGTTTGTTTATTGAAAAATAAAAGTGTACATGTGGGATGGGCATTATGGTTCATGCTATCTGTCTTGAAGATGAGTAGAAATTAATTAACAGAACTTTTTTTTTCATTCAATGTTTGAAATTCTTTTTAAATGGTAGTGGTAACTCCCTGCTGTTCTGAGATACCTATGTGGGCATTCAAGGTCCTCATATATTGGCCTGTAAAGGTTAGAGAGGTGGTGTGTTTTTACCATTGTATTATACAGCAGTTTGGGAAAATGTTCTAATATAACTTGAATGGCCATGTCATATATTTAATTTTTAAATTATAGATGTATATGGCCTTTGAGACTATTTCCACAAAAAAATTGTGATGGCTGTTGTATTGTAGAATCCTACTTGGGTGGTGAATAATGGTTTCAAATTTAAAGTACTCTCAGCTGATAATTTTTCGTAAAATCTTCAGTGTGTTGATTCTGTCATGCTCTTCCATTACGACACTATTTTGGCACGTTTGGGTCCTTAGAACTCAAATATAACAAAGTGGGGAGTATAGATTAGCCAAAACCCTTCGTTAACAGTTATGAATGCTTAAGGTTTCAGATGTTTTTTAAATTAAGATGCTAGATGTTTCTTGGAGTAAAAAAGAAGTGGGTGAAGAAGTTGTTAAGAAAATAGGGCTTATAAGCTGTTCTTTGATTCCTAGACCAAGTAAGTGTTTTGTCATTAAGTTTCTGTTAAATACTGCTCTTCCAGTTCTTTCTGCTCACTGCTTCTGCTGCTTCTTGTTTGATCCATGGTTAGTTGGTCCATTGATCCAACTGCTAGTAATGTTCAACTGACTGATTTGGTGATTATGTTGCTGAAGCTTGGACAACAAGAAAAAAATCTTTGAAATGTGCTATCTTGCTACTTGGCTGTTCCTGGAGGAGCTCTTCGGCTTAGCAGCTTTGACAACAATCTTTGGATATGTAGTTTTTCATTTCTTGGGGCCATATAGAGTGTTCTATATTATTTTCACTTACCTTGACGGTCCTGTTTACATTTCATCTCCTGTGTGTTACACAGAAGAGGAGCTTGTGTGTCTGATCAGTATGCTTTACTCTCTTTATTGAGGGCAAGCTTCTCTAGCAAAGTTAGTACTTGATACGAACAGCCTAAATATCTAAAAACTAAGTTTCTTAGTGTTTGAGACACTGGCTGTTGGTTGTTGGGAAGAAGTAGATCCTTTAGAACTGGAAGGGATTTACTGGGCCATGAAGTCCTAACGTACATGTATTTGACTAAAGTTTAGTTGGTTTGAATGTTTGCAGATTTAGCTAAACAGCAAGCAAAATAACTGCCTATGGGACAAATGATGTTACTACTTCTAAAAGTAATTTTTTTTTAATGTCTTGATTGTTTGCCATACTGATGATATCTAGTAGGTTTAGTAACTTAGAACTGATACTGCACTGACTTAAAATATTGTCAAGCAGAGTACCTGTTAGTACCAGGGCATGAGAACAGGATACAAGGAGAATGCCAGATCACTGCACTAGCCAAGCAGTGTCAAAATAATGGGAAATTAGAGGCAGATGTAATGACAAATTTTGGGAAAAGCAACTACATACCTTCACAGCTGTTGATAAACGTAAGGATTCTTCCTGCAGTTAAGGAGGATTTTGTCATTTGTTTTTTTTGTTTTGTTTTATGAGGCTGTGGATGAGCGTGAACTTCTAGGTACAACTATCTGTGCATTTACAGTTAAACAGGTTCTCACTGCTGAAAACTCAGGCTGTGGCTAGTTACTATCATAAAGAAGTATGTGTCTACTGTTAAAATGAGTCACTTATCAAAATCATAGCTGTTGTATTTTGATGCTGAAATGCTTTTATTTATTGTGGACAGGAAAGAAAGATGTATTATGGGGATTATGTCTCAGTAGATTCCTTAGGTTTGGCAGTCTTGTAAGCGTAAATATTGAAATCCAAAACTGTACAGAGGAAGCTTTTTTGAGTGGCTTTACAAATATTTTTAAGGATCTATTACTTTCTGTGTCTGTCCCTGGATTTACTTTTTTTTCCCAGATTTTCCCAAAACTGAAAGGTATTTCTTCAGTAAAAAAATTACAGAAGCTGGTTTTAGATTGTTCATACTCTGCAATTATAAGCTTATAGTTACAGCTGGTTGAAGTGACACAGCAGTACATAACTCAATAATCTTTGTATCCAGAAAGATAAATGTTGTGTGTGAAGATTCAGCTTTCCTTAACAGTTTCTCTCTTCAGAAACTAGAACAACTCAATCAGTACCCAGATTTCAACAACTACCTGATTTTTGTTCTTACAAAGTTGAAGTCTGAAGGTAAGTTCTTGAGATGTTTACTGTTTTATTCCTTTTTTTTTTTTGTTTTTAAATTTACTTTATTTGGCTTGAAAGAAATAGGAAGCTGATGCCTATGGTCAGTTTGCTGGTTGGTTGAGCTGTATAGTCATGTAGAATTCATGTATCCTCTCGGAAGTCTTTTTGGAAAAAAAATCTGGTAACTTACTAATGCTTGTAGTTTCAGCTTTGGAATAGAATCCATTCTGAATGGCCTGTGAAATCTTCCCAGAAATGTTGGAGTGTCATACCTCTGTTAGACTGCAGTGAAATTGTGGAATAACTTTTATGAATCATGACTACACACATAATAGTACATGCTGATAAATTCAGTTATGATAATGATCTCCCTAGTAATGAGACTGAAATACTTTGGAGATCACATGCTAGAGCTGTCCAAAGATTATGTCTATCAGAATCTTCATTCTGAAGGCTTAATTCGAGTAAAATGCAGTTAGAAATCAACTGGCTACTTACTGTTGTCTTTTTCTTATGGATGTTAGTACAAACTGTATATGGCATACTATGTCGCCTTTACCAGCTGGTAAGTTCAGACAATTCCTTAGTAATGGTCAAGGTGTGTGAAAGACTTGTCTTTTTAGTGTACTAAAGCCACTAATTTGTGAGGTTCTTGACAGTGAAAGAAATTTGTTTCAAGATCTGTTTTAGCACATCTGGCTTCTTTATATTTGTTTCTAATTAATGTGTTCAATTGATTGGATTGTTTTCTGGTTATTTTTCTTTTTCCTTAATATCCTGATACTAGTGCTTTGTGTGCCTTCTAGTGTTTCACCTCTGGGTTTCTGGATGCTTGCTTTTTTCCCTTTGAATTAATTTTACCTACATGTGACCCTGTAACATTCAAAGAATCTGTAAGAACATTTATCTTAACTAGTGTTTTGGTTGTGCTGTCACCTTACTTTGGAAGGAAGGAAATGGAAAGAGGGGAACAAAGTAGATTTTCATATTTGAAGGGGAGAGTGTTTTTGTCCTATGTTGGAAGTCTCCTGATCATCTCCAGGGCCATGGGGGAATACCTCAGATTTGGGAGAGAAAGCTTTCAAGACCTAAATCAGCCAGGATACTGAACTTTTGAGCAAGGTGTCAGTGTAGATACACCATGTGCTTTAAACCATCAACAGAGAAATGAAAAGCAGAGCAAGTCCAGTAGTGGGATCTGGAGTCTGTACAGACGATGTGAGGAGAAGGATGTTCCACTTTTTTCCCCCACAAATTTGTTTTTAAACACTGCCTTACTTGCTAATTTCCCCGTTTTCATTCTATTCACCACTTGAAGTTCTGGATACTGTTCTGTGTTTAGCAGTGCATCAGAGTCTGTCTTCCCAACAGTTCATCTTAGATTATCCAGTAGTCTTCTTTTACCCTTCTTGATGTTTGGACACATAGAGTGTGTTTTCGTGGCAAGGTTCTGGTAGTGGGGCGGGGGGCTACAGGGGTGGCTTCTATGAGAAGACACTAGAAGCTTCCCCCATGTCCAATGGAGCCAATGCCAGCTGGCTCCAAGGTGGGCCCACCACTGGCCAAGGCCGACCCCATCACAACGGTGGTAGTGCCTCTGTGATAACATATTAAGAAGAGGGGATGGAGGTGAGAAATACGCACCAGCAGAAGAAAGGAGTGAGGCTATGCGAGAGCAACAACTCTGTAGATACTAAGGTCAGTGAAGAAGGATGGAGACAAGGTGCTACAGGCACCAGAGCAGAGAGATTCCCCTGCAGCCTGTGGTGAAGACCATGGTGAGGCAGGCTGTCCCCCTGCAGCCCATGGAGGTCTGTGGTGGGGCAGATATCCACCTGCAACCTGTGGAAGACCCCACACTGGATCAGGTGGATGCCCAAAGGAGTCGGTGACTGGTGGGAAGCCTGTGCTGAAGTAGGTTTGCTGGCAGGACTTGTGAACCCATTGAGAGAAAAGCCAACACGGAAACAGGTTTGCTGGCAAGACTTGTGACCCTGGTGGGGACCTATGCTGAAGCAGTCTGTTCCTGAAAAATGGCACTGGAGCAGTGTGTGAAGAACTGCAGCCCCTGGCAAGGACTCACATTGGAGAAGTTCATGGAGAACTGTCTTCCATGGGAGGGACCCCATGCTGGAGCAGGGGAAGAGTGTGAGGAGGAAGGTGCAGCAGAAACCTGTGATGGACTGACCGTAACTCCCATTCCTTGTTCCCCTGCGCCACTCAAGTGGGAGGAGGTAGAGAAATCAGGAATTAAGTTAAGCCTGGGAAGAAGGGAGGGGTGAGGGGGAAGGTGGGTTTTTTTCTGATATGAATGATAATATTTTTAATTTCCCCAAGTCAAGTCCGTTTTGGTCGTGATGGTAATTGCTGAGTGGTGTCCCTGTCCTGGTCTTGACCCATGAGCCTTTTGTTATGTTTTCTCTCCCTGTCTGTTGAGGTTGAGGAGGAGAGTGTTAGTTTTGGTGGGCACCTGGCATTCAGCCAGGGTCAACCCACCACAACACATCAATCTGTTTGGAATTGGATGAAGAGTAGGAGATGCTAACTGTTGCAAAATGGTTGGATGAAGCTGTTTTATCTGAGGGGGAAAAATTAGGATCTGGCAGATTGAGGGGGCAAGAAAGTTGGGGAGAAGTGACAAGTTAATGTCTAAGAAGAGATGTTTCAGATCAGACTGCACTGATACCTTTCACAGCTACATCAGGTCTTTTGGAGACTGCCGAGAAGCAACTGTTGCTTCAGACATGCTCTTGTGCTGCATCAGTGACATTTTTAGAGTCATAATCTTTTTGTCCAAAACCATTATTTCCTAACTTAGTATTTCTAGTTCAGGAAACTTGCAGAATATTGAGGGTGCCATAACTGAGTCTGGTGTTCATGCTTTTCATATTATTTGCCAAGTTCTAAATACCGTGTTACTTCCCTTGTTAGTCCTACCCAAGCAATGATGGAACACTGTTGGTTGGATTTACTTTGAATCCAACCAGCAACCCTCTGTCATCCCTTATTAGTCCTACCCCAGCATGGTAGAGAGACCATCAGATCTGCTGTTCAGTAGCTGCAATACTCTTGCAACTTCTTTTGGACCAGTAAGGGGAAATCGTGATGGACTCATCAGGTAGGTAACTGTCTTCAGTGCAACTGGGAAAGTATTCTTTCCTTTCCCCTCCTGAAGAAGATTCACTTGGCACTGTCCTACAGTCTTGCAAAGTTTGTTGACTAGGGGAAGGAACTTCTGTGCTTTACACCACAGACTAAAGCATAGATATTCATACTTTTGGAAGGTCACACTTTTGTTATGGCCATACTGTCTCAGCAGAAGGAGCTGAAAGTAAGGTTCCAAGATCACTGCCAGTTTATTCAATAAAAATTAATGTGTTTTGATAGTGCATGAGAAAGAGAGATTGGTTTGATAGCAGGTGGGACTAACCTTTTGATTCAGTTTCTGCCACTGTTGAAATCACTGCTGAGAAAACTTTGCTTAAGGATACATTTAGGTAACAGCTCCTCAATGTGGGAATTCTGTAATGGTTCATTGAAGTGTGTGTTGAATAGCCTAATTGTACGGCAGTGGAGGTTGTACACCTCTGCAGGCAAATAACTTTGCAAGCAAATAACGTCACTTGCAAAGCTGGCTGTTCCAAGGCCGGCCTCTAAGATGCATAGGTAAATCTTACGTGTAGGGAATTTGCTTTGGTTTAGCGCCAGAGAGACTGCTTTTCAGTTGCAAAAAGTAGTAACTTCATTTTCCCCCCAATGTTAGCTGCTTCAGATTTCTGTGTCTGAATGCTTGTGACTTGTCGGTTTTAGGTCTGCTGTGATACTCCTGCAAGTACGTGGTAGTTTTCTTGGTTTACAATTATGTGGGCCTTGTTAAGCTGTCAAAGCTTGTTAAGCTTGGGTATTCCTGGAAACAGATGTTGCCCTGCTACCATTTCATCTGTGAAAATATATAGCCTGGCTTGCAGCTTCCTTTCTTTTCCTGAAGTAGTGTGCATTTCTAAAGATAGTGCTGTGAATTTGGATGAACCACAGAATATAAATGATGTTGAGGAAACAGCCTTCAGTCCTGGAAGCCAGACAGTAGGTGGGCTGATGGAATAAAATATGATCCCAAGCCATTAAAGTTTGAGGTGTAGGTCTCTGGTATGTACTTCTCAGGAGGCATGGTGCTCGGAGGTCTTGCTTAGGTGGGTGAGATGGAATCCAGATTAAGATCTGAATGAAAGAAGCTTGGTTTTACTAATTTATCTGTAAATTAACATATTACTCAGATGCTTTGTTAGGTGTAGCTGTGCCTTCTTGGTTCAGTAGGTATAAAACCTCACAGACTATATAGCGGCACTGCCCTGCCTTAGTGTTGGTTTCATGGTTTTGTTTGAGTTCTCTGTGGGTTTTTTTTTCTGGTGTCCCCTGAGCTGAGCTCAGAATTCTGTAGGCTTCTGTATTTTGTTGAAGAGCTGTTTTGTGGAGTGTTTTGAGTTCTTTGATTGCTTTCTGTATTTTGTGTGGTTGACTGAAACAGTCCAGCACTGCAAGGGAGTACCAGCTTTGCCTCTTGTTGCTTTCTTTGCTTGCCTTCAGCTTCCCTTCCTTGTCCCAAGTCATACATTTAGATTCTCCTGCCCTTGTTCGCGTTTTTCTTCTTTAGTCCCAAGTCTGTTCCCTTGGTTGAAAATACAGGAAAGTATTGTCCCAATTTCAGCCTTCTTGCTGAGGCCAGTTCTAACCTTTAGTGAAGGTACGTTGGAGCAGTTGTCCCAAGACATCTGAAGACTGAAGGAGGTGTGAGGTCCTGCTCTGCTATATAGGGAGAGATGAGTGACTCAGATTCACTGGTTCCCCAGGCTGGATTAAGGTGAAATGGCACCAGGGCCCATAAACACGGGGTCTTTGTTCTGGGCTCACACATTGAAGTGGCAATAATAACACTTGGCAATTATCAGTAACTTACAAGGGTAAGGTCTGCATTTCTTGGGAAAGAGAGGTATTGAGTAAGAAAAGGAAAGGAGCAAGAGAAAGAGACGGTAAGGGAATGGGTGGGTGGGTGTAGCTGACAGTCCTGGATCCAGCATTGGTCTGGCCCACAGGGAGTGTCTGGTGCAAAGAGTCACCAGAACCTTTGGGGAGTCCCCCTTTACATATGGTCTTTCTCCACCCCCGACATGCCTTCTCCACTTCTCAGGTAAGTTAGCTCACATGCGTAGTTAACGGTTTCCAGGACATTCACCTTTTGAGGAAGGGTATTCATGAGCTGGGGTGCACCTGCCTCTGCATGGTGACTTTGCCTGCCTGCATGTCAGTTCGTCCTTATGATGCTGCCATGTCCTCGGCCGGGTGGCTTGGTTGGCGCAGTGATCCCTTGCAGTTGCCTCACTGCTTGAGAGAAACTTCTCAGCCCAAACTCTACATACTTAGTTTCTTCTGGGTGTCACAGCAGGTCAGAGGAGGGACCTCTAGGTGTCATAATGCAGACAATTCATACTGCAAGCGTAAGGTGAGTTTGTTTCAGACCTTGGTGACCGTAATGAAGAAACTCCTGAAGTTGTCTGTAGCAAAGCCTTGCTTTGTTTGTACCTTCTGTAGATAAATGTTTATAAGATCCCGTTTATCCCCCCATCTAAAATAGACTGACAAAAAGAGCATTCTTCTTAATTCTTCTGTCTTTTCCTTTTGTGGGACAACTTTGTGAATTGCCTAGTATTTTCTTATTTTTAGCCTGGAATTACTCCATGCTTCAACTCGCACAGCATCCTGAATTTTTGCAAATGATAGATCTGGCTTGCATTAAATTACCAAAAGATGGTGCCCATTGTCATTCACCAAGAATACTCTGTAATCTTCAGAAATTCAATTTGTCAGTTAGGGTGTTGGGTGTGATGACTCTGTTGTAATCGTGCCGTAATATTTTGTTGATGCGAGGTTGTATGAGCATACTGTGTGATGATAGGCCTTACTTGCATCAGTAAAGACTACTCTGTTGCCTTCTGGTAACATTTCTCCGTTCAGCTGTAAGGAGAAACTAAATTGAAACTTTGTAATCTCTGCAGAGCTTCCTGGTGTTTTCCTGCCTGTATCCATTGTTTGTGAACTTCACACCTGTGGGCAAAAAAAGGGAAGCTGTCTTTATTTGGGGGCAGAATTAATGCAGCATTCTGCTTGGCCTAGTGTGGCTTTCATGTTGGTGGATGTTTTATATAAATATTGCAAGAACAAAAGTGGTGTCAAAGGTTACCACTTCTTAAGTAAGATTTGACATACCTAATACCTCTTTATGTGGTGAAAAAGGAACAGAACTACTGATACGATGTGTATTCCAGTTAAAATTCAGACAGTCCGTCCTTATTCCCAAAACTCGCATGTCCTTTCTCAAATCTACCTTTTTATCCTTGGGCAAGAGACAGATGACATGGTTAGTTTGTGCACAGTTTCTGTAAAATTTTGCATTTGTCTCCTTCTCCCCTGTCTGCTGGGTTCTTGTCAGGACCTAGTCTAATGAGAACATATAGACACAAATGTGTGATGGTTGTGGTGGCGTTCTGCTGCCCCATATAGCTGTAGCTAGCTATCCTGTTGCAGCTGTGCAAAGCGTTTGCGATTCTGATCTTGGAATGTGTTTTAGCAACTGACTCTTCTCACCATCCTGACATAACATGGGAACTGTAGTCTTTGGTCTCAACAGGATGTTATCATGATGGATTGATCATGACTGGGTGTAAGGCTATCACAGTCAAGGATCAGAATCGGAACTCTTACTCTGAAGGTGAATGAGCTGGGATTGAGAACAACTGCCTTAGTACTGCCTTTATCATAGGCATTAAGAACGGTCTTTTTATTACCAAAATGCTTTGGATTTTTATAAATCAGTTAGAGCACTGTCTCTGCAATTTTTGATCTTGTTCGTGTGATGACTTAGTCATTTGGAGTACCTTATTTTGACATGGAACGTTGTCACGGAGAAGTATCCCCATCCTCCCGACCCCTCATTTTTGTTTCAGCAGAAGTCCACGAAGATGGTAATTTATTTTCTGGGAATCATGACACTAATAATTCATATAGCTTTGCAAGCGGAGTTTGGAATGGGGTTTTGTAACCCATTACTGGGATCCGAAGTGGTGGTGTGGGTTTGGTGTGAATGTTTTCTGATGAGTGTTGAAATTTGAATTTTATTTGGACAACAGGGCTCATGAGTCTATATATATTAGCTGTATACTAGATAATTCTTCCTTTCCATGCCTCTGTAGGGATATTGTAATGCAGATTTAAGGAAAAGGCTTTTCCTAAGTAGCTGTATGATATAGATGCCACATGTGAGAAGTGACAGATTGTTTATTTATTTATTTAAAGTCATGAAAGCAACTTTGAAGTTATCCAGTGGATTGAATTTTGTGATTCAGTGTTTCAGAAATGCTTTCCTGGAGCTCACTACTCTGAGGAGGCAGAATCAGAGTACGGGATTGCCATTTTTATCTTTCCCTGTCCCTGAAGCCCATACAAGGAAAGCATTGAAAAAGAACAAGTAGAGTAACAAGTTTCTTGATCATAGAGAGAATTTCTAAAGAGCTGCTGGGCATGAATCTTCCGTCAAAATACCCAATGGTCTTTGAGTAATTACCTTAGAGTCTGGGGCTGTTACCTGAGAATTGACTTACTTGTGTCCAGAAGAAACAAAGATCTGCCTGGAGATGCCTATGAGAAGCCCTGGTGACCTGACAGGAACGAAACCGCCTCTAACATTGAAAGAACTCCTCAGGTAGCTGCCTTGGAGGAGTCTGGGGCTGCTACCTGGGAATTCACCTGTATCCAGAGGAGACCAGCACACTCCTGGAGATGTCTGGGAGAATGCCCTGGACCTGCAACCAACATTGAGAAAACTCCTCAGGTAGTTACCTTGGAGGAGTCTAGCACTGTCATGAAGGGAGTGGTTTAGGTTAAGTCACGTGAAGAATCACCATCAAAGGCATGAGCAAAATATTTTGAATAGGAATTTGTGGCAATGCAACTTAACAAAGTTTGGTGGCAAGGTTCATTCTGTTACTTACTGCACAGATACATCACACAAAGAGGAATCAAGTTAAAATGAAGCTGGAATGATTTACAGAGACTAAAAATGTTAAAGGGTAAGAGAGACCCTCCCGTTGAGTCACAAGGTTCCCCTTGCTTTCTAAACTCTTAATAGAGCTTAGGTATGGCTAGATCCAGTCTTAGTCTCGGACTTGGTCAATGCTGTATATCTAAAGGATGTCTAAGGTTTGTTCACAGTTTAAGGTTTATCATAGGATTTAATTAAACTACAAAAGTAACTTAATTACAAATTTGAAATGGTAATACTTATTATGATGTACCTAAATCAATTCATACTGACATGCACGCAAACACAAAGGAATAGATACCTAGATATATGTATGTACAAAGGTATATATATACCTGTTAGAAGTTTTCCTTGAGTTTGGTGAAATACACCAAATGCCTTGGCATTTCTCAACAGGCAAGGGGGTTGAGACTTGAGAAGCAGTCAAATCAGCCTAGGCCTCATCGTCAGCTTTTGGCAATGGTCCCCCTTAGTATTGCAGACTTGGGAATTCGTGAGCCCTGAGTGGTGCCCCACTCCAGGGGAGATTGCTGGTCACAACCTGCTGCAGTCCAGGAGCTCAAAGGGTCTCACTTAGGACTGCTGTTCATAGGGTCAGAGATGATTTGCTTTAGTCAACAGTAACTTCCATCCTGTCCACAATCGTGAGTTTGTAATTACTGGAATTTTTCAAAATTCCAGTGATGGTGGTACATTAGATTCAGATAAAGAGTGTTCCTGGTCTTCTTAGGAGGTGTTATGTTTCAGATAAGGAATGCACCAAGGCTGTCAGGTGGTGCTGTGGTTGAGATAAGGAATGTTTCTGGTACAGCCAGTGCAGTTTTCCACTCCAGCCATGCAAGAGTTGCTGGTGTGGTCAGTGGATGCTTAACTGTCCAGTTCATTACATGGAGAACAAGGCTTAAGCGGGATTCCTAAGATTGTAGAGCAGCCCAGGAGAAGAGGGTGAGATGCACCACCACAGGCTGCTATCTGAGAACTCTGCTGTCTCCCAAGAAGACCAACACACTCCTGGAGATACTTGTTTCCAAGCTCCTGAATGGAGGGAGTCTTTTGTATGTTGGAGACTGATCCATGCTCTGTACCTTGCTGGGAGTGCTCGCAGGCAGCTTTGGAGTGTTTCAGCCTATTGAGTCACCTAGTGCCTTCATGTACTTAATCACATTGAGTTAGGTTCTTCAGAAGTCCTGTTCACTGTAAGCATTTTGGGGGCGAGTCTTGGTATATATTTTCTCTCTAGTAGCTTGTAGAGAGAAAGTACAAAAGTTTTCAGACTTTCCCTTGATTCTTAAGGTTATCAAACTTGTGGGTTTGTTTTCTGTGCCTATTTCTGAAGTTCAGGTAGTCTTGGATGAGGTCTGTTTTGGCCTTGCAATAGATGTGACTTCTGGGGGGTAAGTTGGAAGTATGTAGCCAGCTATTTGAAGCCTTTATTTAGTGTGTCCTGTGAGTTGAATGTAGTCTGCTGCAAGGGATAGCAGAGGATCAGTCACTTTGTTCCTAGTAAGAACTCTTGTGTAGCCAATACTAGGTCAACTAGTCCTTGGTCTGTGCCCCCCTCTGCCACCAACAAATAAACACCAGAGAGAGATGACAGTACTTTTTAGACCTTCTCAAACTGCAGCAATGTCCTGCGCTTGTTACATAGTTTGGGATCTTGTAGTGAAATCATACTCTCATCGCACTAAATCTCTATTTCTTATTAAGGATTCTTCTGGTCTTGATAGAATTCTAGCACTGGTTTAACTGCAGGATCAGGTGGTGATACATAAAATGGCATTAGATAGGAAAAGTGCCAAGACAACCAATTTGTGGTGATGTGACAGAGAAGATGAGAGTAGGAGTGAAACCTGAGGATTAGTTCTTTAAACTTTTTGTGGTTTTGGAAGCCTATAGGGATGTACAAATTTTGGCATTCTGATTGACCTGTGGTCATTATTAGTTAGAATGCAGAAAATTCTGTAACTAACCAACAAGCTAATTTTGATCAGCAGTTCAACACCCTTCCCATATTATCTGCAGCTCAGTTTTATTTACAACATTGTCTTCAGAAGCGCAGCTGTTGCTACTTATTCAATAAATATGCAACAATCAGCATTAGCAGACATTTTCAGCTTTGTTTTGGTGTCTTTACAGATGTTCCTAATCTTAGACAGTTGTGTCAGATTATTTTCTATGACTGACACAAGTCAACTGAGCACTGATTCATTTCAGACTAGCCACTATATTTCAAGGTCATTTTGTGTTCAGAAACACTGAAAGTTTTGAAACATCATCAGTCCTGCTTCTAACATGATACCAAACCATACCAGTTTAAGCAAGAAGTGGTATACTTAAGGTTACTTAAAAATCCAGCTTAAAAAAAAATACAAACCCAAAACTAGACAGTTTTTCTGCTAAGAATCTCCTGAAGGTTTCTCCATACTGTATTCTTATACATTAGGGCAGAAGAAGTTCTAAATCTTCTGCTTCCCATATGACACTGCTGTGGTGGAATATTTTTTTTATTATTATTTTATCTCTTTTAAAAGACAGTCTCTCAATAATGGATCAGAAATCTTCAAGTGCAGCAGACACTGGTCATGTTTTTTATCGCATTTTGTATTTGTATGTATTAAATCCATATCACTAGTTAAAACATTGAGAATGACAGCTTTTCTGAAAAATACTTAACCGGTTTAAGGCTGAAATCAACAGACACAGCAGTTTTGCTTTAGGGAAAAAGTCTTACCCTAACATTTAAAGTTGCCAACATTACAAGAGTAATAGGGAAAAATATAGCCATGCTCATAATCATTATATCACAATCTGTGAATGGATAAATGTTACCCTCATCCTAGTCACTCGGTTCTTTTAGCAATCTAGAAAGTTATGTTGTAAGGAAGAGAGGATGAAAAGGCATGGTGAAACAAAAGCTTACCTTGAACTTGCAGGTGAGCTACAAAAACCTCATTGCTTTCATATAGGCATCCTGTGTCATACAAATCCTCATTAGAGGAAATACAGCTGGTTGAGGACACAAAAGCACTGCAGTAGCCCTAAAAAAATTGAGATCCATGTAACATGGGTTTGTGTCCATTTGCTCTGTCTATAAACCATTAAAATCTGGAACTCATATTAAAGGCTTGCAACAGATTTGAAAATTTACCGAGAAACAAATGGTGATTACGTGATACAGCTTTATAATAAAGTGAGGCAGTGTAAGAGGGGAATCTTCCACTGAACTGATTGGCACCAAAGATGATAGCAAATGCCAGAGGTCTGCTTTGCTTTCTTTTTCTTGTTCTATATGTTCTTGTCAACTATATTTCCAGGTTGACAGAGATAGAAGGAGGCAAGACTGTGATCTTTTTTCTAATGGCTGAAGCATATGGCTGACAGCAGTTATCACAGAATCTATGAAGACTAAAGAGTGTATTACTCAGCTCATAGGCCATCTGCCTGTAATCTCTGTGTTACAGCAAGAACTCGATCCAGACCTATATTACTGTCTTCTGACAGTGTAGCTGTTAAGTTATTGAACACCCTGGATTCCATAAATACCTTTGTGTAGTCATATCAGAAAATCTTTCTCTCAAACTAATATTTTGACTATGGTATGTTTTGGTTTGGGTTTTTTTGTGTTTTTGGGTTGTTTTTTTCCCAAATGCCAGGGTATCAGGTTCTGTCCTGCTTCTCTAGCTCAAGTGATTGCTGTGTGCTTAGCACCAAGTCCTTTGTGACTTTTGCTTGTCACCTCTCAGTATGGTGATGGTTAGTTTTGCTTTTTTAAAAAAAAATCTTTATTCTTTTTCTCACTTGATGAATTCTTTTTCATTCATCAGAGATGCGTTTTTTGCTATGAATCCCGTGGAATCTTTGTTGCAGGTATATAATATAAACACTTAGCATACAGAATAGTCTTTCTTTTATGTTGGCTGAAAGAATCAATTTAACATTCTTCATGAGCTGCATACCATAGGATAGTTCATGAAGAAAAAAATGGTGCTAAAGTTTCACCTTCGTGTGACCTTGATTTTTATCTAAACCAGCTGGCTAATCTGCCTATTTCTGACACAAGGAACTTAATAGTACCTGTATCTCTGATTGGTTAAATTGGAGCTGTTGCCTTGTCCCTTTTGTAATTGTAGCCAGGCATTCTAAAGGATTAATGTTTTTCTTGAATGCACTGTTTAATATTTTCATATTGGACTTCATGCTAATAGTGGCTAATGTACTGTATTTAGTCAGGTTTGGTTTTGACTTCTTTCACCCCCAGAAGATACTGCTGGCTGATACAGAATGAGTAACTATTGCATTCTGCATCTAACCAGCTGCTGACAATGATGGGTTTATTGTGGCTTGAGAGCATTTTAAATCTGTGGAAGCATAGAACAGGCTGGGTTGGAAGGGACTGTAAAGATTATCTAGTTCCACCCCCATGCCATGGGCACGGACACTTTCACTAGACCAGGTTGCTCAAAGCCCCATCCAGCCTGGCCTTGAGCATTTCCAGGGATGGGGCATCCACAGCTTCTCTGGGCAACCTGTTCCAGTGACTCGCCGCTCTCACAGTAAGGGATTTCTTCCTAATGTCTAATGTAAATCTACCCTCTTTCAGTTTAAAGCCATTGCCTCTTGTCCTATCACCACATGCCCTTGCAAAAAGTCCCTCTCCCTACAAGCTCTCTTGCAGGCCCCCTTTAGGCACAAGAAGGCTGCTATAAGGTCTCCCCAGAGCCTTCTCTTCTCCAGGCTGAACAAACCCAGCTCTCTCAGCCTGTCTTCATAGGAGAGGTGCTCCAGCCCTCTGATCATCTGTGTGGCCCTCCTCTGGACTCACTCCAGCAGGCCCATGTCCTGTGCTGGTTTTGGCTGGGGTAGAGTTAATTTGCTGTATAGTAGCTGGTACGGGGCTATGTTTTGGACTTGTGCTGGCAATAGTGTTGATAATACAGAGATGTTTTTGTTACTGCTGAGCAGGCCTTACACAGAGTCAAGGCCTTTTCTACTTCTCACCCCACCCCACCAGAGAGTAGGTTGGGGGTGCGCAAGAATTTAGGAGGGAGAACAGCTGGGACAGCTGATCCCAAGTGGCCAAAGGGATATGCTATACTATATCACGTCATGCTCAGCGTATAAAGCTGGGGGAAGAAGGAGGAAGGAGGGGGACGTTTGGAGTGGTGACATCTGTCTTCCCAAGTAACCATCACACGTGATGGAGCCTGGCTTTCCTGGGGATGGATGAACACCTGCCGGCTGGTGGGAAGTGGTAAATTAGTTCCTTGTTTTGCTTTGCTTGTGTGCGTGGCTTTTGCTTTACCTATTAGCTCTCTTTATCTCAAGCCACGAGTTTTCTTACTTTCACTCTTCCAGTTCTCTCCCCCATCCCACTGCAGAGGAATGAGTCAGTGGCTGCATGGGGCTTAGCTGCTGGCTGGGGTTAAACCACAACACCTTATGTTGAGGGTCCCAGAGCTCAACACAGGACTCTGCATGGGGTCTTACAAGAGCAGAGTAAAGTGGGGAAATCGCCTCCTTTGACCTGCTGGTCATGCTTCCTTTGATGCAGCCCAGGGTACAGTTGCTGTTCTGGGCTGAAAGCACACATTACTTGGTCATATTGTCCTAATTGTTATCAATACCCCAAAGTCTTTCTCCTCAGGGCTGCTCTTAATCCATTGGCCAACCCAGCCTGTATCTGGGCTTGGGATTGCCCCAGCCCAGGTGCAGGACCTTGCACTTGGCCTTGTTGAACTTCATGAGGTTCACACAGGCCCACCTCTCAAACCCATCAAGGTCCCTCTGGATGGCACCCCTTACAATCCAGCATGTCAACCGCACCACACAGCTTGGTGTTGGCAAGCTTTCTGAGGGTGCACTTGATCCCATTGTCCATGTTGCCGACAAAGGTGTTCAACAGGACTTGTCCCAATACAGACCTCTGAGGAATGCCACTCATCACTGGTCTCCATTTGGACATGGAGCTGTTGACCACAACTGTAAGTGCGACCAGCCAGCCAGTTCCTTATCCACTGAGTGGTCCATCCATCAAATCCATGTCTCTCCAGTTCAGAGACAAGGATGTCATGTGGGAGGAGAGTCAGATGCTTTGCACAAGTCCAGGTAGATGACAGAGGAAATTAAGGAAGACATTTGGCTTCCTTCCTTGCCACAGGCAACTTTGAATCTTAGTAACAATTTGTGGAGGACTGGATTTCTTGAAGATGTGTGTACCTATCAGTGGGTTACAGTTATGTAAAACAATCAGAGTTTGATTTTTTTAATTGGTGTAAAAGTTCATGTGGAGATTTTACTTTTAATTCATAATATTTCAGGCAAATCTGAGACTGATAAAGAGTTCAAGTGAGAACTTATTTCTTTATGTCACTCTCCACCTCATCTTTATTAATAATATCTCCAAAACTTCAAACAAAATTACTTGATTTAACTTGCCAAGTAGTGACTACTAATAGTAGCAGTAGTACTTGCGACATCTCACAACCAAGTTATGTGGTTGAGAAATGTTTGTCCACTCATTCAGTCTTCAGTATTTTTACTTAAAATAATAAAGCCTTTCTTCTCTCCTTCTCCATTGTCCCAGATAAGTTATTGGCCCTTGAAATGCAGTGCTGTATAATTGAAATATCTAAACAATATAAAAATTAGAAGTTTTATATTGGTGGGTATTTACAGCTATAGTATAGGTAAAGCTATAGAGTTATTTCAAAGGTGTATGCATAGTGTGGCTTCCTGGTTTGTGATGTTACTGAATTCTATGTAAATGATACATTTGTAAATCAACACATATATAATTATGGAGCATGAAAAATAGTGCTTCTTTAGGAGAACTGAAATACGAACATAAAAACAAGACTCGTCATTATATGATGGCGGCCTGTTTTGGCATTCAAATAAAATCAGTTGAAATTAATTTTAGTTCCTGATCAGCCAGACAAAACCCCTCTTCAGAAAAGTTTCTGTTCTAACTAGCATAGATCACAATGGAAAGCGTCTTTAATGTTCATAAGTCAGACCTTGTGAGTGTAGTGAGTTTTGGTGTTGTGATGCAGTAGCTCTAGTTTGAAAATACTTTCTGTTTGAAAGTTGTATCTCTTATTTGGCTTATCCTTATTTCTGTTGGGATGTTAATAGTTTTGAATGCCCAGAATAGATCCATGTCTAAACTAATTCTTGACAAAAAGGAACTTTGAATTTTTTTTGTATGAAGTCTTGATTTGGGCAAGAAATAAGGATGCTCAAACAAGTGACTAAAATGCTAATTAAAATTCACTTACTGTGCTGATTAGGGTTGCTGGAAACTGTAAATTCAAGTTTTCATATACTAAAAACTAATCCTTTCTATCTAGAATATCTGGATCTCACTTCCAGCATATTTCAGAAGGATTGCCAAGTTACTCATGCTCTTGCTTGAAGAACCAAGCATGAGTCTGCTCCAATATAAATGAAAAATCTAGGCTGTTCTTTTTCTGTTCCTCTTATCCCAATAATTGACAGAAATTTGCAAGTGTCCTGCTTTTGTCAGGGATAGAACTCATTTTCTTCTCAGTAGCTGGAGCAGTGCTGTGTTTTGGATTTGGTGTGAGAACAATGCTGACAGCACACTGATGCCTTTAGTTGTTGCTGGGTAATATTTATACTGAGTCAAGCAGTTTTCAGTTTCTTAGGTCCTGCCAGCAAGAAGGCTGGAGGGGCACAAGAAATTGGTAGGGGACACAGCCGGGTGACCTGGACTAGCCAGAGGGATATTCCATACCATAGAATGTCATGCTTGGTATATAAACTGGTGGGAGTTGGCCAGGGTCTTGGGATTGCTGCTCGGGGACTGGCTGGGCATCGGTCAGCAAGTGGCGAGCAATTGAATTGTGCATCACTTGGGTTTTATTTCCCTTCCCTTTGGATTTTATTCCTTTCTCCCTCTCTCCTTTTTCTCATTATTATTATTATCATAATTATATTTCCATTATTAAACTGTTCTTACTTCAACCCTTGAGTTTTACCTTTTTCCAATTCTCTTCCCCATCGTGGGGGAGTTGGCAGGGGAGGGTGGAGTGATCAAGCTGCTGGTACTTTGTTGCTAGCCAGCCACCTACAGCAGGCAAAAAGAGCTTAGTGGAGAGTACTCAAACTGTTGTCTGAACTTAAATTCTTACTCAGTTCAAATCAGTTCTGGTCACTTTGTTCTTACAGTTCACACTATATAACACTTAACTGTTAACATTGTTTAAAATCTTTTTTCCCCCTTCTCTCTCTAATTATTAATTTAATAGATTAGTAGAACAGCTGATATTTAAAGGGATCACAATACCTTATTTTGTAGAAAAATTGAACACTTTCTGTGGGAGTAGGGGGTGGAGGATTTACTATATATGTGTATATAAGTTTTGCTTTTTTGCATTGTTCTGGCAGTCTGCCTTATTCCTATGAGCTGATTGAAGGTTGACGAGTTATTTTCTGTTGCAGATGAACCAACACGTTCCTTGAGTGGTCTCATCTTGAAGAATAATGTAAAAGCACATTTTCACAACTTTCCCAGTGGTGTAACTGACTTCATTAAAAGCGAATGTCTGAACAATATTGGTGATTCCTCCCCCTTAATTAGAGCTACTGTAGGTAAGTTTGCTCTTATTGCTGTCTTTTGCTTAGTCTATTGCTTCACTAGTGATGTGAAGAGTTACTAAACTCCTAAAACTGTTTGCTTCTGGTAATTGTCACAACTTCACTGTTTAAATGCTGATATTTCTCTTCAGTGTGAATATCCAAGTGTCACACTTAATTTTGCTTTCTGTTCTCTTAGAATTGATTTAGCAATTCAGTTCATATCCCTTGAAATATAACTGAACAGAAGTTTTATTTGAATCTACTGAAATTGAGCTTGCTGCCAATTTCAGTGCCTAAAAACAGGGACAAGGTGAAGGTTTGGCTTTAGAACTATGTAAGCACTCCTCCTGCATCGATGAAACACTTCTGTTACCTGACTTCCTGCCCCCTATATGCAGACATACACACATCCCTTTGGGGAATCATTATACTATGCATAACGCATTCACATAATGACTTTCTGTTTTTAAATACCTTCTGTCGTAAAATGGTAGATGAAGTGTGGTGTGCAGAACATCATAGAACTGGAAGTGACCTAAGAGATGATCTAGTTCCTTTGAAGTTTTGTTGTTACATGGATTTCTGATTTCTTAGGTACTTCTTGTTTTAGTGCACCTCTTCCATAAAATATGCATATTTGCTTTATGTTTACGTATTTCTAGGTAAAGTTGCTTTTCTGTCTGCTTTTTGAGAATATGATTTCCTCCAGTTACTGCAATCATTGTAGTAATTTTCTTGTCCACTCAAAGAACTAGAAAAAAGTAGAATGAATATATATTTGAGTATAGTAGAGAAAATGAAGGTGAGTGTCTGTTCAGAAAGAAATTCAGCTTGTATCAGCTAATTCCTCTTACAAAATAATCTAATTTTTCTATAGGATTCCTTCTCCAGACATCTGGCTTAGGGACTGTGGACTAGAGAAAAATGCTCATCTCTTAGCTTTTTCCTGCTGTCTTGTCAGTTGTTAAGCTGCTTTACTATGAATTTTATTAATGTCTTGTTTTCTTAATGACACTAGAAACAAGTCTTTGAGTGGCAGGTACTTTCGTGATTTCAGTTTGTAGAAGAGTCACACTTGCTTGTTTGTTCATAGGAATTGTCAGTGGAGTACAATGATGTTGACTGAAGAATATATTCCAGCTCTATTTAGTTTACTGCCTTGGGGTTTTTTGGTGGTGGTGGTTTGTGTCATGGGTTTTTTTGGCGAGTGGGAGAGTTGTTTGTTTTCAAGCAGTTATTCTTGATTTCTGCTAGTACAAAATACTTGCCGATTAGTGGCTCAGTTACTGTTCAGCTCTAAGGGATCCTTTCAGGGATTATTCAAGCATGTATGAACTCTGAAGATGAGTAGCAACTGATGAACTGTATGCTTGCCTAAAAGTTGCTATTTAGTGCATGCCATTTAAACTAATGACATGTTGGATCCTTGTAGCCTTAATAATGAGATTGGTCCTGTGCTTGCTGGTACTAGCTAGGTGTAAATGTATTACTGACTATCTAGGCTGCCTTGGTTGCATATGAGTTGGCATGTGATAGAGCTGCTCTTTGGGATGTGTACTGGTTTTTGCAGTTCAAGCACAATCAATTTAATTAGTCAATTTCAGATAAGATCTCTGGAATTCTGATAGGAAGATGACAAGTACATCAAAATACCATCATAGAAGATTTAATGCAGCATTCACTCTCCTTTGTGGTTCCTAGCTTTTGCCTGGTAAACACTAGATGCTGATAATACCTTTTGGCCAAGGTAGAAGGAAACTAATTAAAGCCCATCCTCAGAATTTACCTCACTGAGGACAATGAGCATGGCAATAGAGTCGATTTTAGAACTGTGACTTGAGACCAAATGGTGACTACATACTGTTGTATTCTCACTTATCTTTTACCTCTTCCAATCCTGAAATGTGTACGAGTGTGGAACTTATCTGTGCTGTTTTTAAACAGCTCTGGGTATACTTGTAATATGCGCAAGTTTTACAGCTGAAGGAAAGACTCTTTGAAAACTGCTTTAAGTGTTCTTCCAAAAGGCTTATCCCAAATAGTAACAGGATAACCTAGGAGGAAATACTTCCAGATGCATAGGCAAAAAGTGATCTGAGGCCACTGCCTCTTGCAACAGAGCTGTGCGCAGTTTAGACCATTCATGTCATTATGAACTTTCTGTACAGGTCTGAAAAGAAGCCATTTAATGCTGTGCTAGTGTTTTTTAAATGGTAAGGGGACACTTCGGTGGGGACAAATAAAAAGAACAGTATCAAACTGTTCAGTTTTTGTGATGTTCATTTGTGATGTTCAGTTTAATTAAAAAGAAAAAAAAGTGGATCATTAAGCTGCAGTACAAGTAAAATAAGTATTTTTTTTATTAATGCATCTGATATTCTTTGTAGGACCATAATATTCAGGAGAAGTGCAGTCTTTAAGACTCCATAGATCTCCATAGGCATAGGGAATCTTTTCTATTCGTTGCAGTTATGAAGAGAACTGGACAAACTACTTCCGGACCTGTAAAATTGTGTTTTAATTCTGTCCCCATTTTTGCCCTTTGTCTTTGTGGGCTTTGCAGCCTATTGCATCAAAGAAAACATCATGCAAAATACTTTTTAAGTTACTGTGTGTCTTTATTTACTGTGTCCAGAATGTCCTTATCTCTGTAATGGTGTCCCATATTCTGGTGTAAACAACAGGAATTGTAACATTTTCTGCCAAAGAAAAATGGTAAATTGTAATTTGCTCAATGAAAAAGCTTAGGAAAGCTTTTTCATCACTTGTCACTTAGGAGATTGCTAGTTGTAGTATCAAGTTCTGTGTTCATACTCATTAGAACTAACTGCGAGTAGAATAACGAATTATGCTACCCGTTCCATTTTGTCCTGAGGCAAAATGGATTCATAGAAAGTCAGTCCTAGTTCATACGCAGCCTTCCATGTTCCTGCCACCTAATTAGTTTTTCCTGGGGTTTCTGTGTGTGCTGGAAACAGAGCTGACCTGTCTGTTTGCTGGATCTCAGTCAGCCAGCCAACCCCTAAAGGTGATCACTGGATGACCTGTTTTAGCGTGTAAGCTCTTAGTAGGTATTTCGGTCTTAGAATGCCTCCTTAATGTTTTGTGTAAGCACAGTAAAGTTGTGAACACGTAACTTACCACTGGGTTGTAAGTTTACTGAATGACAGATTCCCACATTCATGCTTTTGTATTATAATAAAGAAATTACTTGAGGTGGGTACTCTATATTTACTGGATGTCTAGATTTGTACAGTGTCTAGTAAATTTAGAGCCAAAGCTGCCATGCAGTGTTTGGGCATGATTCTTTCCTTAACTGGATTTACTTTGTGCTTGATTTCTCATGACTGAGTCCTTCATGGTAGCAGGAAGGGATAACCCACCTTTACATTTCAAAGCCCTTCAAATACCATTTGTGATTAAATGTACTTCCTGGTTTTATGACTGAGTCCTTCATGGTAGCAGGAAGGGATAACCCACCTTTACATTTCAAAGCCCTTCAAATACCATTTGTGATTAAATGTACTTCCTGGTTTTATGCTTGCCAGTTCTTTACAAAATAAGAAATTTCTTAACTACCTAGGTCTTTGAGAGGAATGAGAAAAATTGGTATGAAATATGTGAAGGTGTATATAAGATCTCATTTTCTTCATCCCTCTCATTCCTTTAGGCATTTTGATAACAACCATTGCTTCAAAAGGGGAGTTACAGAATTGGCCTGAACTCTTACCAAAGCTTTGCAGCCTGTTGGATTCTGAAGATTACAATACCTGTGAGGTAAGGAGACTTTTAGAAATAGAAGATTATAATTTGAATTTGATTATTTTTATCTCTCTTCATAGACACGATGTATATGTATAGTATTGCATGTGTGTGTGTGTATATGCACATATGTTCTCCTCAGAGAACAGTGGCTCAAATTTGATGCTTTTTTTCTGCCTGCATTCCATGTTCTTACTGTTTATCAAAACAAATTTGTTTTCTTTGCATAAAAGCAGAAAAAGACTGCAGATGGGTAGTCATAGTATGTCAGCAGAGAAATGTTCTCAAGTTTCCACTCTATGGTGCCTGATCTTTTAAGTGTCGTCAGCATCATCAAGTTGACCCTGAATTTTCTCTTACTTAAAAGTAATGTTCGTTATTCTTGTAACTTAATCTGGAAAAACAATCTGTCATTCCTGTGTCAGGGTGAAATGAGCTGTCTTGTCCAGTTTAGATGAAGACAAAAAAACCAAAACAATTGTTTTAAACTTTGAGGAGACAAAAAGCATTGTCTGATTTTAAAAAAATTTAAAATTGGTGATCACATGGTTTTAGTTACTTGATACTGTCTCCATTGAATGCGTGTGAAGCATTTTGCCTAAAGTAATCCTCAGAGATAGGATAATGGTCCAACACATCATGCTGTTATGTAGTGGTTTAGTGCTGCTTTCTCAAGGAAAAGAAAAAAGCACTTGAAAATGAAACTCAAATTGACCATCATATCCAGAGTTCTGTTTTGCCCCATAATAAACTATGAAAGGAAATACAGTTAGATATGTAATTAAATTGGATAGTTCTGCATGTGGACATTTATTTCTCAAATAATATCTAGCTTTTAAGCCTTTTTTTTTTTTAAATATGACTGAATAGATGGGCATGGAATGCTGAAATTAAAACTGACTCATCTAGCTTGAGAGTTTACAGGTGCAAGTATAAAGTGCTTAAAAGCCTTTAAGGATGTTTCAATTTAACTCCATATTTAGTTAGCTGCATTTAATGTGTTAACTAGCTATATTTACTGTGTTGTGCTGAAATTACCTGTTCTGTACAAAACCTGAAATGTTGCTTTCTTCAGAATGTGTAATAAGAGATTTTTATATTTTTTTAAACAGGGTGCTTTTGGCGCTCTTCAGAAGATATGTGAAGATTCTGCTGAAATTTTAGATAGTGATGTATTGGACCGACCACTCAATATCATGATACCTAAGTTCTTGCAGTTCTTCAAGCATAGCAGTCCAAAAATAAGGTAGGTTTAGGTGTTGTACTACAGTTTCCTGTTAATTTTTTTTTACATGAGCAGCAAGGTAGCCATTTTATAGATCTGTTAAAAATGTGTTTAATTTTTTAAAATGATTCTGCAGAAAGCCACAGAGATTCCATGTGTCAGTAATTTCCTTGTTTATCTGCTTAGTTAATAAATCAGTGTCACGTCATTATAAATCTTCCAAATGTGCAGTCAGCCTACAGTTTTGAAAATCACAGTTTCTTTGAAGTTTTTGCATGTTTGTATGAAAAATTCGATGCTGTGGTTAGAACTTTAATACTCTGATTAGAAAGAACAATTTTGCATTCACTTTGTAATGACTTCAGCAATGGGAGAGTCAATATTATTTTCCTGACAATAATTTCTGAGTTCTTGCAGAAAATGTTTTCTGCTTTAATTGCACCTAAGCCTAGAAAGCTCTTTATCTTTCAGCTGAATCAAGTTAAATGGGTTCATCGTCTTGTCACTGTAAAACTGTATTAATCTCTTCAAAGTAACACAAGTATAGGATAGGATAAAAATTCCAGAATTAAATTGTTATTGCTAATATTCATTACAAAGAACAGTAGCTTTTACCCTGAAACAAGCCAGCTGTGTGCCTCTGCCACAAAGGAGGTTGATGGTATCCTGGGCTGGAGTGCTGCCAGCTCGTTAAGGGAGGTGGTTCTTCCCCCTCATCTTCCAGATGAGGCCACACCTGGGGGTGGTCCAGTGTACTGTGTCCAGTTCTGGGCTGTCCAGTGCAAGAGAGACATGGACATACTGGAGAGAGTCCAGAAAAGGGCTGTGAAGCTGATGAAGGGACTGAAGCACCTGTCCTATGAGGAAAGACTAAGGGAGCTGGGTGGGACTCGGGGAGCTCATCAATGTATGTAAATACCTGAAGGGAGGGAGCAAAAATGACATGGCCAGTCTCTTTCCAGAGGTGCCTAGTAACAAAACCAGAAGCAACAGACACAAACTGAAACACAGGAGGTTCCCTCTGAACGTCAGAAAACATTTTTTTTACTGTGAGAGCAACCAAGTACTAGGACAGATTGCCTACAGAAGTGATGGAGCGAGTCTTCATTCTTGGAGATACTCTGAAGCCACCTGGACATGGTCCTGGGCAATTGGCTGTAGGTAGCCCTGCTTGAGCAGCGGGCTTGGACCAGTTGACCTCCAGAGGTGCCTTCCAACCTCAACTGTTCTGTGATTCGCTGTAATTCTGAAAAATTTGGTTTTTTAACTCCTGTTTGAAAGTTAATTGGAAAGATTCTGCATGTTGGAGGTGGCAATTCTTTATTGCCTGCAGTAGTTGATGGTGAAGACTAAAAGGAAGAGTGTAACCTGGAATATTTCATGATAGGATTCAAATAAGATTTAGAAAATCACCTAAAATAGATGCACACTAAGAAAAATGGGTAACAAAGCATGAACTTGCTCTTATTATTGACAAACTTAATACTACTTCCCTGGAGCTGGAAGAGATGAGAAAAACATGCTTTTTTTCCTTACCACATTATACAGTCTTCACTTTTTTCCTGTGCTGCAATGTTTGTGGCTTTGAAACTGTTAAACGAGTTTCAAGTTTGAAGCAGGCCACCTGCTGACCTGCAGCCTGGTTTCAGTGCACAGTGCTGAAGTATGAAAACTGCTAGTAGTGTCAGTAAAATACTTTCTATTTAAATCTCTTTAAAAAGAGACAACTTTTGAACCATGTTTTGAGGCAGCCTTCCAAGAAACATCTGAACAGATTTGGAGTTACATTAGTAAAAATACTTTAATGGATCTTCAAAAGCTTTAACAGGTAGTTTTACATTGTGCCTTTACTTAGGGAATTTGACTTTTGTATCTGAGAATGAAAGAGACCTGTAAGTAGTGGCTTGCATGAAATGAAAAGGAAGAACTAACGTTTCTCTTTTTGGTATGTTTCTACCAGAAGTGTTTGAGTATGTATCCTACTATACGTGTGTGTTGTTCAAAGCTACAGCTATATTGTTGACAAATACAGGTCTTGCTAAATACTAAAACTATTGCAAAGGCAGTTGGATACTTAACAACAAAGAAGGTCATGCTAAAATGTCACTATTTCACTATGTTAACTTGTATGGAATTGTTAATAGCTAATAAGATCAGTAATGATAATATACTGAAAAAGAACATCCTTACATACTGTTTGGAACAAACGTGCCAGGTGTAGTCATTCTGCTCTTGTTTTTATTTACTGAATACTGTATTTTAAAATATTTATTAGATATATCAGAGTATAAGGTGGTACTTAAGATGTGGTTTAGTAATTTTGGTTGGTAATACTGCAGATGTGCAGATTTGTTCCCCCTTGCCTCTAGAAGATGTTCGAACCTTGCAGTTTGCTTCCTAATGTTTTCAATTTTATGAGCAGTTTAGAAATTGTTTGTAACTCAAAAAAGCATATATTTTAACTGTTCCATTTGTAGGTCTCATGCTGTTGCATGTGTCAATCAATTTATCATCAGCCGAACTCAAGCTCTTATGTTGCACATCGATTCTTTTATTGAGGTGGGTGTGCATTCTTGGTTTGGGGGGGTTGAGTCAGATTACATGTCTGATTTATCAAGAGTTTTGAATTATGTTTTACAACCGCTTCTGCCCTCAAACTCCTCGTTTCTGGCTGCCCATTTTTACTTCAATCCCCATGGATTGAAGTTCATTCTGTATGCTTATGCTCAGAATTGATTAGTCTAAGCACTCTTCCAGCCCAAAAATAGTATTTTGAAAATGCTTCCTCTTCCTAAGTAGAGGAAACACTTGTTCATAAAGGTGTAAAAATAATGGCAGCAGTCTGTCACTTAACTGTGATGGAAGGTGCAATACAAGGCTCATCATGTCACGTGGGTCCATCTGGGTGTCTCTGAATACTGCTACTGAATATGGATAACAAGAGTGGTATTTTAGGTTATCTAGAGTATTTAATTTGATGCTGTTGTTACTGACAGAGTTTTCTGGCTTCGGAAACATGGAGAACTTAATTCGTGTTCAGGAGGAAAAAAAAGTCTAGGAAATGCTGTTCTTGTGTCCATGCTAATATTACATAGTGTTTTGTTTATGTGTAAAATACACATCAAGAGTCTGTAGAGTTCATTTGATAAACCATATGTCTTTAAGAAATAAAATGGTATTCTGAGGTGTGGGAGAGTACAGAAGTACATATGTGCATACTTTTGCTTGCCAGTAATGTCAATTTAAATACAAGTTGAACTAGCTGAACAAGGGATTTTTATACTGGTACTGGTTTCCAACAGAATCTGTTTGCACTTGCTGGTGATGAGGAGCCTGAAGTGCGCAAAAATGTTTGCCGTGCTCTGGTAATGTTGCTGGAAGTTCGAATGGATCGCCTGCTTCCACATATGATTAGTATAGTTGAGGTGAGTCATTTCCCAAACTGCATGCTGAAAAACCTGTTTGGGGTTGCAGAAATAAATTTTTAAAAAGCAGCTTTCATCAGAACAGGTATGTTACTCTTGCACTTGTTTACTCTTAATTTTCCTTCAAGACTTGAGATTGCAAAACTTTCTTATTAGCTAATTGCCAACTTGACATTGTGTTTGATAGGCAATGTCTATGGCAGTTTATTCTTCATTAAGTTAATTGATCCGGAAACAGTCAGGATCAGCTATACTATGGAGCAGCCAGGCACTGCTTGACCCCCAAGTGAGAAGGTAGTGTTAAAAATCTAGTGCTAGTGCTGATACTGCCATAGTTTACACATTGAAGCTGTCACTTTTTTGGGATGTGTTGACCATAACAAGGATAAGGCATGTTATTAAATATAGCTGAGATGCTCTTTGAACTACTAACAATGTTGTCTCCCATTGCATTCAGCTGTAGAGGTTAATGTCGTTCAACAGTTCCTTTCCCTTTCTAAATTAGTGGAGACTTGTCTACCAGAGGACCAGTTGGCTTTGGATTTTCAAGCCCTCTGGGGGAAAAATGCCAAATCTCTTAAGGTACATTAAGGAAGTCTTGGCTGCAATGAGTAGGACATTTTTCAACTCTTCTGAGCTGCAATCTGTTGACAACTCAGAATAGAGCAGTATTTCTGTTACTGTGAGTTCTTAATCGCAATAGTGAACCTTTAGGAGCAGCTTGTGATTTAGTGCAATTCTGTAGGAAGGGGTGCTGTTCTTGGCAAGTCGTGCATCCCTGAAATGCATAAGGACAATAAAGGTCCCTCCATTTTATTTAATTATGAGAATAAAATGGTATTCTGAAGCAACTGAAGAGGGATTTCTTTTGCTCTAAATTAGTGTACGAGGAAAGGTGGCTGCACGGGCTTCCGTGAGGTTTTCTAAACCGAATGGGAGAACCAACTGTTTCAGAAATAAGGGCTGACATGAAAGAATACAGAAATTACTATTTTGGATGTTGCAAGAGCCTTCCCTAAATCATTTTGGCAGTTGTCTGTAAGAAATTAATGTACCAGCATTAGGCTTTCTGTTTGTGCAGCTATTTGATTATTTATGGATTAAATTTTAATAGCAAGCTGAAAGATTTTATACTGAATCTCTGAATTGCCGTTCATGCTAGAAAAATGTGAGATTGCCACCCCCTGGTTATAGGTTCTACTTAATTACATCCTGTCAGGTAATCAAGATTTGGAGGGGAAGCTTTTTTTATGGTACTGGAAATAAAAAGTATTTCCATCTTACTAAGGGTATAGTTGTAACTTTTTTATTCAAAAGTACAAAGGGGGAGTAAAAAACCAAAAATCTATTCACAGGAGACTGCTTTTAATTATCTTGGGTCTCTGCAGTTTCTGGGTAATAATGCTCTTGCTTAATCAGTGCAGAAATTTAGAATTAAATTATCGAGCATTAAGAAGGAAGTCCCTTAGCTTGTTCTCTCACCAGCCTTAAGCAGTCTCTTATGTCTGTTTCTTCTGTTTGCCCCAAGAAACAAAATTGCTATGGTAGCATAGTCTGGTTTTGCAAATGCATTTTCCAATGTTGGTACCTTCTTCTGGACACTTAAAATTTCAATTTATACAAGTAATTTATTTTCATATTGTGTAGTACATGCTTCAAAGGACCCAGGACCAAGATGAAAATGTGGCTTTGGAGGCTTGTGAGTTTTGGCTGACTTTGGCTGAACAGCCGATTTGTAAAGACGTATTATGTCGGCATCTTACTAAGTAAGTATTAAGAATTACAACTCCATTTATTTTGAAATAGTCATTTTTATACTTCAGTTCATTTGTTCCTGGTTACTTTTATAAAGAATGTATCTAGCTTGCAGCATTCTTCAAAGAATTTTCCTGTCGCTAGTTCTTGTGCATAGTGAAAATGCTGTAGGACAGCGTTCATTGAAAAGAATTCTGAGGATTTCAGACCAGTGACCTCCAGAAGCAACCCATACTGTGTCACTGTACTGCTTTACCTCAAGCTTAACAGGCTGTTAAGCTTTACATGGATGCAAAGGTGTGCTAACATGCACTTAATCTTCAACATACATCTCCACATGACAGTATCTATAATATCTGGTATACTGGTGTACTGTAAGCACATCGTGACTCCATGTTGTATGTGCATAGTCATGCAGAGGGATCTCCATTTTAACAAGAATGTAAACCAGCATGACATCAGTTGGATTTAGGAATTAAATTTATATTAATTTCTATTGCAATTTGAAGTTAACGAAAGCTTGTGCAATGTGTTCCTTCATACTTCTGCGGCCTGGTATTTGTTTCAAAATGTATTTTTTTTTTTAAGTTTCAAGAAGTTCCCTTATGCCTCAAAATGTTGATCTTTGATTGAATACGTGTTTTTGAGATGTCAACATCTGCATGTCTTTGTCAGTGCTTGTCACTTTTTTTCCAGATTAATCTGAAGTCTTCTGCAATAGGAAATGAATTTTTTTCAGTGTTCACAGTAAATGGATATTCTTTGGTTTTGTATATGGTGGAAGGTTTTTGAAATTACTGGGGCAGTTCTCTCAAGATCTGGAGTGAAAGAACAGAATCACAGACAGATGCATTTTTCTTAGCAATAAATCAGCAAAATTTCAGTTTTTGTAAGCAGTTAGGAAGTAGAAAGGAATGAAATACCTACTGTAGCAGTGGAGGGGAATAAAAGCTGAAAACAGAACCAATGTTATGAGAAATAGTTTTGAAGTTTTAAAATGGTTTTACTTAGTTCCTACTCTTGTAGCTCAAAAGGCAAAAGAATGATAGCATAATTCTTGAGTACCCAACATGTATATGTATGTGAATAATTGTAGTTTTTAACTACTAGTTAATAACTTTATACTGAGAATAGCAGTAGTTATTAATTACTAGCTAATAACTACTTGTATTAAACCTCTTTTGGCCTACATGAACATTGACACTGCAGCAGGATCATACTCACTCGATTTTTATTTTTCTTAAAAAAAGCTTTAAAATTTCTAGAAAAACAAATGTGAGTAACATTACATTTCTCGATCTTTCAGTGTCATGCTTGTTGAAAGCAACTTACTTGTTAGTGAGTCCTGTTTGACTAGTGAGCTATATAAGTTTGTCAATACTTGATGATAATCTTAAAATTTTATATATTAAACTAAAAGTGGGACAAGATCTTCTAAAAACCTGTTCATGTGGAATCTAACATCTTGTTCCATTCTGCTCCTGCAGGCTTTCTTATAAATTGCATGTCTCCTGCATACTTCATGAAGTATGCTGCAGAAATGCCAACGAATTAGTGATAATGTGTGTAATTACTGTTCCTTCATTAAAAGGTCAGAAGGTAATGTGCCATTGCAATGCCTGATTATTACTGGCCTGGTACCTTCAAAAACTAATACTCCTCACCTGCACTGTATAGAGAGATTGAGTCTGTCACTGCTACTGGGTCAGTCCATGATCATTATTAGCTTATCTTGGCTTGTAATACATATTTTTATGGATTTTTTTTCCTTTTTGTGGAGAATGTGGTTTTTTCCCAAGCATTTGATGTTTTTTGTCTTAGTACTTTTTTAAACTGTACGTCTGTAAAGTGAAGTCCCATAGCCATAACCAGTTTTAATAGCAAAGTAAGTCCTAATACAGATTAGTCAAGATCTCTGCAATGCTGGGGACTTGTCTTACTGAAGTAGTCACTAAAGGATAGGAGGGCTTAATGTAATTAGCCTTGTATCTTTAAGAGTAGTGAGGTAGAGTCGTCGGCAATAACTAAACAGTGACAAGTACTATTGGTGAGAGCCAACTTAGGCACATGATGGGAGTTTGAATTCTTACTGAAAACCTTTAGACTTAATTTCTGAAAGGTGCTTCAGAGTAAATCCATCATATGGAAGAATATCTGGTTTTTAAAATTTAAAACTTAGTTCTGCCATCTGGCTACCTCTAGTTAAAAGTTTGTAATTTGAAACAAACACTTTTTCAGATTTCAAAGTATTGATTAACCTTATGACATGGAGCTTGGTTTAGAGACTAGCTTTTGTTGTCAGGCTAAGTGGGGTTTTTCTTGGTTTGGTTTGGGCGGTGGGGGTTACAACCAAAATTATGGCCCAGGTAACTGAAAACTGGCTTGCTTTTTTATGTGTTACTTTGACATGTATCAATATTTCTTTGTAGGCTGATACCTGTGCTGGTAAATGGTATGAAATATTCAGAGATCGATATTATTCTGTTGAAGGTAAGCATCAACTTTTTTTACTCTTACAGAGTATCTGGTTAGCTTCTGACCTGTTAATCAGAATGATTCAGACCAGAATGGGCAGGTGCAGCCTACCATCCGTCAATGGAGAATTAGCTTTCCAGGGCAGGGTGTGCTGTTCCAAATACTAAATACAACTGCTACCATGTTTGTTGGGAAACACTTGGCGAGCTTTCCTGCTTTGCCCCTGTCCCCTCTCCCCCCGCTCAGACAGAGCTGTGATACCATTACCCATGAACTACTGCAACAATGCAGCTTGAAAAAGAAGTTCAGAATTAGTTTTGATGCCTTCCAGGTTGAATACATGGCTTTTTCCATCAATACATTTTAGAGTATGTCTGTGTACCAGAATTTGTCTATCACTTCTTTCAATTTCATTTCCGTCAAGAGCAGTTTCTTGACAAGAAGGATACCATGTGTGTGAGCTTACTTTTCTTGCTTATATTTTCCTGTTGTTTTTCTGGTAAATGTGGCAGCAGAATGCAGGAACAGCAGCATTTTTAGTTAGCTGGCCAGCACAAGTGGAATGTGAATCTTTTATATGCTTATAAAATCTTGAACTAAAACTACGTTCTTAACTTGCTCAAGCAATATAGTTGGACTAGTTTGTCTGATAAATCATTTTGATGACAGGGGGATGTTGAAGAAGATGAAGCTATTCCAGACAGTGAGCAAGACATACGACCTCGTTTTCATCGTTCACGGACAGTGGCTCAGCAGCATGAAGAAGATGGTATTGAAGATGATGACGATGATGATGATGAACTTGATGATGATGATACTATTTCTGACTGGAATTTAAGTATGTCAGAGTAACGTGTAAAATGTTTTTAAACTTGCATAATACAAGAACCACAGTAAAAAGGGGACTTTGCTTATAGGAATGCTGAGGCTTTGCTTTTGAATACAAAAAAACTATCTGCTGACATCATTGGTGGGAGGGGTGGAGGGGAAGTCTTTCAGATTGACTTACGTAAATGTATTGGCAAAATCTAGCCATTGGTAAGCTTATTTTGAGTATGGCAGATTGAGCTACAAATATTTACTGGATGCAGTTCAAGATAACTTTGGGGCTTAGAATTTTAATTCTACAAGATAATAAAAATCACGTATCACCTACTTCAGTTGAAAAAACCTCTTACACATTGGTAGATGGAGGAGGTTTAATAACCCTTTCTTTTACTTCAGTCTTCCCTCTAAAATTGGTTTGTTTTGTTTTGGGTTAGTTTTGGGTTTTTTTTTAACATGGTACTACTGACAGCCATTACTGGTAGTTCTTTTGAGGATTGTATTGCCTAACTGCAGCTACTTGTATAATAAGCAGAGACTAACGCTCTTAATTCCCCTCAGGAAAATGTTCTGCTGCTGCTCTAGATGTCCTAGCCAATGTGTTTCGTGATGAACTTCTGCCACACATCTTGCCCCTTTTGAAGGAATTGCTTTTCCATCCTGAATGGGTAGTTAAAGAATCTGGTATCCTTGTTCTTGGAGCAATTGCAGAAGGTAAGACAACAGTGCATGCTGAATTAAGCAGCTGTGTGATTCCTTCCAGGTGAATTTACTTATGCAAACAAGTATATGTCCTTAGCTGGTTTGGTTTTGGTCATCTATGTCCACATCTACTAATGGGTGATTACTGTTACTTAATTCTTCATTTTCAAATCCATGAATGTGTGGGAGGCTAAATAGCTTAGATAAATTATTTTCTCTCTTTCTTAACTTTCTTAACTACAGCAACAGAACATATTTATTGGTCTCTTGTGAAATAACACCTTAATTTCATAGAAGAGTAATACTTAATAAATTTGAGCCTTACATTTCATCCAAGTGTTTTCAGAAGACCACCACTCCTGTGACTTGAGTGCCCTGAGGTGCTTATTGTGGATGGTTCTCCAATTTAAATATGATAGCTTCCATTCCTTTGTACTTAGTCTTGCGCGCCTTTTTGCCTGCATTTCTATCCTTTTTGCAAGCTGCAGGAATCTATTTGTGTCAGTGCCAAGATTATTTTTCTCTTCCAACAGTGCCTAGTAAACATACTGTTTTCTTTGTTACTAGAAAACCTTTTTTTTTTTGTTGGTTTTGATTTTAAGTCAGGCCAAGGTAAAAGTAATTCTGGCAAATCTCAGTGTATTAGTGCTCTTGCTGACTTGAAATGTGTCGCTTTTGTTGCTGGTCAGTATTTGTATGGTATTAGGAGAAAACAAGAAGAAATTTAAATTTCTTAAGGTATCCTTTTTAATGATGTGATGATTTGTTGTCAAGATCAAGTCTTTCTCTGCTTGGCGTCTTGGTTACTCTTGAGTAGGACCTCCAAATTTTATAAACTCATTTAATTCGGATGTACTTGCCATACTCCGTTTAATAAAGAAGAATTTCTGCAGAGTAGAAGGAAGCACTGAAATTGAAATATAGATTAAATGAATCTAAGTTTGGTTGAGGATTTTAATTATTATTTAAGTAAAGTTTCTTTTTAGGACAATGTAAATTAGGTAGACTTGGTTTGTATATTGTTAAAATGTATTCCTGTTTATGTAAACGAAACATACAATGAAAGTATGCCCCTTCTAGGAAACAAAACAACAGAACTTTTTGTTAATTCTGGTACTGCAATAGCTGTCTTTTTCTTTCTAGGCTGCATGCAGGGTATGATTCCATATCTTCCTGAGCTGATCCCTCACCTTATTCAGTGCCTCTCCGACAAAAAGGCTCTTGTGCGCTCCATTACATGCTGGACTCTTAGTCGCTATGCACACTGGGTAGTTAGTCAACCCCCAGACACATACTTGAAGCCATTAATGACTGAGTTGCTAAAGCGTATCCTGGATAGCAACAAGAGAGTACAGGAAGCTGCCTGCAGGTGAGCCAAAGCTTGAGCAAAAAGCACTATCCATGACACTGCTTTTTCATGGGAAGCTGTTTTAACCAGTGAATGCATGACTCCGTTTCTAGCTTTTACTGTATTTCCTTCTTTTAAACTTGAGTAGATGCAGCTGCTTCTGAAGTAGTCAAAAACTACTGTGAGTTGTAATAACATGAAAAAAGTTATTTTGTATTTCTCTTGTCCAGTTTGTTTTCAGAGTATATGACTCACCAATCTCAGTAATTTATTGTAGTAAAAGGAACTACCTGTTTGTAACACTTTTTTTTTATTTTATTTCACTGACCTGGAATATGGCTTTTTTCTGATATGCCTATGAGTAAGGTTGTTACTGTTTGCAGTGGAAAACTATCCTATCATTGGATTAATGATGTTTATGTTTAGCTCAGGATTAACAAAACATTTGGGTTACGGTTATATCAAGGGATATTCTCTTTCTTTTGAAGGGAGAACCTGGGATATACGATTCTCTTCTTCCCCTTGTTTGACTATTTTTTTTTTTAATTAATAAATTAATGGTTCCATTAATGGACACACCATTAATGGAATGGAAATATGTGGACCTCTTGTGCAGGAAGCTCATAAATAAAGCTTTTACATGTCAATTTGTGTGGGGCAGGAGTATACACAGCAGACTGCCAAGAAGGTTTCTTCATAAAGCAAAGTTAGATCTGCATCTGATTGTATTCTAAATACTTGAACCAGGTAGCATTATTATTATTATTATTATTATTATTATTAGTGGTGGCAGAGGTAGAATGATGATGATGATGATTACTACACCCCACCCCCAATATCAGTAGTGGCTAAGGACAAGGCTGAGGTCAGAGTTCTTGTGATAAGCTTTGCCCAAAAAGGGACAGATGTATACTTGCCTGAGAACACATACAATGAATTTAATGATTAGTGAATTAGAGTATTAAATATGGTTTCCTTTTTTTCTCTAAATGTTTTCCAAGATTAGGCTAGCAAATTTGTTGGGCTTTAACACCTGCTTCGTTCTGTCTTTTCATAGTGAGTCTTCTGTTCCTTCCTGAATGAGCACAAAAATGTTGATATAACACTACTTCATGCATTTTCAGATCCAGGGAATCAGATTAAGTACAGATTCTACTAAAAAAAACCCAAACCACACCCACCCTCACCCCAAGAAAACCAACCCACACTTCTGATTATACATTCCTTGTCCAAAACATGGTTGAAATGTGCATGTAGTTGAACACAGCTATGTTGCAGTTGTTAAATAATCTCATGTAGAGCTTTTGAAGAAAGTGCAATGGGCAGTCAAAGCAGTTAAGTTGGTAGGAAAGAGATAAAATGGAAATATTAAAAATAACAATACACCTGATTACTGTTTTTATTTAAAGGTCAGTGTCAAACTTATAGCACATTTTTAAATGCTTTCTTTAGAGCAGAGATTCAGTAAAATTACTGTTGCAGCTAAAAAATAAACTGGGAGACTTCACATTAAGGAAAATGTAGAGCTGTTACAAGTCAAAACATACTCACTAGCTTTCTAAATTGCAAGGAAATACCATGGTCCTTCCTGGAGAGGAGCAAAATGCGGCATCCCTACAGTCAATAATTGCACAGTTAATTTCTACCAAACTGAAAATTGGTAGGATACTGGATGTTTTCATCATTGACTTCTGTATCCTAGCCAGATGTCTTAGCTTTCGTTTTTGTGCTGTTGAGAAACTGCTTCTTTAGTTGGTGACACCCAAAAAGGTAGTTTACTGAAACATGTTTTCCTGCTCACATTGGATGGCTTTCTGGAAGAATACTTCATAATAATATAAGTTATAAATAAGTAAAATAAGAATGCTAGCCACTTAGCATTCACAGTTGCATTGTGTTAAGAAAAAGGCATTTCTGTATTTGGTAGCACAGCAATAGGGAATGGTTTGCCTCGTGCGGTGATGCATGCATTTTTAGTGCAGGGATAGGCTAATAATAATCCTGCTGACACAAGCTAGGCCAGTAAATCTTCAATAGCTCATATTTTTTTCCTTTCTTTAGTGTTTCTCTCTGAAGCAGTATATCCAGGGCGGGGGCGGGGGGGTGCGCAGAAGAGTAAGTTTTGTTTGGTTTGGGTCAGTTTTTTTAATACTGTTGTTGAAACACTTGACAGACAACCTGAAAATTTTCCATGATGCCATGACATGTGTTTTGACCAAGCCTGGCTGAAATTGTTTATCCTCTGTCTTTGCTTTTGGTTTCCTGTGTCTTTCTCTATCTGTTTTCTATGCAGTGTACAGCTGAGAGTACAGGCTGATTTTGGCATAATACTGGCACAACAGCACTACCGCTTGTAGGTGCAGCTACAGCATACATTAACAATGTGGGCCATTTTTAAATTAAGTAAACAGCTTTTTGTTTAACCATTTCAGTTAGTATATTATAACTAGTTTACAGTAATGCTTTTCTTGGTCAGGGCTTCTTGTGTATACCTAAAGGGTTTTACAACAGTTTTAATTTTTTTCATCACAACGTAAGAGCCGAATCCTTACATGCTCAATCAAAATAGATCAAGGTTATCTCAGTAATACCATCTTGAAAACACATCTTTGATGAATTTTAGGACTAAATACAGCTTTATGTTTAAACAGAAGTGGATTGTGTGGTGCATTTGGGGTCATCTTGTTTTGTTTTTTCCAAGATACTAACTGGCCTGTTTTTTTGTCCCTCAGTGCCTTTGCTACTCTAGAAGAGGAGGCTTGTACAGAGCTTGTTCCTTATCTTGCATATATACTTGACACTTTGGTCTTCGCATTTAGTAAATACCAGCATAAAAATCTGCTCATTCTTTATGATGCGATAGGAACTCTAGCAGATTCTGTAGGACATCATCTAAATAAACCAGTGAGTATACCTTATGTTCTGTAGCAGCAGTCATAATTGAAAAACTGATTCAGTGGGTTTTGTAGTGTGCTTTACATGTTACAAAACAGAAATGCTGATATTTTCTGATACTAAATATTCACAGGTAAATTACATAGACTGCATGTAGTTTTCCCACTACATAAATACTTGCTATTTTGAATAAACAGTGGTGTGTGTGGTGGCTTGTGAAATGTGCTTCTCATCATATTTTTTCTCAGGCTCAGAATTATTTAGCTCAGAAGAGGTATATGTATCGCTATGGGACTTTAAAGGAATTGGCGGAACGTGTATTTTAATTTCCAATGGCCACTTTTTTTTGGTAACCACTTTAAGCATAGCTAAGCTGCTTTGTGTGTCTCCAATGTGTTGGAGCACATCATCACTAGAAATTGCTTTATCAGAGAGTGGGACAGCCATCCATTGTATATATAAAAACTTTGTCTTTGGACAAAGCACAGATAATTCACAAGAAAATACAGTGGGGGTTTCTTTTAGTGTACATATATTAATTAATAGAATATGTATACATGTCACCTGCATGCATCTTATGTTGGTTATTGAAATTTGTTTTATTTCTCTGGAGTGCTTCACTGACATAGACACACTAGAATAAACCAGTTTGAGTTGTTTTCATGGCATTGTACTTGCCATCCGTGACCCCACACCATCAAAGGACCTCTTTTTCAGTCTCTTTTTGGCTCTGACCACCTTGACATTTGACAATACCAAGAGGAAGCTAAATGGGAGCTCCTGGTGATGGTGGGACTTTCTTCAGTCACTTAGAATTTTATGTCATTGGACAAAGCATTAGCTGGCAGCATCTGTTGGCTTTTTAGATACCTTCTGGGAGCAACAGCACTATAGGGTTACTTTATTCAATGACCTTGTGACTGTGGCTGTGCAGTGACAGGGAAGATGGAACACCTTTATTCAGAAGGGTTAAGTGTCCTTCTGGAGGGACAGGAAGTTACTTTGTTCATGGATGCTTAATTGCTTGAGGAAGAAATTTCAGGAACTTGGGAGGATAGGGTTGTAGCACCAGGACAATGGGAAATCATTGAGAAAAGCAGGTGGCAGATGTACAGCCAGAGCACACTGCTAGTAAAAACATTTTCCCTAGCCTCTAAGGCAATCACAGAGTTTTGTAGCAACCCAGGCAGCTAGTCTGAAACTAAACCTGGAGGAAAAGATTCACTCTGCAAAGGTACATACAGGCTTCAGCAAAAAATCTTAAGACAAAAATTGTAAATTCTCTTGTTAAGCTACTTCTACACATTGCAACAATGATTGAATTACAGTACATCGGGGGAGAGGGGTGTTGCTGAAAAAGAATATATATTGATTCTTAATACATCAGTTTCCTAGCTTTGAAATGAAATGGTATGCAGTGAAGTGTTTCAGCAGCTGATGTGTTTTCATCCTGCACAGGAGTATATTCAGATGCTAATGCCTCCATTAATCCAGAAGTGGAACATGTTGAAGGATGAAGATAAAGATCTCTTCCCTTTATTAGAGGTAAATATTAAAATTTGAGTATTTTTTATCAATTTATTTTAGGAATTACACTTTCTACCAAAGATGCTCCCACTAGGAAGCATGACTATAAAAGCTGACAGAGTTTTCCATTATGGCGAAAATATTCTGGCCATAGTAAGAAAATCTTGTGACTGAGGAAATATCATTAGGTTTGGCAGAAATCTATCTTTTTTTTCACACACACACACACCCCGCCATTCTGGAGTGTTTTCTTCGGGATTCTTCTAGGAAAAAGAAATGTTCCATCCTCCTTTTATTCTTGTCTACTCTCTCCTTGGTCTCCATCCCTTCATTAAAACTGTTGTCAGACAGCCTGAAGGTACGAACCAGACCATGTAGTCTATTCTGTACTTCCTGAGCGTGAAGCAGGAAAGCACCTCTAGAAAAATTATTTTCATAACTCTTAGGTAGTGTTAGGGCTTGCACATGGTCAAGATACTGAAGTTTAGTGTAAGTCCCGGCTGAATTATCCTAATTGGTTTTGTATGCACTTTCTTGGGTACCTCTAAGAAGATGCTGCTGCTGAGAAGTTTTCTCAACTGGCATGCATGGGAGAGAGTAGTAACTTGCTGATAGTTGCCTTGGCTCAGCTAATCCGTACCGCCTTTCTAGGTTGTGTTTACTTAATCAGTTACATGTGCATATGCTTAAAATACTAATATCTTTTACTTTACCTCTCCCAAATAAAAGGCACTTCACAGGTGTGAAAAAAGTAGTGACTGTTTTCTCTCTCTCTCTCTTTTTTTCTTTTTTTTTTTTTATTTCCAGTGCCTGTCGTCAGTTGCTACTGCCTTGCAATCTGGCTTCCTTCCATACTGTGAACCTGTGTACCAGCGTTGTGTAAATCTGGTACAGAAGACACTTGCACAAGCCATGGTATTTTTTTACTGCTATTCCAATATTTTCAGAATCTCTCCTTAAACCAGTTTATTAACTGTATAAAGTTATGTGTGTGTTGGGAGGTTTGTAGTATAACCGTTCAATATATAAATGAAGCGGCAGTTCTGAAACTTTTTTCACACATTCCCCTGAGAAAATCTAATACTAATTTTGAAAATGCATACTTATTTGTTGCAGTTGCATAATGCTCAGCCAGACCAATATGAGGCTCCAGATAAAGATTTCATGATTGTGGCGCTTGATTTACTCAGTGGTTTAGCTGAAGGACTTGGAGGCAACATTGAACAGCTAGTGGCTCGCAGCAATATCCTGACACTAATGTACCAATGCATGCAGGTGAGATGAGTAACCTGTTTGATCCAAGGATTTTTCTTAAGAGAATCACGCTTCTAGATTCTAGAATTCTTTTTTTTTTTCTTCCTCTTTTTAGGATAAAATGCCTGAGGTACGGCAGAGTTCTTTTGCGTTGTTAGGTGATCTGACAAAGGCCTGTTTTCAGCATGTTAAACCTTGCATTGGTATGTTTCTTTTACTTGTTAAATGATCAACTTGTTTTACAAACTGATAGGAGGCTGGTTTAGCCATGTTAAGCTCCCTGTTCTGTGGATTGCCTTTTCATGGTGTTTTAAGTTTTCCTTTTCCTTATCCTTATTCCTGTCTTTGCGACTAATTCTTTCTTAAAATTTAATAAAAGATGTGATTGCATTCTAAGCTTCATTGCTTTTTCACACATAGCTGAATACATAGCTACACAGGTGATTTGAGGGTTATTCAACTATATTGTAACACTACAAGTACTTGGTACCCGTGGTTTTTGTCTTCTCTCATCTTCTCATCTCTCCCCAGCCCCAGTATGGGAAAAGCAGACAAAAGATTTCTAAAGCTGTATAAAGATAAAGCCTATTAAAAACATTTTAAAATTGTAATTTGAAAAGATTTTCATTGATCTGCTTAGGTTTGAAAACCCAGGTTAATCAGATACATAGCAGAAATACAGCTCTTGTTAATTATATGTAGCTCTTCCCAAGTGTTTAAATAGGCTTACATTACTTTTTTTAAAAAAAACCTTCTTTTTTCCTCCATGATCTTACAGTAATGGGACAAGATAGTTGTATTGTGTTATGAGATTTTAAAATGTTGTTCTTTCTAGCTGATTTCATGCCAATTTTGGGAACCAACCTAAACCCTGAATTCATTTCTGTGTGTAACAATGCCACGTGGGCAATTGGAGAAATCTCCATCCAGATGGGTAAGTTTTGGTTTTTTTTCTTTGAATCTCTGCACATTTAGCATGGTTTGTCTAGGGGTTCTGGATTTTTTTATAGTGATACTTCCATGTTAAAATTTAAATTAAATTTTAGATTCTTGTCCTTGTTCAATGTACCCAATCTATTTGGATTATGTATATTAATGGTAATTTTCTTCTGAATTTTTTTTTTTGGCTGTTCCAGGTATAGAGATGCAGCCTTATATTCCAATGGTGTTGCACCAGCTTGTAGAAATAATTAACAGACCAAACACACCAAAGACGTTGTTAGAGAACACAGGTACCCAAAAACTGAACGATACATGAAGGGAATGACAGATTATTTTTTTTTATAATGACTTTAAAAATTGCATAGGGGAACCACACCAGAACTGATATTATTGCTGTGTATTTGGCTTTTATAAGCAAAAGCAACTCTGTTTTGCAGAAGCTCTTACAAGTCTCAGTCTTGCAGCAAACCATCTATCATATATCTAGATTCTTAGTTATTGCTTTCTTACTTCTATAAGTTTTATTGTATTTATTTATCATCTGTTTAAGTATTCTTCCAGTTTTATTTATGTATTGAATATGACAAATGTATGCAGTAACACTTAAAGACCTAGTTCACAGATTTTAATATATGCATGTCCTTACACGTGTACTGTATATATATGTCTAGTGTTTGAGACAAATGTAATTGGCATATATAAAACAAATAATGAACTCATAGAATTTACAAAAAATGCACTCATTTTTTTTAAGACAGACTTGTAATATTGTGCACAAAAATCTAGATCTGTGATGGCAGTTTTACCACAACATAATGAAATTATGTTTAACTTCTATTGACTGGTCACTTAATAACAAATTTCTGAAAAGAATTCTAATAACGGCATGCATGGTTTAGGTTCTAGCCCACAGCTTTGCCTTCCAAATTGGGAGTAATCCCCAAATGCCTTACTGAATCAGAATTTCTGAGGCTTGTTTCTTTTGCATTGATAGAGGGCACGTTCTGGTATGAAGAGCACCTTCCATACTTCAGCAAAACTTTATTAATAATTTGACAGGTTCTGGTTTACTATTTTACTCATTGAGAATTTTTTTTTTTTCTGTTTGCAAACTTAACTGTCCTGCAAGAAAATGACACTTTAGTCATGATACCTGACATGTTTGAAAATGATGCAAATTCAGTGGTACAGTTACATTCTTTGAGCTAAGCAAGAGATAAATTTTCAATTTATATTTTTCCTCTGGCATTCTCTAAACTTAAAAGCTGTACTTTTTCTGCGTCACTTCCCCTACCCCTATTTAGTATGGAAGGTGAACTTGAAGGAAAAATTACCTAGTTGTCTGGCATATTATAGGTACTACTTTTTGCAGAGATAATTTTGGAGCAAATCCCTACTTGTTGTGAAATATACCATGGAATAGGATAGCCATATAAATTTTCTTTCCCCTGCTCCTTGCCCTGCCCCCCTTCCTCTACACCAGTGGATGTGTAATACTTGTAACTGAGAGGCATCCAGTATGTAAATGTTTGCTTCCAGCATTGTTAGAGAATTTTTGGAAGCATCCAGGCACTGACTTTTTCTTTATTCTCTTAATAGTTACTTTAAATGTGGATGCATAACTGCAAATAAATGTTGAGTGTGGTGTACTTATTATAGTTTGTTGTGGGATATTGTGCTGCATGCCACTAGTATATGCAAGAATATTACTGTTTTCTGGTTTAGCTTCTATGTACTGAGCTATGAAAACACTTCTCCAATGGAAACATGAGACCACTTACAGTAAAAGTAATTGCATAGAAAATAATCAGTACATGCCAAGAAGTTGATCTTTGATAGAGATGACTATTCCTGTGAGAATTTACAAACTTAGAAGTGTATTTTCATTTGAAAGTAGCACTTCAAATGCAGTTTTGTAAGTTAGATCTGCCAAAAATTTTACACACTGCGTATTGAAATTGAGTAACATCAGGGAAAAACAGTACATTACCAGTGAGCTGCAGCTTTCATGGAATGAGTATGTTTCAAACTGCTAGTATATCCTACACCAAACTTTTACTGGAGAAAGCATCATCTGCTTTATTGCATGTTTCATGAAACTGTTCACAAATGCCTGTTAATTAGAGTGTTGCATAGTATGTCCCTTGAACATAGGTTTCCTTTCTCTGCTTCATATAAATCTGCTGGATTTTAGTATTATTCATGTATTTTGCTTCAAGTAATCCTGATACATTATTCCCCACCCTTTCCTTTTTCTAAAGATTAATCTTCTGTGAGTTGAGCAAACACCATTAAAACACATTTACGTGATGATACTTTCTTCGGTCTGTCCCTTGGAACAAAGGACCATACTACCTAATCATGTGATGAAGCAGCTTTGCTTTTCATGTGTCCTTATGTCTTGTTTTCAGAAGTCTGATTCTTGCATGACTTCTATGAGGAAGTCTTTTGTGAACAAGAGAAATATTGGGATTAAAGAATAATTTTCTGCAGTCAGTTGCTGCGAGTTAGCATACAAGATAATGAACAAGACAAATATTTGGTGCTCTCTGAGAAGTGTTTCTCATCTATTTAGCATTTTTATATAGACCACTATTTTCCATGTTAAAGTATTTATAAATGTATTTTTACTGACACAGTAGATCTATTAAAATCTTGAATTCTAAATATTTAAAGAAAAATGTTTACAATACTTGATACTAAAACTGAAAATGGTTAATTACTTTTTATCAAGAATATCCATAATAGTACATTTCAATAGAAATTTTTAAATGTATGGTAGCTAAATTTATTGTAAGAGATTACTCTGAAGAGGACAGAATGACTACTTACATCAGAAAGCCTTTGGATTTTAAATTGTGTTTTTGGTGTTCTCTCATTTACTTTAATTTTTCTTTTACCCTGGAGAGTATACCATATATGTTGCTGCCTCTTATTTAGGGGGTGGTAATAAACAGCACTGGTGAAATCTTATGTTTATTATCATACACAGATTCTGTTGGTTTCTGTTTCTGAGTTATTTGTTGTTTTTTCTTTATTTTTTCTCCTCCCCCCTCATTTGCTCATGTCTTGGTTGGCGTTTGGTGGTGTATAACCGTGATTGCGTTACCTTAGCAATAACAATTGGTCGTCTTGGTTACGTTTGTCCTCAAGAGGTGGCCCCCATGCTACAGCAGTTTATAAGACCCTGGTGTGTATTATTCAATCTTTTTTTTTTAATTCATTTTTCTTCACTCTCTTTCTTTCTTTCTTCTCTCTATCTCACTTTTAGATATATTTTCAGTTGGTTACAAAATCTCAATCCTTAATCATTGCCAACCATGTGACTAATCTTGTCCTATCAGGTTTGTGAGTTTTTAGTAGCACCGTCATGTATCCTTTATGTTGTGGCTAACGACTAATTTATGCATGGGATAAGATTGTCACATGCTTGCTGTGTTAAAGCTTGATTATGAAAGAGCATTTTAAAATCCACCAGAATGATAATACAATGCATGCAAATACAGTAAAATTTAAACTGTGCATTACTTTACTTAAAATTCAGTCTGAGGCTTGAATTGCTGTAAGGAGTATATGTTTATAGATTTGTTATGTATAAAATAGCTTGCTTGCTGCTGTAAAAGTTAAATAACTGTTCTGTAAGTGGTACCTGACATAATTCATACTGTGATAGTAGTATATGTCCCGTTTCTAATAATGATAGTTCCTATAAATATTTCAGATACATGTTTCCTTTGTATTTAATGGAATACAGGTCACACTTTCTAACTGCATATAGTGCAACAGGAGAACAAGATTCAGGAGATGATGCCTGATGGGAATACACTAGTAAAGACTTTGGGCAACAAGTGTTTTTCTAAGTGTTCAAAGTAGTATTTCAGATCATCTGATCAGTGTGACTTATTCCATCAGATACTGTCATCTAGTTCTGACTTGATTGAAGAGAAAGTAGTAGAGTTAGCTAAATTTTGTTCTCCAACTTGCTAGGTGCACCTCTCTGCGAAACATAAGAGACAATGAGGAAAAGGATTCAGCGTTCCGTGGGATATGTACCATGATCTCGGTCAACCCTAGTGGAGTAGTCCAAGTAAGAAATATGAATAGATCTAAACTTCTTTTCTTTACTCGTGAAATTTAGTGAAAGCTGTATATGAGGTATGAAAAAGTTCAGTGTGACATGATTTCCTTCAGTACGTGATGTAGCTTTATTTTGAGGCCAAAATGTTTATATTGCAAATGATACATATCATGGTGCTTCGGTAATTGTCACCTAGCAAAGGAAAGGAGAAGAGCATTGTTAAATATAGGTTTGGTCTTTTACTTACAAATAATATGTAAATAATGAACTTCGACTAAAATAATTGTGTTTTGATACTTCTGTCAGGCTGTTGTCAGGTTCTGTATGAAAATAAAAGCCAAAAGCTGACATACTTAAACCTATTTTCCAGATGTAACCTAGGCTTTTAAAACAAGAAGCAGAACAAAAACAGTAACCACCCATGCATTCTTAAAACTTGGGTAGGGAAGGTTCTGTTTCAGCTTTGGATATTGCTTAAATACTCAATGTGACAAGGAACGTGGAACTCTTAAAATAGCTATTAGATCTGAAGAATAGACTGACTTGCTCTTTAGTCTCCACACCTCCAAAATAAAACTGTATCAGTGTAATATTTTCTAAGAGGAAAACAAAGGTAATTTTCCATCTCCCCTGCCTGGAATTCTTCCTGAAACACAAGAATTGAGCCTCTACCTTGTTTTGAAATGTTCAGTTCATTTCACTTGTGCCTTGTTCTGTACTTAGCATTTGCCTCTTCTACTTTCCCTTTTGTTCTTTCACATAGTTTGAGGGGATAATTAAGGACTTTTCATTATCCTGTGTCTCCTTCTCTGTAGCCGTTATCCTTGTTTCTTACCCAAAAGCAAGGGCATTATCAGCTTAATGATTAAATACGTAATGGTGTAGTAGGGGGTAATGCAGGACAGCAGATGAACTAAGTATAGGGATTTTGGGGTGGCTTTAGTTTTGAACCTGTATGATAAACATTCTGTGTGTCCCAGGAAAAACTTCTGGCTCTGATTAAAGTAGTACAACAGCTTTTTTTTCTCCAAATGGAAATGTGCGAGAGTGAGTGAGTGAGTTGTGACTGTCTTGAATTTGGTGCTTGTTATTAAGGTGATTGGTTCTTGAACTTAGTATGTGTACTGAAAGAATCAATGTTAGAGAAGCGTATGTGGGAGGGGAGGGTTGTTGGGGTTTTTTTCTAACTGTGGTTTCGTTTAGTCAAAAATCTGATTAAACCAAGCTATTCCTACACTCAGCTATTTCTATTTCTGAACACTTAGGCATACAATAACTTACTGTTACTGTCTGAATTAACTGAAAAATGAATACATAAAAGCAAAAGCAGTTGTGAATTAGGATGAAAGACCCTGCATAGTTCATAGAATGAACATCAAGCATTGTTTGCAGACCCATAAATTGAGGTTTCTAACCTGTGTGATTGTTTAATCTTATAGGACTTTATTTTTTTTTGTGATGCTGTTGCATCGTGGATTAGCCCAAAAGATGATCTCCGAGACATGTTCTGTAAGGTAATGTTTCTAATATAACAGTATATCCTAACAGTGGTTGTTTTGGATCCTCTGTTGTTTTTTTCTTCCTTTCTGTTCCCACCGTTAGCACTTACTGTATTTGTGTTCATGGAGGCTTCTTCAAAAGGTCATAAATTTTCAGACAAAACAAGATAGAAATTCTAACTTTTTCTTTTCTAACCTATATTTTCTTATATGCATTTGGATTATTCTGAACTTTTTTAAACAATATTGAAAAGTTCACTGGATATCTTATTTGAAAGGATAATCATCATCCTTAAAGAACTTTTCATAATGTCCACCTTACTGAGTTTTACCTGCATTTAAAAGAACATGGTTTTTTATACCATATGTAAAACTTTTATCTGTAGAAAATAAGATTTGTATGGTTCAAGATTCCTTTTCCATGAAGATGCTTACTTTAATTTCTCTTACTACTGCTGGAAGTAAGTTTTCAGGATTGCTTAATTCTCCACAGAATCTCTCTTGGATGAGTTATATGCAAGCAAAAGAACTGTTTGCCTTGTTTAAAATAAGCAAAAAAATCCCACCCGTAATGTGATATATTGTGTTTTGGCACTAATGTATCAGATTAAAAAAAACCAACCAAAAAAACACAACTTACTTCTGTTACATGAACAGTTGCTGTTACTGTTCAGTAGTGTGGCTCCCCTCACAAACTGTAAAGTGAAATCTCTGTTTTTAGGAAGGATGTATGTCAAAAGTTCATGATGCTCCTCTTAAAGAAGAAATAGAGTATATCCCTAAGCACTTACTAGGATAATGGGTTAGTACTGGTGCTTTTTTTTAAAGTAATGCCATGTGTGAGCATTGGAAGAGGAGATGGAACTTTTGTATCCCATCTGTAAGAGCGATGACAGAAATCTCGCTGTCTTAGCCTTTTGGATAACTGGTCTCCTCTGAAGGAGCACCAGGCCCAGGAAATGCACAGCTATGAGTGTTCTAGCATCAGCAAACAGTAAATACAGTCTTGAAAGACAATCCAGGATGCTGTCTGTGATGATTTTCCAAAGCAGTCTCAGTGTTTCTGCACTGGTCCTTCAGCATTGAATACTTGCATCAGTAAGTTAGGTTCCTCTTTTTCAGACTCTTTCCACATTATCCATGTGGGATCTAATGCATTCAAACAAGACACAGTGGTTCTTGGTCACTTGGCATAAGGAAATCCTTGCTTTTTGAAGTGTATTCTTTTGTGGTTTTTTCCATGCAAGAAAGGAAATGAAGCTTTCTTCAAGTGATGGCACGTACAGTTTTTAGATTACTGCCTCATGAATACATGACTGCTGTAGTCCAGTTAGATGTTTTTCCAACAATAATTATGCCTATCAGGAACAATGGGGAAAAAAAAAAAAGATTGCCCAGTGTTTCTTTTGTTTGTTTGTTTGGAGTGTTTTAGCACTAGAGTTGAGAGAGGAAATACCTCTTCCAAAAGTATGGGTGGATGAGCTGCTCATGTTGAACTCTGACACATACCCTAAGAATTTTATCACTTTTTATAAAAGCAAGGTTTCTGAAGACTAGCTGAAGCTCACTTGCTAAAACTCTACTGGAAGATGATTTTTTTCAAGTGTTCCTTTAGTTATACCTGAACATTCTTCAATTTTCAGTAGTTTCTTGGCAGCTGGCTAATCTGACTCTTGGGGTAAGGAAAGAGAGGTGAGCCTGCTTGTGGAAGGTCTTTTCCAGGGAGAAAAGCAGTAAGTTAACTGGGGGCACTGTAATGTCGTTATTACTACATCCTGTTTAAGAGCAACTCTGCTTGAGAACGTTGTGTTGAGGGTGAAATTGGTACCATGAGCTTTAACTTTGACATTGCCTTTTCTGTGAGCATGTGTTCATGACAGACTGTTGCACAATTCAGTATCATTGAATTTAAAAATAGAAAACTTCAGACTCTCTTGGCCTAATTTCCTATGAGGAGGAGCCATTTCATAGTATCACAGAATGGTCAGGGTTGGAAGGGACCTCTGGAGATCATCTAGTCCAATGCCCTGCCAAAGCAGGTTCCCCTACAGCAGGTTGCACAGGGTTGCATCCAGTCACGTTTTGAATGTCTCCAGAGAAGGAGACTCCACCGCCTCTCTGGGAAGCCTGTTCCAGTGCTCTGTCACCCTCAAAGTAAACAAGTTCTGCCTCATATTCGCATGGAACTTCTGGGGTTTCAGTCTGTGCCCATTGCCCCTTGTCCTGTCACTGAGCACCACTGAAAAGAGCCTGGCCCCATCCTCTTGACATGCACCCTGAAGATATTTGTAGACGTTGATAAGGTCCCCTCTCGGTCTTCTCTGCTCCAGGCTAAAGAGGCCCAGCTCCCCCAGCATTTCCTCATAAGGGGGATGCTCCACTCCCCTCATCGTCTTCATAGCCCTCCACTGGGCCCTCTCCAGCAGTTCTCTGTCTCTCTTGAACTGGGGAGCCCAGAACTGGACACAGCTCTCCAGAAGCAGCCTCACCAGGGCAGGGTAGAGGAGGAGGATAGGCTCCCTGGACCTGTTGGCCACGTATCTAATGCACCCCAGGATGACACCATTGGCCTTCTGGGCCACCAGGGCACACTGCTGGCTCATGGGCAACTTGCTGTTGACCAGACCTCCCAGGCCCTTCTCTACAGAGCTGCCTTCTGGCAGGTCAACCCCCAAGCCCCAGCCTGTGCTGGTGCGTGGGGTTGTTCCTCCCCAGGTGCAGGACCCTACACTTGCCCTTGTTGAACTTCATTAGGTTCCTCTCCACCCAGCTCCCCAGCCTGTCCCGGTCCTGCTGAATGGCAGCGCAGCCTGCTGGGGTATCAGCCACTGCTCCCAGTTTAGTGTCATCAGCAAACTGGCTGAGGGTGCACTCTGTGCCTGCGTCCAGGTCCCTGATGAGCGAGTTGAACAGGACTGGAGCAGCACTGACCCCGGGCACAGCGCTGGCCTCAGCCTCCAGCCAGGCTCTGCGCCGCTGATCACAGCCCCCCGGGCTCTGCCGTCCAGCCAGTTCTCAATCCACCTCTCTGTCCGCTCACCTGACCCACACTCCTGAGCTTACCTGGGAGGCTGTTGTGGGAGACTGTCATCTGCTTTTGTTCTTTCTAATATTTGCCTTTTAACCTGCTGTTCTCAGAGCTAACATACGAAGACCTTTTTGATAGTATCATTTAATTTTCATAGTTCTCAGCTAATTTATTACATTGGAAGGTCCAGACTGAAACCCGTAAATATTTTTTTTTTTTTCCCTTCTCACTGGCTTTTGACTACCACTGACTGTGGATCCCTGTTAATTCAAAGCACAAAAGATTTTAACAGCTTCCATTTTCAGTGACAGTCTTACAGATTCCATGGAAAAAACAGAGCTCTCAGCGGATGCTTTTGCATCTGTGCTAAAGCTAACAGGTATTCATTCTCTCAAGTGCTGGCTGCAGATTTGGCTCAGGTTTCTTCCCACAGTATATCACACATTTTGAAAAGAAACATGAATACAGTAATCTTAACATATGTAAGCCATTTTAATTGATGAAATATTTAGCCTTCTGAAGTGGCCTATCTCTAGGTTTTAAGTCACCTTACTCATTAAAAATACATATAGGTATGTATACACACACTAATTTTGTGTGGACAGCTATATTCCATCTGTCACCCTTAAAAGAAACATTTCCGTTAAAAAAGACATTACTAGACTTTCTTTCTTTCTTAGTAGCATTTCAGTATTAAATTGGAGAATTCAAATGGACAGATGTATGATCCAGCAGTTTGTGGCTTACTGCATATGTTGCTCATAAATAATGTAACCTCTGTTTAGTGATTATTTTGACTTCCCCCCTCTTATTTGTAGATTCTTCATGGATTTAAAAATCAAGTTGGGGATGAGAATTGGAGGCGTTTCTCTGACCAGTTTCCTCTTCCCTTAAAAGAGCGCCTTGCAGCTTACTATGGAGTTTAACCTCATGCACTGTAGCTGCAGTCCCATAATTAGAGGTAAGGACACAAATCTTTGGTAACAAGAGCTGTATGACAGACTTCCTCCCTGTTTGCATTATATGAATCAGAGTAGAATTTTTCAGATACACTGGATATCTTCCCTACCCATAAGAAGGAAAAAAAAGTGGGATGATAGTATACCTAAATGATGGTAGCTGTAGCAGAAGCAGTTGTCTGATCCTGTATTTTATTATTACAGAGAGAGAGAGAGAAAGAAGGAAAAAAGACGAGTGTATCGTACACAGGATAGTCTATCAAGATAAGACTGGAAGTGTAGGTATAACGAAGTGACAGTTCAAGTTTAATAAGCCAAGTGATGAACATGATCCTCAAGCCATCATACTCTCTTATGTCTTATGAATTAGTAGATGGCAGGTGTTGTCTAAGCAGGAATATTCATTCCTTTAGGCTGGGAAGGCAAGTTTGTTGATGCACTTCAGCTATGAGAGGTCCCGTATGCTCCAAATCGCATACTAGATCTTTGCACTGAATAAAAGATGTTATGCTGATCTGTAACTGCTGTAACTGTAGAGCATGCTGTTTTGGGGAGGCTGTTGTGTTTATTATTGCCACGTTCCATTTTGTGCATCAATTCAGAATTGTTACTGTTCTGTGCAGAGGATGATTCAACTTCAGCCAAGAAAAGTGACAGTGCATTCTAGAATAATTATATTATACTACCCTGCTTTGTATGCTATCTGTGCACACTATAAAGCAAATTTCCCACGTGTGAAGTAGATGATACTGTGAAGAGATTGTTACACTAACCAAAAAAGAATGTGAATTGAGTTTATTCATTCAGTATAAATTTGATACTTGCTGTAGAACTTTTATACTGAAAATATGTGAGTGAATCATGCAATTCTCTTCTCATTTATTGTTGAATAGACAACTATTTAAAAGTCAGCCTAAGATTTTTTTCAAAGTCAGTGACATAAGAAATCCTGTTTGAACTGTATGTTTGATTTGAACAATGGATTAAAAATAAACCAATGTCAAATATTTACACATTTATCAATGAGGGCGTTCTAGTTCTGGCATAAAGGTGTTTTCCTCTCCTAATGAAGAGGAATCCAAAGTGATAGAATTCATCATGATCTTCAGTTTGAACTGAGGAGACACTATCTATGGCTATCTTGTTTAATCTACCTAAAAGTAAAGTTGTCAGGTCAGTAGCAGATACGTTTAATATTCTTTCTCAGTGTCATCACTACCTCTTAAGTTTGTGCTATGAAAAGCTTGTGAGAATATATAGGACTCGTTTTATCTGTAATCCAAGCTTAGGCACAATAGTGAACTGTCAATGTAGCTTTAAAGCATACATTGTTTCATGAATAATAATTTACTTGATATAAATGGGCTTTTCTCTTAACACACTTAGAAGGTGTAATCTAGGTGTTAATTCATTTTTAAGTTAAAGGTTGGTGCCTACTGCTTAAAAAAGGCAAAAAACCTCTGTTTAAGCACAGATTTGTCAGTTAAGGTTAAAGATAAGATATAATTGTACCTTTATCTTTTTCTTTTACAGGTCCTTCAGTCTGGGAGACTATGAGGGAGCCTCTGCACCCAGGGAAAATGTTACCCTTTACTGGGGGGAAGGGTAAACCAGTAGGGAATACAGTACAATCCCAACCCTACTGGGAGGGGCGGGAGGGAGGTGTTGCCGTCACTGTATTAAGTCGATGTTGGGAAATGTTTTAACATCTGGAGCCTTTGTGGGTGGAAATCTGTCTCCTATTACAACTCTGCACTGTATGTGAAGAAGAAAAAAAAAAAAAAAGAATCTAGTCACAAAACAGCACATTCTGGAATATTATGGGGAATTGTACCAAAATAAGAACCATGTAATTGAATCATAGGGATATGTAAAGAGGAAAACTATTTTGCGCACAATAAAGGAAACCCAAGAATGGGGGTCGCAAACAGTAAAAGGCTTTCTTTTTTCTTTTATGTTTTTTTAAGTAAGGGTTTTCTACATTATTTCATCCTGCTTGATGGGATTCCTAGGTATTTGCATGTTAATGAAGAACTACACAAATGAAGTTAGTACAGTTAAAATGCAGCTTGCATCTGTATTAGGCGCAGGCACTTGCAGTGTACAATATAGAAACCCCATAGTAAATTTAATAAAGGTTAACTTGGACAAAGTGAAGCAACCTGCAAGCTGCCAAATGAGTCACTCCTTTCATTTTTAGGGTAAGGGGAGGGACACTTCAAAGGAAAGATTGACATCTTTATTTTTACATTAAAAAATAATTAAAGTAGTGGATATGATTTAATTATTGTACTTCATTAGATTTAATTTCTAGAGTAAAGCATTATTCTTAATGTGCAGTTTAAGGTTCGGGCATGCATTCTGGCTCATAGTGATCAGAAGTAATTTAGTGGGAAAGTAGCATGCTTGCATCACATAGATTGAAACTGGTATACTTTTACCTATGTTGCGCCAGTTTTGTGTTGCAGTTTACCAATTCAATATAGCCCTGCATTTAAAATTCCTTTTCAAGATTCTGTGGATTTTTATTTGATTAAGAATATAGATATAAAGTACTGTAGTTAACAATTAGGCCTTGAAATACCTTTTTAGGATCTGTTAAGAATAAGATTGATATTGTATTGTGTGTAACCTGCACAATGTGGAAAGCTGATATAGCTGTGCAAAATATTTGCCTCTGTGCTGTCAGTGTGATGTGCTTTCTGCATGGTTATATACTAGTGATTTTATCAGAATCTCTAAAAATGAGTTACATGGTAAGACCCGTTAAAGGCTGCATAAATGTTAGTTGGCACGTAAAGACAATTGTAGAAGTTGATGACATGATTGCTATATTTGTGTTTATTCCCACTCAACATACTACCTTCTATGCTTTCTTTTTGTTCAAAGCATGATCTTAAAGAGATGTTTTAAGTTAATAGATGTAATGCAGGGTATCTACACTGTATCGGCGCATGTTGGTGGCCCTTTGTGATGTAGTTAAATGCACAAGGGTGCAAGTTTAAAGCTACGGAGTGAAAGTTGGTTTGGATCCTCTTCATTTCATTTGTTTAGCTTTTCTGTTGTGGTTTTTTTTCCCTCTACTTACATGTGTTCCTGTGAATAAATCCTTGTTAAGTTAACCCTTTACTTTTCCTTCCATGTGTATTTTCTTAGTACTGTGAATGTGAAATCCTAACTGGTACACTTGATCTTGTGTCCATCTGAAAGTGGCAAGTCTTTAATAATTTAGATTGCCTAAAGAGTATCCCATGATGATAAAGGAAAATGGAGAGATTTTTAACTCTGCTGGTCAGAGGTGATGCCACACCTTTCCATTTTTCAAGTGCTGCATAATTAATCTGCAAAACAAAATTAAGCCATAACAGCCTTTTTGTAGATGTAGTTTCTCACCTTTGCATTGCAAAATGGATACTGGATAACAGGTTTTGGGTTTTTTTGTTTGGTTGGTATTTTTTTTAAGAACTTGCTCTTCTTTGCATGGTTCTGTTCTTCGACTGTTGAATGATTTAGCCATTGCACTGAAGTTTGAGCTGTGTGAGTGTGAACATTAACGAGTTTTTATTTTTATTTTTTTAATGCATGATAGCATGCATGTTTTACATGCCCCCACCCCCTCTTTTTTTGGCTTTGCAAATTTTAATGGATTATGCCTGAAAAATAGTTTGGGCATGTACTGTATGAAGTACATTCACTAATGCTAGTACATAGTATTTATTCAGTTTGGTCAAAATTGCATGTGGTAACTTGCTTTCAAATTACATCGCTTTGGTAGCAAATGCAAAATTCCTTCTTAACTAGTAACTCTGAAGCAAATTAGTAGTAGTCACTAAAACCACTTTAAAAGCAAATTCTGGAAGGGAAAAAACCCCAAACCTTTACAATTTAGCAAGGTGGGATGTTATTTTAGATCCAAACTTGCTTTAATTTTGAGTGTGTTTTGAACATTAGGGAAGAGTTTCAGAGAAATGACATTAAAAAATCTGTAGAAGAAAAAAACTACCCAAATAATTTAGAAAGCCCTTTTAACCAAATAAAACCACTCCACCTCACCCCGGATTAGCTTAGGATGCCACTTTTGTACATACATATTTTAATAGGTATTTGTACAGATGTGAACTGATCTCGTATAACAGCAAGGAAAATAATTAAAATAAGGCAGAAGTAAACAGTACTGACAAAGTAGTCTCTTGTATCAGTAAGTTCTGTCATGGTATATTTTACTGCAAATAAACCATTTCCTATTGCATAATATAGCACAGAGATTTGCAGAAGCCATTTAGGGTTTAATGTGAGGTAAGAAAAGTTCTGAAACAGCATTAACATTTATAATTCAATTATTGCATCATGGGATATGTAAAAAGCATCTTAATTCTTGTGGTGTAGTCTTGACAGTTCTTGAATGTGGACTGAATGTTTTTACTGGTAGAATTGTGAGTTTGTCTTTGTTACATTCCAGTGTTTCTGCCTCTTGGCATGCTAAAAGCACGGCTTACTTCATTTGCTCCTTACACACTGAATAAAGTGCTGTTAGTGTGCTAAACTACAGAAATAGCCGCTGCTAAGTAATGGTGTAGATTTTCTACTTGAATATTTTTGTTGTAGGAACCTCAGGAGGTCAGTGTTTACTGTTTTTTATATATGCCTTTTTCCTGTTTTGAGTTTCCCTTTTTGAAGGATGCTGAGAGTGAACAAAAGCTGCTGATCAACCTAAGTTGGTAACAGAAAGTATATTTACAATCTTTGTAAATGCATCTTTTTGGCAGTTCTAAATTGTTGTTAATCTTAAATGAAGTTCAATACTAAATTTTTTTTCATTACACATTCAGGAAACAGCTCATTTCATTTAGGGAAAAAGATCAGAATAGTTCATTATTTTAACCAGTGCAAGCAAAAATAATCAATTTTGTAAATTTTTTCCAAAGCTTGATTATTTTCTAAATCAGTGAATATGTATATATTTAAATTGTAATAAGCTAATTCTTATGCTTTAGTTTATTGCTCCTTAAAGCTTGTACTCAGAAGATTACTTTTAGAAGAATGGGTTTAAAATTTATAATCATTATAATTTTTAAAAGTTAAGAAATCAGATAAATTTTGTAACTACTGATATACACTGTGATTTTTTTTAATTTTTTTTTGTTAGGACTTTTATGTTAGCTTAGCATCAGTCTTAATTACTTAAACTGCATATATTGTATAGTAGTAAAAAGTATATTTTAAAGCTTCAAGTGGCTTTCCTCAAGCGAAACTCATTGCTACTTAGAAATATTCAAATACTAGCTTTATCTCAGGTGAATACTCTTGTACCCTTTTTGTTCAGAACACATGCTAATAAAAAAGTGTCTTAATTATATTAGTTTATGTATTTAATTTGGGCAGCTTCTCTGTCTTAAACTTACTCTAACCTTCTGTTGTGGGACAATAACAACTTGCTTCACCTATTTTATTCATATTGAACGTATTAACACATAAGGTGCAAAAACATTCTTCCCTTGAGGAGAATGCATCCATATTCAAACAATTAAAAATATTTCTTGAAAAAGGCTTTAAATGCACCGTTATATTAGATATCATTTGTTTCAGATTTTCTCAAGGAAAGAAGTTGCAACTTAACACTAATTGCTTCAATACTGTCTCTTTCATGAGGATGATAGATGCATAAAGCTTCTATATAGGGTCTAAAGAGTAACTTTCTGTCTTAGATAAAGGTTAAGCTCTACAGCAAAATGACAAAACATCCTGCCGTTATCTCAGTATAGACACTGATGTCGTTTGTATACATATTTGTTACATATTACATAAGTATTTCCAGTAACCTCATCTTGAATAACTAAAGCTTGATCAGTAGCTGTGTATTTCACTCACCTATGCATTCTCCAGAATGACTTGCATCCATCAGTCTTACAGGTGTTCTTCTCCAGTAGAAAAAGTTTTTGTCTGCCACTGATGCTTACTCTTTGCACTTAATGGTTGCAGCAAGCCAGTTTTAGATTATTGTTTTAAATGGGAAACTGAGGCAACTTAAGGAAACTTGTTGCTTGCCTTGACGAGTATATTCTGCTAAAATAATGATACTCACTTGAATGTACTTATATGAGGGAAGTTTAAAATGGCTCTATAAGATGAATCCCTGCGTGATGTTACATTATACTTTAAATAAGCCAAATCCACTTCTCAAAGAATTCAGCACTTGCAGTATAGTATCGTTTTCCTGTAAGCTGGTTCTGTTGTGCTACTTTCACCTTAGGTATCTATTTCCTTACTTTGGGTGAGCAACAAAATGGGGTGTTTCTTGCAAGGATGGAGATTAGAAAAAAAGATTTGTATAAGCAGGTTCATTTGGCTGTCGAAATCTCCAGTGTAATACTATCTCTTTTCATGGGAAGAAATAAGTATTTATGTTGTACGTTGTCTGACTTACTAATATTAGAAACTTAAAAAACCTTAAATTGGATGCAGTGTACAAAATAGTTTAAAATGAGAGATGACTGGATCTTTCTGCTGACAACTTAGGTTGTGTGAGTTTTGCTTGAAAGCTTTAAATCTGATGTTTCTGTATTCCACAATGTTGGACTGTTTCCTTCAAACATATCCTCCTGCAACCTCTCAAACTGTACTAAATTGAGTGATATTTCCTGAAGTCTGCCTATGTGCTAACAGAACTTCATTTTAAATAGAATATGGTTTTAATTTTTGATAAGCTGCTGAATTTTAAAGAGTTTTTGGGGCCACCAAATATTTTGGATCATGCAGAGAATATATATTGTACTGTAGTAATTTTGTATTTACATTTGTATGATGTGACATAATAGATGTGAATGTTAATCACTGCTTGATTATGTTAATAAAGTTGTTTAAATATAGATGTTGCATTCCAATTTTTAATGAAAGATGAAAATTTCATGTTCAATTATGTTTTGCCTGACCCAGTAGTGCACTCTTCTGGTTCAAAGGTGTAAGTTCTGGAGTCTTTTGAATAGGGATTTTCATTGTATCTGAAAGGAAATTATCCTAGGATAAGTTAAGGTCAGTTCAGTTTAGATGCTTCATGCAGCTGGAGGGCAGAGCAGTGTAGAAACAGGAGGTTTACATGAACTGAAATTAATGACTGTTGTTGGATGATAACTGGTAGCCGCTTTACTACTGAGAAATGGTACATTGACTGTATTTTTGTTTGAGACATCTGGTAATTGCTAAGTCTGACCAAATGGGAAAGGGGAGGAAAAAAAAAAAGTCTCATTGATTGTGCTATCAGTAATGTGAATAATATACAAGGAGTCAACTAGAAGTAAGTTAAAAATATTCAAGACCCTGAACCAAAACTTCCAGTGGTCTTGGTCTAATTTGATCTAGATTTTATGGGACCATGATAATACAAAATATTTAAAGACCTGTTCTTCCATTTATGTAACTTTATGATACAGTAGTCTCTAAAATAAAAGTATGAAACCAAGAGCAGCAGCTTTCTGGACAAAATTCACCCATGTTGATTTGAACATTTTACGTTTGCTTCTTCCAACATTTAACAGTTGGTCAATAGCATGTAGACAATTTGGAGATTTACATATACCTAGCACAGACAGCTTCTATAGTAATGATTAAATTCAATAAAATGCAGTTATAACTGCTTTCTAGAATAATAAAATTTATAGTATTAATTGCTGCATATTTAGCTGAAAGTCTGCTAATGAAGGACTTCAGTTTCCGCCTCCAGAAAGAGGAGCTGTTAATAGCAGTGTAGGTGTGTAGAGACCAAGCTGATGAGCAGAGATCAGTTCCTGTTGACTGACTGAACTGGTGGCTGTGTGGAAGGGGATGGAGGGAAGTCTTTTATAGCCCTCCTCACTCCCCTTAGGTTGCGGGGTACCTGTGATAGAACATCCTGCTGTCAGTCAGATGTTTTGTTCAAGTCTCCTACTATCAGCTTAGAGCCTGATCTTAAGCTGCGGCCTCTGATTTTGAGTCTGAGGTTAATTAATATCTGCATATACAAACGAGATGAGTAGAGTAAGTACTGTCATCTTCAGTAAGTGAAATGAATGTTATGACTAAGTTTGTGGTCAGGTTGCAGAAGTGCAAAGGATTGTAGTTTCAATGTAGGTCATTCTGTTTCTTAAAAAAAAAAAAAAACACAACCAAATTACATCTAATTTAAAGAGGTACTTGAATGAAAAAGTGTTTCTGTAGGAACATTGTGTGTGTAAAATGTATGTGTGTTAAGTGCTCACAGAGTAAATGTTGGTAGCTTTTATTATCCCAGAATGACTCGCAATGAAACATACTGTTTATATAAAGTATTAACATGTAAAGTACATCTCTTTCAGAGGCATTTACCCTTGTTTTGCATAAAATTAGCATTATATACCATCAAAACCTCCCCAAAGATACCCAAATGTTAATCTGAATAATGGCAGACTTAAAATGAGGTGGTTTCCAGTAATTGCTTTTTTAAGGAAAACATGCAATTATACTGCACATGTATTAATGCATATATGTGTAATTGATGGTATGTAAGGGTTTTTGTGACACCAATTCTTTTTTGCCATACTTTCATTTGAATCATAAAATGAAAATTGAGGTATTTATTTTGTAGCTTCAGGTATAAATTTTGTTGGATTTTAATTTATATTTAAAATGTGGAAATAAATGATGTTGAACTGTTATGCTGACAGTTTTAGCCATTTTTCCTTTTCTTATTGCCACTTGGCAAAATGGATAGTCATAAATTTGTCTATTAAATATACAGGAAAAGTTAACATCTTCCCCTCTGTTCACAACATACAGGTTAATTTGGATGCATAACTACTGCAGTATTACTGTAACTGATAACAATGCATTTAAATCTTCCATTATTTCATTCTGCACACCAGTGCCCAACACAAATTCCAAATAAAATTTTGTTTCCCTGATAATGTGCACAATGAGAAGCAATGTTAATTTGCCAGTCCTTTTACCTTGAAATGATTGTCAAGGAATGTCCATATACATACGGCATATTTAATTTGCAGTTTTCTCAAGCTGTCTTTCAGCTTTACATTCATGTTGACACGCTGAGGGGATTCTGTGGCTTACAGATAGAGAAAATGAAGGGTGTTTCATATTTTGAAAACTCAATAGCAATTGAGACCATAAAAAAAAAAGGAAAAAAAAATAGAGGGATTTGCAAATCCAACAACAACCAACCAACTGTTTTACAACAAAACTCTGAGATGGTACTTTCCTTGCCAGAACTGCTTCTTGACACAAGGCATTTTTCAGTGTCTTCCTTTAACTTAATCATTATCTCAAAAGGAAATGTTAAGTCATCTTATTGTGGGGTTTTTTTTCTTTTTAACATATTGATGGTCACTGTCTTGCATATACGTTTTTCATTCTGAAATGTACATTCTCAAATGAACATTTTGGAACCATGTCCAAAATATTCCCAGGCATATAAATACATGCACCTTTTCATTCTAGCTTTGTAATGCATTGGAAGAACAAATAGATTGCATGGCGAAGTAAGAATTAAGTATTTTCTTTACATACCTTAGCATAAGAGAGTAAGATAGTTGCATAATTTTCTCCAGTACTTTGCCATAAGATGTAGCTAATTTTAGTTTCGCTTATCCCCATCCTCCTTATTGAAGGCCTTGCACACCAGAGCTGTTGTATCTTTGGGCCAAAACCAGATGGAAGCTAGCTGGAACCTTAGGCCACAGCTCTGATATGTTACAAGCATTCACTCATCTGTGTAACTCGTCCATAAAATGGCAGTGTCTAACAGGGGGTTGTTGGACAAGTAATTGCCCAGTGTAATCACTAGTAATTCAGTTTGTCTAAGAACCATTAGGTATCTTGGCTACTTTTATTTCTTTAAAAAAAAAACAACATACCAACAAAAAAAACCCCACCAAACCTCAGTATCTCAATTTCAAATTCAGCAGAAACACCAGGATGCTTCTCAATGTGTGTGGAGACAGGAGGCCCTCTAAATCATTGCTAGTACAAGTCTGCACATCTGCATAAGCACTTAGGCTTTAAGAGTTTTATCAAGGTGATAAGGACACTATGAAGTTCACATCTTTCTTCCAGCCACTCGAGCTGGTGGCTGCCATTAGTAAGCACTGCTATGTGTATCTATGGAGGTTGTGAAGAATCAAAGGTAAGAGTTGTTTTCACATAGTGTGGCTTCTAACAAACGCAAATCATTCACTGTGCATTCTGCACATGCTGCCATTCTGATTTTTAACATGCAATCCTAATGAAGGACCTGCATAACCAAATGTCTTACCTTTCACAGTATTTCAAACAGCTGCTTCTTACCTAGACGGCTTAAGTCTGCCCAGACTAATATCTTTCATTATTTAATCTACTCTCTTCCATAAACTCATTCCCAAACCTTTGCACTTCCTCTTTAAGTATAGTAATAATTATGAGCTGTATTTGGTTTAATTAAGAACAAAAGCACTATTTATTCCATGATGCTGTACTAAGAATACTTTCCTGAGATACCATCTAGTCTTACTAGCTTAGCTTCAGACCCTTCTGCACCAGCTACACCTTTTCCGTTTCTGTTGTATATTATAACCAGGGTGAAGAAGATCTTTGTGGTCTGGACACTGTAACTTGCTTGTGTGGTTCGTACTATGGAGCGCTTTGGTACTAAGTGAAGTTACACAATCAGAGCTTGCTCTTCTAAACATTTCAGATTTGTTTGCTTTTCTCTGAGTTCAAATGCTTTAAATATTTACGTCTTTTTTCATTTAGGTTATTTTTAATAGTTGACTGTAAATAAAAAGCTGCTTCAAGTTCACTGATTGACATATTTGCAGGTAAGTGCCTAAAACATAGACAATGCCAAATACGTTGATATATCAACAGTATAAATTCAGCTAACCATTGAATGTCTTCTTGACAGTATTATAGTGTAATAATTTATAGTGCTATTTCCCCATCTTACATAGAATACAGATTAAAAAAATCACATCTCCTAAATATCTTAGAAATCTCCCAGAATTTTTCATGCAGGGCTGAAGTGTTATTTGAAGTCAGAATGGAATCTACAAACATCAGACTCTTCCAGTTTGTCATTACTAATGTTCACTAATGCTTTCTAATTCTTCCATTTGATTGAAGGTTGATTTGATGAAACATGCTTTTGGCAGCAACAGAGCATGAGAGTAATAAAGGTGCAGTATTGGCACCAAGTGACGCACTGTGAAACAATGCTGCTGGGTTCGTAATTCAAGTAATTGAAGTAATGAAAGGGATGGGATCAAGCTTGGTGACTAGATCAACAGAATTGTGCATTTAAGTATACAGTGAGTCAGATCATATAGCCTAATGGAATACATAATTCCAGGAATGTTGAAAACAGTGTCATTGAAACTTGCTGTAAATCTTCAACAGAACACAGAAATCACTACTAGCTTTGAAAGACCTTTGATGAGCTACTGGACCAAGTTGGGAAAAACTCATTTGACCTTACTGTAAAAAACGTGGCTCTGTAAGTGTGTGCAAGTATTTGTGTTTTATCTTAAACTCAGAAAGATGTTAGAAATATCCATCCAACCCCAAATGTAGGCCATAATCTCACCAGCGTTCTCTCATTAGACCATGATTTGAGTTTGTGCATATATTTCGGAAAAGGGCCCTAGCCTCTCTTAAGATTGTGTGGGAGAATTCCCAGTATCCTTTGAATAAATTACTTCAAGTTGGCTGCATTTGCTGCTAACATTATAACCTCTTTCTCCTACCCAGATTTTTTTTTCCTAAGCTTTTCTAGCTTTAACTTCTGTCTATGGTGGGATTTCATTACACTTTATGTACAACAAGGCTGCAGTAAATGTCTAGTCATGAAGGTAATGTGTAGGTTGTAAGCAAGTGAATTATTAAACCCTGGGTAATGTCTGCAAGTATTCAGGTACAATTGCTTGATTAGAAAATAATCCTGTTTTTTTAAAAATCCTACAAGGTAGCGTGACAGTAGCTACCAAAGTTAAATGACTTTTGAAAGGGATTTAGCTAACAATTCACTCAGTCTTCCTTTTCCCCATCTTTTGTCCTCACAGTGGTAAACAACTCTGACTTTTTATATCACCTTCTGGTGTTAATAATCTTCGGAATGTACCTCAGCTGGCAGTATAAATTCCTGTTTACCTGTCAAGATTCTTTGTGTAGCTCTTTTAACAAGGACAGTAAAAAAAGAAAATGCATTTTTCAAGGCATATTCTCAATCTGGTATACGAAATAGATACATAAAATGGCTCCACCTCCACCAGCTTCTTCAGGTTATCTTTAAAAATAAAGTGCTGTGTTAGATTATGTATTTTACCTGATCCAGTTTCTTACTCATCTTTAGTTTAGAAAGAGTTTTAAATATCAACTGGGTCTTTGGCAGTTCACTGTGAAATTAAGTAATGTAATAATCAGGATCGGTTTTGGCAGTTATTTGGATTCTTTATTCTTTTTTTTATAATCTTAAAATATTAGCATATTCAGTTGTAGGTTCATGTGTCAAGGGTTTTACTAATAATTCCATGCAGTTATTTTACCTAGAGCTCATAATCTATTTTCAAATGGCTTAACATAACGTAAATTAACTTAGGTGAAAATACAATATACAGTCTTTATTGTTCATTCATACTGATGTCTGTAGTCTAAATGCACTGTAATTGTAGTATCCTATTTGACAAGTTCTTTCAAATAACAATTTAGTGTATATAACACATCTCAAATTATCTACACCCTTTAAAAGAATTGATTGTTGAAAATAAGTTAATGTCAACACTTGTAAAACTAGAGGCTGGAAATATGGGAGGATGGGTAAACTGAGATGCGAGAGCAAACTGCCGAATCGGGGATGATTTTCTGAGAGGGTAACTCCAAGCTAAATACCTCCTTGCACATGTATGCCACCCACATTAATGCTAAATTGCAGGAGGGGGCCTGCAAATCAGGACCATAAAGTGGCAATCAGTTAGCTGAAAGGAATGTGCTCGAGCTTGTAGGCCACAAACCCTGGGAGAGCAAGGAATGTGAATAGATAACAATCAACAGGGTGAGTCATGCTGAGAGAAGCTAAGGGAATGAGGAATGGATGGCACCAAGGAAAGGTAACACCTTGCTGTTAATTGATGGCAGTTAACCACCAATCAGGGATTGCCTAGCCTGCAATGCTTAGCTTCAAGAACCAATCTGTTTAAAAAGCGCAGCTTCTGAAAGTGTATATAAACTCGTGCTTCTGTACAATAAATTGACATCTTGCTTGCATCAAGCTGCGTCCCGTCTCTTCATTCGCAGCACTAAACTTTTCAAAAACTAGGATTATATTAATGAAATATAATTTGACTAGTATAGCAAAGAAGAAGCCTCCTTAGCTCCTCATACCCTTGCTATAAGGTTTGTTGTTGTGGTTCTTTAACCTTAACGTTTATGTAGATGGCAAAAATGGGAGAGGAATTGCTTTTAGCTCTCTGCTGAAAAACTGGTAATCCAGAAAGCTACTTGGATCCTCCATGAAAGCTACTGAAAACATTGAACAGAGAGGTTTGTTTTATTATACAGGACTTACTGTGTAGTTACGGCTATCAAAATAATGTTTCTCTCTGTCCACCGCCATGACACCAGGAGAACAAAAAAGAACAAAAGAACAATTGTACTGGGTCAAACACAGTCCACCTAACCCAGTACCCTGTCTTCAGCAGCCAATACCTAGGGAAGATGATAAAATTAAAGTACTATAAGTGATACTATTACAAAGTATTCTCACAGGCTTCACTGACTTGCAGATCAGGGGCTTTTGGAGTAAGTGGTACTGTCTTTGTATTTAGTAACCCATTATGGGTTTCTCAGTCTAGAGAAACCTAGAAACTTTGTCCGGTTTCTCCTTCCTTCTAGCTTGACTGAATTCTCTGATTGTGCTCATCTCCTCTGTTCTTACTTATGAGTCCTCTGTATCGTATTCTTTCTCAGTCATCTCTTTTCCAGCCTGATGAATTCTAGTTTACGTGGTGGATGTTAGTTCCCATACCTTGGATCCTTTTTCTTGTTCTTATCTCAAGCCTTCTGAAGTGTTAGGTGGTTGGTTGGTTTGGGGTTTTTGTTTGTTTCTTTGTGCTTTTGGGTTTTTTGTTAGGGGGGTGGTGGTAAGATGAGGCATACCAGTACTGTGCACAGCATTCATGGTGCAGGCATTCACACACACAGGTTTGTACACTGGATGAGGTTCTCGATTCTTTGCCTAATATGCCTAACAATTTGTATTGAGTATGACTGAGCATCAGTCTCTGCCTTTAAGTACTGTATTAGCTGGTCCCACAAACATCAAGATCTCATGTGATTTATGGCTCAGAGCTTGTCACCTTCTAGAATGACCTTAATAAACTGTCTGGATATTGACCCAGCACATAAAGTTGCCCCCCCATCACACCTCTGTGTGCTTCTTTACACTAAAACTTAAATTCAAATGCAAGATCCTGAGTGCTGACATCTACTAAAACCCACTGCTGAGTATTATGCAAGCATTACTGAAAAAGTGTAGAAATACCCAGCTGGATATTGCCATGGCACTGGCACGCTACATGAACTGCTTCTTCACTCATGCTCACTACATAATATCCAGCAGCACCTAAAGCAAGGTAATCGGCAATCTAGGATTTCCTTATCTAGGCCGGTCTACAAAGAAGCAGCGTGCATACCAGGACTGTCCTTAGTAAGGATTTTTCAGTATGTGCTACTTTAAAAGGTAACTGACAAGATTGGCACGCAGCCTGCAGGTTGGTAAAGTTTAAGGACAGGCCTTTGTTGCTGGCAGAGCTAATTTTATGATACTTTATGGAGTTCAAAAGAAAGTTCACTCCTAAGAAATTAATTTTATTCTGGGGAATTCCAGTGTGCCTTAAGAATGTAACTATTGATCCTGATCATCATCCCTATCAAAGTGGTTTTCTATATAACTGTACCTATGCTGTAGGTTGCATTAAAGCTCAGGTTTATAATTTTGCATTTCTCTTGAATTTTTGTGGGAAGCTGTTGTTGAAAACCTGAGGATGGGTTTGATATTTGTGTGATGATAGATTGCTGCAGCACTGCAGCAGCTACTGCACATCTAGATGCAGCAGTAGATAAGGAATTCCTTTACTACATAGCTTTGAAAATGTGGAAGATGGGAACTTCTCTATGAAATGTGGAAGTGAACCCGACTCTCCATCCATCATAGCATAGTATCTGTCCCTGTGGAAAGTATTTTTCTATCTTCTACGGAATAAAAACCTTCGGCTTTGATCACGCAGCTTTTATCTCAGTTTGCCCTGGTATACGTCCTTACAGGTAACAATGCACAGGTACTGTATTTGTATCCTTCAGATCATAATGCAGGCTGCTTGCTTACGTCAAGTAAACAGATACATAAAGTAGTTTTTTTCTTAAATGTAGACGTACAGCATGTCGTTACTGTTTAGAATTACGGTGCACATGCTTACTGCTATTATCAAGAGACTGATCCAGATCTAACAGTCTTGGGACTTTGAAATTTGGACTGTGAAGGAGGTCCAAAAGTTTTCTCTGTCTTGGGATCAGCAATTTGGCAAGCTTTGCATATACTGAAACTTTGGGAGACACTGCTAGAAAGAAAGGAAGTCCTAAACTTACCATGGAGCTACAGGAAGCGATGGATTAAAGTTACAGCCAATTACTTATTACTGTAATACCAGTTCAGAATGATATGTTTATCTTCCATGAAAGTATCTTTAGTAAAGGTAGTTGAAAGTTTGTAATGCAGAATCACACTGATGTATATTGAGATGAATAATACAGATTTGGCTGTCTTGTTTGCCCGAACTTGTAATTTTTTGCTTGATGAAATTTTATAGCTCTGTAAACTTCTGAACTACATTTTTGCTAATTTGGCTTTCACAGATGTCTTTAATTAGCATAAATTTTATCTAAGTTGGTGAATTCATAAGGTTCTTAAGAGATGACTTGAATGTTCTGCTCTATGCCTTACCTACCTACAATCTTAAAGAATGAAGGCCGAAGGACATCAGTATTAAGGTGGAGGCAGATGAGATTTTTCAAACCAGAACAGATAGGGTTTCCCATGAGGGGGAAGGCAGGACCTTGAACACCCAGCTGCTTACATTTTGTATCTTGGATAAAGCTTTGTGCTGGCAAAACCATAGATAAAAGTCTGGATAAAGTGCTTACCACAAAACAGGACAATGAACTGCAGCCCCCCCCCCCCCCCCCCCCCCCCCCAACACTGCTTAGACCTGCCCCTCTGTTTGAGGGCCCTCAGTAATGAAAACCTCCTCGCTGCTGTACTGGGCAACGAGTCACCTCATTGAGGACTCTCTGGGGTCTCAGAAGGATCCCAGTGGTGCCGACTCCACCATGAAGAAAATACCGAAATACGGTCACTGAAAAGCAGGACTGCAGGTACAGACTGACCACAGATGTGCTCAGCCATCAGCATCACCCCACTGGCTGATAACCTACACCGAGTAAACGAAGGGTCTGGAAACTGAACTGCCGCTGAGGAAGATGAAGGTTTGAAGTAAACCGCTCTCCAGCCTCCATGGCTTCAAATGACGAGCATCATTCTTAGGAGCATGCCACTGAAACGGTAAAATCCTGCGCGCCGAGGCCGCGGGGAGGGTGGGCTGTGCTGGACCCGCAACGCTCCCGCGGCCCGAGCCAGCGCCTGCTCCAGGGACCGGGGACCGCACCCCCCCGGGCTGCAGCGGCGCCCGGCCGCGAAGCCAGCCGAACGGCGTGCACTCAGCCCCGTGCGCGCCGGCGCCCACCGCAGCCGTTCCCTAGCGGTTACTGACTACCTTTGAAGGGCTTTCCTCAAGATTTCGGGGGCAATTTTCCTCACAATTTCGGGGGGGGTGGGGAGTAGGGGGGTGGGGGGGAACTGCCGGCCGCCGCCCCCCCCCCGCCCCGCTGCGGCTCGGCGGGCCCGGCCCCGCGCATGCCCCGGGCGCACGGCACTCTGCGACTGCGCGGGGGCCGCGGCGGCCGGCGGCGGCGGGGCGCATGCGCGAGGCCGGGGCGGCGGGGCTGTGTGGAGGGCGGCGTTCGCACCGTAACGGGAAGGCAGCGCGCCGCCGCGGCGCCCGTTTCCTCCGTTGCGTTCTCGGCGGCTGAGGCGGCCGGGGCCGCGCTCGCTGGTGGCCGGGGCGGCGGCGGGGTGATGATGGCGTACTTCGTGGAGAACTTCTGGGTAGGGAAACGCCGCGGGCCGGTTCCGCCGCGCCGCGGGTGGAGCGGGCAGGGCACGGCACGGCAAGGTGCAGCCGGGGTCCCCTCTGCCGGAGCAGCCTCGGCTCTTACGCCACCCCCGGGACTGGGCCGGGGCCTTGCCGCGGAGGGTGCGGCCGCGGGGACGGTGGCTGCCGCCTCCCCCTGCGCCCGCCGCGGCTCGCTTCGGCCGGGCTGGGCCGTGAGGGAAGCGGCTACCTGCCTGCGCCGCCGCTGCCCCCGCCCGGGCTGCCCGCGGCGGGGAGAGGGGACCGCCGCCCCCCTGCCCCTGCGCCGCCCCCGGCCTCGCTGCGTGCCCCGGGGTCCGCTGGGCGGGGGCGGCGGGGAGAGGGGCCGCTGGGCCGCGGGGGGCGCGGGCACGAGCGGGGGACCCGCGCCCGGGGGTCTGTGCCGCAGGCAGCGCGGTGCGTGGGGGCGGCGTGGGCTGCGGGGCGGTCTGTGGTGGTGAAGCCTCCCAGAACGCAGCGGTCGGGGGAATGGCACCGGCTGGCAGAACTTGGCAGCTGTATCACGCAAACGCAAAGCTGCGCCTCGCAGCGCTGCGCCTTTGTACCGGTAACTTGTCCGTGCCCGCATGTCAGAGGGGGACAGCCCGAGCGGTGGCCAGCTGGGGGGACAGCGGACCTCCCAGCCTGTTGTGGGAACGATGTTGCTCAGCCACCTCTGTGCAGATGTGTATGTTTTTAAGTGGGTAGGTAAATACGCAGAGGGAGAAAATAAAAATACGGATCTGGATTATTACGGAGCCTCACCTGAAATGAAACTTTTCATGGTGACCGTGGCTGGTCTGTAACGTTAAAGTTAAGTGTTATTGTAGCCACTGAGCTGTTTACAATGTTGCTACTTCTTTGCATGTTTAGTTTTTCATCTGCATCTCTAACAGCTAATAGGGGAAACACAAAAATGGTTGGTTGTTGAGACTGAAGCCAAAAAAGGTGAAAATATCTTTTAAATGTCAGCTTTCTCTGTGTAAGCAACAGTTAATATTTAGGAAAAAGTAGTTTCACAAATACGCTATACTATTCTTGAACATAAAGCATAGGTCAAGCCAATTTTCATGCCTTGTTTGCAGCATTGTGTTTAATTTCAACTCTGTAAGTTTTGCTGTCAACAGAATATTAAGATTTAATGAAACAAGATATCACTTTTGCTCTCCTGGCATACAAATCTGTTTAGTTTGAAGCCTTGCTGTGGGAGATCAGCATTAATCTAATATATGGAAATTCTTTTATCTTTCATAAAAATAAGACTTAAATTAATATTAAAGTCACATTTTCTTCGGAAAAGTAACTATCTCCTCCTAAGATTAAAGTAGAAGCTTTTTATTCAGTTATCTCAACTGAAATCAAATACTTTTATATTTAACTATGTTAGGTACTGTGGCGTGTTCATGGTTGATTAGTTGTATTTTATTTTGTTACTAAGTCATTAATTTTGTTAATGTAGTGAAGGCCATGGGCCATTCCCATACACTGTGTTTTCCTGTCTGTGTCTTCCTGAATGCTATCAGCAAATGTGAGGTAGCAGACATCTACCCAAACTTCCCATTCCCTCTTTGTGCTCTACAAAGTCTCTGCCTTATAGCTCTTTTGGCAAAACTCCTAGTGTGGGTCAGCAATGTGTGCCAGGGGAAGGACGTTTTCTTCTGTTGCAGATTTTTCTCCTGCCTCCAAAAATGACACTAAGTAGGACAAAAACAAGTATATTCTTGGTTGTCTTGCAGTTTGCAACAAAGACATTAGACAGGGTCTTAATCTTGCAAAACTTGACTGAGAAACCTTTATAATACCATGGACAGTGTTTATTTTGTGAGAAGTAAAATAAAAAGGAATAGGAACTGCTCCTTCATTGCTGTTGTGGGTAAATATTTTTCAAGATTAACTGTAGTATCTAAATATGGTGGATTTTTAAAATCAGAAGGTATTGAGTTTCTGTATCCTCAGAACCAAGCATAAATTATAGGTTTGTGTGTTTTAAATCATTAGGCTTCTCCATTTCTACTAACTTTTCAGAACAAGTTATTGTTCAGAATTGTTACTGCAGTGCGTTGGAAGACTTGGTGTACAAGCTATGTATGCTTTGAAATGTGGTGAGAAGGTTAAGACAGAAATTGAAAGATTGCTGTTAAAATGCACTGAATGCATAATGACTAAAAATAACCAAGAGAAATCCGTAAGGAGAAGGAAAGGTGGTATTGTGTAGAACTTTGGAACAATTGCCTTCCGTTTTTTGCTTTTGCCTTGCCATTCTTGATAATGCCACACAAAATAATTGTGTCGCCTATGGAATGAGAAATTACACTTTCTAAAAGCACTGATGTGAAAATTAATCCAAAATGTAATTAATATTTAATTTCGATGTACATGCTGTCATTAATTTGCAGCTGAAATTGTGCATTGGAAATGGAATTCTGGATCCTGAGCTGTAGGATGTTCTTTCATGGTTTGTTAATTTGCTGTAACTGATAGGAAAAAACATCAGAAACTTAAGGGACTTAACTGATTCCTTCACAAAAGGGAAGTAACATGTACGTGAATGCGTATCAATTTCTTGAACATTCTTTAGGCTGCTGTTTTTTAAGAACTTCATTAAAGTGCTCACATAAAGAAAACAAATCTTAGCTTCTTTGTGGTGATAATCTGGAAGTCTATGGTGAGACTTTCATCTTGTACTGCTTTTAAAAGTATTTGAATAGTTGCAATTTTGTTTTGTTTTGTTAGAGAATGTAAGAAAAATTGATGTTTTATGGGCTTGCCATCTGTTGACTGCGTCTAAGATGTCATTGAGAGATAAGCAAGACTAATTTTCAGGATGTGTAAAGTTGAGCTAGAGAGACCTGTAATGTCACTTGAAAATTTTTGCTGTAATTTGAAAAATGTAGGCGTCTGTTAATAGACTAGTGCAGCACTCTAGAGCAGCAGTTTTCAAAGCCAGTAGGATACAGTTACTTTTTTTGTGGTATCAAAAATTATAAATTAGCAGTACAGGCTATAAATGGCTCTGATTCTTGAGTTTTAGTCATTCAAGTCACATGGCCAAACATTCCCAACTCCTAGTTCGGATGTTGTCATAAAACATTGGGTGCTTGCTGCTATGTATGTGCTACATCAAAACCATGATGTAATTTAAAGGGAACACTTTCATAAGTTATTTCCGTTATATGTTTTGTCACTTTGAGTACACTTATACTGGTACAGTAGTATGTACCAGTATACTACTATGTAGAGTAAAAAGCATTTGTTATCAGTGACTTACTCTTTTCTTTACACTGCTTCAGAAGTGTTGCATAAGCTTTTACATTGTATTTAAAGTGACTGGTGCAGGTGATACTTCTGTAAATTGTAAGTCTATCAAGTCAACTAAATTAAGCCACTTCATAGACTGTCAGTGTTTTCTTTTATTAATCATTCTAAATTGATTTGATTAAGCTGTTGGAAGTTCTTTGTATAGCTAAAACTGGTCTCTGTAATGCCATTCTTGGTAACTCTGAATGTTCTGGGATATGAAAATGTGTGTTTAAAGTGGCTTTGACAAACTTCTTTTATTTAATTTTTTTTAATTCCTTGTGTTACCTGTAGCTTTTGAGAATGGCTATGAGAATTTTGAGGAGAAAGGAAGATTCTTTTCAAGAGCTTTTCTAACATGTAAGCACTGGTGGTATCCAGGGGTTGATAACCTTAGCTTTGTGAAGAGGCTTGCTCTGGTAAGTGTAAGACGTGTTGTCTTATGCACTTACGTGGTATGAGTGACACCGAGACTTGTCATGCTTCCATCTGGAGTTCCGTTCATGTTTACGCAGTGCTGCTCTTTGGCTTGGCATGCAGTTGGATGCTCACTTTCAGGAGAGCTGTGGTGCAATATTGGCTTAGTCTCCTCCCTCTGCGTGTCTGCATCTAGTATGAGTTGGCAACTTTCCATCTTTTTGTTCAAAAAATATTTTTCATTATCAAGATATAGCGGAAACTCTGTCATTCCTAATATGTGTAGAGCTTCTCTGGAGCAGATCTTTATTTAATTCATTGAAGCTGGAAGAAGAAAATTGAAATTGCCAGGTTGCTTTTGTCTTCAAACTTCACAAAACTTTCAGAACTGAGTTGCCTGTGTAAACATCAGGTGATTGCTTCGTTCTATGTTTTGATGCTCTCAATTTTCTGTAGCTTTTTCAGACACCCAGAGATTGAAATATACTGAAATATACTTTCAAAAATGTAACACCATAATATTAATCACTAGAGTATTTTCCCATATATGGGGCCCATTAAATTAACTAAATTGCCTAGGTGGAAAGGATGAAACACATGTTATTTATTTGAAACTGCAACAAGGCATAACAGTTTAAAGAAAATGATGACAAATTTTTTCAACACATCTGAGTTTACGTATCCCTGGAGTCGGGGGAACTTCTGTTTATTTCTTTGAAGTGTTACTCCTGTATGAGTGACTGAAAAGTCGACAGTACAAATGGACAAACCATAATGAATAATATATGTCTTTCTAAGTTGGTGGCTAAAGAAAAGATTGGGTTTGGTTCATATTTGGAAATTCTATTTTAGAATTGCAGGAATGAACACCCAGGCTCTATTGTTCTGTTGCACTAACATCTGTATGTTAATTGTTACGATAGGATGTCTTTTAAACTGAGTAAGTCAAATCTTATCATTGCTGAACAGTTGCACCTTGTTTCAGCAAATACTGAATTTCACCCCTATGAAGGAGTTGTGCTCCCCCACCCCTCCATTAATGGATTATCTACAGTAACTACTTGGCATATCAGTGCAACTCTGAAATTTTCTTGCTACAAAAATTTTTTTACCAATAGGACTTCTATGGCATTTATGACTTGTGTTAGGATTCTTGCAGGCATAATCTGCTGATCAGAGCTGTGGTTTTTACATACTTGTATCTGACAGAGGAGCATGAGCAGTAATTCATGTGTAAAACTAGCTGTGTAGGACAGCTTCTCTGGACTTGACCAAAACAAGAGGCAAAGGATACAATTTTTTCTATTCTTACCCCCAAGACTAAAGCTATTCTATTTCCCACATTCACTCTTTTCTAGGCTTTTCCTATTTAGCATTTATCTAACAAGGTGGGAAGATGTTGGTCATATTTCATTGATGTATCATGTTTGCCAAAAGCAGTTTTAGAGTTTAACTAGGGTTTGAAAACTTAATTTGGACATTATCCAGTTTTCATTTTATAACAATTTGAAGTAAATTAGGGACCTACGCTTTTTTATGGTTAAAAAGAAATCCTGTAGTTAAATTGGAGTACCACTTCCAAATGTTGTAGTTTGAGTATTTGTCTGCCTGTTCCCTGGGGAATAAGTTATGGGTTTGGTAGGCTATTTTAAAAAGAGGATTGGGCAAGTTATAACTTAAGTGGTTTGTAATTAAAAGTACAGTTTTCTCAGTCTGATCTGTTTCTTCTTTGTAATGTGGCAACGTGGTCACGTTTAAAGGGTTGAAGGAATGATCATGCATGCTTAACCACTGCTGATGCAGGTTCTAAAAGCATAGTTTGAAACGACAGTAATTCACTTATTACTGAAGTGAGTTAGGAAAAAAATCAACTTCATTTGAACTGTCATCAAGCTTCTGAAGTTTGACCAAAAATCAAAACATATTTAAGAACTGCATGTGCCTCCTCTTGTCTCATGTGCTTAGTTTTGCTGTGAAAACAAAATCTGCAGCTGTCTTTTCTTGCTTCTTACACTAGCTAAATGAGTAGTATGTATTTGACCAGTCATAGGAACTTTAAAATCACCTTAATAATTCAGAAACATTTGTTTATGCTGGGTAGAAAGACTGTGTTACTATAGAGAGTATTGACTTTTAACACCAATAGGCATTAGCGTTGAACAGTTTTAGTCCAAAGGAGACAGCTTGCACTTGCGCTTAGGTAATTTGATCAGAAATCTAGGAAATAAATACTGCTGCAGATTGCCTAGAAATTTCTGGCTACTTTACCAAATGTAGATTTTAAATTCAGAATTATCTTGATATGCAACAAACTAACTTATTCTTAACAATTTTCAAAGTCTGTTAAGTAGCTCAGTAAAACAGTTCCTGTAATCTGTTTCCTGTTATGCACAAGTCATGGAAATGCTGAATTCTGACTTCACATTTGCTGACAGGGTTGCTTTCATTTCCATGAGAAAATCATTGCAGTTCGTTCTTGATGAAGGGAAATGGAAGGACTGTCTGCCCTTGCTTTCTGTGACATAATTTATTTTGTATATAGAGTTGGTCAGTAATGCCTTACTGTAGTCATATTGAAATATTAACTTGTATTTGAAGTCTTGTTTCCACGTACAGCTTGCTGTCAGGGGACGTCCATACTATATATACAAAAGAGCTCTTTTACAGCATTATAAAATGGGAAACCATCTCAACAAGAACACTAGCTTCTGAAGAGAGCGTTTTGTTAGCTCTAGGGAAGGAGGAGAAAACTGCTAATGAACTTCAAAGTAATTAAATTGAGCCTATATGGAAAGGGGACCACTTAATGTTTTGCATTCTCATACACACTTTTACAGTTGTTTCTGTTGAGTAATGATGGAATCATCCTCAACAGATGGTGTTTTACCTGCAAAATGACATTCAGAGTGGTCTTTCAAACTGATCTTGGGAGTTTGTTCAATAGAACCTGATGCTTTATGTGGAAACAGAGGTTCCTCTTTCTCCAAGATGCAACTTCTAGAAGAATCGCCATCTGACTTCACTGTCTGTCATAGCAGTGGATGGTAATTGTTGCTGAATGTGAGTGGAAGGTCTTATTTGTTCTCTCTGCTATGTGGTGCATTTATTTTTAAGTAGGCCAGTACTGGGCTTTTAGTGATCCCCGCCATTACTGTCACCACCAGGAAGGAGAAGGTAAAAATACTTAACGAAGAAATATTAGCTAGACACACAATTCCCACATACAGAATTTTATGTGTGTGGGGAGGGGCAGCTTTGAGGAAAAACCACCAAAACACAAATAAACAGTGTTGATGGCATATGTGCACGTAAGAGGATACATACCTGATTTTTGTAAATTGAACTACTTTTCCTCTTAGGCATAGTGTAAATCTCTGTTTTTATTTATTCTATTTATCCTAATGTATTGTGTTTATCCTAGATACAGAGCCTTAACTCTGGTGCTTATTGTATGAATTACTTGAGCTACTCTTTGTGAACGTAGCTGCTGAATGAAGGAGTTGTGGATAGGCCATATAGCTTTCCCTAAGCAGAAAATTGTCTGCTCTCTGCGTTGAGATACCATACTACATTTGACATAGGTACACATATGTCTCCAAACACAAGTAGAAGATAACTCAGTTTATAGAATTGTCATCAGGTTAATCATCAGAACTCTTGATCATGTAAATTTTTTGGCATCTAGATGTTTGTGTGTATAGGCAGAACCTGGTATTTGTAAGGTAGGCTATGCCTGACATTATATTCACAAATGAAAACATGTCCTTTAGTTGTGCAAGCTTAAACCACATAGGCCCTCAAATCTGGGAGCCTGCTTTGGACTTCCTGCTTTGTTTAAACCTTAATATATTTTTCACATAGTCTCTTATCCTGTGATAACTATTGATAATGCATAAAAGATGTGGCTTTCAGGGGACTTTTTTTAATTGAGGAAAGTATCTATTCTGTTTCTCTTGTACTTTCTGCTATGCAATATGATGTCAGGAACAAGAGTAAGACTGATTAGAAAACTTGATTTAAGTGGAAAGATGAGTTCCTTTGCAGTAACCTTCAGTTACAGTTAGGGAATCACATGATATTTGGAATTGGTTCTGGCTCATTTTGTTCTCAAAAGGTTTGCAGAGTTAGATTTCTGATAGATTATCAGCCATCAGGAAGGCTGCAGCCAGAGACTAGGTCATGGCTATGCTACCCTTCCTGTATTTCTGAAGTGGCAGGAAATTTATGGAGCTGCAATATAGAAAAGTCCCTGTTAAAGGTCCCGTTATGAAAAGTTCAGAAGCAGTGTTCAGCACATTTTGATCAATGTGTTGGTTTAGCTAGAAGAAATGCCTTAAGACAAAGGGAAAGAACGTTTCCTAAAGGAGAATTCTGTAAGCTTTTCCGGAAGAAATGCACTTCTTTGTCTGTCTCCAAATTTGGATACAGTAACAACTTCGAAGTAGTTAAGTAAAAATTTTATTTTGTATTCTAATTGAAAATATCAATGATGTTGTAATTATGGAGTTATTCTGGTGGTTTTGTATTACAAAATACAGTGGCATTCAGGGTTTATTCTGTGTAAATAGAGAAGGTTAATAAGCTACCTGTTAGTGCACAAGTAGTCAAAATTATTGTGGGCTTCAAACTACAAGGAGTAATGGTTACATAGAAGTGAAAGGGCAGTGAAACTGTTTAGACTGGTACTTGAGATAATAAGATAGCATATTAAAAAGAAACAAAACATTTCCTACTAATTGATGTTCATATAGTTTTATTTTTCAAACATAGATTCTGCCTTGCTCCATAGACCTGTTAGTTTGCTGTATTTTCACCCATTTAGTTCAGCTTTTACTTTTTACAGACCTTTCTGTAATTGCCCTTACGCCAAAATGATCTGCCTTTTGATGAACTTTTCAGGTTACAACTTGCTGCAGCCTTCGAAAACTGTGATTTTATAGGTGTTTTTTCTTTTTGTTTGTGTTTGTTTTCCCACATGCTTGGAAGAAGTAGAGCAAATAATCATGGCTAGTAATCTGAATCAAATTGCCTTCCATCATATGCTATTTGTAAATGTATGTGTCTGTGCATGATGTACTTTAAGGCAACTTGCTATATTATTGACTGGTGTATTCTCTAGTGCAGTTAACACTTCAGTGTAGTGGGCCTACTACTGTGGCTGCCGCAAAGTTCTTCCATCCACCCGTGGTTGCTTCCACCTACTTAAGCTGGCAGATCCCTGTCTGCCTTCTCCTTGCTGTCACCAATTCTGCTGAGCAGTGCAACTGTTTGTGCCCTCATAGTGATCTGGATCACCAGGTTTTTTTTTTTTATTTGCCAGCTTTATTTTTCTGCTATATAATTTCCCTGATCAGGTGCGCTTTATGGCTGCAAACCCAAATGTTTTTCCAGAAGAGAAAGGACATAAATGTTCGGAGCGGTGTGTGGCCAAATCCTCAGGCTCGTCTCACTGGAGATGTAGAGCGGCCATTGTGAAAGGTCCATGGTTTTAAGGATGTTAAGGTCCTTGAATTCATCCAGAGGAGAACAACAAAGCTGGTGAAAAGGCTGGAAGGAATGTTGTATGAGAAGCAGCTGAGGACTTTGGGTTTGTCTAGTATGGAGAAAAAAAGGCTGAGGGGGTGACCTCATTGTTCATTTATGGCTTCCTGAGGAGAGGAATCAAAGAAGGTTCTGATCTCTTCTCCCTGGGATCCAATGGTAGGATGCATGGGAACAGTTCAAAGCTGTGCCAGGTGAGGTTCAGATATGAGATATTCTTTACTGAGAGGATGGTCGAACCCTGGAACAGGCTTCCTAGAGAGGCGATTGATGCCCCAGGCCTGTCAATGTTTGTGAGGCATTTGGACAATACTCTTAACAACATGCTTTAACTTCTGGTCAGCCCTGAAGTGGTCAGGCAGTTGGGCTAGATGATTGATGTAGGTTCTTTCCAACTGAAATATTCTATTCCTTTCTATTCTGTTCTGTTCTGTTCTGTTCCATTTCACTCTGAACATGCATGCAGTTTTCCTGAGGGCATCCTTCTGCATCTTTTATATCAGCAGTGTTATAGATCGCTTTTGGAAGGCAGGAGGGGAATGAGTAGTCTGATACTAAAAATTCTATAGTAGCACTGCTATTATGCCATGCCTTCCTTTCATTCCTATTGTTGCTATCTCCTGTCCAGAGGAAGTTCATCACAGTGGTGGTAAGCTGGCTGCGTTTATTATCAGTGTTTAGGGCAGTGTCTCAGTTTTAATGGTGAGGTACACCTTACTCACTGGAAAATATTTTAACTTTCAAAAGGGAAGCTACCTGTGAGAAGGAAGGTATTAGTGATTTGGGGTTTTTTTTTACCAATTTAAGAAAAAAAAAGAGAGGAGGAAGATGCATGAAGTGTGAAGAGTTAGAATATCCAGTGATCCCAAAGTGTGCATTTTAGTTTGTGGAAAATAATGAAAGATATGAGAGAATGAAGAGAGACTACAATATGTAGTATGTGTTTATTAAGATGGGAAGTGAAAGAATAAAAGGCATATAGAAATCTAGAAAATAAATTACTTTGAACATAGCTTAGAAATACATAATAGAAGAGTTACCATTAGAAGAGCCGTAGTAGCTGCTGAGGTGATTTTAGACTGTTTTACTTATAGGGGATTGAAGGGAACTAACAGCAATTGGTAAAAAGCTGAAGCATTAGAAATCATGTACTTCATGGAAATTGATCAGTTATTAAAATGCGTAGGTTCTGTAATTTGACCTGTAATAGCTTTATCGTGTTGTGTTTCATAGTTCTACTTTCTTTTCATTAATCTTTAGGGGGAAAGGAACAATGGCTTTGATGTCCTCTATCACAACATGAAACATGGACATTTGTCAACAAAAGACTTAGCAGACTTTATAAGAGAAAGGTAAGTATTCATCCTTGGTAATCCTGGCTCTTTAATATATTGTTTGTGGTTTTCATTTAAGTTTATAATTATCTTTAACAGTAACATGCCAAATATGTCAAAATCAATAAGCATTTTAAAATATCTCTTATAACCTACAAGAATATCTATAGTTTTATTCCATTCGCTTAGAACCGAATTGTGACTCTTAAATATTGATTAGTAACAAGCTTCTAATTTTTTGGATTGGAATTAAAAAACAGGAATGAAAAGCTAGAAGTGTCAAATTAGGTGTCCAGGATTTTATTCAAATTAATCCAAATTTTCCATCATGTTTGGTAGAAAAGCAATAATATAAAGTTGCAGAAATTATCAGTTTAACAAAGTTTTTGACCATAGCTGTAGAATTGGGGTATTAGTGACTGCTAGTATGATCTTATAAAAACTATACTTTTTAAGATGTTGAGAAACTAGGTTCATTAAAGACAGGCAGTGATACATAGGGACAAGAAAATAATATGCAGAAAATAGTAGAGGTTCTTCTTTATGGGGTGGACGGGACAGAACTGCAGTCTGCAGATGTGACAGCTTCCAAAACAGATGACCTAGTGCTGGTTTTCGTTCTTGGTGAGAGAAGATTGCTGCTGTTACATTGAACTTAAGAATTCTGGACAAAATTATTTGTATGTCTACTTTAAAATTTTGTCTTAGTTCAGTTACTGACATCAGGTGACACATGGAAAAAACTTGCAAGAGACTGATTGAGGACCTGTTTCAGTTTCTTGCGATAAAAGGTGACCAAAAAACCAGCTTTTGTTTTCTGGACTTTTCCATCAAAATTTCTGTTTTGGTCTTAAATAGAACTCAACAAAGATTTTCTTTTAAATTTCCACAAAATGTAACCACCACAGATCTGGAAGGTACTCTGTTGCACTGACATTTGCATAGTTTCAAAGTGAATTGGAGAAAATGAGAAAAATCTTTCCACTAAGAAGAAACAAGTGAGTTCCAGACTCCGTATGTGATGGGCAGTCTCCTGTTGTAAAGACTACACCACCCAAGGAATCTTATGTTTCAGGAATCCCCAATTCCAAAGAACTCATTATGAAGTCAGACAGGGTTCCAGTGAAATCCTGCATTGGGTTAAGCAGAGGGATATCGCACTGTTCGTGTTTACCTTGAAATGCTTAAGGTTCACAATCAGAAGCTTGTACTTCTGATATTGACTGTTAAAAATGTTTGCTTTGTGTTATCTTTGTGAGTGCCTGGATCCTTCCTTTGAAACATGCTTTAATTTTTGGAATCACTCAGTTTTTATAGCAGTAGCTCATAGACCTAAGTTGTGTATCACCTGGGCACACTTAATTTTATTAGTTTTACATCTGTTGCATTTTGATTTACCTCCATATTTAGATCAGAAGCTCTCTCACTCATTCTGCTTATCTCCTTTATGTTGTATTCTTTGGGCATGCTCCATTTTATTTATGTTGATATTAAGGAGGAGGGTCTTAAGTAAATGGGTAAAAATAATTTGATGCTATATCTGTCTTAGATTCTTTGCTTTATTATAGTGATACGTAGAATTAACAGTCAAGTTTTATTTGTAACATTCCTAGTAAAAAGAATGTGGCGTTCTAGTTTTTTTCACTCTATAAGCTCCTCCAAATTAAATTTTAAAGAAAATTTGCCTTTGCAATCAATCAATAAAGTATCTGGACCTTTCTCCACATATTAAAAATATTTCAGCTGACGTTTCTGTTAATTAATTCTAGTGATTTGTCAAGAAGGTGACTTTTCTTTTTCCACAGTTAAACAAGATCAAATAACATTTAAGACTAGAGATTAATGACTATGTTTGTGGCATATAGTTTGTAGTTTCAAAGAAAGAGATGGACTTTAAATATTTGGTATCCTCACTTTAAGTGAGTTTATGGGTGCCTGTAGCTAGGCAGGGAAGCCGTTCACTACCATTGTGAAGTTACTGTAGGATGTCAGTCAGTTTCTCAGGAAATCACAGAATGGTCAGGGTTGGAAGGGACCTCTGGAGATCATCTAGTCTAATGCCCTGCCAAAGCAGGTTCCCCTACAGCAGGTTGCACAGGGTTGCATCCAGTCACGTTTTGAATGTCTCCAGAGAAGGAGACTCCACCGCCTCTCTGGGAAGCCTGTTCCAGTGCTCTGTCACCCTCAAAGTAAACAAGTTCTGCCTCATATTCGCATGGAACTTCTGGGGTTTCAGTCTGTGCCCATTGCCCCTTGTCCTGTCACTGAGCACCACTGAAAAGAGCCTGGCCCCATCCTCTTGACATGCACCCTGAAGATATTTGTAGACGTTGATAAGGTCCCCTCTCAGTCTTCTCTGCTCCAGGCTAAAGAGGCCCAGCTCCCCCAGCATTTCCTCATAAGGGGGATGCTCCGCTCCCCTCATCGTCTTCATAGCCCTCCGCTGGGCCCTCTCCAGCAGTTCTCTGTCTCTCTTGAACTGGGGAGCCCAGAACTGGACACAGTGGATTGAGGGAAAGAATCAGAAAAGTAAAAGTGAAAAAACTTGTGGGCTGAGATAAAGGCAGTTTAATAGGTAAATCGAAAGCCGCACACGCAAGCAAAGCAAAACAAGGAATTCATTCACCACTTCCCACCGGCAGGCAGGTGTTCAGCCGGGCTCCATCATGTGTAACAGTTGCTTGGGAAGACAAATGCCATTGCTCTGAACATCCCCCCTTTCTTTCTGCATCCTCAGTTTTATATGCTGAGCATGAGCATGTTATGGACTATCCCTTTGGCTAGTTTGGGTCAACTCTCCTGGCTCTGCTCCCTCCCAGCTTCTTGTGGACCTGCTCTCTGGCAGAGCTGGGGAAATGTGAAAAGTCCTTGATTTAGTATAAACATCACCCAGCAACAACTAAAAAAATCTGTGTATTGTCAACATTATTCTCACACTAAATCCAAAATGCAGCACTGTACCAGCTACTAAGAAGAAAATTAACTCTGTCCTAGCTGAAACTGGGGCAGTAGCATGCATTTATTGCCATAGGTTAAATTCTTGATCTCAAAAGAAATTAGATTGAGCAGTACTTCAACAATATTTTACAACATTGCCCAGTTGTCTCTTGAGTATGTTCTATTTTGCATCTTTGTTTATTTCAAAGAGATTAAGATATGTTGCACACAATTATGTGTTCTCCTCCTTGCTTCACAGAGTATAGTGTGAATATGTGACTGGATGAACAACATTAGGATCCTCCTAAATCTAGTGGGTTTGTGCCCTGGCTTTTAAATACCTGATTTTCTGAACTAATGCCTATGAAAACTAAACACATACGTTTGAACTTTCTTCACATCTGTCCTTTTGAACATATTGGCCACCTTTTTTTCAGAAGTGGAGACACAGGAGAGTGAAAACTACTGAATAAGTAGAGACAGATCAGAGTTGGTGATACTACTTTCAACAAGTTAGAGTACTTAACCTTTGTATGTACTGTTTGACAGTAGTCACCTGTTCAGTCAGGATTGCTGGAGTCTCCAGACTACCCAGATAATTTGCTTTTTTTATGGAGTGATCTCACAGAGAAAGGAAAGATGGCTGAGTGTATTTGGATGTGTAGACTGCTTAGGGCACAAAGGACACATCTGTATGAGGCCAACCTGTTACTTTTGCTGTTCAGGTTTGTGTTTTGGTTGTATGCAGCCTCATAGGGGAAGAACCTATCATTCCCTTTTCTCCTTAGAAATAGTAATGAAAAAGAAAAATTCTATAGGATGTGGGATTTTTTTTTTAAAATTTATAGACAGTTTAAGCATTTTTTAAAGATTTTTCTTCCAAAACTTCTATAAGAACCTCTGAAATTACATGGTTGTTTCCTCTGAAAAAATACCCCAAACTTTGAAATGTGTACATAATATAGTATTTCTGTACTGTATCTGCTGTTCCAAAGAAGGAGCAGAGTTTACCTCCTTGGCTCTGTTCAGTTAGTCAATACCAATTTAGTTTTCAACAGTGTTTTAATAGTTTTTCATTTGTGTTTTTGAGTACTTGTTAATGGTCAAGTACTAAAAGAACTGTGACACAGTTGGATCTTTGGTTCAGAAATATGTCACCTGAAGGAGTGAATTTTGTGGCAAGCAATGTGCTCAATGTTGATAAATCTTGGGTGGGGCAGGTTATCTACTTATCTGTTGGAAGATAGATATCTTTGTTCTATTCTTGGTAAAGCATGTAGAATTTTAATTTTTTTAAAGATGTAAAAATATGAAAAGGTTGGGCTGTCCCCACAGGTTTTTTTTTCTTTAAATACTGGGAAGATTTTGTAGGTGAACTGTATTGTGTTTGTGTGTATTTAACACCTAAACTGTTTACATGTGAGAAGCCACTGTGCTCAGCTAGGGACTGAATAGGTATTGTGTTAGCTTTTCTCCAGAAGTCTTTCAAACATTTTTCTGCACCATTTGCCTGTGAGTGTCATAAAAAGAATCTCCTGGGTCATAAGAAACTGGCAGTGGGTATATTCCAGTTTAACTTTTAAATGTTTAACAGATCCCAAGCAAAGACAGATTTTCAAGTGGGTAAAAATTAATTTACTGAGGCGTTTATACAGTGTTACATTGTGCACCACAGTACTCTGGAAGGTCAGTCAATAGAACAAATGTAGATACATGTACCCAACTGGTCAATAAGAGCATCTTGCAGTTGTTAGTGTTTGTAACTGTTGTTTGTTGATATTATGTGGTAGATTGTGGAACTCCTGTTTTCTGGAGACTGTTCAGGTAACTATGCTGTAAATTGGTCCAAAGAAAAAAAGGTGTGGATTTTGGTCAGAAATCTTGTGTTTAAAAGAAAAAAAAAAAAAAAAAGGCACTGATCTATCAGATTTGGAAAACTTCTACAGAAGCTATTCGTAATTAATGGAAATATATTGTTCATCATGGAAATTAAAAAACCTGTCAGTGTGTCTTCTGGGTGTCTGTGTATATGTGCTTGTTGCTGTGCAGCAAGCAAGAATTCCAAACTTTGGAAACTTGAACTTTTTCTTATCATTAAAATATGTACATATGTAGAAGGAGGATAAAGTTAATTGACTTCTTTTATGGTGAATAACTTCGTGGTTTTTTGTAGATGGTATTTAAAATGTAATTGAGTTACTGCATTTTACAGTTTAATACCCTTTTCCAAACTGATGGTCCAACTGATCGGATGGTTATTTTGTAAGTTCACTAGGTTTAAATGCACACCCCTCTGCTTCAAGTGACCACTGCTGCTTTGTTCTTTTTGCTTGGAAAGTGTTGCTGTAAAGGAGAAATAAAAACCTTTGCCTCAGCAATAACTAGTTATAGCCATGGTATAACTTGAAAGGGGTGAATTCTTCATCTCCCTTTTTTTCCTCTTTTTATTCAGTAGCCCCGGAATAAAGGTACTACATAGCAGGAAAGAAATCACTTCAAGCTTTTGCATTTTCAGGAAAAGGCACTTACAGTATATACTCAAATCCAGGATGCTTCTAAATCTGAGTAGAGACTATGTACTGAATACTGAGTTAGGGTGGAAAATTAAAATAGTGTTTACTCTTTACCTTAGTAATAGGAGGGTGAGGAAGATTAATGGAGGAGGGACTTTCAGGGATTCACTGCTGTGATACCCTGTGTGTGACTGCTACTCCATGGCAAGTGGCCCAGCAGAGGCTGTAAAGAGGAAATCTATGCTGACCCTTGGATTCTGAATTTCCAAAAGACAAATAAAATTGTGGGTTTGAGTGCAGGAAAGGGTAATGAAAATTTATGTATGGAAGAGGTTTTCCAAGATCAGAATATATTGAGACAACCTTCTTCAAAGACGAGTATAAATAGTAGAACGCAATACTTTTCATAGCATGTTATTTTACTGTTTTCCAAACTCCAATATCATTATGTGGGGAACTTAAAACCCCAAAACACCCCATTTTATTTAACATTATTTCTTGGTAAGCATTCCATTTGTTTATGTTAATGTTTTTATTACAAATATATTTGATTTTGTTGCTCTGTAAATCTGTGGTGTTTAGACAGTGTTAGGTGGGTGATTTTTATGTCACTTTGTTCTGACTGTTACCAAAGAATGTTAAAGTCAGAGGGGAACAGCAGAGTATAGGAAGGAAGGAATAGTCTTTTTCAAGTCTTGAGTCCCTAGGTTTTACTTCTTTCTGTTCCCTGCAACATTCTGTCACAGGGTTCTTTGATTTATTTTTAAAATACACTTCTGTGATTTTGCATGTGGTGTTTGAGGTGTCATTAAAGTGAGTCATTTTCAGCTAAAGAAAATAGTCCTGTTTTGGACCTTTAGAATGCATATTCATGCGTCTTCAAATATCTTCAAAATTTCCATTATGCTTTTGATGGCTTTCTTTGACAGGGCTACAATAGAGGAGGCATATTCAAGGTCAATGACAAAACTAGCCAAATCAGCGAGCAATTACACACAACTTGGGTAAGTAGGTGTACGTAAGAAAGAAATACATAACTGCACAGATTCAAGCTTGATTCTTCAACATCATCAATAAAATAATCAGGTACCATAACTTTGTCACCTTTAAAAATGTTTGTTAGTTCTTCAGTAACCATGCAAAATATCATGCAGCTATGACAGAAACAAAGACAGCACAGTTCTTTGTTCACAGTTTGAAAAAATCCAGAGCCCAAACACAGAGGAACTGTCTTTCCTCTGTGTTTAAAGCTGAGTTCTTTTCAGACATAATAAAGAACGTGACTTTCTATTCTGTGCTTCCAACCCTATGGTAATTACTCTGAGGAGGGAACATGTGGTCCACAAATGTGGCAATAATTTATTTATTTATATTATTTCTGCTTTCTGGAGTGTCTTCTCTGTCCTCAGAGATGTTAAGAATGAGAGTTTTCAATAGATTTATTCCATAGTTTAATTAAAGCTTTCTAAGTGAGGTATGTTTTTAAAAACTGAATGATTGATGGTTGTCTTTTCATTAGAAAGATGATGCCAACAAGAACTCAGACTTCTTAGATGAGGCTAGATTTTTTTTTATTTGTAGTAATAACAGCTAGAAAGGGAGCTTTCGTCAGTGCATAATTTGATACCAGTTGCTGCTGCTCTTCAAAGGTTCTGTATCTGCATGTTAGTTTGAACTTCAGTGCTTTAAAAACTGTATAGTACTGATTTTTCAGCAGTGTTAACTAGGAAACTGAGGTAAGAGTGTGTCTTTAGTAGAGAAGCCGTAGCTGGAGAAGTCCATTCAGTATAGAAATCTGAATCTGAGGAATGACCTGTCCCCCACCTCCCTGTCCCATACAGTTAATCTCTGTTAATAAGTAAATCCCTTTTACTGGCAGACCATCTTTGCCAATTTTTTTTCCCAGTATCTTGTAGCTGTAATGATGTAAGATAACTAGAAACTTAACTAACCAAGTAATTTCTGATTTGTTTGCACTTTTCAAGTATATGCATAAAAGTACTTCTACATGTTAAAGTATTTTGAGCTGCTCTTGCATCATCTTTAGGAATACCACTTGGCATTATTGTGTGCTGATGATAGAGAAGATTAAGTGACCTGTGCTGTGTTTTACTCATTAGAGTTAATACAGGTAAAATATAAACCATGGAAAAATTAGTAGATAGGATTCCAAAAACATTTGAAAATTATTTAATAAGAATATGTAGCAGTTGTCGCAGGTTTTGTTTGTTGCAGTTTTAGAAACAGAAGTGAACTTCTATGAACTTATATACTTCAGCACTATTTTAAAAATAGATCATATACAGCTAAAAGGAAAAAATCCAAATGAACATTAAATACTATTTTCCTCAATCTAGGACATTTGCACCGGTTTGGGATGTTTTCAAAACCTCAACAGAAAAACTAGCAAGTTGTCACTTGGATCTTGTGCGAAGATTACAAGAGCTAATAAAAGAAGTTCACAAGTATGGAGATGAACAAATCAAAGCTTACAAAAAGGTTATTAATTTTTTTTCTTAAATATGTCCAGTGACTAGTTAACATTAAAATTAAAATGGATTGGTTTTGACAATCATGTGATATTTGGCAGACTAAAGAAGATGTTTCAGGAACATTGGAAGCAGTGCAAAATATTCAAAGTATCACTCAGGCCTTACAGAAATCAAAGGAAAACTACAATGCAAAGTGTGTTGAACAAGAACGTTTGAAAAAGGAAGGAGCAACACAGAGAGAAGTTGATAAGGTAGTTCTGTGACATCTTACTTTAATTCGTAGTCTTGTCAATCAGTAACCTGTATTCACCTTGTATTAGTAAGTGAAATGCTCAGAAGGGGTTATAAGTAGTTAAAAGTAGTAATTGTGACTATTTCATAATGTGCATGACATTTTGAATACCTAGTTATGTTTTGTTTACACTTACTCCTTATCTCTTCTAACTGCACTGCAGTTCTAATCCTGTATTTTTTGAGTATTTGCATCATATGATAATTTTTTTTAGTGGCTTTTACAGAAATTGCATGTAATTCTTTAAGCATCTATGATGATTTTGGATAAATATCCTTAGGTAAATATTCAATGCCTTGGTATTGAATTGAGGAGTAGGAGGTTTTGTGTTGTCCTTTCAGTGAAACAAAGTAGCTAATTACATGAGTATTTGAAGTCTGTTCCATTGAGAAGAAAAAGAAGTTAACTTTACTTTCAGTGCTAATTTAGAAGGTTCCAGTTTTATGGACCAAAAACCCAAGCGATGTGTATCTTGATGTTGTATTTAATACTGTCCTTGGGTTTTGGGGGAGTGCAATCCAGTCACAGAATCACAAAATTACTAAGGTTGGAAAAGACCTCTGGAGATCATCCTGTCCAACTCTGCTGCTCAAGCAGGGCCACCTAGAGCCAGTTGCCCAGTACATATCCAGAGCTTTTGAATATCTCCGAAGATCAACCTCTGCGGGCAACCTGTTCCATTGCTGACCCACAGAGGAAAAAAGTGTTTCCTGATGTTCAGAGGGAGCCTTCTGTGTTTCTTTTTGTGCCCATTGCCCGTGGTCCTGTCACTGGGCACCACAGGAAAGAGGTTGGCTTTGTCTTCTACATACCCTCCTTTCAGGTATTCATATCTATTGATAAGATCCTCCCTAAGCCTTCGCTTCCTCAGGCTGAAAAATCCCAGCCCTCTCATGGAGGAGATATTCCAGTCCTTTCATCATCTTTGTGGCCCTTTACTGGACTCTCCAGTATGTCCATGTCTCTCTTGCAATGGACAACCCAGAACTGGAGGAGTACTCCCGGTGTGGCCTCACTAGTGCTGAGGGGAAGGGTCACCTCCCTTGACCTTGCTGGCATCACTGTAACTTTTTCCTGTTTTCAGGAAACTAAATAGTAGAGAAAAAGAGGTCATGTTTCCCTGTCTGTAATGATGTCTTCTCTTTTTTAAATCTTGATACCTCTGCCTATTTCTGTTCCAATTGCCTGATCTGTGTAGAACCCTGCCTGTTAGAATGGTCTTAGTGCCTCTTATACCGCTGTCTTCATGGAGCGATAGAGTTGGTTATTGTCTTTTTGCTGGTGACAAAAGTGATCCTTTGACCATGTTCTTCTGATTGTTTTGTCTTTGATATAGATGTATTTTTCCAAGCTTCTGTCTCGAGTGATAGTCATTGTTGGATTCTAGACATGAATCAGAAATATGTGGGTTGGCAGGTGTTTTCCTACCAGTGTATTCAAAGTATAATTTTTCTGAATTCTTTTAAATAGATTGAAACTTTTCAGTAGAAAAAGTTGACGTGATAGAAGGTTTGTTTTTAAAATGTAACATTATCATTGTTCAGCTGGAAACAAAAAAATGTCCAGTCTTCCTGATGTCTACATGAGAAGGGAGAAAGAGGAAGCACTGTAGGATGAAGGCCATTTTTTACTGCTTTATGCATATCCCCTAAATACTTCTGTTTGAGCAATAGGCCATAGTTTAATGCTTTGCAGATACTTAAAAAATGTTTCCAGTGTGAGCAGGTGACCATGACCCTCACATCTCTTCAGTCATGTCTTTATTCAGGTTTACACTTGTAATTTCAGAAACACGGTGACAAAGATTGTATTCATTTATTTTTGGTAGAGAATAGGTTTATTACTTTTAGCACATGAGAAGTGTTTTCTGTCAAAATCTCATAATAACTTCTTAATCAGAAAGCAGAGGATCTGCACCAATATGCTGAGAGCTTATCACAAAGCTAAATATTTGGAAAAATACTTTATTGAATAATCTGAGATATCTGAGACCTTGCAATTTTCATTGCAGCTGAAAGTCAGTGTGAACTTGTGTAATAATTTCCTGTTGTTCTCTGACATGTGAACTTCTCTATTTATAGTGACTTGACAAAAATTCGTTGACTGATCCCTATTATTTCACTTGCTGTAAATCTGCTAAATAGAGTTCTAGCAGTTGCTGCACCTGAGAATAGACATGTCCTGTTTTCAGAAGAGATTACTAATTAATCATACAGTGTTCATGTGTTTTATCATTTTGTCTGTCCTGCTGAGTAGTTGGTTTTTGTAGGTGCTCTTCAGCACATAACACTTAGGTTCTGCTTTCATTAAACATTACAAGAGACAGAGGACATTTTGATTTTGTCAAAATACTATGCATATGGCGTTCAATTACATAACGCTCTACAAAACCCCTTGGTTTTGAAGTCTTTTAACTTGGCATTTCCTTCCTTTTAAATGGTTAAGTTTGAAATAACCTTATTGCTAAGTAGTCTTAATTATTTTTTAAAGGAAGTGTTCATAGAGCACTTTGTACTTGCAGTGTAGTAAATGGCATTTGGAGAGCAAGTTGGGACTGTTTTCTTCTTGGTAATTCTCCTGTGTGAATGTGCAAAGTTAGCAATCATGAAGTAAAATTCAGAACAAGTAACTGGTGAGTTGGATACAACCTGTCATGCTTTCCCTTTAATGCCTGAAGGATCCATATTCTTCATGCAGTGTAGTGTTTTCAGGCTCTGTTACGCTGGGTTTAGAAGACTACATGGTTAAGATCTGCTTAAGCTTTCTTTGTAACTGGAAAAATGGAACTGCAGGTTTGGTTCCTTTTCCTTTGAAGTCCTGGTTGATGTTTCCCCAGGTGAACAAGTGCTAGTACTATCCTGTTGCTCATGAGTTTCAGTTATTTTTCTCTTGGAAATTGCAGAATATAACTCTTTCCTGAGGGCATCTTTGTGTTAATTAATTTGAGTTAATAGATAGTGGTCAGCTTTGCAAGTCATTGCAAGTGATAAACAGTTTTTACTGTGGGAGAGATGAAATTAATTTGAAAGAGGGAAGGAGAGGTATTCAGAGCTAGAACAAATAGTAAATACACAGCTATCTTTACTGCTATCATTAACTACTCAGGATTTCTTCTGAGTTACAACTGATGGGAAATTTCAATGAGATAAAGTAGGCATGTTGAACAAAGAGGCTAGAAAAATGCTGGTGTTCAAGTTTATTTTTATTTTCATTGGCTTTTAAGTAGGAAATAGCAAGAATATCGAAGGTTTGAAAAAATCCATATCCTGTGTCATGCTGTAAACTTTGAAAATAACTTCTTCTCTAACACGAACAATCACTTCATTTAATTTTGTTTTGCATGTAATGTTGGGATTCTCCTGTATTTTGCTTTGTCTTTTGAGAAACTCCCAGAAAGATTTTTTTTTTAATTATTAGTAACCAATAATGGGAGAAAAAAATGAATAAATTATAAAGACAAAAAGGACTATTATAAACAACACCGTGCTGCATAAATTTGGCCATCAGTGTGTTCTGCATTAGCTTCACTTTCAAATACCTCTTAATCTTAAAACTCTCGTTGATGTAATGTCTGTACTTACAAATTGCTTCCTTCATTTCTAGCAGAGAACTGTACCTTCTTGGGTTTTTAACCATTGAGTCTTTCAGAATTGCACAACCCTGCATCATTCCTGTTGCAAATCTAAATATTTGACAGGAGCTAATTTGTTAACTTCAGCAATACAAATTTGATTTCAAAGTAAGTGTATTACAGATTTGTCATTGCTGATAAGGGGAAGAGATTTAAATGAAGTAATTGCTTGGTTACTGTTTTATGTGGTTTATGCATACCTTTAAATAGAAATCTCTAATGGCTTGAATCTGAGTTATTTGGTGGTGAAATTCTGTTATGACACTTAACTGTTTTGATATGCCCCTGGTTACTTTTTATAGATCATCCCAGGCTTTCTTTTAATAGTGACTTTAAAAACCTTAGGTCAGATTGTATGTGTGACATTTGACACTTTTTTTTTTTTTACTGATCTGCAGGCAGCAGTTAAAACAAAAAAAGCTACAGATACTTATAAACTGTATGTGGAGAAATATGCTGCATTTAAATCTGATTTTGAACAGAAAATGACAGAAACTGCACAGGTAAGTGTTACATTAAATGAGTTACCTTTAAAATAGATGAATATATGCTATTTCATCTATGAAGGCATCTGAAATCAAAGCTTTTGGAAAAGTGGTTCAAGATAGAATGGTCTCCTTTGGAAATTAATATGAACAATTATGTCAGAAATAATATGTTTGAAGGGCAAACACTGACCATGTATATTGTGATGGCACTGGCCTTGAACGACACAGTTGAGCACTAGCAGTCTAGAAAGACTTTTTGAAGATATTGTCAGGAAGAAAACAAAATGAACTCCTGGAAATATCGTAGATGCATTGTGATCACGTGGGAAATCCTGTGAATTGCTCTAATTCCAGAACTGATTCATAGGAGTTTTACGTTTTGGGATCCATCATGGTTTTTTCATTATTATTGCAGCAAAACATTTAGTTATTTGCTAAAGTGTCTTCCCAGGGTTTACCTGAGGTTGTAAAAAGTCCTTATATCTGTTGAAGTTTCTAGGGTTTTTTTTAAAGGCTTTTGATCTGTGTTCCAGAGGGTATCAAGTTCTCTGTATCATTTCATATGCTGCTGCTTGTTACATTTTAAAGTTTCTCTTTCAAATCTGTTGATACCAGACTTTTTTTACTGCCCCAGATTTAAAAAAGCAAACATCATCATTCTGATTTTTATGGTTGACATATTTATTTCTACATGTTTCTTGGTTTAGTAAAGCTTTTACAAGATAGGAAATTTCTTTTTAGTTGAAAATTATTTGCACTTTTCATTGTTTTCAAAGGTTCAATTTTTAGGCATAGATGAAATTATTAGAGAGATTCAGTCATATTTGTATTTTTGACATCTAATTGTTAGGGTTTTCCGTAACTCCTTGGAAATTAAGATTTCACAGCATGAGTATTATTTAGGTTGGCATGTAAAAAGCTGCCCTGTCCTAAACTGTAAACTGCTTTCCTACTTCGAGAACTTCGTTAGAATCCGATCTAATTCATCTCTGAATAGATGCTCAACACAGCTGTTAGAGAAAGGAAGCCACATATATCACATACCAGAACTCTTCTCTCCCACCCCTCCATCCAGGCATTTGCAGCAAAGAATTGCACAGGCATGCTACTGCAAAATTCTGCTCTTGACATGACTGTTACATTAGGAGTCTTGACAATCTGCCCCTGAAGAGTTCACAGAAGGCATCTTTTTGTGCAGTATCTTGACGTGGTTCTGGTTGAAGGAGCTGTACTCCCTATGCTTTTTCTTTCCAGTTTGAGTTAAATTTGGTTATGTGCATTGCAAATGCTTGAGGCCAGCTGGATGAGGTTCAAGAAGGCTCCGTGCCGGGTCCTGCACCTGGGTCACACCAGCCCCACACAGCGCTACAGGCTGGGGCAGAGCGGCTGGAAAGGGCCTGGTGGGAAAGGGCCTGGGGGTGCTGGTCGGCAGCCGGCTGGGCATGAGCCAGCAGTGTGCCCAGGTGGCCAAGGAGGCCAGCAGCACCCTGGCTTGTGTCAGAAGCAGTGTGGCCAGCAGGGCAAGGGAAGGGACTGTCCCCCTGCACTGGGCACTGGTGAGGCTGCACCTCGAACCCTGTGTTCAGGTTTGGGCCCCTCACTGCAGGAGGGACGTAGAGGGGCTGCAGCGTGTCCAGGGAAGGGCCACGGGGCTGGGGAAGGGTCTGGAGCACAGGGCTTGCGAGGAGCAGCTGAGGGAGCTGGGGTTGTTCAGCCTGGAGAGGAGAAGGCTCAGGAGGGACCTTATTGCTGCCTACAACTACCTGTGAGGAGGCTGTAGGCAGGTGGGGGTGGGTCTCTTCTACCAGGTAACAAGTGACAGAGTGACAGGACAAGAGGAGATTGCCTCAAGCTGCACCGGGGAGGTTTAGATTGGATATTAGGACAGATTTCTTCACTGAAAGGGTGGTCAAACATTGGAAGAGGCTGCCCAGGGAGGTGTTTGAGTCACTGGACTCAACCTTACTGGAGGTATTTAAAAGACATGTAGGTGTGGAGCTTTGGGACGTGGTTTAGGGGTGGACCTGGCACTGCCAGATTAACAGTTGGACCTGATGATCTCAAAGGTCTTTTCCAACCTAAATGATTCTATGATTATTCTTCATTCCTTTTAAAAAATCTGTCCCTTTTAAATATTATTTCAGAATTTATTTTGAAGTGTAAAACAGTGATGATTGCAGTTACTCACTGCTATAATAACACTTTATTTAAAATAAAAATTCAATAAGAGAACTCATGGGTACCATGGTTGAGGCCATACGGCCTGTTGTACTTCTCTCTCATCTCTGATGTGTGAAGCTGTGTTTTCAGTATGTTTTAAATGAGTACTGCTGATAAATACAGCAGTTGTCCTAGTTCCATGCTTCTTCCTTTGTCACTTATTTGTGTGAGGAACTACCTTGCAGAACTAATCCAGCTAAAACTAATGTTTGAAGGAAGGTTGGCTTTAACCCAGAAGAGACGAGACACTTATGGTCTGGTTAATTAAGAGATCTCACAATCATTTGTGCTGGCACAAATGCAGAGGCAATGTAGTACCAAGAGGAGAGAACTGCATCTTTAAGCTGGTTTAATGTGTGACACTGGTGTGGACTCACTTGCACGTGGCAGTTTGTTTAGCATTGTGTATCTTTAAGTAAAAACATTTGCATATCAGTTATCTTTTTTATATCAATTATGGTATCAAAAATGCCTAGGGCAGTTTGACTAGGATTAGGGTTGGAATTGGCATGTATGATTACAAGCGCTTGAGAATTTTTAGTCTAGGCAACCTTTTAAACTTAACCAATATGTATCTTAAAACAATTCTTGGAAGCAAGTATAATATAAGAGCAACAAAAGAATCATTGAAGTGTAACATTCCTCCTGGAAGTTTTCCAGAAGTAATAGTAGGTGGGATCAAACTGACATGTGAATACATACTGCTGCTACCCAAAATGGTAACATTTTTTGTAGTGTTCCTGTTAGTGTAGCTATTGTATATGCTCAGTAAGCATTCCAGTAACTCCATCATTGTGTGGTTTGTATAGTGTGTGGCTCTTCTGGATCAGGAAGTTCCCACCCTGTTTGTTATTTGCCTTGCTCTGGAAGTTACTGAACCGCCACTGAAGCAGATCCTGTGAATGCTTCTGATCCACTGCAGAACAAGTTCAGTCAGGTGGCTTTAAATCTTTATAGTCTCACAAAAGCTGTCTGCAGTCTATACTTTTACCTTACAAGAAGGAGAATGTGTTTATAGCAGTTGACTTACTGCTCTTTGAAACAGTAAGAAAAAATTTAACAAGTATGATTTCAATAAGCTGGCCTTGCTAAATTGCCCTGTAAACTTGTTCCAAGTAAGCAAGAAAGCTGCAAGTAACGAAAAGGAGTTCCTGTTTAGAACTGACAGAAGATAAACATGAAATGGGTTTTGTTGTCAGTGAATTAGTGGAGGAAAATGTAGGGGCTTTCAGCAAGAAGAATAGCTGAGCTCTTCAGTATGTACTAAAAAAAATATCCATTTGAAAATCATCTACAACAGAAGAAGACAAAAGTAACAGCTTATTTTGTATCTAGGGACAGAATATAAAAGTGCTCTTTCTTCAGCTTTCTTATTTGTGTTATTAGGTAGGTATTATGTATTTAAACCAGGCTGAGATGTAGAGGAGGAAAAAAAAATCTTTTTACTGTATCAGATGTTACAGCTGGGGAAACCTCACCATGCTTTTGGGCTGCTTTGTTGTTTTGGATTTTTTTTGGGAGGTGGCGGTGGGGGGGCAGGGGGGGAGTGGGTAAGCAGGGAGCATGGGGAAGTTGGTTAGGATCTGGTTGGGTTGGGTTGTTTCCCAGTACAAAAGTGGTACAAAGTTACCTCTCTCTACAGACCACGCTTACCTAAATATCTTTACTTCCTTAACTGCAGCAGCCCTTTTAATTAAAATTTTAATTTTCACTTAACATGATAATGGACACCTTGTCACTTTCCACAGCTGGCCACATTGGAAATAAAAATTGCCATTCTGCCAGTAAAAGTCATACCTGTGGAATTTGTTTTAAGTATAATGGTGTAGCTGCATCTACAGTTTGGTTGTAGGAGAGCTACTTTAAAGATGATGCAGTAGGAAAAATAACAGTGCCCATGAATATGTGGAAGCCCACTTTACATGAAACACATCTTAGATTATCTTAATTTAGAGTACATTTCACCTGAAACATACTAGTTCAGAAAAGAAAACCAATGAGGAGTGTGAGCATTCTCAGCTGACTCAGTGCAAAATCAGTAGGCTTAGCTTAAATCTGCCTTATACTGTTCACATTCTGTTTTTCTGAGGACAAACATTTTGAATTGCAGTGGTGTTACGCCAGAAATCATGTAGTAGTCCTCATTTAGCTGTTCCTTTTCTCAGTTAAACTCCACCAATCTTGTTGTATAAAATTTACTTATTGTTCCTCTTCTGTCATTTACAATCTCACCTGCAGTTATCAGCTGAAGTGACTCATGATATGTGATTTTGAGAGGCTGAATTTTGAAACATACTATCTTCCTAATCTTGAATTGCAGGTTGTTATTTTTTGCTGGTTTTATTGTGATTAAAGAAGCAGCATGTCCTGGTTTTGGCTGGCATAGATGTAATTTCCTTCTTAGTAGCTGGTGCAGTGCTATGTTTTGGGTTTCATGTGAGAATAATGTTGATAACGTACCCATGGTTTTAGTTCTTGCTAAGTAATGTTTATACTAAGTCAAGGAGTTTTCAGGTTTTTAGGCCCTGCCAGCGAGAGGGCTGGAGGGGCACAAGAAATTGCGAGGAGATACAGCCAGGACTGCTGACCCCAATGGGCCAAATGGATTTTCCGTAACATACACCATCACGCTCAGTATATAAACTGGTGCGAGTTGGCCAGGGCCTGCCGATTGCTGCTCAGGGACTGGCTGGGCATTGGTCAGTGGGTGGTGAGCAATTGTATTGTGCATCACTTGTTTTTTTCCCTTGTGGATTCTATTCCTCTCTCCCCTTCTCATTGCAATTGTTGTTGTTGTTATCACTATTATTATATTTTATTTTAATTATTAAATTGTTCTAATCTCAACCCTCAAATTTTACCTTTTTCCCAAATCTCCTCCCCATCCCTTTGGGACAGAGGGACTAAGCAAGCAGCTGTGTGGTACTTAGTTGCTGGCTGGGGTTAAACCATGACATGGGAAAATATAGTTCACTGTTGTTTAGAAATTGGATTTGACAGAAATTCCTCACGTTGAAAGATTCTTCTGGGTAAGGTTGTCTTATGCAATTGTTGTGCAGTTGCTAAGAAAGTATATCTTATTTGCCAGATTTTTCACCTTGCTAGAAGCTTTTTTTAAAATCAGGTAGCCCAGTCAATTATTGGAAAGGCTCAAACAGCTAGAAGTGCTAAATTACTCTTCCAACAGTCTTCGGTCCTATCTAGAACTGCATAGACTTGAGTTTTGATGATTCTGCTTTTGAGCAGTCTGTTCAAGAATGATTTTTTAAAAAACATTGTAAAACTTATAGGAAAACATGCATGTTTATAAACAGCAGTAACGCTTACTTAAACTTGGACAGCTAAAGATCCTGTTGATGATGATTTCTCATTTGTATTGTACCTTAAAACACTCAGTGGCTTGCATTTGTGGTGTCATTAACATTACAGATTTATTTTAGTACATCTTTTTTCAATGGACTGGTCATTCAAAAGTGAAAGTAAACAATTTGGTTAGTGATTATATCTGTGATATGAATTACATGGTTGTGTTATAGTAGCTCATTTTATTCTTTGATCAGAACCTTTTTGTATTAGATACTGTACAAGGCCAAGATGGCTCTGCTTCAAGGATTTTCAGTCTTAAGTATAAACAATAAATAAGAAATAGGGAAACAGTTGGGGAAGGGGGATGCTTTCCACTGACATAAGACCAAAAATATCCCTGAATGGCCAACTGTTTTGATATAAATTATAGAGAAGAGTTTAAAGGAGACTGGTACCTCTGTTTTGATGAGTTTTATAGGGAGTTCAGACCAAACATGAAGGAAACATCATTGGCATAATTTCAAAAGCTGACTTTGTGTTTGGGTTAAAATTAAGTAGTGGAAACAGGTACACATTGGAAGGACACATTGTGTACATGTGTTGACACACCAATAGTGACTGACAGCAGATAGTACCATAAGTAGTTTTGAAAGCAAGGGAATATAGTTTATATAATAAGGCAATCAGTAAAATAACTAATATCACAGAGGGTGACCGTATCCTCTGTAATTAAGGGGAAGGCTGCTGGAGACAAAAACTAATTTTAATCCCCTTGATTGATGGCTAGAGAGGCACGTAAATATGGCAGAAGATTGAGGGTTCAGAAGTTAGAAGTACTTGTCTGTATGGAATTGTGTTTGTGAATCACAGTAGCAGGAGGTGTGAAACATGGAGAGATGGTCTTCAGAAAACCCTGTACAAACCAGACAGAGGATTAAGTGGTGCGTCAAAGTCTGGACACACTTGAAAGGACAGTTACAGAAGTAGGAAGAGAACTAGCAAAGAGAAGAAGTAAACAAAGATTTCAAGACAATTATACTTGTCTGTTGGGGAGGATGAGGACATTTTTAGTTCTGATCTTTGGCTAGGAAGGCATCATTGAAAACACTGGAAGAGATTTTGAAATGGCTGTTGGCTGGAAGTCTGCAAAGGTTATATATGGTGAGTTTAAAAATCAAAAAAATGAATCATATGTAAAGAAGCAAAGGATGTAAGTGTTAAAGGAAAAATTCACACAGATGGTGGGTACCACTAGGCTTGCTTTAATCACAACTCAGAGTTGAGCCACTATCTCAGTGAGTGGCAGAGAACAAAGGGATGCAGCACAGCTTAGTACACACTTATAAAATCATTAGTCAATGTCCAGAGGTTTTTAGACGTTCCCTTTGGCCTTGTCAGTTCTGCAAATCCATCACCTGACTGTCCCAGGTGATTCATCTATTCGGTTCCAGTCTCTGCCTCGGTTCCAAGGTCCTCCTCGGATCATGATCTCCTTTCTGCCTGCTTTAACTCACATAGTCCTTCAAGCACAATTAGTCTTTGAACAAGCAATTCCTATTCACATATACTATTTTTTTTAAAAACACCTGCGTTTCTGAGAGCACCTGTGTATACAAATTGATCAGCTATTGTTTCTCTATTCTCCTACTGATTAACTTGACTAAATTTTAAACCAGCCTTGGATTAGGGCTATAAAAGGGACAAGGCCTGGTTCTGCCATTTAGTAGCTCCAGCACTTTAAATTTCTTAATTCAAAATACATTTTCTTTAACAGTAGGTTTAACTAGAAAAAGAGAAAGCATGTGTATATTGTGAGAAGGAGGAGAGGGTGCTAAGAAGGAGGTGGAAAGCAGATCCAAAAATAAGATTTCTGGGTTTAGGTGAAAAAACGAGACTCCTGAATAAGAAGAGGTTTTGGTTTTTTTAAGGATCCTCTAACCCTGTTTTCTTTTGGTAGAAATAGGTCAGATTACGTGGCCGGTTAAAGAGCTAAGTAAAAGAATTGGATGATGGTTATGAAACGATATATTATATTTTAAAGTACATTATTTTGTAACTCTGAATTCCACACCTTCCTTTCTTAAACATTGTAAATACCGTGATCAAGGTCCGGAGGGGGAAAAAAAGGCCGATTTCTTTTTTCCATTTAGTGTATTTAATTACTAGAATTTCAGGTTTAGTATTTCAAGAAATATTTCCATTATGATTAACTGTTTGTATTGCTTTACAGAAATTTCAAGACATTGAAGAAACACACCTTCTTCGCATGAAAGACATTATAGAATCATTGTCAAATACCATAAAAGAAATTCATTTACAAATAGGAGAGGTAATTTTTATATTATCATTTCTTTGTTTGAATTATGCTACATAGTTTTCTTAACCATTAAATGGAACATTTCTTACTGTCTTTGTGTTAATTACAAGATCACATCTTTCAAATGATGGTGAGTTCAAGATAAACTCAAATTTTGATGGCTTCCTGTTCCATTTATAAGTTCAGTATAGCAAAATCTACAGAGTCAGTCTGAATAAATTTTGTCTTAACAGAAAACAAAATATTTTGACAATTTGGAGAACTTTTAGTGTATTTCAAAGTTCTGTTCCCTAGATACTGAAGTAGCACTCATTTCACACAATTAGGGTACCTGTGCTTTTCTTTGACTAAAACTTGAGATTATATCTCTCTGAAAAGTTTCTAAATTTTTTTACACACTTTGGGTTTTAAGAACAAAAGTCGTTCAGTAACAGATTTTGTAGTATCTTTTCTTTAGCTGTAAGTTGGTTTAATTATTAATCCTTGTAAGTAGACCTTAATTTTTAGATGTTTTGTGTGTAATTTTATTTGCATACACTTAAGAGTCGATAATCTCTTCAGTTTTGAGGTTTTCTGCTAATGAATGATGGTCACAAGGGTCATGCTATTTATTTCTAAAGCATATGCATACTGTCTTGTTGGAAAAACTCCTTATTGACAACATGTGATTATTCCTTTATCACACCAAAAACATTACGATAGTAATGCTTTTACTCAAGCAGGTGGGAGCTGTGATAATACAGTAGTTACTGTTCACACCCTTAACTGGTGGTGGCTTAAGAGACTGTTCATATTCCTGACATAGACATGTTGCTGACAAATGCAGAATATGATACATAGACAAGTTGTTTACATGGAAGAAATGGATGTAAATCCTAGACCTGTCATCAAGCTATATTCTTCCATTCTTAATTTGTATCTGTATTGTAGTCACACTTGCTAATACTGAAACAAAGAAGGGATTTCCTTCATAAAATGCCTGTTAATTTGTGGAAGCCCTCTAATATATTTTATAGGGAAGTATTTGGATCCTTAACTCTAAAGAAAACCACTTCTTAAAGTTAATTACATTTTTTTCAATTACTGCTTTTTAAGTTCTTTTTATGTGTGGTGTCTATTTTTTGAAGGTACATGAAGAGTTTATTAATAACATGACAAATACTACAGTTGAGAGTTTAATACAGAAATTTGCTGAGTCAAAAGGAACTGGAAAGGAGAGACCTGGTAAGAGATTAAAAATAAGGGTAGGAAATGTTGATTTTGAAATTATAGATTTCCACTCCTAATAAAAGGTCAAACAAACAAATATTTGTTAATCTGTTATATTTTTAATGTACTTATTTCAAATTTTCAAAATTAATTAGGTTTAATATTAAATAATCCATAGAAATCCACAAATTATTATGTACATATAACATTTGTGTTCATAAAACGTGGCAATTTGTAGCTCTGAGTAGACCTTCATGGAAGCTTTTAAACTATACTGTTCCTTGGTATGACAGTGAAATTTGTCAAGAAACTTCAGTTTCTTGCACAACCTACGTGTTGTCTGCTATGTGTTTCTGTATAAATTCTATTTCAGAACTTTATTTAATAGAAGTTTATTAATATATTTAGAACAGGTGTCTATAAAGCTGGTTATTGAACTGCTGCAACAGTTGCATGAGTTTATTTGGTTATCTTACAAAATTACCCATTTTAATAGATTGTATATGGAGTGTTTCTTTACTAAGCAGTAAATTGAGTAGTACTTTCTGAAAGTATTGCTTTTCGGGTGTGGTGTATATGACTTTCCTGGACTAGCATAAAAAGACAATCTCACATTACTGTGTATCTAGCATTATAGGAAAAATGAAGAGTTCACTTTAATATTAGGGCATGAATACAGAGTCACTAGGTGTGTGAATACAGAATTTCAGTAGTGCTGTTTTCTATTCAGCACTGGGACTCTTGACTAGTATCTCTGTCTTCTGCTATAGAAGCACAAAGGCTTTTTCAGAGTGAGGATGTATTACATAACAGAGTAGAACTTGAGAATTTATATTAAATTGTTAAATATGTTTAGCAGGTATCTTACAATACCTCTGCGAGGTGTTTTGAACATAACATTGTTTCATGTTCTTTCTGTGATCCACTAATGCTGATATCTGAGTGGGCTGAGGTAAGATTGTACATGGAACAATTTTCAAATGTTTCCTGTGTATTTTGCAATTTTCCAGTAAAGATTAAAAAAGGAAAAGTATGAATCTTAGGATTTCAAATTCAGTTGGTCTGATCAGGATAAAGGTGTGAAAATTCAGTGTTCAGACCTCTTGGACTAGCTATTGCCGAGACGTTGTGGCTGGGAATCTCCATCTTGCATTTAGGATTCTGAGTCCCTGAGTTCCAAAGACCCTTGCTAATGTGTCCTAGAGCATTGTGCGCTTCAAGTCATTTATGTTATTAGTGTGATTTTTTTGCTAGACAACATAGTAATTGTAAGAAAAATAACACTTTGCTTTTTAATTTAGTGGGAGCAGTTATACAAACTCTGTACTTGCTGCTTTACAGATTTTTCAAATCCTATTTGTATTCTCTGGGGCCAAATAAAAGCTTTTGCAATAGCAAATGTAATTTCTTCAACTCTTTTAGTAGCAAAGTATTCAAAGAAAAGGTAGTGTGTTTAGTGTGGAAGTGTTTGCACCTTTAATTGTCTTTACAGTGTTAAATTATTGTGTTGATATCAACTTTATAACATGGTGCAGAGGAAAAGCACAGGCAAATTCAGCAGTAAAAGAATCAATTAACAAGAAGTTATGAAGTGTCAAAGACTAGAGACACCAACTGCTAGTGATGTTAATTACAGTTACTGCTTCTATTATACTCATTTTATTAACTTAAGAGTTATGCAGCTTTGATAATTACAAAAATCTGGGAGGCAAAGTGAGGTATCAGTCTTCTAAGAATGAAATGGAAATGTCCAGTGTGGTAAACACTGCTTTTTCTTGATTAAAAAAAATACTTTTCTTCATAGCAAAGTATTTTAACTCATGGAACGAATGTTGAAAGTCTTTCTCTGTGTGATGTATTTATTAATTAGGCTGGAGGAACATAGCTCCTCAGATAAATCTAAATGTGCAATGTAAAAATTACACTGACTTGGTGTATGAAACAGCTGCAGAAAAAAGGTCTTACGGATGCTTAAGATTCCAGTCCTAAATCTGAAGGAAATGCTTTGAAATTCCCCAGGACTATGTAGGTCTTCTCCCTTCCATGTTATTTGTGGGCTAGTATACTAAGATGATGAGTTGCTTTCTGAAATACTGAATTCTGAGAACAAAATAAACTAAAATGATAATACATAACGAAGTAGTTTATTTTAGTATATTCCATCTATAGTTAAAGTTCCTTATAGCTCACTTGCTTCTGTTTAATCTGTAAAAATAAGAATTAATCTGAAATTAAGTACAGAGGAGGGATGTTTTATTGCATGGGCTATAAAGAATTTACAGTAAGATTTTCTAGATATAGGCAATTTTTTTCTTAAACATTCATCTGTGTATCTGAAATTTCTTTGTGCAGTAAATTCCTTTGTACCGGATTATATGGGCTCCCTCTGGTGGCTAATTTCTGTCACCTGAAGTGATAATATACAGGGCCTTGTAGAGTTTTAGTTTTAACACTGTTTTTCTAGTACAAATAACGTTTCTTTCAAGCAGTAATGCTTTGTGATTTTTTTTAACTTCACTTATGGACTTTACAATGGCTCTTTTTTAACTGCTACCTAAACAACTTATCTAGTCAGCTTTATCACCTTCTTACTAAATTTACATTAATTTTTTTAAAATCTTAGTTTATTTTTTAGTTTGCAATTTTTAGTATATATACTATATATATATTATATATACAAATACAGTATTTGAAGAAGTTGGATTCATTATTTGTTTTCTCAATTCCATTCAGTGTAAAAGTAATAGCCACATACATCCAGTTGCAAATCTTTTCATTTTAACTGAAGAAAGAATCACTTATTGTAAAACATTTTAGAACAGAAAGAGAGCTGGCAGGACCTGCAATAACCATTAAGGCTTCAGGTCAGAATTTAATGTGTTCTCTGAACTGTTTCTCACATCCAGAGGGACCTGGGCAAGGTCAAGAAATGGGCCCATGTGAACCTCATGAAGTTCAACAAGGCCAAGGGCAAGGTCCTGCACCTGGGCTGGGGCAATCCCAGGCATCAATACAGGCTGGGGATAAAGGGATTGAGAGTAGCCCTGCAGAGGACTTGAAGTTACTGGTGGATGAAAAGCTGGACAAGAGCCAGCAATATGTACTCACAGCCCAGAAAGCCAACTGTATCCTAGGCCACATCAAAAGAAGCGTGCCCAGCAGGTTGAGGGAGGTGATTCTGCCCCTTTTCTCTGGTGAGACCTCAACTGGCGTGCATCCAGCTTTAGAGTCCTCAATACAAGCAAGACATGGATCTGTTGGAGGGAGTCCAAATGAGGACCGTGAAAATTATAAGAGGAGTGGAACACCTCTCCTGTGAGGAAAGGCTGAGAGAGTTGGGGGTGTTCAGCCTGGAGAAGAGATGGCTCCAAGGAGGTCTTATTGTGGCCTTTCAATACTTAAAGGGGGCTTATAAGAAAAATGACAGACTTTTTAGTAGGGCCTGTGATGATAGGACAAGTGCTAATGGCTTTAAACTAAAAGAGGGTACATTCAGACTAGATATAAGGAAGAAACTTTTTACAATAAGGGTGGTGAAACACTGGAACAGTATGCCCCATGCCTGGTAACATTCAAGGCCAGGTTGGACAGGGCTCTGAGCAACTTGATCTAAGTGGAGATGTCCCTGCTCGTTGCAGGAGGGATTTGGACTTGATGAGCTTTAAAGGTCCCTTCCAGCCCAAACTATTTTATGATTCTGCAATATGTTCCTGCTGTTAGGTCTAATAAATGGTAGGTTTGAAACCATCTGTTGGAAGAAAGTTTTGTCACACACATGGTCTTGCAGTGTTCATCAAAACTTGTTGCTCACTTCGGACGAATCAATTTTCTGTTAGTGATAGGCTGTTGCTCCACGTTCTTAGGAAAATTCATTCATTGCATGGCAGAAAATGTCTGCTTTTCTTCCACCCAAAGTGTATGTTAAATCAATAACAGAGATTATGTTTAGTCCAGATTAATGATATACCAATGAGTGCTAGCTTTATTTACCTAATCTTCTAAGAATCCATCAAAAAAATTGGCTTGTTCCAATATGAAATGTTGATACCGCATGAAATACAAATGCTAGGAAGTATGAGCTCATGTTCTTCCTAGATCTTATGTCTGAAATTGGCATGATAATATCTAATGCATTTGATTGCCTTTATAGCTGTGGTTTATCACAAATTACTTCTAATTTTTAGCTACTGAATTACTGTACCCTGTTCTCATATGTGGGGAGCTAACTGTGTGTTTGTCCCTGTATTAGTTTTTGCCCACTATACAATTTACCCAGAAGGTACCTTGAAGGCCAAGTAAGAAGAATGAGTTGTGTTGCATTGTCCAAAAAACCAGGAATGAAGGCCAAATTCATTAATTAGTTCTGGTGTCATTGTTAGTGGCTGTTTGTAATCTATTAAGTTGTTCCTCTTATTTTTGCATTTTTTTCTTAAAAATCTAATAAGGAAGAAATAAAATTTTGTATTATAATATTAAAAAAAAATTAAAGCCATAATCTTTGTTGGCTCCTGTGCCCTCCAATAAAACAATGATCTGCAGATAGCAACTGCTACATATGCTGTGCCATTATTCAGTGTGGGAGGTGTGGTGAGTCATCTTTTAACTGTAATTTAAAAATTGCACAGTCTGAAGAAGCCAGAACAAGATTTGCAACTGGAACACACAAGTAGGCAGAGAAGATCTGGTAAAGAGGAATAGTCAAATGCAAGTTGTCCTTGAAGTATACTAGTAAAAGCATTAGAATGTGAGCTGTGGAAAACACAATATCCAAAAAGATACTGCATGTCTCTTTTCATTATCCATCCAATAAAGTTGAACTTTATGGAGAGTCTAGAAGAAGTTCGCATTTTTTAAAACATTGTAAAACTAGTGCCTGCAATCCATCAGCTCTTTGGATTAAATGATAACAAAAGTACTTTACACTATTTATTGTCCCCAGTTGTTGTTGGTCAGTCATCACTGGCTCTTGCACATATATTAAAACATTTGACTTTTGTCCTCCTTATCCGTTTAGATATTAAGAATAATAGTGTAAGTCCTTTTAATCAAGTGGTGCTTCCACAGATGATAAGATTCAGAAAAGGACAAATGTAAAATTCCTATACGTTTCCTTCTCCACAAAATCAAAAAAATGGCAATTTGGTCAATAATTGATCAGTGATAGTGGTTAAAAAAATGTTTGGTCTGTTGCTTTTTGGAGCTAATGAAACCTATTTTGGTTTATTTGCCCATGCAGAAAAAATTGTCTCAAGGCTGCTGGTAACTCCAGTCATGGGAAAGTTTAAGGTCATAGATGTCAAATGGGGACATTTATTCAGGATTATTATTTTTTTAAAATGTTGAAGTTCTTTCTGGGAAGGCTGTTGAGTAGTCTAGACTTGAAAAATTTATCAGTGACTTAGGACAGATTTAATGTCAAGATCTCCACTTCCTCAGAATGTAGCACATATCAGAAAAAAATAATCTTGGCATCCTTGTCAATGTGCTAGTGATCCTTGTCTGTTCTGAGGGAACACGTTTGGGAGCTCTGTTTCTGCAGAGCTAACTCATTTTGTATTTTGAAGTCTTAAACAGTAATGGTTTATTTAGGTATGGCATTCCTGCTGAAAGTGTTGTGGACTTTTCACAGGGTGCAGAACTATTGGTAAACCATAATGTTAACAATTTGGATGGCAAGCAAAGCAGTTTAATCTGGATTCCTTACTAGTTCATTAATGCTGCCAGCATTGTCTGTTAGCAGAATCATAAAGCATTAAAGCTTCAATTTAGTAAACATTTCAAAACCAAATTTTACCTAGGCTTTAATTCAACTGATTTCAGATTCCATGAAACCAACTGGATTGTTGGTTATTTGATTAGAATAATGTTTTATGTGGCTGTCTGTTGGCTGTGCTGGGGAGTTAGTGCAGACTTTGGTGTGAACTTATGATGTGCTGTCAGGTCTTTTTTATGTTGCTTATGTGGGCATTTTCGTCCTAAATCCCTATGGGACTTACTCCTTCTGTGTTTTTTCCGAAGAGCTTAAAGTAAGCTGCACAACTGGAAAGCTAGTGCAAATAGCTAGTGCAAATATGTAAATGTACAGTTGTGCTTACTCCATGTTAATCATAGAATCATAGAATTATTTAGGTTGGAAAAGACCTTTGAGATCATCAGGTCCAACTGTTAATCTGGCAGTGCCAGGTCCACCCCTAAACCACATCCCAAAGCTCCACACCTACATGTCTTTTAAATACCTCCAGTAAGGTTGAGTCCAGTGACTCAAACACCTCCCTGGGCAGCCTCTTCCAATGTTTGACCACCCTTTCAGTGAAGAAATCTGTCCTAATATCCAATCTAAACCTCCCCGGTGCAGCTTGAGGCGATCTCCTCTTGTCCTGTCACTCTGTCACTTGTTACCTGGTAGAAGAGACCCACCCCCACCTGCCTACAGCCTCCTCACAGGTAGTTGTAGGCAGCAATAAGGTCCCTCCTGAGCCTTCTCCTCTCCAGGCTGAACAACCCCAGCTCCCTCAGCTGCTCCTCGCAAGCCCTGTGCTCCAGACCCTTCCCCAGCCCCGCTGCCCTTCCCTGGACACGCTGCAGCCCCTCTACGTCCCTCCTGCAGTGAGGGGCCCAAACCTGAACACAGGGTTCGAGGTGCAGCCTCACCAGTGCCCAGTGCAGGGGGACAGTCCCTTCCCTTGCCCTGCTGGCCACACTGCTCCTGACACAAGCCAGGGTGCTGCTGGCCTCCTTGGCCACCTGGGCACACTGCTGGCTCATGCCCAGCCGGCTGCCGACCAGCACCCCCAGGCCCTTTCCCCCCAGGCCCTTTCCAGCCGCTCTGCCCCAGCCTGTAGCGCTGTGTGGGGCTGGTGTGACCCAGGTGCAGGACCCGGCACGGAGCCTTCTTGAACCTCATCCAGCTGGCCTCGGCCCATCGGTCCGGCATGTCCAGACCCCTCTGCAGAACCTCCTGCCCTCCCACAGATCAACGCTCCTGCCCAGCTTGGTGTCATTGGCAAACTTACTGAGGGTGCATTTGATCCTCTTTTCCAGATCATTGTTAAAGATATTAAACAGAACTGGCCCCATTACTCAACCCTGGGGAGCCCCACTGGGGGCTGGATGTAACTCCATTCACAACCACTCTTTGGGTTCAGCTGTCCAGCCAGCTTTTAACCCAACATGGAGCACACCTGTCCAAGCCACGAGCAGCCAGTTTTTCCAGGAGAATGCTGTGGGAGATGGTGTCAAAGGCTTTGCTAAGGTCCAGGTACACAACATCCACAGCCTTTCCCTCATCCACTAGGCCAGTCATCTTCTTGTAGAAGATGAGGTTTGTCAAGCAGGAGCTGCCTTTCTTAAGCTCATGCTGTCTGGGCCTGATCCCCTAGTTGACCCACACGTGCTATGTGATGGCACCCAGGATGATCTGCTCCATAACCTTCCCCAGCACCCAGGTCAGGGTGACAGGCCCAGATCCTCCTTCCTGCCCTTCTTGTAGATGGGTGTTGCACTGGCTAACCTCCAGTCAAGTGGGACCTCCCCAGTTAGCCAGGACTGCTGATCAATGATGGAGAGCAGCTTGGCGAGCTCCTCCAGCAGCTCCCTCAGTACCCTTAAGTGGATCCCATCCAGCCCCATAGACTTGTGCATGCCCAAGTGGAGCAGCAGGTCAGTTACTTTTTCCTCCTGGGCTGTGGGGACCTCATTCTGCTCCTCCTTGTCCCTGTCTTCCAGCTCAGGGGGCTGAGTGCCCTGAGGGCAACTGCTCTTGCTATTAAAGACTGAGGCAAAGGCAGCATGAAGCACCTCAGCCTTTTCCTTACCCTTTGTGGCAGTGTTCCCCCCAACATCCAATAAAGGGTGGAGATTATTCTTGGCCCTCCTTTTGTTTTTAATGTGTTTGTAAAAACATTTTTTGTTATCTTTTAGAGCAGTGGCCAGTCTGAGTTCCAGCTGGGCTTTCACCTTTGTAATCTTTTACCTGCATAACCTTGTGACATCCTTATAGTTCTCCAGAGTTGTCTGCTCCTTCTTCCGAAGATGCTAAACTCTCCTTTTTCCCCTGAGTTCGAGCCAAAGCTCTCTGTTCAGCCAGGCTGGGCTTCTCCCCTGCTGACTTGTCTTCCAGCACACGGGGACAGCCTGCTCCTCTGCCTTTAAGATCTCCTTCTTGAGGAACGCCCAGCCCTCCTGGACCCCTTGGCCCCTCAGAACTATCTCCCAGGGGACTCTGTCAACCAGGCTCTTAAACAGGCCAAGTTTAAGGTAGCCATTCTGCTGACACTCCCTCCTTACTTCACCAAGAATCAAAAACTCTTATCATCTCATGCTCGCTAAGTGCAAGTTGTCCTGTGACCACCACATACCCACCAGCGCTTCCCTGTGTGCAAACAGCAGGCCCAGCGGGACATCTCCCCTGGCTGGCTCACTGACAGCTGTGTCAGGCAGGCATCTGCCCCACACTCCAGGAACCTCCTGGTCTGTGTCCTATCCGCTGTGCTGTATTTCCAGCAGACATCGGTAGGTTGAAGTCCCCCACAAGAACAAGGGCTAGTGATCGGGAGACTTCTCCCAGCTGCTTGCAGAATGTTTCAGCTGCCTGTCTGGCTGGGTGGATCCCTGATCCTTACCCACAAACATTGAACCCTACTGTCCCATCACTCAGCTCCAAGCAGTGGAAACAGTCCCTGACATACGGAGCTACCCCACTGCCTCTCCTTCCTTGCCTGTCCCTTCTGAAGAGCCTGTAGCCATCCCTTGCAGCACTCCAGTCATGCGAGTTTCCCCCCATGTTTCTGTGATGGCGACTATGTCATGGTCTTCCTGCTGCAAGTTCCTTCTGCAAGTGCACATTCCTGTTCAGTTAGTGTGTTGTGTTAAACTACATGTTTTCTATATAATGAAGAAATGTACAACAGGGTAAAGTAGGGAAAAAAAAGGGTTAAGAATAACTGTAATTGTATTGCTGCTAAGAATTTTTAGAAACTAATCCTTTCCCAGACACTGAGAGGCTATGGTGTATTGAAGCTTTCTTTGATTGAAGCTACTTGCTTTTTATGTCCTTCAATAATGAATTCTGCTTTGAGAGAAAGATTTGAAAAAGTGCTGGGTATGGCATTTATTTTTTCCATGGGTTTGTTTGATAACAAAATATATTTATAACTTTTATGAAAATGCTTTTCTAGGACACTAAACAGCAACAAAACAGATGGAAATAAATGCTGAAAATGGTTAATACTAAGTTTTAAACAGCTCTGCATGACATTTGAGCTTCTTTTACACAGAGAAGTGTAACAAAGCAAGTATTTATTTTATGTTCCTATAAATTATTTTTCTTTGTATTTTCTGTAAATATTGTGAATATTTTAGTATTTCCAACACTTGTAATTAGGTGCATAAATAGCCTGAAGTGTCACGATTTCTGAAGGCCTGTGCCCATGCGTAATTCCACACAGAAAGCTGACTGAGGAATGAGTTTAATTTATCAACACTGACAGTATCCAAGCAGTTCAGAAAAGTATTGTTTGTAAAGGAAGGCAGACCATTGCTGTACTTCAGAAGTTAATGGAAGAAATTAAGTGTGGATATCTTCAAGGATTTTTATGAGAAGCTGGGCTTGAGGCAGGTAAAAAAGTATTTAAGGGTTCTGTGCTGTAGAGATCTGGTTTTGATAAGGAGCTGCAAGCTCAAGAGCTGGACCATCAAATGTGTCTTAATTCCTGTCCTAGATATCTATTTTATTTTACCTGCAAAAATTGCATCCCTTCATAACCAACAAATGTCCCAAAACTGATGTGGACTTAAGGAAGTCTCATCTGCCAGCATAGATTTTTAATAATCATATATACCTACGTTGCAAACCTGTTTTAGATTGTGATGTATTTATTTTTAATGGTCTGGAGAGTTATAAATGTACAAGTTTTCTTCAGAAAGTCTCTTAATGCAAGTGGAAGACTAGTAGCATTGATGAAAATACCTTGGACAATGTGTGTAGATACAACAGGGCAAAAGCTGCGTTTTGAATGATCTTGGACACACAGTAAGATGAAGTACTGTTGGGTCCTCTTGAATTTTCTTGCTACAAACAAAAACAGTTGCAGCCTGAGGCAAATAATTTCTCAGGGCTGTGGGAGTAAAGCAATGTCCATTTCAGTAACTTAAGTAGGAAGAAGATATTATTAGGTGATAGTTGTCAGAAGATGCAGTAGCATGCAGGATAGGTGCTATGAGCTTTTATGCACCTGAAAATAGAAATAACATCCTGAGATGTGTTTTATGCTAATAAAGAAAATAAGACCTCTACTTCAGTTACATAAAGTAACGTAACCTGACATAGGATGAATTTTCAGGGAAAGGTTTGGGGTTTTTACTTTGTTTGTTGGAGGCTGGTTTTGTTTGGTTTTTTTTAAGATCGGAAACGTTCTTTGGACAGGATTAACTAGGCCGTTAACTAAATGGCCTTTTCAAACACAAGATTTTCACATGAAGCATATTTATCAAAATCAGAAGGAAGAATTGTATTCTTTTCTCTGGGTTTGGGGTTGGGTTTTTTTCTATCAGAAGATAAAGCTTACAAGAAATTATATTTCCTTAAATCTGGAAAGATTTGGAAACCTGTTTGTAAACATATATGCATGTAGTTCATTCATAGTAGACTGCAATGTTAGAGAAGAACAGTGGCTTGACTTTTAACACAAGCTTTTTGAGGAAAAATGTGGTTTTAAACTAAGGAAGCAAACACAGGAGGGTAAAGTTGGACTTAAAAACAAACTTAAAACCATCTATCTTGTCTAATAGTCTACCTTTCTAATAAAATTTAAATAAATCCAAAACCTTGCATATAATAGTCTATCTAGTATTAGTAGTCACTAAGTTGTGTTGCACAGGTTTCTGCTTCTAATTAACTCAGAATTTCATTGATGATAATACTGCAACATAATAGTACATTATACCAGGACAAACTACTATTGGACAACATCTGCATTGAATTGACTGCCTGGTCAACTACATTTGTATGTCATACTCTTTCTTGAACACAAATATTTATTCAGGCATTTAAAAATGAATTCCCACTTGACTTGTATTTGACCTTTTGTGTCCATGGTGGTTCTCCAGAAGTGCAGGATCTTTTCTGCTTTGTCTTCATTATCTCTTTATTGTGGTCTTAACTGTTATAGATCACCTGGGTGACCTTCAGTGTCAGTAATTCCATTTTAAATGATGTATATTGATTTGTCTGCATTTTGGTAATGTAGGGTACAGTAGGGTACCCCCTGACCTGTTGCCTGAATAGTATGAGGGTAGGAAAAAGGAAAATGTCTAAGCAGTAGCTAATTGAGCTAGCTGCACAGACCCAAGCCCAGTTTTAACCACAGCAATAAAATTCCAAATTCCTATCTTTTACTAATAGTGTCTGTAATTTAAATTCTTTGTATAATTTTGTAACTAATTTGTTTTGAAGAATTTTCTCTGTTGGTTGCTTTTTTTCAGGGGAAAGCGATACCAGAAAAACAGTATAAGAAATGCTGTAACTGTCATTAAACTTCTTCCTAAGCCTTGGAAATTGAGTTTCAGAGAGTCCCTCTCTGTTTTACTGTCATAGCTGATACAGTGCTTTAAAAGGCTATGTAATTCTGTGTCATTTTTGATAGCCCGGTTCAGGAAGAACGGACAGGAGTGGAAAACTGGGGTCTTGTTACATGGATTTGTCCTCTTTGCAACCACCAAGTTGGATACTACTATGGATAATATTGGATAATAGTATGCGTATTTTGTGTCTTTAAATGCTGAGGTACATTTCAAGGTCAAACCTATACTGTCTTGGGCTCCAAGTAGCTCTTTGGGCATAAACATGGGGAAAGATTTTAGGGTAGTCCTTAGTAACATGTCTTGTTGTGCCCGTAGTTTCAACTTTCTTCCCCCACAAAGCAGAAAAAGCAAACCAGGAAGAATTTCACCCTCACTCTCTTTGCTTATTGATGGCACATGTATGGAAACTGATACTTCCCATTTTACAGTTGGGGTGGAGGTGGTTAAGCATGTATACTTTTCTTCCTTTCCCTACAAAATTAATCTTTGTACAAGTAAACACTTTCAAAGCACTACAAAGCAGGAAGATGCTGCCATGGAGAGGATTTTGCCTTAATTGAAAAAAGATTTTTTCTGTCTGAAAAATTCTGGGTATTATAAAATGTATTTTCCTCTTCTTTTGAAGAAACAGGTCCCATTAAACATCTTAACTTCTGATGATTTCATATGTTTAAGTTCAGAACATCAGTAAGAAACCATTCCCCTCTTCATTTACAGGGGCAATGTATGACTGTTACAAAGACATGATTCTTTCAAGTGGTCTTTAAAAGATGAGGGCTATAATTTAACATATTTACAATGTCTAGTGTTCCAAAATCTTAGCTGACTTTAAGAAGAAAACTACTGGAACATTTCTCTGAATTTCTTTCATCGCTGTACTTGCATGGTCTGTTTTCAGCAGGTGAATCACGCAGCATGCAGTCAGGCAGAGGCATTTTTTGCAGATGCTTATATTTATACACTAGGCTTATGCAGTTCTGCTGCTTTGCAGGATTTTCCCACAGGCACCCTGTCGCAAGACTTCACTACTTTCAACCCAATCTGACAGAAAAGTAGAGGTTTCAAAGACTTTATAAAAGTGATGAGTTGAGGAGAGAAGAAGGACCCAAACTAGTCATGCCCTGTAAGGGAAGGGCAGTTGTAATGGTGTAAGTTACTCACCTGGAGAGTTGGCAGACAGTTGTGTGTGTATGTGTGTGTGTTAGCCACCGACTTAAGACTGTGGATACTTCAAACCCAGCCACATGTCACACCCTGTTGTTTATGCAGCCAGAAAGGAAATACGGAGTGAAGCTTAAGTATAGAATCATAGAATGGGTTTAGTTCTAAGTGACCTTAAAGATAATCTAGTTCCAAATATAAAGCAGAAGAAGAATAGAAATGGAAGAGAAAAGGGACTGGGAGTGATGTGGAGGATGGGACACAGGGAACATAACGTTCTGCAGATTGGTCTCTTAGCTGACTTTAATTTTGCGGCTCACACACCTCATGCTTTCATAAACTGTGGCTGAAATTTCCAGTGCTGTTGTCATATTCAGGTATTGCAGGCTAGTTAGATCTCTACTTGAAATGTTGTCTTGGGTATGTGTATAATGTCTCTTGTTAAAAATCCTTGTGTTACCTGAGCACTAAAAATACTTAATTTGTAACAGATGATGTTTGGCACTTTTTTCATTTACAGGAGAAAAAAAAATATTTCTACTTGCTGCTGATAAACATCTTAATTGATAATAATTATTTTAAAGCTACTCAGATTATGATCCTTTTCTGCTTTGTTTTTGCTCTGTAAGCCACATGGAAATACTTCTCCTTGAGAGCAGTGTGCTTGCAAGCATTCATACAGCTTGTGTCAGAAGAGCATGAGATGAATAATGTTTCCTTTGATCCAGTGAACTGAGTGCAGAACTAGAAGCCTAGTAACAGAATTAGTGTTAGAACTGATTGCTTATTTAGTAGATGCTCTCCTTGTATGTTAATTTTTTTATCTAAAAAAATACTTGCTTTGGAAGTGCTACATATGTTGCTACTGATAATTGTAGTTATTTATGCTGCCACTGTCACCCCTATCTTTTCTTTTTCGAAAGGAGTACTATCACCATGCTATAGTTTTCTTTATTCAACATGAATTTGTTTTTAAAAAGAGGATTCAGTCAAGTCTTAAGCATCTCTAGAGGCTATATATCAGCTATGCTGATATATGATCCTGAGGATGCGGTCAAGAGTAGTCAGAAATTCAGTGGTTATTGTGGTGGAACTGTGTATTTGTAGAATCAGAGTAAAGGATACCATTTTACCAGCCTTATTGAAATATTTTCCCTTAGACTGGCCAGTTAACAGGCCAGTTGTATTTTCTGTCCCTTAACCTCTTTTTGGCAAAGTTGAGCTGACTGAAATCCACAAACTAATGTTTACTTGCAGTAGTCTGGTACTAGCATGGTAAATATATCACAAATATATTTTTACCTCAAAGACAGTAATAGCCATTCATCTTTAGTCTGCATTCCTGCAAATAAGCTATGCTTGAATTTGGGTCTGTTTCTTCTTTTTTCAAATTTAGAATAAGTCCTTTTCAGGGGAAAAATAAAATTATCTTTATCTTTTGTAAAAATCACTCTTTTCTTTTTTTTTTTTTTTTTTTTTTTTTTTGACCGGCAACAAAAATGACAAGTTAGTGTTAGAAACAGTAATGTTGAGAAAATACATTTTGGCTTCCTGGCTTCTAAATTTGAAAGCTTGAATTTTTTTATAAACATGTCACAGTATCAGATGATAGCAAGAAAAAGATTGCTTATGTGTTTGTGTACATACATAATTGACCTTTGTGATGCAGCTTGACATCTAAACACTAAAAGCAGTCATTTGTTTTAACAGCAGAATTAATTGAGGCTAAAACAGTCGAAATTCCACTTGTATCAAGCTGTTCGTTAGGAATTGCTGTCTGGCTTTAGTGCTGTCAGAAAAATAACCTGTTCTGCTATGATTAAATAGCAGAATGATGGTCGGTCCACTGAATTTGAGAGAGAGGTTGAATAAACTTTATACTGCGGAAACAATTCAGAAGTGACACGCTGCAAGGGGGGGCAGAATGTGCATTGATATCCAGCTGAGCTGTCAACTGGCACTGAGCCAGGCACGCAAAGCTTTGCCATTTGAAGCAGCATGTGAAGCATATGTAGTTTAAAAAAAATTGTCCTCCTTTCATGCATGATTTACACTTAGAGACAAAGTTCTGTTTTTATCAAATACAAGAATATGGTTTGTTATCACATTTGTAACTACAAGTACAGATTTACAGAGTTTTCTTAAAAGCTTTTGCTTGAAACAGATATGTTAATGTTTATATGTGTGCATGCATGAACTGATTCCTCAGGATGGGAGGAAGGGCAGATAGGGGTTTTTTGAGTGTGAGAGTTTCTGGTTATTAACAATTAAACATCGTGAGTAAAAATACATGCTTAGGTGGGATGATGTTTCTTTCAGTCATGCATATGCCCTTAAACTAGAAAGGAGACAGTTTCCAAAAGCAGATGCAAATGTAACGCAGTTTTTAGTTGATTTGTGACTTCTTGATTTGTTTACCTTTTTAGCTCCACAGGATTTTCCAGTTCATTGATATACTTACTGGGGGCTCTTTTTCAGGGTATGACATAATATTATGTTTTCCTTCCTAGTAATAGTAGTTGGCTTTTATATTTGCCTTGTTTGTTTAAGAATCCAAACAGTATAACTTTTTTTATGACTTTGTTGAGGAAAGTGCAAATTATGGTATTGTTTTGACCTTAGCAAAACATTCTCCGAGTGTCTGCCTCACAGAGGTTTTGTGTAATAAGTATACAGATAGGTTAGAAAACCCGTCTGTAGGGTTTTGCAGCGATAGGTTTTGTAGCTCTTTTCAAGGCAGTTGACAACAAATTTAGCTGTCTTCAAGATAATTAGTGTCACTTGTAGATAGATCAAGTAGCAGGTGTAAGGTTATTTATAAACTCTCTTCTGTAGTTGCCTCATGTATACTCTGAAAATACTGTTCCCATAGATGGGAGCTAAATATGTAGTAGATACTGTAATATAACTTACAGTGTAATTACATCTTCTTCTTTCATCTTTGAATAACATCAGTATCTCCTTATTGCTAGCCATCCACTTTGCCTCATAGTGTCATGAAAGCCCACATACTTACATGCCTTTTGTAACAAGAAAAACAGTACATGTATTTTCCAAACAGTCTAGGAGATGCATCCTGAGCTGCAGACTCACTGGTGCTTAATTTATGCCAGTGTTACTTATTTTAAGTTATTAAATTAATTGAAATAAAATATTTCATTTGGAAAATTGCCTTTTGCCTTTTCTGTTCTAGCAAACCAAAGCTTCCTCATTTTCAGGAGCCTGAGAACTGACCCACCGCCGATTTATTTGCTTCAGTCTCTTGTCAAATAGCAGCTGTCTGTTTCCATGTGCATGTAAAACCCTCATCCAATTGCCCTTTTTTCATGTCTGTATCTGTCCCAGCTGGTAGAATGCTGTGAGCTGCAGCAGCTTGCCTTGGAAAATGCTTTAGGATGGCGCTTGGTGGGAATGTTTACATACAAGTAAAGGAGCTTGCTGATTTTTGACGCCTGCTCACTTTGTAGAATACTAAATTCTCATTAGCAACCTGACAGCTAGGGATCCTTAAGTGACTGAAATCCCACTAGATACTCGTATCTTTTCCTGTTATAAAGGCTACTCTTCATTTACGTACTGTATTTTTTTTTCCGTTCCGTGTGTGAACAATAACAGATACTTTCAAGTCTATGTACAGGCATTTGAAATGCTTAAACCACAGTTACCGTTGTATGGTTCAATGTAACTACAGGCTGACCAGACTGTAAAAAAGTTATCTTGAGTCTGAAACAATCCATCCTTAACCCAACAGAACAGTAATTCAGAGACTTTTGCAAGGGCTGGACTAGTTCTCAGCTATAACTTTTTACTTACATCGATAAATGTCTTAAAATGTATTTTTTATTTTTACAGTGCTGCTTTAGTTCTAGTATTTGCTTTAATTTTGTGTTCATATGAATGCTTGAGAATAGGCTTCCTCCTCAATTCACATTGTTTTCTTGTCATGAAGAAAAGAAAAAAGTAAACTTCAGTGCTCTGACTGTAGTGCTACAGAATATCATCATCAATGTTACTGTCCTCATTGCAGTATGGCAACATGTAGATGGTCTTAGGTGCTTTGGGCTATCATGTGGCAGGACTGTAGAGCCTGCTTTGGGGAATTACTTCAGTCCCCAATATCAGCAATACTTCCTAAATGTGAAACAACCACTCTTCTTTCTTGGCATATTGCAACAGATGGTGAATCTGTGTGCTTGCTTCAGAAATTTGGGCCATTATAAACTCTCAGATTTTGAGCTGAAATCCTTGTTGGTGCTAAGGCTTTGTCCATACTTTAATCACTGGGCACAAGTCCATCAAGAAAACGTTTCTGCCTCATAAAGAAGAGGTAGGGCATTCACCTTCAAATGTTTGTGTAGTTGTTACAAAAATTATTGTGATATCAGCACATGAGTTTGCATGCTTTGACTTGCAACTGTAGATTTTACCTGTCTGGCATTCTCCATTCATGCCAGCCCACTGCGAGCTTTTGACTATACCATCGGATGATGAAAGAATCAGGAATCAGAAAGATAGATGTTGTAGTGGTTCAGAGAAGAATGCTTTTTGAGTGTTTTTTTCAGGGATAGTGCAGATTCTTTTGTTTTCATATGCATAAGTACAGTGGACAATGCAAGGGAACTTCTTACAGAAAGCATCAGAATTCCTTGTTGATGCTGTGCTCCCATAGCAATATGTGCGCCTGAGGCCTTGTGCCTGGCTCAGAGACTGCAGCTGGTTCTAGAAGGAGGCAATGTGGTCACAGTACACACTTTTGGCTGGGCTATAGTATTATTACCTCTTTGGGCACGAAGACATCTGCCCACAGAAGACTCTAGCTGTTATGTGGGCTACCAAAAGCTCATCACAACTATCCCATTTTCTAAACTGGTTCACCATAGAGTGCTACAGAAAATGTCTATTTCTGTAATGTTACTTTGATTTAAAAATACTACTCCCCAGGCAAAACATGGTACTCTTTACAGCAGGCATATAGGAAGCAGATCTGTTGGGAGATCTGAAGTTACAAAACAAAACTCTAGGAAAATAAAAAACAGCTACAAATTTCACTCTTCTCTGCTCAAAAGGGCAAAATGTATGAATTTGCCTTTGCTGCAAGCAAATAATGCAACGTGTTTTATATTGGTGGGGGGTGAGTTAAGTACAAGTTTTACAAAACCAGCAAACATCTTTGGGCATTGGAGGAACATGCTGAACTTAATTTTTTAATGTTTGAAGATTCATTAGGGACAGCCTCTGGCAACATGAACTTCTGAGATTCCAGAGGATGAAAGGCGCTATAGAAATTTGAGTTAACTGGGAGAAGTAAGTTAGGATCAAAAGATGCTTTCAAATTGTAACCGATGCACACAATTTGTTGTAACAAAATGCTGGTTTCATGATCGCTATTCATCTTTCCTGCGGTAAAGCAGGTGGTAGATGCAGGGGAAGGAAAGAGGGCACATGTGGGAGTAAGGGACTCCTATGATAACTCTGCCCACTTTGGTGAAGCATAAAATAAGCTGATAGGTGTCATTAAGAATATTTAAAATTTCCAAGTTAACTTCACAGGCCTTAGTGAAAGGTGGGACCTGCTTACTGAAATTTTTTGCACAGCTTCCATCTCATTACTATCTTGGGCAATACTTCAGTAACTGAGATTTTTTTCTGGTCCTGTTTTATACTCTTCCCTATGAAAAAAGAATGTTGCAAGAGTGAAGTGAATTTTTGGGAGATTAAATGAGCTTTAGTTAAATTAATTAAAAATACTAATCTGATCTTCCTATCTATGCCTTTCTGTACTAAGGATGAATGTTTGTCTCTTCAAATAAAAAGTTAGCAAGCTGTAAAAAAAACCCACCTTCAAAGACTATTGTTATGCAAGTGTAATGGATAAAATACAGGAACTTGGATATGTTGTTAAAGAAAATCTTTGCTTTCTGTTGATGTTAGAAGTGAAATTAAAGATACTGATCTGAAATAAGGATGAGTTTTATATGAACCTTGAATATTTATTTCAATCATTAGTGTAAAAGTCTTGAAAGTCTGGGGATCAGTCTTAGTAGCTGGAAAGGATAAAGAAAAAGAGGGTAGTCTGAAAAAGCTTAAGTATTGTTTTTCTCTAAAAAAGCTTAAGTCTCTGTTGATTACAATTTTTTTCCCTTCTGTTTTTGTTTTGGGGATATGTGTTTGTGGTTGCTTTGGCTTTGGGATTTTTTTTCCCTGACCAAATGAGAATATGTGTAGAAGCAAGAAACAGAAGTAGTTGGATCCTTAGCAAAGTGATGAGAAATATATAGTCTGAAGTGTAATTCTGAAGAAGTAATGTCTTTGTTCTTCAGCTTCTATGTTTTATGGCATTTTTCTGAATTTGCTGCTCAATATATTCTCTACAGGAGAGGTTAAATTCCTAAAGTAAAATGTCGATGAAAACGTTGTAAGGATGTAGGCATTTACAGTTGTCTAAATAATTTTTCTGGACTTTTTTGCTGTTTTTTGTTTTGTGAGATACCCAAATTTGCTGATTTTTGGAGCACGCTGACTTTGGTTTACTGTGAGTTTAATGGAGAGCAAAGGAGAAGGGATTGGGACACCAGCTTAAAATACCCATGTATTTACGATACTTAGTATTTACAACAGATAGAGCTGTTAGGAATTTATATTTCATCTTACTATATTGAATAATTGGACATGCAACTGATATTATTTAAAAATAAAAATTTAAAGGGCAGTCTAAGACTGCCATTTGAGATTGGTCTTTTGATATTCTGCTCTCAAGAGCTTCATCTGAAGGCCAAACAATTACATTATGGTAAGTGGGACAGTAATGGATTCTAGTCCCAGATTCTCATCCTGCTGGTAGTTTTACAACACAAATCTTTTTTGACTGGCAGGGAAAATTTTGCAGACTCATTCTTAATAACATGAAATAAAAGTCATTACTTTGAGCATACCTTTTTTTTTTTTTTTAATTCATTAGAAGTCTGCAAAATTTCAAAGAAAACACCTGGTAGATTTCATCTAATACGTTTAAAATAATTCAGGCTGCTTAACATTGGTGAGCATTGAGTTACAACATCAGTTTCTCAATTGTCTTTCTATTTGTTTGACATAAGCATAATTTTTTTCATTTGCAGTTTTGAGAAATGCTATCAAAATGTAGCTTTTGTACAGAGCTGAACACAATTTTGCACTGCAAGAGTTAAATATATATACTGGGGATTATATTACAAACAGAACTGTTTGAGGTACTTAACTGCATGAATCAAATACAAATTAATCCCAGTTGTATAACTTACAATGCTAGTTTACAGCAACATTATTTTTTTACTTTCATTGTGGCATCTCCAATTGCATCACATTGAACTGCTATGGCGTACAATTTAAAGTCAAACTGAAGCTTGTAGTCTTACAGTTTTTTGTATCTGAGATTTGTTTTTATCAACTGTTTATTTTAAGCAAAGAGTATCACATGCTCATTTTGAGAAGAATGCAAATGAAAATCCTGGAAAACACTTTCAAGTACAGCTTTTATTTTATGTGAAAACACCCTGAAAATTGCACAGCTCTTGATTTTATAGTGGATACTCACGAATAATCATGACTAAAGATAAATAAATCAGAGCAGTTACTAGCAAGTGTGTTTTGGGGCAGCAATGAAAGTAGTTTCTGTTTGAGGTTTTCACAATCACTTAATTTCCAGTTGGTTTTAATTGAAATTTTCAAGATTTTAAACTCTTCACTTGAAGTAGCTGCACAAGTGTGGAGGCAGGGGACAATGTTGGCTGCCTTTGGGTGAAGAATTGAGAATGGGATTTTTTCCCCTCCATTTTATCTCTAATGTGCCTATATATAAACTTGTGTGCACGCCCTCAAAATAGTTACAGAAGGGTAAGCAATAACCCCTATGTCACAGTGCTAGTATGCTAAAATTTTGGGTTTTCTTCTGTGGATACACTTACAAGCTACTGTTTCAAACGAGTCAAAGGGCTCATTCTTAGTATGGGTTGAAAGTAATGAAACCTGCCTGCATTTACTCTGTTTTCTTTGCACTTGCACAAGTGCTGGTGTGATTCTGCCGTTCCCTGAACAGGGTCCTAAGAAGATCACTTTTTTCTGCGCATTTGCTCTGTAAAATGGCTTACATTGGGATTAAATAAATTCTAGACCTGGCCAGGCTGAAGGAGTGAGGGTTAGGACTTCACTTTGCAAGGACAATTTACTGTTACTTCCTGTCAGCTGTAATCAAAAGCTATAATAATGAATTTATTTAATCTTTATTGCTATATTTAGGATGCTGCATGCCTCTTTTGACTTTTAATTTGCTATGAAGAGGAAACAGAAGAATTAACGATACAAGTTAGCAGAAGTGTGAACCTCAAAATTAGGCCTATAGCAGTGCTTTTTTCCTTTTCAATTTTTCTATGTATAACTCTTGTTATTAAAGAGAAATTGAAAATTTTACACTAATACTATATCATAGAAGCAGTTTTGAATGAGGACACCAATTAGAGATGCTTCATGTGGTTGTAATAACATAGGCAATTTAATTTTGTTTGGATAGTGTGCACTAGCATTTTAATTTTCCACTGTGAAAGAGTGAAAATTTTTAATTGTTTGCTGCATACGTATGATTTTGCAGTCTGCTTGACCGTTGTCAGGGTAATTGTGCTTTCCAGTTTCCACCTAAATTTATAATTAGATTATCTAGTATTTTCAGGAAATAGTAATAATTGTTAAAGTATCTCAGATTAAATTTGACCTAATGTTTATATTCACTGTAATTTTTTTAAGGCTCTATTGAATTTGAAGAATGTAACACATCCAGTGCAGTTGAAGGTGAGTTGTTGTGGCATAGTTATTTACATAAGAATGCTGCAGATAAGGACCTGAAACTGTGGAGGGGGGGTATAGTCACTGTGTGAATCTGTTATACTTTAAAGTACTCCAGTGGAGTAAAAAGCAGTTTTCCTTTAAGAAACAATAAGACCTATGATACTTTATAAGCCTAATGCACGAAGGTTGGAGAATGTTAATGTTTCTTATAAATACACTTTGGCTAAGATCCTGCCTTTGCAGAGGTTTGGATATGGTTCATTTATGACTGTGTTGTAACAATTTGCAAGTGTCAAAACATGGCCCAGGCTCTTTCCATTGTTACCATGTTAGTTATACCAAGTTTATTGCAGTGTTATGGTTGCAAAGCCTTTCTTTGTTGTCATAGCTTATTTTGCTTAGGGGATTGTTTTAAGCAGTTAAGAACTGCTTTATTTGCATAAGCTATGTATTTACTTTTGGGACAGAGGAGCTGACAGTATAACTATAGCAGATGACAACTTTTAAGTTGCCAACATTGCAGCAGAGACTTAAAATCTTTTTTGACTGAAGCAGAGACGATCCATATTCAGAAACTACTCTCATACTCCATCTGTCATTGTTTTGGGCTGCATAAAGCACCAAAGTAAATAAAGCCCAGACTAGCATTTAAAAATAATTTTGGAGCAAATTCTGTCTCCATTTAAATATAAGATGTGGCTGAGTTTTCAGCTACCTGATTTGAGAAGTTTTGAGTTATTTAGCCTTAAAAATTTCTAAGAGTAGAGAGATTCTTTATGTGCTGTGTAATGTATTTAAGGGGAATATAATGACTTGGGATTTTTTGATGATGTTCTTGAATTGTCAGTTGTTACATTTTGGATACCAAATTATTTCCACCATTTTGCTCAAAAGCATGCTGTCAGTAGTATCATGTGTCAAAACAAATTGTAGACTAGTTGGATATGATGTTTGCACTTAGTAATTTTGTTTGGCAATCTACTTTGCTTCAGCAAAAATTGGGGAGCAAAGCAAATATTGCAGCAAGTCTGGTAGAATATTTAAATGTGCTTTAATTTTAGTACATTAAACAGGTATGAAAGCAAGCAAACTTTTTTTCTGTATTATAGCTACGTGTATCTGGTGCTAAAAACAGGAAAGAAACAACAGAGGGGAGGCATGGCTCCAGACTCGGTGAGAGCCAGCCTTAGAGCTGGCTACAGCACTGGGAAATCATGAGCTCAGCATCAGCTGGGAAGCCAGAACAGATTCTCTGGCTTTTTACAGGACCAAGATCCTAATTCTTAGGAAAGACAGGGGCTTGCAGCTACTGGGAACATGCAGGGAAATAGCAACAGGGTGTTGAACTGCAGTATGTGAGGGAGGCAGGGTTCAGTTTCTGATCCAAGCGCATTGGCTATTCAGAACTGGCAGGAGCAATAGCTGCCACTGAGTTTCTGTGAGCCGAGTCCCTTTTCTGAAAACTGGCAGTACACCCATTTTTTTTTTTTTAAAAAAAGTGATAGCCTGCATACCCAGCTTGGAGAGTTGGAAGTACAATGCAAGTCAGTTTTAGAAGGACTTATGTTATTAATGTGTTGAACCATATTTTAGTTTAATTTTTTGATTTGCCTGTTACTTAACAACAAATTGGAATAATGTTCCCCTAGTTTGGCTCCATACTTATCTCCACTGTTAGATTTTTGTATCACTTGCCGCAGCATTTAAAATGTATGCATTGGTATGCACTTAAGTTTGACATGGCTCAATACATACTTATCTCCTTGATTTTTAAGTGAAAAGTTTTTATTCCATAGGAGTAAAACCACGGAAAAGAAAGCCTTTTGGTTTATCAGGAATCATGAAAAAAGAAAAAGATGCTGAATCTGTGTAAGTATATTTTCCATCTTGAAGCCTTGTCTTGTATGAAAACTAGTGAAAGTATGGGGATATACATTAGCTGATGCTTAACAAAAGGCATGAGTATGAAAACACAGCTATTGAACATTTTTATAACTTAAGGATTTTAAGGAAGTAACATAGTAGTCTACTCATGTTTCATTCTTTCCTGTGCATTGATGCATAGTTCTCCCTTGTTTTACATTTGAACATTGTAGATAATGTGATTCTCATGTGTGCTGCTAATGAAATAGGACCTCTGTACATGGAAAAAGTACTGGATGTCTGTGTTTGCAGAATTGAAGCTCCAGTTATTCTTTTATTAGAAAAACTTCTGTGTACAGTATTGAGGACAAAAAAATCTTTTAGTGTTTTTTCAGTACTATATCATGTGCACACTCATTTTAAAGACCATCATTTTAACTCTGATGTCCCAGCTGTGCCCTTTGCCATACTGATTGCCTGTGCTCTGTCTCTCAAGAGTTAAAACTCTCCAGAAAGTGAGTTTGAATAAAAGTTCTTAGATGGATAGGTTAAAGTCTGCATATTATTAATGGTCACTATATTACAATATGTTTTCTTTGTAATTTCTAGATGTGTTTTCTCAGTAGAAGTATTTGTTTTAGAAGAAAATAGCTTACAATTTGACAAACTTAACAATATAGAAATATTCTCAAAGGCAACATCTGCAAACATACTTTTTAAAGTTACTTTTAAAAAATATTTTAGCAGCCTTAGCTTTTAATATAATTCTGAAAAACTAATAGCCTAAGAACTGCAGTTGCTAATTATTTGCTTATACAAAGTGCCTTATACGTGTTTTTCTTTTGGTGTTTAGCTTTAATAGTGATATACTCCTAAACCATGCTTTTTCATATCTGTCATGATGCCTTTAGTGCTTGAAGCTGTTGGGGTTTTAATCCATTCCTCTATATTTCTGTTCTTTCTGTGACTTAGTTTTCCCCCAACTTCTCTTCTGTACTTTATGAAGCTGGAGTAAATGGTGACAGAAGTGTTGTATATCATGTGATTTTGGCCAGTAATACTCAGAGAATACTATTTTTTTACAAAGAATTATTTTTTCTGATGAGGTTTAGCTTAAAATAATTAAAATATTTAAAATATTTTATGATACTCATGTTTTAAACAGCTTTAATGCCCTTTTTGAAAGTAATCCATTCTCTGTGGAATTTGTTTACTACATTTTTTGTGATTGCAAAACTGTTGCAGTATCAAATAGCAGCAAAAAATATGTTCAATCATTTGCATTTTATGCCTTATAAAGCAGTGATTTTGATAGTATTGAGTACTGTTGTATGATTGAATTCTGTAGCTGTCAGCTTTTCTTGTCCAACAAGATAATTATTTTGCCATCACTTGGGTTATTATGCAAGCTAATCTCATGTCATGTGTGTTATAAGCCTCCTTGCAAACCAGGCATCTCCTTCCATCCATTCTTTGACAGATGATGAAACATAATCTGGCCCCATCAAAGATTTAGGGCTCTTAATAGTAGCTTTCTGGAGCCAGTAAAGACCTGGAAGCTCCAAATTAACTCTTCCTAGGTGTATGACTCAGTGTATCCTTGCTTAGAGATCATGTTTTTTCTTTGACCTGTAAGAGAAAGAAAATGTCCTTTGGCACTAAGGGCTGAAAGCTGGCTTCTATGCTATGTGAAATACTTTCTACCTTGTAGAAATGTTTACCTGTTGTAGATCTGAATACCTTTCCTGAAAGGTGCTTCTTCCCAAAGATATTTTATTTAATGATGAAAGGTAATATCAGTGTCTCTGTCTAGAAATAATTTTGTTTTTCATAGCACAATGATGTCATCAGAAAATATAAATCAGCTCAGCTACTCCGAAATGGGAAAAGGATTTGCCTTATTTTCAACAAGTTGGACTGAAATTTGGTTTATTTTTTTTATACTTGTTACTATGTTTACACACAATACAAAAATACATAGATTCTGATGTCAGAAAGCAGTATGACAGCATGATATTGACTTCCTGTCTAACACATGACATAGTCTTTTACAGAGATTTTCGCAATAATCCATGACTTCTAAATAAACTAGAACATCACACATAAAAACCCAGAGAATTCATTATGTGCTTAAGTGAAATACTCCAATAGTTATTTATGATTTCTTTTAAAAAAAATTATTACTAGTTAAATTTTGTGTGATTTAATCTTTAGCTGATGATCCTGTTATAGGCTGTAATGATAAAACTCTGTATCATCAGAAATGTTGCTGCACATAGACGTCAAGTCCTTCCTTAATCTCTTGTTAAATTAGGCTGTAATTTTGTTTAGTTTTTGTAGGAAAAGCTTTCCACATCTAGAAAAACTCCTAAGGTTTGCTTGCTTTTCATTTCATCAGTACTGTTTTTAAAGTGTTGACACCTAAGCTGGATGTTGTGTCTAGTAGTGGTTTTACACAGTGAGATACCATACACAGTGTGTTCTACTATATATTGCTATACAAGTTAGTCAAGAATTTCCCTTCTTTTTCCTAACCACTGCTTTGCATGATTTGGTTGCTCTGGTTTCTATCTACAGTCTTTAAATTCCTTTATAGAATCCCCATTTGCTGAAATGTTACCTTATACTAGAAGTATGGCCTAGTTCTTTAATCTTGAAAGAAGATCATGCATCTAGTGACGTAAAAGCACATCTTTCCAAAACCTGATGTCCTCATTTTCCAATTCACCAGCATTTGCAAACTATTGAGTTTTCCTTTGTGTCTGGTGAGCAGATCTTGGAAAGTGCTGTTGGTGCTCCTCTGAATGATACTAGATCTGCCCTTACTTTTTAAGATCTATCGGCTCGCTAGTTTTGAAAATCCTCATTTTAGGCTGACTTCGCTGTGGTTTGCCTCACATCTTTCACAGTTCTTAACAAGCTGTCCTGTTCACATACAGACACTTTTTAAAACCATCTCAGGAAATCTGTTTGTTATATCTTTTGAGAGAAGTCTTGCTGTAAAATAGCTGTTACAGTAGCAGTTTCTATTGCTATGAATTCAGCTTAGCCAGCAGAGGGAGGTAAAGACGTTAAGTCAATGAGGAAGGTCACATGCGTTTTCTTTTGTTTGAGGCCTTTAAGAGGAGGTGGGATCCTTCATCTCACTGTCAATTCTTTAAAAGAGCGTACTGTGTTTCATATTAATGCTTTCATGTTAGCAAGTTTTTGTATCTGTTTTTAAAGACGTTGTAGTTTTTACTTTTAACCTGTTTAGCCTTTCAGAGAAGATGATTTAGATTGCAATAAATTTGACGGTTTTTCCTCTTCTTTTCTGTAAATGCATGTTTAGGATGTTCAATTTGATTATATAAAAACGCTGTTGTTCAGTTACACTGGCACTTGCCGCTTTATTTCTCAGGGTGAAAATTGGAGAGGACTTGTATGCTACTCAAGTATTCCCTCAGTCTGTAAATGTGGTTGCTTCTGCTTCTGCAGACGTCAAAAATAATTGGTGTCATTAATTTTTTAAAATACTACTGCTTCAATTGAGGTTATAGCAGAAAAATATAACACTTGTGAATAATGTGCTTACAATCACTGCCCTTCTGCTGACACCTTTTTTTTTTTTTTTAACTGCTTATTAAGAGGGTGCTCCATTATTTTTTCTGACATCTAGTTTCTAGTGTTTGACTGTAACTGTGCTTGACAAACACAAACTAAGAGTGAAATTCCAAAAGAGGGAAGCTCTGAATACCTCTAAGAATAGTCTTAATTTCTTGGGGAGCTGGTTATTGTCCGAAATGTTTTGCAATTGCATGTGGACTGTTTCATTAGGTTTGGTGACCTCTACTTATTGTGCGCATCAACCACAGAGACCTGACTCTTAAAGGATATTCATGCAGAATACAGCATGGTACTCCTGGCTTCCCTTGATTATTTTTTTTATTATTAATTTTTCATTGTATGTGAGTTTGCTTTTTCAGAGCTTCTTTTGAGGTTTTCTTCTGTGGTGTTTTGAGCATAAACTTTCAGCTTTTATTTAAATCTCATTCAGTTAAATGTGGATTACAGTGAAAATTTTAACAGAGTCTGAGAAGCAAAAGGGTCAAATGCAATGTTTCAAATTAATTGAAAATATTTAAGGAAGTACCAGAACTGTATGAATAAAATAATTTGTGCATTTTATAATTGTATATTCTCTTTGGGTTTTTTAACAGGGAGTGTCCGGATGCAGACTCAGTTGTAAGTAGATTTATTTCCAAAACATGCATATGCTGATATTGTCAAGCGCTACAGTCTGATGAAACTTAACATGTACAGTCCCTGCAATGGATTGTTTATCTGATAGAGGAGTTAATATTTTGATAACACTTGAAGTATTAATTTTGCTCAGTACATAATCTTTAGCGGTATATACAAATATGTGTCAGTACTGCATTTATATTTCCTAATATTTTTAGGTTCTAAACAAGGTGTTTTTACTGCGGGTATTTGCTACTTTACTTTTCAAGTTATATAGTTTAAATTGCTTGCCTAATAGATTCTCAGTAAGAAAAACATTCAGTTTATTGAAGAGACCCAACTTTGTGTCATTATATTCCTCTGCTTACTACTGTTTCCTTTGAGAAATTATTCTAATATACTTATTAAAATATAACTTTAAATGCAGTTTTTCTAGATGCACTTTATTAATGGCCTGTTTTTCATCAGTTTGATCTGTGATATGTCCTACAATTTTATTTATTAAATTCAAATAAGTGACAGTTGCAAATTAAATTGCTATGTTAATGCTTTTTTATTTCCTTAATTGAGCTTTTTTATTTAAACACGTATGTTGTCTTGAATTATATGTAACAGAGATTGCAGCTCCCCACAGCTATAGTAGGGAATAATTTATAGAATAATTTAAATTATTTTCTGTAGACTGATTTGGTTTTCAGTTCATTTATTTATAAGCTAATTATATTAAACAATGTAAGTTTTCACATTCACCTATTTTGTGGAATTTCTTCTTTGCATTTAATATCTGGGATTTCTAGTACCTAATATTAAAAATTCTTTTGAGAAACTTGGTTTGAAAAATCTGTCGGAACCATTCTTCTGAATAAGGAAAAGTAACTTTTGCCACATAATGGAACATCAAGACAGTTATTATATCCTGTGCAAAGTCATCTTGATTTAGAGAAATTTCTTCTATAGGGTACATTTAAAGTAAAGTAACTTTAGAATTATCCCCATGATTATCAGGCTTTTCATGGAAATAATATCTTTTGACAGTTCAGGTTGAGTCACTGGAGTGAACCACAACTGGGTTTGACTTGCAATGTTTATTTTCTTCTGTGTTTATTTTGGTCTCTACATTTTTAAGAAATAATTAGTTCAAAAAATCAACTCTAAATGTGTTTGACATTCTTTCTGGCTGCATGAAGCATGCCATATGATCATTGAAGTTAATTGTTCTGTCTATATGAAATATATATTTGGTTTAAAAAAACCCTTAACTTTCATAGTGTCTAACAACAAAACTGATACTTTTGTTGCATTCTGGTTTGGGTTTTTTATGGCCAACATGTTATGACTGCATTTGGAACTTAAAACTTGGTCTGCCATTTATTCTTGCCTTTTACAAGCAACAGTATTATTTTGAATGGTGGAATGCTTTAATAGCAGAAGCTACCATTCTCATGAAAAATAATGCAGCATAGCATAGATGAGATTCATTTCACCCCTTGCAAACAAGCACCCCAGAGTGCTTTTATGTCCTTTTCTGGAAGGTCCCATTTCAAATGTTTTTCATTTTTCTTGTCATTTACTTTTACGATTTCCTTTCTGTTTAATTTTTGAAACTTGATCTAAAAAGTTAGAGCTATCTGTACTGTTATCTTTATGAGGATTTCATTTATATGGATTTTTGCAATAAATTACACATTTCAAGAAATTGAACCTGGAAAATCATAGTTGTCAAAAAAGTGTTTTTGAAAGCAATTATCATTTGTGTTTGATTGCTAGAAAATACTAAGGACCAGCCCTCAGAAAATCCAACTTATTTAAGGTGTTCCAATTATGATTTTGGTCAGCTTTGGTCACTCACAGAAAATTTGTCTGGCTTTTATATTATTAACATAATCTTTTTTTAAAAGATGGTTTTTATTTGTTTGTCAATAATTTTAATTGTGTGAAAGGAATGTAAGAGTTAACCATTTTGCAGTTATTTATAACTGTAAACACTGAGGTAACTGTATTGAAATTTTAGAAGTTAAGGATCCAGTAAGAATTGACTTCAATACTTACTGGTTCTACATGGTATTGTGGATCTTTGGACATACGGTGTGTAGCCAATACCGTTAAGGCTCTCACTAGTCCAAAATGTAAAATGCAGTGTATTCAAACTTGTTCTCTGGGTTTCCAGAAAACAAAACAGTGAGATGGTCCTAAAAAATGTCTTTTGTACCAAAATGGAAGTTCTCATCTGTGGGAAGCCATCTGCTTTTGCTCATTCTTTTCCTAACTGCCAGATTGTACGTATTGGAAAATGTAATGCAGTTGAACAAATTGTTAATTCCTATCAATATTTTTTTATAACTGCTAAAAGAGGTTTTTATGTGCTCGTGAGTAGGAAGGCAGCTGTGAACTGAGAACTGGTATTTATTAAAAAGATTGGCCACTTCAGTAAGCAGTCTCTGTTTAAATATAGATGACAGTATGTGTTACTATATGACAAGCTATGCATGTAACTTTCATTAAGCAAAGCCTTGATAATTAAGAAACGTAGAAAGCAACTGTGTGTGCACTAGAAAGAGATAGCAACTAAAACCTGGCTCTGTATATGCTTATTACCTAGAAAGTTTTTCTAAAGGCAGAACTAGTTGTCTTGTTTCCCATGGGTTTGTCATGTCTCTAGGGCTGGTCTATAGGAAGATAAAAGCTGTAGTAAAAACTTTTATTTTGGGGAGGCATTTACAAGGTTCCACTTGCATCCAGCAAGATCTGAATCTGGATTGCAACCCTTCCACTGGTTGGGATACTTGCAGGTCTTCTACTTGACTGCCTATTTTCATGAAGACTGTAGTAATGTAATTATCTTTGAGTCCTCTGTTCTTTCTGTCAGATCCATTTGAAATTGTCCAGTAAGTTCAAAAGTAATTAAGAATTGAGCCACAGATACATGGAACATAATGCTGAAACTTTTTTTTCATTGGAAACCAGAATGCAAACAAAGGTATTGAGGCATCCAAAACTTGCCATTAACCTCTTTACATATCAGTGTAGCATAATTGCAGTTGTGTAGAATATATATTGCTGGGGACTGATTGAATTTGGAACCACCGAATTCTAATTAGTGGAAGACAAGAGTAACCTTATATTTAGTGAAATTCAAATGGTTTTCTTTATTTGCATTTTGAATGTTTAGTTCTGGCATATTTTGAACAGCTGCCATTGATAACAGGGTATGAGGCTTTGTAGTTACAGCACAAGACAGGGGAACTTTGAATATCTGTTTTCTTTCTTCCTTCCTGCATCTCTGGCAATGGAAGAAACTGACTGGCTACTCTCTTCTTTCATGTCTTTTGGGTTAATAGGCACCCTAAGCAGAGGAGACTGATAATATGTAATACTTCTGTCTTAACCTAAGGATATACCTCAGTCAAATCTACATCTCAAATATGTTAAAAGTAGAGAGGCTTTTTTCTCTTGTTCCAGACTATGAGCTTCAACTGCTTACTTTGCGTTCACTTCAGTCCTCATCTGAGTTACAGGAAGTCAGTCCAGTTCAGTAAAACAGCAGAAAGTTCATCTGGCAGAAAAAGAAATGGTGTTCAGCTGTGCTGTATCTTGAAGCACTGCCTGAGGAAAACTTGATAAGGAGCTCTCATAACCGCTGTAGATATCCCAGGAGAAGCGAAAATGGAGAGAGATCAAGCTGAAGTGTAGTGAAGCTGCTTTGCTTCTTGACCGATGCCCAGCCTGTAAGCAGTGCTGACATTGCTGAGGAAGGGCCAAATGAAGTAGCTAGACTGCAATATGCTCCACATGTTCCTCTCTCGTATGTAGCCCAGAGGAACTAATGACATGGTAATGGTGTGACTTTTTCTGTTGCTTTTGGGTGACAGATGGGACAAAAAAAGGAAACTGAGACAAAGCATTCTCCAAAACTCAATTGAGTTTTGGCAACAGAATGCTTAGTCCTCACACTTTTTGTATAGCCACTTCTACTTCACTATTTATTATGTCCTTATGTTTTATTTCTTTAAAAAATTATTCACCCCAGAAAGTTCATAGAACATACTAATGCAAAGACAGAGTTATGAACCCTGTATTTTTAATGTATATTTAAAACTATGTAATACCTTAGTTTGTAATGTGTTGTATTACATCTACAAACACAGGGAAACCTGTGGGGTTTATAGCTGTATGTTTAGTTGCTTAACAGAACCTCTGAGAATGTGAAACTTTCTTCCAAAGAAGTCTGTCTTTCCAGTTACTTCCACAGAGTTCAATTCACATCCATATTGAGCTTGCTTTTTTTTTTTTTCTTCTACAAAGAGTATAAGTAACATGTTTGGGTAGGGGACTAGACCAGACCGTCATCCCTGTTCTATTAATAACTACTTCTTTCAACAGAAACCCTAAGTTTGCAGAGATCTTATTTCCTGTGTTGAAGTTCAAAAATTACACAGGTATATGTGAAGGCTGGGGTAAGGTTGGGGTTTTTTTCCTCTGATCAGCATGGTAGGCAAATCAGGTCTCTTCTGCATGCTGTGCCTGCTGATACTTAAAAAACACACTAGCCATGACATAACATACAGTTCTGTAACTGTAGGAGTGGGGAGAAGGGAGTAAGAATTAGTCAAGTAAATGAAAATGCCTTCATTAACATCAAATTTGTGAATGTGTCTCTGTAAAAATTCTGTGTCCTCTACCACTGTTACAAAATTTAGATTAGTAAATAAAATTCTGATGTTTCAGAAAGCAGAACCATTCACCTGTTTACCAGTTCAAAATATTGAAAAAAGTATTTTGAAATTACTGCTTAACTTGTAAGTCAGATTTTGAGGTAACGTCTTGCTCGTATGTGACACAATTTGTCAGTACAAATGTAGATTAAGTACTTTGTACTGAAGTGCAAAAGCTCAGGGACCTCGTTGCTCTCTACAACTACTTGAAAGGAGGCTGTAGGCAGGTGGGGGTCAGTCTCTTCTCCCAGATACAAAGCAGTAGAGCAAGAGGAAAAGGCCTCAAGTTGCACGAAGTTTAGATTGGATATTAGGACAAATTTTGTCACTGACAGGGTGGTCAAGCACTGGAACAGTCTGCCCAGGGAGGTGGTGGAATTGCCATCCCTGCAAGTTTTTAAAAAACATGTGGATGTGGTGCATAGGGACATGGTTTAGTGGTGAACTTGGCAGTCCTGGGTTAACAGTTGGACTTGATGATCTTAAAGATCTTTTCCAACCTAAATGATTCTATGATCCCAGATACCTCTTCCACCCTTTTCTACAATTGGTTTACTTCAGAATCTCATTAATTAAAGCAGGTGTTTTAAGAATGATCATAAATTGGTACAAGACCAATCTGAGTCACTGACAAAGCTGGATACACAAAGAGGATGATTCCTGACTCTGTATACACTGTGAAGAGTCAGATGTTTTAAGTTACGTATATTTAAATTTTTAAAATGGGAAAAAGAAATTACAAATTCAGTTTTCTGCACAGTGTTAGAAAGAAGTGATAAGGTAGCCCTGCTGGAAGAGAAGCAAGGGATTTTTCAGTTGCTGTGTTCAGAACTTAAGCTGTAAAGCATCCATCTGTGTTATGTATGTATTTGAGTTTTTGTCTGAAGTAATAAATATAAGCTACATGGTAAAGTGCCATTCCTGAGGAATAGATCATTCAAATATCTCTTCAAGATCAGAAATAATTTACATGAAAGTATTAAGAAAGAAATTTAATACTTAAGAACTTTTAAGATTTTAGTGCTTGCTAAGGATTTACTTGATTCTAGGGATTATTCAGTAAATTAAAATAACAGTGAAAATAACTTGTGAAAATAACTTCTGCAAATTAGGTTCTTTCACAATTCTGTATCAAAATAAGTCAGATTTGCCAGCTAGTTTGTTCATGCTGTGTGTGCCCTGTAATAATATCCTTTACATATATGGCCCAGCTGGAAGAAAAACTAAATGTTGTATATTTAAAGATTTTTGTTGGTTTTCAGTTCATCTTAACCATGAATGATCCTGATCTATTGAAAATTGCCAAGTATGACAACTAAAATAATCTTAGAATTCAGAAGTTGTAGTATTGTAGGAAAATGTACCTACCCTCTAGCTATATGTTTTTGTTCTGTTTACTTTGATGTCAAGTTTCATTAGTGTATTTTGGTATATAAACAAGGTCGACCTGAGGTCAAGCGTAGCTAAGAACCCTGATTTGAGCAAGTAGAGCTAAGGTACTGGACCGTGTGATCCTCTCTTATTACTTTTTTTTTTGTTCAGTTCTTTTTCTTCTTCTTCTTGTTATTTTTGTTGGTGGTTTGTTGTTTTGGTTTTTTTTGGTTTTTTTTAATCAAATAGTGGTGAAGTCCAGGTCTTACAAGTATTTCAAGAAATTGCATCTGTATGTTCCATATTTTAAGATCTGAGCTTAAAGATTATTTTTTGGCCTTAGTTTAATGTGCTACTTAATTGGGTATGGTATTACATCCCACATACAGGATTGTATTTCTTACTGTATTTAGCAGAAATATTTGATCTATGTTTAAATTCATTCCATTTAATTCAGAAGTGCTAGATTTAGAGAGCTTTATAGAGGAGAATCTTTCTTAGTAAAATATCAGACATCCCATTTGTAGTATCTGTAAAACGAATAGAGGGACTACTATGTTTTTGTTTATCTTCCTCTGTAATTCAAAAGCTATTCAAAGTTAATCTCTTTAAAATTGGCTTCAAATTTTAGCTGAAGTCAAGTGGTTCCTTGCTAGTCCACTTGAAGTCTCCAGTGTAAGTCACTCGTGACATACAACAACAAGGTATATTTTGGCCATACTGTACATACCTCTATTAATCAAACTGCTTCCCAGTACCTACTTTCTGGTAAAATAAACTGATTGGTACACTAGAATAAATCACTGTTTTATATGAATCTTGTAATTTTTATAAGGAATTTGTAACTGGTGAAATCACTGCATTTTGAAGGCATTTGAGTTGTGGGGTTTTCATAATAAACTTACTGAGGCATCTCGGCTGCTCACATAGATTAACTATGCCTCCAAAGTCATGAGTGGGCTTTTCTGTTCAGAATGGGGAGAGTATCTGTGCATCCAAGTTTATCCCTTCATATATAATATACATGAGTGTGGGGGTTTGCATGTTTTTTAAATTTATATTGTTATATTAGAGACTTGTTCCTTTCTGCCCCAAAGCTATTTTATGAAACTAAGTTCTTTTCTAAGCATTCTGAATGATTTAAACATAATTCTCTTCAATTTATATTTAATTGCCTGCAAAAAAACCCAAAAAACGGAACTAGTCTGAAGTTCTCAGGTACTTACTAGCTTTGAAAATCCAGGATGGTGCTGGAGGTGTGTAAAGGAAAACTTTGGAACCTAATTTTGAGCACTTTTATTAAGTTTCATCCACACCCTTAAATTAATGTGGATATTCTTTGCTAAAGCAAAAGTGCAGGCTTGCTGCCTTTTCAAGAGGGAAGAGGAAATTGCAACTTGTGCAACCTGGAATGCTTTTATTCACATATTAAAGTACTGACTAGTACTTAGGAAGGATTTTGCTCCTGCACCATCAGTGCTTCCAGCAACTTAACTGAAAAGAGTTACATGTAGAAATCGGGAAAATAGGGGCTGAGAGAACTGTAGGCTTATTTAACACTCAATAGTAAAGCTGAAATGCTTCTGTTGGTTTCTGACCTTTCTGGTAAGAGCACCAGTAAAAGCAGATGCATTCAAACTTGCCAGTTTTCATAGCAAATTTTCAGGTTGTTTTGTTGTATTCTGTTCCTGACAGAATGATTCTGTTCACACTATTTCTGAATTACAGATCATAGCTTGAGGTAACTGTAATAATTAATGGTGAAGAACAATGACTTTCATGAGTGTTCATAATCAAGTTTTAATTTGTCAATGATACAAAATTCGGTCTGATTTAAGAACAACACTTTTTTTTTAGTCATTTGTCAATATAATAATTTTTGTTGTTGTTTTAGAACATTCCTGATGTAGATGATGAAGGATACAGCATTAAACCGGAAACAACACAGGATATCCTTTTCACTGTTATTGTGCCAAGTTATCTGATGTTATTACAATTCTTTGGAGAGAGGAATTACTAATTAAATGCTATGTAAAGGAAGATGAATTACATTCATGCTTATGTTGCAACCTTGTATTCTTATGTTCATAGCTTTTACAAAATATACAATATTTTGTCTTAGATTTTGTGTGTGTGCAAATGTCAAAAGATTAGATCTTGTGTATTGGGACCTTTAAGTAGATCTAGGTGTATTGGGACCTTTAAGAGGGTGGGGGTTGTCTCACAGTAAAAGAACAAAATAAACCAAAAAAAGTCTGAACAAAAGCTCTAAGGTGACCATGCAGATCTTTCTCCTTGAAAAGCTCTTAGAGAGTTTTTAAAGTGAAGTTTGTAAACTTTTTTAAGCATACAGAGTGGTTATCTGTTCTATACCTGCACCTTTCCACTTTTTTGTAACACCATTAAAAAGACTGGGAGCTCCAGCAGTCTAGAAATATAATTTCTGTTACTTAATGAAGTCATTACACCACATGCTGTTTCTAACTGATGCTCATAGATGCTATTGTCTTTTTAAAAATAGCTATGATATGCAGAATAGATTTTTGTTATGGGTCTTTTTTTATGGATGCTTGTGATTTTTCTTTGCTCTTCCTTTGAAGGAAAAAATTCTTGTCCTCTTTTTTTCCATCAAAAACAGAGGGAAGCTGTACTTGAGCTGGAAATAATTGCTGTATATCTAAGCAAGTCTAATATGCTAGCAAGATAGCTCATTTTTTAAAATGTATTCACTGAATTCTTTAGGCACTGCAGATAAAAAGTAAACTTATGCTTTACAGTTAATGTAAATTGTGAAACTTTTAAGCAGTTAACAGCACTTAAAAGTGGACCAGTCCATCATCATAGCTTCTCTGTTTTCATCAGCTTCGCAGAATATGCCGCTATTACCCCTGGTGAAGATTCTTGTGCCAATAAAAGCATTTCATGTTATCTTCTATTTACAAAATTGATATAAAAATGGAACACTTTTATCCAGTTCTGAGAAGGACAGTGTTTCGTGCTTTGCATATATTTATAGGAGGCATGAACAACATTCATGCTTTGTAAATGATTCATCTGAGCATCTTTTTCTGCATTATCCTGTTTGTTGTGAAACAATAGAAAAGGCCATACATACAGTGAAATAGCTCAGTGATTTGCAATCCCTGTCAGCCAGGTAGTACTTCAGCTTCTGAAAATCTGGACCAGATTCAGGAAGTCATCAGTTCCCTTCCTGTTCCCCTCCCTTACCTTCCAGGAGTGGATATTTATTCTGTTGATGGAAAATCTTGAGATGATTTGTTGGAGGACATTATTTTACCATAATGGCAGTCAGTCTTAATAAGTCCAGTATTAAGTGTTTGAAAAACACTTTACAAGAGCTGCCTGATTTGGAGAAAATCAATCTTGAAAGTTGGTGATAATGTTCATAACAAGAGAACTTTTGATGAAATGAAAAATGACTTGCTTTGAAACTTTCACTTCTAGATATGATCCATTTGGGAGGACAGGTAGGCTGTAAGATGAACACTTGACTTTTTCCTCACCATGACTTAGGGATTCTTACAGTTGAAAAGGATTTGGAATCTCATTAGGGTTCAGGTTTTAATCTTTGTCAGGTAATAGTTTGAAGAAATGTCATTCAAATGGCTGGCATATTTCCAAGTGAAAATAATGGAAGCAAGGTATAGAGTATATATGCTCCCCTAAGTGGTACAAAACTTGAAGTAGAGGAAAATTTTCAAATTCTTTCTTACCAAAACAAATGCATCTTTTAAGACTTAGCATAGCCATTTTCAGAGCTTTTGTTTGGTGCAGCTCCATTCATATAAAGAACCAAGGCTAAATTTGTCTGTATATTTTGCTTATTTTGAGGGCTGAATTGTCATTATGATTCCTTTTTTTGCCAAGGATGACAGTGCTTTAAGCAGCTGACATTGTTCAGTTTACTGTGCAGCCTTCTATGTAACTGACATCCTTTCTTGCAAAATTTTCAGTGCCACTCTGCAAAAGGGGCAAGTAATGGTGGCTGCCACCGCTGCTTCCTCCACTGTTAATGCTTGTTACAGGTACCATGGGCATTTCATTTCCAATTAAAAAGCCTAGGGCTTTCCTTCACTTGGTTTAAAAGGATTTCCACATTTTTCATATGTGTGTTAGAATCCATGATTGAATCTTACAAATCATAAATTTAAGATGCAGAAATGTTGCTGCTGTAGAATCTTTAATTTATCCTGATGCCTTCATATATGCAGTTGTTACATGATACTGCAGTTCAGTTATATGACAGACACTGCAGTTGTTCATTTAGATGACATAGTGCCTTTCAGAACAGAATGCTGTTATGAAGATGACTGGAATATAAAAACTAAATTTTAACTCTCAGTTGTGAATTTTGGACAGTGGATATATTTGAAGTGTCTGTATAAGCACACAAAGAGGTTAGGCAGCATTGTTTATCTGTGGTGTTCACTTAATATAAGCATTTTGTGGGGTGTAATTACAACATTGATTAAGCAGATGAAGTATTTCCATCTTAACTGAGAAAAACATACCAAAGAGAACCATTTCTATTCATCCAGTGATTCTGACTCCGACGATGATGAACCCAGGAGGTTCCATGTAGAAATAAAACCTGTCCAGCCAAATAATAGCTCTCAATATACCATGCCTTCCTTGGATGAATTAAAAGTATCTATAGGGAACATCACCCTTTCTCCAGCAATATCTGTAAGTTCCTTTGCTTCTTGTATTTTTAATGCATAGAAAAGTGGCAAAGAATCTTTAGTATAAACAGGTATTTTACTGTTCTGAATTTATTCTAGGTTCAGTTCCAATGATTATTTTTTTCTTGTGCACTAGGTCATCTGTGGTACCCGTTATTGCAGTAATTCTCCCTTCTCCAACTAACCTTCCTTTGAGTCTTGGGAGTGCTCAGTCCTTGTCTTTCTGCTGCTGCCACCACAAGACACTGGAATGCATCGTAGAGTTTGCTGAGCATGGCTTTCAACATAGCTTACTAATTAGTATTCTGTAATATACAGACCTTTAAAATAGATCATATCATGTGGACACATGTAACATTTACAGTGCCACTTTATTGATGTATTTTGCCAATCCACAGAGTGATCCTTTATACCCCGAGATAATACTACAAATAAATAGTAGTAAAGTGTGCTTATACAATATTCAGATCAGAATAAGAATGACTCTGATTATAAGGAAAATATTGTGCATAACAAATTAAAATAATGATTTTTTTCTTTTTTTCCCCCACATTTTGAAAGCAGAGACACAGTCCTGTAAGTACAGAATGGCTTTATATTTACATTTTTAGATTAAAACCAAGTAAGGGTAGTATGTGAGGGGAGTTTTTGGGAAAACCTTAGGAATGTTTCATTGTCTATATACCACGTGATATATAAGCTATTCAATTTTACTTCCCCAGCCTGTAAAGGGATTTGGTAATACTGCTCCCTTTGTCAGCTGTACAGTGTTTGTTCCTGCCTTTTCTTACTGGTGTGCTGGGTGTGCACTGGTTGCTCTGTCCTGGCTGATGTTCTGGTCTTCTGCAAGCTCAGAATGTTTTGCCAGGCATTGAAACAGAGTATCTCATAGAAAGTTGAGTGGAAATAAGAACCCTGGGACTATTAAGTGGTTTATTTGACAGCTGGTAAAAGAATATATTGCTAATTTACTTTGTCCTCTTTCAGGCACAAATGAACCAAAATTCATCCAGTAAGTGTGAATCTTTAACTTTTAGTCTATTTATGTCAGTTTTTTTAACAGAGCATGAAAATGGTGTTTAATTGTTGAAGAAATAAATGTCTTAAGTATCTGTATTTTAAATAGAAAAAAAATACTTATCTTGTCAGTTCTAAATACCTCCTCTTTTTCTATATATTCAGCTGTTCCCTACTCTGGGAAACAGATGAGGCTGTCTGTGACAGTGATGAGGAACATACTCAAGAGCCAAAGGGGAGATCCCATGGAAAAGACTCCTGTACAAGTTCTTAAAATGTTTCTACCCACTAAAGTTTAGTATGATCCACAAACCAGGCTCTGTTTTATAGTCAAACACATAAAATGTGGCCATGGAGATCGAGGATAGAGCATTAGTATCTATCCTGTAGGGTTTTTTTCAGTGGGAAACCAAGCCAGATTTGCTGAAGAGTAGTATTTTGTAAAGAGTATAATTCAAGGAAGAAGTTTCAAATGTCCAACACTTCCTCCCCAAATGCATTACTCTATGTAGTCCTCTCCTGTCAGTAGGTATTTCAGGAATGTCTGAATTTATATTATCAGAAAAAATGCATTTTTGCTTTTCAATTTTAATAATTAATAATCAGTTTCAAACTGCAAACATTTATTTTAGTATTTTTTTAATGAAGATGAGTTTTTTGTTTTAGAGTGTCACAGCTTTGGTGATAATATTGTGTCTTTTCCTTAGGTGAAGAGCTAACAAAATCAAAGCTTTCTGCTCCAACTAATGAGTAAGTTCAAATTTAAAATTCTATGAAATGTAGGTTTGCCACAATTTGGTCTTATTTTGATCTAATACTCAGAAACTCAATGGAAATACCAGCTGACTGCTATTTTAAGTTGGGCGTCTATTGTATTATAAGACCTAGGGAGTAATTATGTAATAGTGGTGATTTAATTTTTCCCCTTCTAATGCATTTGCTTCATTGTGATCTGTCTCAATTGCTGTTTATAATTACATGATTACAAAATGCTGCTTTTATTAAAATCTCAGATTTTAAATAAAACAGGTTTAGTTTCTATCCTATAGTGTTCCATGGTAAAGTGTTTAAGTGTTTACAAGCCCCAAATTTGGACAGCTCTGTATATGTTGCTTATATATGTAGATACTGAAATAAATGGATTTGAAGATGTATGTCTCCTTGAAAAGGACAATCATTTAACTGATGTTATGAATTTGTCCACACACAAACTTGTACCATGGTGTCAGTTCAGATATTCTCCTCACATGTAAATCAGTTCCTTGATCTATAATTTCTAAGTACATTTTAGATGCGAGATTAATAAAGGTGATCTGTCAAATGTATTTATCATATCATTGTTTTTGTTATATTATCAAACTACTGAAGTTGTAGTTTGATTTTTATGAGTATGTGCATCTTTCATTTATATTCCAATTGTAACTTTTAATGTAGAAAAGGGAACAGTGACCTCCTGACATGGGATCCGCTCTTCAGCAGTTCTCTTGAGTCTTCCTCTTCAGCTTCCTTGGCATCCTCATCCTCCTCAGGTAGAATATTGATAGTAGAAAAATGTTTCCTCTACATGCTTCTTAATGTTCTGTTGTTGTTTTTTTAATTACTGCCAAGGGGACATGCTTTGACTATGGAAATTAAAGACTTTTGTAAAGAGTGTACTATCTTATAAGTAATACACAACTGAAGGTGCAGTCTATCAGACTTTCAAGCTAGGGAGCAATGGGGAAGAGGGGACACTAGACGCCTTAGGAAAATTCTGTCTTGCTTCTACCATTTTTTATCACCTTTTCTCACTTTCCAAAAAAAATCACCATCTAGAAAATAATCCTATTTTTTCAGCTGGTAGGGCTGGGAGATTAAATGGAGGTTGTTGCAGCAACTGTGAGACAAGCTGAGCTTGCACTGTGAATAGGGACAGGTTTCTTCTTTCCAGGAAAGTCCATTGAGCTTTGCAGTTTGAAGGCACCTTGGAGCTTTGCTGTGAGGAACTCATTTCCTGTAGGAAACCATGATTCTGTTAGCAGATGTGTGAACATAATCCAAGGGGAGCCAAATGAAAATGGCAGGACTGAGAACAGAATTAAGGGGAGACCCTGAAGCTGGGGCATTGGGAGGAAAAGGGTGGACTGAGGAGTATGAGAGGGGTAGGGCAGATGTTGCGTGGGAATTTTGAGGAGCAAGATTCTGGAAGATATTAGTGTGGGCAGGACACTGTTAGGCTTTCCTGAAACCTGTTTTTGGGGAGAAAAAAAATTCCACACAAATAGTCAATATTGATTGTCACATTCAAAAGGCAGTGAAGGAGAGGGAGGCAGAACAGCATATGAGTGGGTATATGTGTTAAAGATGCTGAGAGCACGAGATGTTGAGAAACCAGTTCAGAAAAAGGAATGAGAGACTGAAACAATAGCAGGTATTATGGCAATGTTAGAACCTGCTTACTAAAAGTACTTACTTAAATTGTTTATTATTTATGTTAATTTTCTCAGATTTAAAGCACAATCTACTATTTACTAACAGCAGGTATGCTGTTTCCATAGCTTTTCTCAGTCTACCTACTGCATATCTGTTTTCAAACCCCTGCTATCTTGTTGCACGGAAATGAATGCCACATGCCTGAGGAAGTGTTTACTATGTCTTTTAGCTAGGTATTCATGTTCAAAAAATTGTAACAGACTATACTTCTTTGTTCACAATCATGGCTTTCTAGCTTTTTTTCTCTGTACTTGATTGAAGAATAATAAGGAAGAGTACTTGTATTGATAGGGGAATTCTGCACAGCTAGTGTTAATTCTTCTTGGCCTTCATAATGTCCTTTTAGCGGCAACCAGCATTGCTATGTAACCCTTCGGGTTTTAAGTAGAGCTTATTCTTTTGCTACAAATTCACATTCCTTAACAGTTACGGGTTTTAACAGTAATGTTTCTGGCTTACAGAAATCATTACATTGTCTCTTCCTCACTTAGATACCCAGTTATTGGTTAGTATTGGATCCAAATTTGTAACATATTTAAGGATAAATTATATATAGATGTATATTACTGTAATATGCTGAAAAGAAGTGCTGCTTTCTCAAAATAATGTTTTGCTAGCTTTTGTCTGGTGTTGGAATCTGTAGAGGAAGGCAGAGGACACTTTATTTGTTGTGCTGTTGTTGTTATTGTATCAAGTTGTTTATTGCTATTCCTGGATGGGAAGTCAAAGCAGGGTGGGAAATGTTCATACAGTCCCTTTGGCAGCAAAGTGTGGAGAAAGTAGTCTCTGGCTGTTGAATACTGGCAGGTAATTGGTATTCATAACATCCTCTGCAGCCATATCGAGGGGAGGGAGTCATCTAGCCAAGCCTTCATACCCAAAAGAAGCATATGCACAGAGCCCTACATTTCACTGAAACTGGAGGAAAATAGTGTGCTGTGAGCATAAGTCAATTTTAAATATAAGACATCTGTGCCTTGGCAAACTTTTATCTGCTACATAATTATTTAAAGGATTGTTCGTTCAGGAGTTATATAAGATACTTAGACTTGTGAAATGATCCATGTAGTTAAGTAAAAAGTGGGTGTTCAAAAGCATAACTAATTATTCATGTATTTTGGGGGGAAAAATACTGGATCAATGTAGGTCATATTCTTGTTTAAATCAAGTTCTGATGCTCACTAACCTGCAGCTTTGTTCTAAAGACTTAAAAAAATACACAAGTGATCTGATTTTATTTTCCTTGAAGTCAGTGTTTTATCTTCAACATGAAGGTTAATGTAGGTAAGCTGATGCTTAAAGCTATTGAAAATCTCAATCTAAAACTTAATTTACTTAAATTAGTTGTTTTGTACACAGCATATCTGCATATCATGGTGTAGCATGTCCCACAGATTACGGGTTTTTTTCCTGTTAAAACATTTTAGATACTGTTTTCTAACTCTGTATTAATGATTGAACACTTACACTACCATGGTATTCCAGCAGACAGTGATTTATGCATCACAGAAGTAAACTTTGGTCATCCATTAATAATTCTGCTTTATTAGAAGTTTAAGCTAACTTTGTTACCTTGAACAAACACAACAGTTTTTTTAGCCAGTGTCGTGGTTTAACCAAGCACCACACAGTCACTTGCTCACTTACCCCCCTACACCTCGAGGGGTGGGGAGAAGAATTGGAGAGGAGTGTAAAACTCGAGGGTTGAGATAAGAAAAATTTAATAATTTAAACAGAATTTTAAAATAAAGGTAAGAACAAAACAATAACACTAATAATAATAACAACAGTTATAACAAAAAGGTGGGGAAAAGGATAAAATCCAAAGGAAAAGGGAGAAAAGAAAACAAGTGATGCACAGCACAGCTGCTCACCACCTGCTGACAGATGCAGAGCCAGTCCCCAAGCAATGATCCCCACCCCCAGCTAACCCACCAAGTTTACATACCAAGCATGATGTCCCATGGTATGGAATACTTTTTTGGCTGGTTCAGGTCAGCTGTCCTGGCTGTGTCCCTTCCCAGTCTCTTGTGCCCCTCCAGCCCTCTGGCTGGCAGGGCCCAAGAAACCAAAAAATCCCTGACTTAGCATAAACATTACCCAGCAACAACTAAAAAAATCAGTGTGTTATCTCACATCAGAGCCAAAACACAGCACTGTACTAGCTACTAAGAAGGTTAACTCCATCCCAGCCAAAACCAGGACAGCCAGCTATTGATATTGTAAAATTGGTTCTTTTTATTTATCTTCCTCATTTTCATCCATATGTATTTTTTAAATAGTTTCAGACATTTCCACATTGGGTTTTGAATAGGATTTATAGTAGTATTTTAAAGCTTTTGAATTATATTTAAGATATCTGTTAGAAAGGGAAGGCTGCATTAAAACTGTTTATGTGGGCTTGTTACCGAAATCTCGGAATGAAGAACTTATCGACATCAATGTGATGTAGATAAGCAGACACTTCTTTATTGACGGCCGGGTGCGTGAGTGAGTCCTCTCACGATCGACGCACACCAGGTTTCAAAATCAGACACCATATATAGAACTTATTCATGCATATTCATTAAGTATTCATGCATAATCATAACATTTCCCATAAATCTTTAACATACTCTCCTCCCATATCCGATTCTGCGCAGTAAAGGTTAGAAGGGTCCAGAAATGGGTCTGGGGTACGATTTGGGTAGGTGGTATATGAGTCGGTGGTTGCGGTCTCCCCCTGCCGGAATTACCTTTTACTAAAGTTCACGGTTCCTTGGCAGGCAACTACAAGCTGTTCCAGTCGACTCTCCCCAGTTCCCATTAATCCTATATTCAGACATTTCAATACACTTTCTACATACGGAAGACTAGTTAACTACAAAAAAACCTTTCAAACCCTAAATTTATTACCTAAGTTTTAACAATGATTCTAGCCCATTCTTCTGGCCTTGGTATGGGACTATGCAGAGGATCTCATAACAGCTTTTACTGTACAAGTTTCACCAAAAATCATTTTTTTACCCCTCTATATCAAAAAATGATTTTATAAAATCAAATAAAGTCAATCAATCTTAACTTATTAACAAATCTGTAACAGGCTTAGAGAATGTACTTGTTCGTGGCAAAAGGACTGCAGTGAAGAGGGTAGCTATACTTCTGATCTGAACTTCTAAACGTGTTGCCCTCTTTTTTTGATTCTGTATGTCACTCTGCTGTTGCTCCTAGCTTTGCCAATCTGCAAGATGTTGAGAATTGACTTTTTTTGAGTTGAGAATTTGTATTTCCTGCTTCTGTTGTCACCTACTGCAACAGGCACAGCCAAGTGCAGGGGATATTTGGGGAAACTCCTGTTTTCCAGAAGCCTGAAGACTGCAGGATAGGAGAGGAAATAAACTGCCTCATGCTTAAAGTTACTTACTAGATATGGGTTAATACAGATAGAAGAATTTCAAACAGTGTCTCATGACTGCATTGCCTTCATTCATTCACTGGACCGCTGTTTATGTTGGACCTTCCCATTACAAATGTTGAGGGTAAAAGGGTAAAAAAGTTTGGAAGGAATAGGATAGGTTTGATTAAATAAATTTGAAAGAAATTAAAAGCGGAAAGCTATGTACAGGAAACAAAAATAGAGTAGGGTGCAAGAAGAAGACAAAGATCAGAGGAAAACGACAGGGAGGAAGTTGGAGGAATAAGGAAAGTCATGAGATGTAGGGCCTTACCGGGAGACAAACACAGTAAATTACTTTTTGGGTTACTTAGAAAAATGGGAAGTGACATGGTTAGCAGTATGCGTGAAGTACCTGTGATGTTTTCTTTCATTTGTAAGTGATGGGATTTTTAGCCTAGTAGAGCAGTTATTTTTCATGCTGGCTAGTAATCCTCTTGCAGTGGATATTGAATACTTTTTTGAATATTGAAAATTTTATCTTTTGGTCCTAGTTTCAATTCTATCCTTTTCCTTCAGCTACACTAAAAGAACACAATATGAACTCCTCCTCATCTACCACTGATTTGCCTGGGTGTAGAATATCTCAGTCTTTGCTTGGACGCCAGACAGATTCTGGGTCTACAAGCCCATCCTCACCAGATTTTACCATTAGCACTTTGTGCAAATCTGGTGTTACAGGAGCGCCATCAGGGAGTACCAGTACTTTATCCTCTGTGTCCTGGTCTCAGAGTCAGTGGATTTCCTTTGCTGATGAACTTCTTACAATTAGACACACAAGCACAGACAAGAAGGACCCCCAAAGATTGCATTTTAAACCTGAAAATGCCTGCCTTGCCTCTTCTGCCTTGCTTGGGAATTATTCCAGCGGCTGTGCTTCTGAGGATCAAAGTGACCTTTTCAATAATACTATATGCCATGAACAATTACTCATTGAAGAAACTGGCACTACTGCTGAAATTTCTTCTGCATCATCTTCAGCACTACTGGACTTTAGTTTAGTGTCTTCTTGTGCTCATACAAATAAGGGTATGACAAGCATGCATTGTGTACTGCTTTTTGCTAATAGCTGATTCCAAAAAGAAAGCTTTGGAATTATTTTTCTTTTTGTTATTATTGCTCACCTGATGTTAAAATTAACTCATCTTCTTACTTTGAATATACTAAACTGCTTGTTAGCACCAACTTCCTTGACAGTTAGGACAATGTAGTAAATATTCAGCTTGAAATAATAAAAATTCAAATTATTCAATTGAAAGCATTGCTTTCTCTTAACTGTGCAGAGCTTTACTTTTCTAGAAATAGGAATGTCTATGGGATGTGGGACAGCAGCGAGATGTCAAAGATTTAAGTGATTGAATTTGCAAAAACAATTCCGTTCCCAAATGGCTTTGTATAAATATTTTCATATTAAATAAAGTTAAATAAATTGGATTTAAAACTGTTCCTTTTTAACACCCAGTATTTTGAAGCACAGATGCTATCATGGTAATGCTACATACTAAGAGGGCAAAGGAAAGTGCATTTGGGCAAGCATGCCATGACTCATTGAATACCTCTGGTACTGCCACAGACTACTCAGTGTTTAGTATGCACTGTTGTCTTGGGGCATAATAAGAATTTTGCAGGAATGACTGATATTTTAGAAGTTAATTTATCTGGGGACATTTGAGTTTGCAGCTCATAAGGTGGATGTGGTCAGTATTAGCCTAATTTCCTTCTTCCCAAGTCAGTGATGAAAATCCTGTACTTAAATGACAGCAGAGTTGTGCTGAATGGCTGAGACCACTCCCCACTTAAAAGTTGCCTTTTAAATAATATTAACTAATTTAATTTAAAAAGAACCATCCAGAATAATTTGAGGGAGACAACAGGATGTGCTGCAACAACATAGTCATATATTAGGATTTCAGTTTGATTTGGAGTTAATTTTATATCTGGCATACTCATTGGATAGGATCTAACATTTATTTTTAAATACAGTTCTATTCGTTCAATTCAGAAAAGTGACTTTGTAAAAGTGGCATCTTTGTACTGCTGCCACCATCTGTTAGTTGTTTGTTAGGTTTAGAAGGACATGGGGGCAGGTGGTTTTTTAAACATCTTATAGCTCAGCTAAACAATTATTAATATATTAATAAAAACAAGTAGAAGTTAGTGTGTTCTTACAATCAACAGAGTAATTTAACTCTTACACTGGTGTATACTTATTGAAGTCAGTGGTATTTCAGTGGGCAAAATTTTATATAAGCAGTTATGCCATTGTCAGCCAGGATGAAATATGAATTTCCACTGAATTTTCCATTTGTGGTGAGACATTAAGTACTATCCTATATTCTGAATCCACATCAATTATACATAAGAGGAAACTCGGTTAAACCATCTTTTTGCATACAAACCTCCAAGAAAAGCTGGTATAAAATCATTTGAGAGCAATGAGAAAGCCCATGATGCCATTTTTAGGGTCACTTTTCAGGGTATCACATGGTCCCATTTTAAAAGCATTTGTGATTTGTAGTAAATCTTACAGAATGGAGCTTGTAAGATAGGAACTTCTAACCAAAACTTAACTTCCAGTTGTTCTGTTCAAGTGAGTATGTATTTATGTTCAGTGTGACTTTTCTAATATTTGTTTCCTTAAATTTGCTTTCTTCCAGCAAGACCCACAACTCCTCTCTCTGTAGGCACCATTGTACCCCCTCCAAGGCCTGCTTCAAGAACAAAGCTGTCTACTGGGAAACTTAGTGGGATTAATGAAATAGTATGTATTGATTGTTTATTAATTTTCCATTGTAACTTGATTTTAGATATACCTTTCATTTACACTGTTACAGTGGAGTTATTTTACAGCTAATGTTCAAAGAATCACATAAGCAGATTTTCACCATTGGCAATCAGGCATGGAAGGTGTTCATGATAATTATATTACTATAACAAAGTAATTCTTAACAGAACTATGAAGGTCCAAAACATAATTTTTGCATCAGCTGAATGTTTTTAATTGAATGAATCAGTAATTTGATAATGAAGGGATAGCAAGTGTATGAATTTGAAGTTTTCAAAATGTAAAATACTAGAGAGGTTACTAACAAAGCTCCATTGATTCAGGGATATCACCAAAGCTTTGCGGAATGCATGGCATTAAGTAGATCTTTATCAGTCGTGTGTTGACACAAGTAGCCCTGCTGTGACTTCTCCCTGCACTTGCCCTTGGTGCGGGTTGGTGGAGAAGGGAAGTGGCAGGCTGCAGCAGCTGCCCGTTGGGATAGTGAGAGGCTACACACTTGCCTGCATCTCTGCTTACGGCCCGCAGTGCAGGTCCACCTGCTGATACGGAGTGTGGCAAAGAATGCAGATACGCAGACAGCATGTCAGACCAAGCTGTGCTAGTATTAGAGTTCTTTGGGTTTCATTTGACTTACTGACTTGCACAAATCTTACCATGATAAGATCCTCTTACTTTCTTTCAAAGTAGCAAGGTATTTTCACCATGTTCTTGTTAGGGACAAAATTCTGGTCTTATGCTTTGACAAAACTGAAACATTTTAAACTGTTCTGTATTTTTGTAAGTTCAGAATAGGGTTCATTTTGACATTCTTTTCTCATTCCAATATAAAATTGTAGTAATTGGTCTTAAACCAAGGAATCTGTTCTTCATGTCATCATAATTAAAGAGACAAATTTAGCTGGTACTGTTCTGCTATAAAGTAAGATTCTGCACAAAGATGCATTCATTTTATACTGTTATTTTAGAAATTGGCTATTACCTGTATACAAGTTGAAGCTTGTCAGTCGTCTTCCACTCCTATTACAATTTCCATAGTCTGTATAAAAAGCTACATACTCAGCAACAAGCTTGACAGAACCAAAATTTAAAAAAAAAAAACAAAACAAAAAAACCCCAAAAACGAAAAACCCCAAACAACCAAACAGTTAAGTGAATCATAAAACCACCCAGAGATTTAGGATGGAAGGGACTTTTGAAGATCTCTAGGCCAACCTCCTGCTCAAAGAAGGTCCAAAGAAGGTTGCTTAGGGACATGCTGAGTTGTGAAAATATCCAGAGAGGGAAATCTTAATATCTCTTTAGGCAACCAGTCCCAGGGTCTAACCATGAGGTTACAAGAAGGAATTTTGTCCCTGAGTTCCTTTGCTGTAGCTCTTGCATCTCTGAGAAGGGCCTGTCTCCTCCTCCTTTGTACCCCCTTTTAGCTAGTAAAGGACTGCTAGTAGATCCTTCCTTAGACTTCTGTTCTCCAGGCTGAACAAACCCAGGTTCTTGAGGTTGTCCCTCTCTCTCACTTACTCCAGTCTCAACTATTTTAGTTGCCCTCTGCTGGACTCAGTTCCAGTTTGTTAGTAGCTCTCCTTTAGCTCTGTAAATCCACATTTGCTGACACATACACAGGGCTGTAGGCTTAGGTTCCGCTACAGTGTTATAGCACAATTATTGACCAGCTGCTACATAATCAAATATATTAGACTTAACTACCTAGGCAAAAAATTAATAATGGTAATCTATGAAATAATGGAATTGATTCCAATGGAAAATGTGGATTCTCTGTTTTACTCTAAACCCCAGGGTAGATAAAGCAATAAAGGAATTGTGTTAAGAAACACTGTGAAATTGACTGGGGCATGAAATTAAGACTCTTTTTACAGTCTTTTTTTCATCTCTTTAAAACCACATTATGTAATACTTTTGTAATCTCTTTTGTTCAGCCTAGGCCATTCAGCCCTCCGTTGACTTCTAACTCAAGTCCACCTCCTGCAGCTCCCTTGGCACGTGCAGAGAGCATTTCCTCAATATCCTCTTCTGCATCCCTCAGTGCAGCAAACACACCTACAGTTGGTAAGTTAAAGTAACCATTTTAACTTATTTTAGAAATAGCATAATTCTGCCACTAGGTTCCATTGGACTTAGTTGTTCCATATGTGAGTCCAGTCTAGGTACTTCAAGCATCCTTTGCAATACCTGCTTCTAAATGACACAGAAAGACAGGAGAGTGGATTAATTAGATTAGACCATAGATCAAATTATGGCATGTTCTTTAGAGAAATATTTTTCAAAATTAGTATTCCATGGATTCTTATTTGGTATGCTTGTATATCCATTCATCAAGCACAAAATGTTAACATGTATTTATTCAGATATTATTATATAGGTGCAGAAATATTTTGGGATACTGATAAATTTAAATGAATACAAATGTTCTTAAAATGGAGTCCTTTTATGCTCTTTTTATTTTATTTGTTATCCTGTAATTGCAGTTTCCAAAAAATTAAACTAATGCATCTTTTTCTTCAAGTTAGTGAAGTATATAGGCTAAACAGAGGTGTTTAGTAAAAGCAAAACAAACATCCAAAAAAGATGATGAAAAGCAAATGTGTTGCCACTAATTTCATGTTTTTAAAGGAAAGTCCTTCAGTTTTGGTATTTGGTTATAACAAATCAAAAGGAGAGTTATTAGGGTCTTTTGGTTTGTTGTGGGTTTATTTAAGATGTTTTAACTTGTTTCTTTAGCAGAAAAGTATTTAGTTCCTGGACATTATTACAACTTAAACCCCAAATTAAATCAGATTCTTGAGTTAGCACTCAGTTGGTTATCTGTGAATGTTACTGATGTGAAGGATTCCTTGCCCAGGCTCAGCAGCTCAGGAGAGCATCTGCACAGCTTCTAGTGGGAGTTCTGCAGTGAAAGCAGTGCAGCAGTTGCCACCCTATGCAGGACCAGAACTAGTAAGGTCTGCCCAGCCTTAGGTGCTACAGTTCAGTGTACACCAGTTTTCCAAATGCTGAGAAGAACCATCACAGAAAGATAACTGGTATTTTGGTTGCCAAAGTCCATCTGGGCTCACATCCTCAGGCCTCAGCACTGGTAGCAAGGAACCAGCAGTTGGCAGCAGCATCAATAACACCAGCTCTGAGTGTGTGTGTTGTTGGGGACAGTGACAGAGTGAAATCATGAGATGAGGGAGGACATAAGGAGGTATGTGCTGACACCAAGGTTTGACATGGTTATTAACCTGGCCTAGCAAAAATAAACAAAGCCAGTTCCATCTGCACTGACTGTTTGAATTAAATAGTCCTGAAGGGCTGGGAAGGACAGTGCAAACAGCTGAAAGACTTTGGCACATGAGGATATACTCTGCACTCCATTCTCTATTCTTTTGGCTTTTGCACAAACCAGTGTTCCCCTTACCCCATTTGTTCTGAATAATGGAAAGTTTAATGGAGACTCTAATTTTCCAAGCGAACTTTAAGGCATGCATAATTGAATGTTTCTTTTATGCTTTAGCCTTGTTTTAATTTGCAAAGTATTTTTATATACATTGATTTTTTTAACATCTATTTTTGCTTGAAATATTTTGTTTTCTTGCAATGTTCTGTTTCATTTAAATGTAATAGAGGATGATCTTTTGATTGGAAATCTTCCCACAATTGAAAAGCTTTGTGAGACACCACCAGGTATTGTACTCAAAGCAGATTTACATGTTAACTAATCATCCTAATACACTACATCTAATAAAATTGTATTTCTTTTGAAATAAGTTTCTCCAGCTATTCCTGGTACCTGGGAGATACAAGTATTTTGAACTCTCAATTACTTAACACGTTTTATTTTGCTGAAATCACCAAAACTTGATATAACTGCTTTTATGTAATTTCTGTCTATCCCCCCGCTCCTCAGCCCCCCAAAACAAGCTGAAATTCCGTCTCGCTTCTTTGGTTTGTCATTAACTACTTTCTTTCAAGTAAAGTGAATACATTTTCACTTTGACAATCCTTATTCTCATAAGACAAGTAGGTAAAAATATTTCTGTATTTACATGTAATACAAATATTTGATAACAAAGATAGTCTTTTTCAAAAAATATTTCGTTTTCATGACAGCGATTTAGCCAATATTAAAATTGCCTGAATCTCTGTTCCTAAACTGATGTAAAACCATTTGATCAGGTTTATTTATTTGCCCATTTTATGACCAATGATAAAGTCTTTTGTCCTGCAGTTTGGCATCTTCCTTGAGTGTGTCAATGCAACTGTTGGCATGGTTGTATCACTGGCTGTTGTGTCAGCTCAGCTCAGGGGCTGTTAATGAGGCGGAGGCAGGTAGCAGGGCATCAAAGCAAGTTTTGCTGTTACTGCCGAGGGTACTAGAACTGCAGCCTTAAGCTCGGCTGCAGCCTGAGATGCAGCAAGCCCACCTTGGTGCAGCTCTGTGACGTCCCGTCCCTCTGAGAGCTTGCAGCAGGCGTGGAAGGCCCTGAAGTTGGATATCACTGCATCGCATGGTGTTTTCAGCAGCCAGATAACAAACCAATGACTTCCAGAGTTAGGTTAAACAATTATGCTTGCTTCAATTTATTGCTGTTTAGGAGAATGCTTAGATCTTTGATGAATCAAAGAGTAATGAACAGTGAGGGCAGAAGCAAATAAGAGAGAAGTGATCTCATTTGTAGTCCCTCAAATACATCTCGGAGAAGTGTGTGAAAGAGAGAGAGTGTGTGTGTGTGTGTGTATTTGCTTTGGTGTTCCCCAAAAACAGTGTAAGTAGTGTTGTTATTTGCAATAAATTTCACTCGCCACTCAAGAAATCAGTCTTTGTCTTTCACTGATAGGAATATAATTTATATATTGGCATTATTCTTCATGATTTTCAGATACTAGACCTGTGAAGGACGTCCAGACTTCCTTTTTGCTTCTGAAAGAGCTGAGGAGGCACAGCCACAGTTTTAGAGTAATTAGGATTAGTTTGCCATGAGCAGTATTATATGGATGAGCAGGATTATATGTATTGTAAAGTATTCTACAGTATGAAAGAAAAATTTCTCATTTTGCTCATGAAAAGAGAAAGATTGCGCCTCCTTTTTGATAGATAATATTATGTGATACAGGCCATTTCAGCAGTGGTACAAAAAATTAGTAAGATGCTCTCCACTGTGCTGCTGCACTAATAAAAAGATGGAACTTCCAGTATTGTCTTTTATATTCAGTACAGATATAAAACACTGGCAAAAAGTAAAATCTCCTGACAACTGGTTTCATCAATTGTACGCACATATTTCAAAAAGCTGTAGCATGAGGTCAGAGTTGATTTTTATAGCCATGCGTTGGAATTGTGTTGTTTTGGCATAGTCTTCTGTGAAGGCTTCTCCAGCAATTTCTCCTGGGGAATTGTAGTCTTTGTTGGCTGAAATAGTCAAAAGAGTATTCAACAGTTTGTTTATGTGGGGTAATATTAATGCATTTGCATTTAAATTCATGCATACTTTAAGTGAAGTCTTTGCATTTCTCTGGCCATGTTATCATGCATTCTTCGGTACAATAAGCATACAGTAGAGGGGGTTTTTTAAAGTATCTTAGTCAATGTCTAATTTTCTTTGAATCTGTTGACTTCACTCTCCTCTGTAGCCATTTTAATGCAGTGTTGCTCTGTCTCATATGTATTTCCTTGTGTCCATTTACATAATGTCATACTGATAGTCCTGTTTTCTTAGGCTGCTAAGCAGTGTTTTGATGGTACAACTGTACTGTACTATGTTTATATTTTTCTACTTATATATCGAGTAATACTTCAGATGCTACTGTGACCTTGATGGTAGTAACCTCTTGTGAAAATTACAGATGTAGTAAACCATTCTGAAATCTATTGCTAAGCTCTTTGAAAATTAAACCTATACACTGTATGTATGTATTCTAGGTGTTTCACGTGGTCCCAGCCCTGTCAGCCTTGGAAACCAGGACACCTTGCCTGTTGCAGTAGCCCTTACTGAATCTGTTAACGCCTACTTTAAAGGAGCAGATCCCACAAAGTTAGTTAAATAGTGAATTGTTTTGAATGTAATAAATTACAATAAAAAAACACACCGGGTTTATTTTTTATATTTTTGGGGGAAAATGTATATATATTAGAAGGGGGATTCAAAGGGGTCTTTTTGTCCCCTGTGTAAATGACAACAGTGGCTTGTTGCTCTGTATTGGCGGGCATCCCACTGGGAATTCATATATCCCTGCTTTACAAAAATGTGTTCAATGAGAACACTGAAACTGAGAAGTTTTTTATCATAGTCAGGTAGGTGCTATGTGTATATTTGGGCAACTAAAAGCACTTCATTCCCTCTGTCACATCCCTTGCTATGCTACTTAGACCTCGCCTAAGCATAGTTGTGCCATGTTTTCAAAGCCTGAAAAATATCCACCAAGACTACTGTATGCTTAACCAGCTAAACTTTTTTCTTTACTTATTTCATCTGACTTCCAAGATGAAAATGACAGTACATTGTCACATTACCCATATTTGAAATTTCAGTCATCAGATTATGAAAGCACAGTGATTACTTTAAAATTAGTATTAAAATTAGACAGTTAATGAGTTGCAATGAAACTGATATTTTCTTTCTCTTCTAGATGCATTGTGAAGATTACTGGTGATATGACTGTATCATTCCCAAGTGGGATTATTAAAGTCTTCACCAGCAACCCATCTCCAGCTGTGCTCTGCTTCAGGGTGAAAAACACAAGCAAACTAGAGCAGATTCTTCCAAATGCACAACTTGTATACAGGTTTTGTATTTTTTTAATATAATAGCAAACTACGTGATTTGTAAAATTTGAATTGTTATATATGTAAATCTGAATTCTCTTCAGTCTTGTTGATTTGGTAATACATAATTTAATTTCCTGAATTAGTCTTGCTCAGCTCAGTTCTCTCCACTGCCACCATTTAAAATCTCAGTGATTACTGGACTTGAAAATTCTGCTAACAGCCATAAAAATTAGTTTGTAAATGTAGCTGTGTTTTTACATGCATTTTATGAATTATTTCTTTTTACAGTAGTAACTGGTAAGATTAAATGATGAAACAGTAGATTTAAATGGAAAACAAGTAGTAGGAGCTACACCTAATCTCATTTGTCAGTTACTGGTGTATTTTTAAACTGTGTCATTTCTACAGTAGATCAGATCAGCTACATAACTGTATCTCCTAGGTGTCTAGCAGCATGTTTGGGAGAAGTCTTAAGAAAAATGTTTGCCAATTGAGTAGAATAAGTGTTGAAATCACAGCATTTGGAGATCTTTTAAAAAAATCTTAAAAGCTGTAATTATTGAGCAGACATCTGTTTCAGCTGAGCAGTTTCTATTTTATTTATGGGATAAATTATTTGAAAACAAATACTTTTAGATGCTACATTTTATAAATTACTGAATTAAAGACTCAAACCATATGCATCTATTCTTTTGTATTTAATTTCATTTTGATCATTCATAATATAATGAATGATTCATACAAATTTAAACCTCATTGCTTTTTGACATGAAAGTTTATAACTGAAATGTTAGCAGAGCTGTATATGACAGGGTGAATTATACTGAAAAAGTACGTTTTGAAAAAAAAATAAAAATGGTATTCTTGTGTGAGTGCAATAACACTTCATTAGTTAGAGAGGATGCATGTAATGATATTTACAAAGTTAAACCCAAATAATAGTAATTTGACTTTTCATCATATATTGCAAAGGGTATCATTTGCTTGGTATTTGTAAAGTTTTTAATGAGAGTGATATTTGTGGTGATGTCCAAATTTCTGATTTGAATTTAACTTGGTTGTAGAGCAGCAGTAAGATTGTACTACTGGCTTCATTTATTTAAGTTGTGGAAGGCCTCTGTAGTGATACATGTTTATATTTTACTGAAAATGGAAATTTCATTAATTGCAACAGTGTATTGAGAACCAAATTCTAAGAAAATTGGACAGAATACTGGTACATAAGTTACTGTTCTAGGACATTGAACACATTGCAGTCATATTTACTTTTACTCTGCAGACACACTCTGTACTCCTCTTTAGGGATGAATGTAGCTCCTTACTGTATCCGTAGACATTCAGATGAGGTCTTTGATTCTTAAGTGATGTGAATTTTGGTTTTGAATCAGTTTTCTTAAAAGCTTCATCCTTATTCAAAATAAGGCTGATGCAACCAGAGCTGAAAATATTCTCGATCTGCAGAACACCATGCTCCAGTACCTCCCAAACAGGATTTTGCTTTTGCAGTCATGTACACTCTTTCCTACATATAGAAGTGATATACAAATTGTTACTAAGATTGAATGCAACTATAAGTATCTGAGAAACAATTGTCTATAATACTCTGAAAATCACTTTTAACTGAACAGATTTTGAAAGCTCACACTGTACAAATATATGACAGTATGGTTACACATACAGCACATCTTAATTCAGTGCATATGTTATAACCCAAGCTAATTATGATTTTAGGATTTATTCCAAATTGGATAATGTTCCTCTTCAAATCCCACTTTCATCCCCATGTCCCACACATCCTTAAGGCACCTAATTTTATTAAAATTGTGTTTTATTAAGTGTAAAATCCCAATTCAGCACTAACTCCGTTTTGTGATACAGATCATCATTGGAGGAAACTCACTGCTCCACAACCTGGAAGCAGAACTTTTACCAGATAAAACAAACAGTTAATTTGTCTTAATATTTAGGAAGGTACAATTATGTGTAATGAAGCGTTAGAACAAATTCTTGCTTGAAATAGTGAGGAAGAGGAAAGATCTAATCTTAATTTTTAGAGATCCAAAATAATAACTCACTGTTGCCTTTTGACTTACCTTTCTTCCTTGTAGTGATCAGTCACAAAGTGACTCCAGTACTAAGGATTTTTGGATGAACATGCAAGCTATAACTGTCTACCTCAAGAAATTATCAGAGCAGAATCCATCTGCATCCTATTACAATGTGGATGTTTTAAAGTATCAGGTAAACACTTTTTTTTCCCTTTGGAAATTTTAAGGCATATTTGGTATGTACACAGAAATTAAAAGAATTGTTCTTTGCCTGCTAGCATGCAGATGAACTGTCATCTGTCATCTAGACCAGTCCTGGGTATGTCACTGTTTACAATGCATAGGCTCTGCCTAGACTTAGTGCCTTCCTGCTACACTTATGTCATTCCCTTGGATTCATGACCTGTTTCAGCTTGCTCACACATCACTCTAGTTCACAAGTGCAAGCTTCAGACATTACTTCTTTAGGTATTTGTTAGCAAAGCCTAATTTTCCTTGAATTTAGGAGTTTTGGTGGGAGGTTGGTTGAGTTTGTAGTGGTACTGTCTTTGAGATTATAGTTGCCCAAGTTTTGGATGCTGTAGCTGATGAATTCTGATATATGAGAACGTCTGATATTCTGACCTCTCACAATGTAATGGAACATCTCATCCTGGAAACCATTTACAGGCACACAAAAGACAAGAAGGTCGTCAGGAATAGTCAGCATGGATTTACCAAAGAAAAGTCATGCTTGACCAACCTGATAAACTTATGTGATAAAGAGACTGCCCTGGTGGATGAGGGGAGAGCAGTGGATATTGTCTACTTAGACTTCAGGAAGGCTTCTGATGTTGTTTCCCATAGCATCCTCCCAGAGAAGCTGGTGAAGTACAGGCTGAATGAGCAGACACTGAGGTGGACTGAAAACTAGCTGAATAGCCAGGCCCGGAGGGTGATGGTCAGTGGCATGACATCTAGTTGGAGGCTAGTAACTAGCAGCATACCCCAGGGGTCAATACTGAGTTTACAGTCCTGTTTGACAGCTTCATTAATGATCTGGTTGGTAGGGCAGAGTGTACCCTCAGCAAGTTTGCTAATGCCACTGAACTGGGAGGACCTTTTGGATACACCAGAGGGTCATTCTGCCCTCCAGAGAGACCTCAACCAGCTGAAGAAACGGGCTGACAGGAACCTCATAAAGTTCAACAAGGAGAAGCATACCTGGGGAGGAACAACCCCATGCACCAATATATGCTGGGGGCTGCCCAGCTGGAAATCAGCTTGGCAAAAAAGGACCTGGGGGTCCTGGGGGACACCATGATGAACAGGAGCTAATCATGTACCCTTGCTGCAAAGGCAGCAAATGGTCTCATGGACAGCATTGGGCAAAGTATTGCTAGTAGGGCAAGGGAGATGATCCTTCACTTCTCAGCACTGATGAGGCCACACCTGGAGTACTGTGTCCAGTCCTGGGTGGTCCATTGCAAGAGGGCCATGGACATACTGGAGAGAGTCCAGTAAAGGGCCACAAAGGTGATGAAGTATCTGTCCTGCAAAGAAAGGCTCAGAGAGCTAGGACTGTTCAGCCTGGAGAAGGGAAGGCTCAGGGGGGATCTTACCAATGTATACAAATACCTGAAGGGAGATTGTAAAGATGACAGAGCCAGGCTCTTTTCAGTGGTGCCCAGTGACAGAACCAGAGGCAATGAGCACAAAAAGAAACACAGGAGGTTCCCTCTGAACATCAGGAAACACCTTTTTTTTCCTGTGAGGGTGACTGAGCAGTGGAACAGGTTGCCCATAGGAGTGTTAGGAGTGTGGGAGTCTCCATACTTGGAGATAAGCAAAAGCCACCTGGACATGGTCCTGGGCAGCTGGCTCAAGGTGGCCCTGCTTGCACAGCAGGGTTGAACAGGATGACCTCCTGAAGTCCCTTCCAACCTCAACTATTTGGTGAACCTGTGAGAAGGTGTTCTGGCTGTCAATAAAAAATCTTGAAAATTCAAGACGGACAGACTCATTCCAAAGGGAGAACAGGGATTCGCTAGGCCGCCGTTGAAATCATTGAACATCAGAGACAACTGTCTACACCAGAGAACAAAATAACCTGTTAGTCCAGCTATTAATACCATTGTAGTTTCCACATCCTCCCAATATAGTTTAAAATCTTGGCATACTGAATCTATAAAAATCATGTTAGGCACACAGAATTCCTGAGAAAGATGGAAGGAGCAAAACATTTCTTTGGATTGGAGAAATGAGTACTGTGGAAGAATGATATCTATTTATGATCTTTACTCTTGGGGAAAAAATGAGGCATTGGCACGCAGAAGCCCTGACAAATAGAAAAGGTTCTGGGCTGCCAAGGAAAGGTGAGAAGGGACACTAGGACATAGCAGTATCCTCGGGTACACTAGGAGGGTGGTAGAGATGCAGCAGGGCAGTAGCACAAGCTCAGCCACAGAAGCAGCATCCAGCTTATCTGCAGCAGGGAGATAATGCTTTGAATAGGTAAGAACTGTTTTGCTGGCTGCCTGTCTCATAATGACAGGTATTGCCCTCTGCTGCTGGCTGCTTGGGCAACTGAATTGGTATGGCACGCAACTGCTAAAGATGAAGGCGTTTTGCTGCAGGTATGCTTCTTGTGTGGGGCAGAACACAAGACTAAAACAAAATTATTTTGACTTACAAAAGCCAGAACAGGAAGGAGCTTCATGAGCCAAAGGCAGTTTAAACCTTTTCTTTAATTATTTTAATTTAAAATTAAAAGAAGAGGAATTACTTTAGGCTGCGACGGTCTTCAGAATTCTGCAATTAAGGACTCGGAGGTCAATTGTTGTCTTGATCTTCTGTCAGGATTTAGTTGTATTTGTATCATTACCTCATTCTGCCCAAAAGGGGAATATTTTAATTAAGCTACTTTCAATGGTTTATTCTTTTACAGGTATCCTCAAATGGCATCCAGTCCACTCCCTTAAATCTTGCAACTTACTGGAAATGTAATGCTAGCACTACTGATGTGAGAGTGGATTATAAGTACAATCCAGAGTCTATGAATGTGCCTAGTATGCTCTCTAACGTCCAGGTTGTGGTACCAGTAGATGGAGGAGTAACAAACATGCAATCACTTCCACCTGCAAAATGGTAATATTAATACTTTTGAGGTTATTATTTTGGATTCATTTCAGGGTATTCATTAGTGTCATAGACAGCCTGAAAATTTTCACTGGAAGAAACAGCTGATTTTTTTTTGTTTTGTTGTGATAAAATGCATAGTATCAGATATTTAGGACATTTTCTGGTTCACAACAGACCATGTGCAGCCAATTTGAATAAACTAAAATGAGACAATATACACCCATTCCAATTGTGTAATAAACAGGCCTTTATGAAATTTCCAATGTTTGCTTTCTTTTGGCCAATAGACAGGATAGACATTTTTAATACAGTAACTTGAAAACATAATCTCTTAATGGTTAAAACACATTTTGTGTGTTTATATAAATATATTTATGTATATGGATTAGAGAGAGAGAGTAGAAGAAAAGCAGTTCTTGAAAGAATTTCTTGATTTTCTAGCTTAAAAATTAGCTTCTAATTGAAATGGGTTTAAACCAAACCTGAGTAACTGAGGAACTCTTCATAAGACAAGTAGCACTGTCACTCAATTCAAGCATCATGCAGAGTATTATCTGACTAGCAGCTACCAGCCACCACCTTCTAAGCCTACATGTACAGCAGCACTTGAAAGTGAGACACAGACCATGGGTAATTATGTTTCTGGAAGTTAATGAAAACAAGCAGAGGGTAGTGGGAATAGGTAAAGCAGAAGGTGAGCAGATTTCAACCACTGCACCTGTGGTTTGGTAGCACATAGGTACCTTCCCAGCTGTAAGGTAACTCCTGGACTGTTAATTCCCAGAAGAGTCTTTTTAATTTGAAGAGGGCAAAGAATACCAAGTTCAAGGAAGCCAGGCTTTTTTAACTTTGTTATTTACAGGTCAGTTTACCTTATAAAGCAAGGTTCAGAAGAAAAATAAACTGCATGCATTTATCAGGGAGGTTCTGGTGTTTATGGAGGGAAAACATTCAAATGTGTTAATTGGACAAAATGGTAATACCATTTTAAGTGGAAAAAATCCTGGCAGGACTGAATCTTTCTTGACTTGGTATTTCAAGAGAGCAATACCTTTAACAAAATCACCTTAAGTTTATTCTGAGCGAGGGTAGGTTCAGTATCCTGCCTGAACAACGTGACTAGAATGACTGGTGAAGCCAGTCTCCCTGCCCGGGCTCCTTGCACAAAACCTTCTGTAATGACGCCTGAGTGAGAGCAGGAATGCCCGGGACCCAGCACACCTAGTGTTAGCTAGGAAGACTCAAATCTGAGTGACAGTTTCATTACAGATCATCTGATTAAAGGATTTGAGCCAGATTCTTTCACCTAGGTAACTACCCAAGGCCAGAATTTTGAGCCTGGAAAACTGACAAAAAACCAAAAAAAACCCCAAACAAAACAAAATACAGTCATGTTCCAGGCAGCTGTAGTATTTGTGGTGTGCTACCTGCTTGGTCTAGTGGATTGGGTGGTGGGGTTTTGATTTTTTAAAAATAAATGGTTTATGACTTGACCTCCTGCAACTAACCACTACCATCTGTGCTACTTGTGTGAGCATTTCACTCCTGCTACACCAATGCCAAAGGCAACTGCAAACCTGTCAGCGCTTCATGCTGCTCACAGCTTTGAGTTGTTGACTTTCCTTCAATGCAACTGCTGCAAAGTGCTCCAGGAGGTAAAATGCCCTGCCAGCTTAGGTACTTTGGTGCTTGGTGCCCTCCTCTGCCCCTTTACAGCTCAGAAGTGAGCGTAAACCCTGTATCACTTACAACAATTCGTTTTACTAGAGTGGAAGCACACTAACATTCATGCTGCCAGGAGTATCTCATCCCATCATCATGAGGCATAAAGACATAGCTTTCAAACTGCTTGCAGAGTGTTTGGCCTGTCTTTACCCTTTGAGACTATGGAGGGGGTTGAGTTGTGGAGACACAGCCGGGCCGTAAGATAGCATGAACTGTATCAAAAGGTCCAGAGCTCTGCTGCTCAGGGGCAATGCAGACACACCCTTCTCTTCATCTGTTTGCTTTGTATAGTTCCCACAAACATACCTTGTGTAATATTTTTATAAACCTCCATTTAGAGATGTCTGTAACCAGTGTAAATCTGGGTATAATATGCCAAAACTGGTGCTTATAACTAACCTGCCATTCTCTTACAGGAATGCAGACCAGATGAAAGCGTATTGGAAAATATCTAGCATTTCAGAGAAGTCTGAGAATGGAGGCAAGTTGAACTCTTATTATGTTTCCTTGTACATAAAAATTGTAACAGTAAAAAGGTAATTATTATAGCCTCTACACTCTCACGCTTGTTTACACATCATCTCACACTGTATCCTGTTTACCAGTTTACCTTGTTCTCAACTAACTTCCTCCTGAAGAGTTTCCATTAACAGTGAGATGTCAAAATATAAATGTATTAATTAGCTATAAAAGAAAAAAAATGAATGAAGCCCCCTGAAAGCAGTTGGTAGGTCTAAAATAGAGTTTAGACTTAGTGAGAAATTATTACATTAATGCTATTTGGAAATGAGCAGTTATTCAAAGGAAAATATGTTCAATATCTGTGTCTTGCCACACACTAACAATAGCAATAAAGTAGAAAGATGCACAGGCAAGACCTAGGGGACTGTGGAGAAGGGGAAAAAAAAAAAGATCCAAAAGTCCTGTGCTGAGGTAGGCTCAACAATAGATGATTCTTGACCAGCATTTTGAGGGTCTTTGTTTTGGTCACATGTTGTATATGGTCATATGTACGACTCCAGAAAAAAAATTAATCTATGCACATCTGCTGAGAGTGGTAATTTATATAGCATTTTATAAGGTATCAATAGTTGTCCTCTGCCCACCTGCCTTTCCCTGAGGCCTAGTCGATGTTGCAGCCCTTACAGCCTACGCAGGTGCAATGTTCTTCTGAAGCAGAAAACAGATGGCAAAGGGAGTCATCTTATCCTCAAAGCCTCTGTAGAGAATGAACTCATGGTGTAAAGGGCGGTCCTTAAGCCCTGTTTAAGAATTTAGTGTAGGGCATTATGAGAGCACAGATTTGCTTATAAATATGGCTGGTTTCATGTGGAAACCACAATCCTGGGAAGGGAAGACCTCTTGTATGCCTGCAAAGGCTGCAGAGTTGTGGTCATCATTCAAACAAAACCAGAGAGAATTTTATGTGACAGAAGTTGTTGCTGTGTTCTGGTGTACTTTGTCCTTCACTGACCTCACAGTTCTTTGCCATCTGTCTTCCATTATGATTATGTAGGGATAGCTGTCTTCTTTTCCAAACTGTGAGCTTCTTTTAAGAAAAATTACACTAAAATACAAATGCAGCCAGATGAACAGCTACTGTATACCTGCAGAGCAGCATAAAATGGACTGCCAGTGATGCAGATTGCATCTTGTGTGCGTTCAACAGACTGGCACATATCCCACTGCTTCTGATATATTCCCTTCTCTTTCCACCATCTTTCTTCCCCTTTTCTTTGAGTATAAACATGTAGTACTCAAAATACGCTGTCTAAGAAGAAGTAATACTGTGATGGTTTTACACTTACAGAAACAAAGGGAGAAGTTGCACAAACACTGTTAATAATAGGTCAAATGTGTTGAAGTCTTCTTTGTTCTAGTGTACAGGGTGGTAAAGTGTTTTGGGGTTTTTTTATGCTCAAACACATTTATGTAAATTGTCAATTGCAGACAGATAAAACAGAACAAACTTTCAGAGCACTTGAATATATGAGTTTCTATACTTAGAGTGGAAAGAAGTTCCAGTTTACCCTAACCGTGGCAGACCTACTGAGGAAATGAAATGGACTTTAAGCCAAATTTATCAAGAGCAAGCCATTGCATAAAAGAGTTTCATTCATTAATTCAGGCTTTTACCCCAGTAACATTTCACTTACTAACTTTTCTCATCATTTAGCAGTTCCTATTGGAATAGCAAGTTGTTGTAAAGAAAAAATACTTGACTTTCATTATTTCATTATTAATTATTTAAAATTCATTCTTCCCAGCATATTTCGCAAGAACAAGAAGTCTTGTTTAAGAACTAGAAAAAAGAATCTAGTAACAACATTGAGGGCTTTTTAAGTGCCTTGTATTGACTACAGAAATGTACATAAAATTATTTTGAAATATTGCTGCTTTATAACAGCATCAAAGTGATGACACTTCACCACTGTCTCTGAAAAATCAACTGAAATTTCTGGGTTAAAGTATTTAATGAGACCTTGTCTTTATTAGAAAAAAAAGAATTTTTCATCTGGGTACATTGCTGTATAGCTGCATTTCTTCCAGTGGTTTTGTTTGTGTACATTCATCCAGACAGATTGTGACAACACTTAAATATTCTGATGTACTTTCAAATCTGCCGATGAAAAGTACGAGACAGGTGTTATTAAGTACTTACAGACCAGAAAGCTTAAGTGATTATTTAAGGACCAATCAGATATTTCAAGTGATAAGTGATTACCAGGCTGTCTAATACACACATTCTTTATAATCTTGCAGAAATGTGTATAATTTCTCTTTAAATTATTCGCTAGTCATTGTCTTAAACAGAGTATTGGGGAAAAAACAGACTTTCACTGTCATCTTTTTTGAAAATTTTGTAGGACTGCTGCTAAGAATAGATCTCAAAGGTCACCATGTTAGTTTCACTTCTTACTGCTAAAAAGTTTGGGACATCATCTTGTTCTTGCAAAACAACCAGCTTTTCGGTTTTGTTATTTTTATAGGTTCTGGATCCCTCAGGGCAAAATTTGAACTTTCAGAAGGGCCCAGTAAACCAGCAACACTTGCAGTGCAATTCATTAGTGAAGGAAGCACCCTTTCTGGAGTAGATGTAGAGCTTGTAGGCACTGGCTATCGGCTTTCCCTCCTTAAGAAGAGATTTGCCACTGGTAAGACACTGACATGCTTATATATTCAAGTTAATATTACATATTCTATAGTGCTGAATTATAAAACATGAAACTGTTAAGTAAGTGATGCATAAATAGTTGCTTTTTATTAAAATGTGGCTGAAAACTGTTTCACAGATTTTTTTATTCTCCATAGTCACTCAAACTGCTCACAGGAAAATACTGATAAAATCTGTTTTGTCTAGTGACTACAAAAAAACTGCTTTTTTTTTTTTTTTTCAGGACGGTATATGGCAGATTGCTGATGTACCTGTGAAAGTCATTGGATCAAAGGAGTGCAAGAAGCTCACTCTGCCCCTCTTTACTTGTCAAACACTATTTTAATATGCATTAATTTTTTTAAAATGTTGACCTACTTTGAGGCTGAACTACGGAACAGGAAATGCACTTTTAAAAGTCATTTTGCGAACTTTTTATTACTTTATAATAGCACTGAAGTTAACTTCAACACTGTCTGTAAATGATCAACTGCAATATTTGGGAAAATTTGCTGAAATTTTAGTAAATTTCTATAGATGAAATCAAAACAGTAATCCATAGTTGTAATGGAAGTATAAAATTGTATGTTATACTGTAAGCAGTAAACCTAAAAATGTAGGAGATTAAGAAATATTTGAGGTTTCCATAAGTAATATTAATTTTTCAGATTCTTCAACTGCCAGTTTTTAAAGAAAGCAGAGGCAAAGTCTCATGTAATTCTTGTATCCACTCATGCCACAAAACCAGCTGAGTTAGAGATGTATAAAAGAAATGTACCTTGATGCCCATGTATCATATATTATTAACATAAAAGTTGTTTCATATAGGGTTTTTTCCTAAGTGCAATGTGTTACAAAATTGCAAAAGACAGCAGAGGTTTACTTCTGCAGTTAGTAAATTTTATGGGCATTGTGATTGTTTTAATTAATGGTGTAGATTTAATTTATTTTTATATGAACTGCATAACATTTGTGCCTTTAAAAAAAGCCCGTGCCTATCCAATTTGTAATTCATGTGCCTCACTTCATTTTTCAAAGTTTGGCTCTTCATCAAGAAAGCACAGTGTTTGTATAATACACACAACTTTATAAAAATTTCTTTGACTGGGATTTATTTAGAAGGCACATTTGCAAAGACTTAAGATTGTTTTAAAAGGAGTTTAAAATACTGGATTACTTCCTCATGGAGTAATTCCAATAAATGTGGCTGTAGTAAAGGGTGATGCATTATGCAGGACTTCGAAACTTTGAGATAGTAACTTTAATGTCACCAAAGATGAGAATCCTGAAAAATCTCCGAAGATGGTAAAAGCAAACTTTCAAAAGCAAACAGCATTTCCCTTCACTTTTACTGCAGGTCTTCAGACTGTGAGTGGTTTTGGGATATATGATGTGAATGTAAACTTAATACTTTGGCAGGAATAGCATTTTAGAAGTATATTTTATGGCAGCAGGATGACAAGTACTGCCATTTATATTAGTTTAATTTTTTTCTGTAACCACCAATTTTAATATTTGTATTGTCACCTAATCTGCTTGCCACAGCCTAAGCACAGGGAAGTGACACATAAGTAACATTTTTTAAAGCAAGTCACTAATTTAGAAAATCTTCTACGTATTTCTATCAAGTGTTTTTTCAGTGCTGAAATCAAAAGTACTGGGGCAAACAGTAACCTGCCCATGGGGATATATGACTATTTTGAATACCTGTATCTATTTTAAGTTCTGTATTATATATATGTTTTCAGTGAAACGTGCTTGAACTAATTAATGCAAAACCAGTAATGAATGGACTGATGAAGCTTTACAAGAAATTGAGCTTTGTAGAAGCTGCGTAAATACTAATGTATACTACACACTTTCGCAGATGAGAGTTCTATTGTTAGCACTAAGCACATACTGTACTGTAGATTTGATGGGAAGAGTATATTTGGCTTTTAATTTGCTAATCTGATGGAATGGTAAATTCCTAACTCATAAAATGGTACAGTCTTTTTACTGGAATCTTAATTGTAATCTGCTTTGCAATCAAACTGTGTTTAACAAGACAATATTTTATTAATGAAAACCCAAAACTGCGTTGCTATTTTTAATCAAGTATTACTTTCTTTTATAAGTTAAATGAAGTAGTTATGTTTCAGCACTTTTAAACTAGCCTTCATTCAGGTAATTATACATACTTTTGCATTGGGTGCAGGTTACAATTTTGAAGCCATACAAGTTTATATAGACTTTTTGTAAAGAAATTCAAAAACAATGTAAAAAGCACATGTAGCTATCTGATAAAAGCAAAAACAAAACATACATAGCAAGCTGGTTCTTGCTTGTGTGTACAACAATATCCATTGTAGCTGCCTCCTAAGAAAATTAACTTGTAAACACAACTCTAAAGAATCTGAAATTTTATGAATTGTTATTACATCAGACTGTAAATTAGAGCATACAAGTTTATCTTACAAAAATTGTAAATACTTCTGATTTTTCATAAAATGTAAATTTTTAAAAATATGCACCCATAATAAACATGTAATATATAATTTACATACTGATTTATATTGCCTGTACTTTTGCATAGTCCCACAGAGCTTCTAAGCGATAATAGAACAAAACTATACCTGTACTGAAAAATGTTAATTTCTTTTTAAGTGATAAGGGGTAGAGATAATATACAAAGTCTTTTACATATTCAAAAAACACCACACAGAATGTGGGTGGAAAGATGACTTCTGCAAAGAGTTGCAGCTTTACTAAACTGGAATGCCTGAGATGTCTACAAAAAATGGATTATGCCTTTATGATTAACTAACCACTTAGATTAGGCAGAACTGTAGATACATTTATTAGAAAAATCTCAACTTGATAGGCATGAGCTGCTCTGTAAATTGTGCTATCAAATGCTGTACATTCCGTAACTTCCTTAAGCCTGTATCTTGTTGAGTGCACAGGGAAAAAATCAGTAGCAAGATTAAAGTAATTCTTTCTGATTTCTTCTGTTCCACCAGTCTATAAAAGTAGACCATTTAAGTACTACTACAGCAGCCTGAGAGTAGTCCTTCTAAGCTGCAACTACAGAAACAAAAGTTGAAACTGAATAAATGTGTTTGAATCTGTCTCTTTCCTACTAATCCCACAGCCTATGTAAGTTTAGTCAGTCATGACATTAGATTCATTTTCTCAGCTGGTTAAATATCATTGCACGAAGTACCATTCTTGTCATGCTGGAAGGCAATAGTCCAAGAGCTTGATTCTTATCTTCTGCTAGAAGGCAGGAGTGAAGAATGTAAGTGCCTGATAGTCAGACCAAATGGTCCATCTAGCCCAGCAGCCTGTCCAACAATGGCCAAAGAACAGACTGTGGCATGGAGAGCTCACAAGCCATTTCCATTCTACTCCTCCAGCATCCTCAGTTACTGGATGATAGGGATGTAAACAAGTATAGAGCTGCTCAGTTCTTCTAGTATTCATTGAACTTCAAAGTGTCAGAGATCATTGCTCTGCTCTGGGACTTCTGTTAACATTTGACTTTTGTTATTGTAAGCCAGTGCCCACATACTACTCACAACTACTGTAAACTGGATTTATACTGCTCAGGCAGGTTTGTGATTATCTGAGTACGTGATCAGGTAGTTTTTCAGGGGTAACTGACTACCTCTACCACTGCCAAATTTATGTAGGGTATTTGAAGGAGGTAAGATATTTGATTATCAACTGCAACAGCATGGGAGTTACAGCTGTGTTGGGGTTTGCTATCTATCTAGAAAGGAAGGTCTTGCATCATGCCAACAAGGATTAAATTTTAAAACTTGTGTGTTTGAGAAGCTTAAGATAGGCATCTTAATATCTGTGTACCTTTTGTTTTCTTGGAATTGCTACATAATTAGTTTCCATTTCAGTTGTCATGAAAGGGCAATTTTACTTTAGAACATGCAAGTAAAAACTCTGGAATTCCTCCAAGGATAGAGTAAGCTAAAAACAGTTCAAGGTACTAAAGCAGCAAATAACATACTGTGTGGTGCCCTTGACGGGACTGATAACCAGGCCTCTTCATTTAAAACTTAATGCTTATATTCCAGTTTGCATATTATTACGCTACTGAGTATTCCTTCTCAACTCAGTTTGACCTCCATGTTTACCAACATGTTGATTTTTAAGTTCTCCCTTAGCTCATTCAATAACCAACAGAAAGCAAACAGTCTTTAAAGAATAAAATAATCTTAAAAACACAAGAGGCCTTTTCTGGATTACTTATTAAATATTTAATACTCATATTCTGCATTTTCTGTAGTTGCTTGCACTTCCTTTGGAATCCATTCTTTCCATTTTTAAATCTGGGATGGCTATTTTAATTATTATAACTGAAGTATGATTTTTTTTGCTATTGTCCCAGCTGTATTTCTTTCAAAAAGCCTTGTTCTGTAACTTAGCTTTTATTTTTTCATTATTAAAACCTAGCTGGTATAGTTTTTTTAAAAAATAGGTTTAATAATTACAAGCCATAAATCATGCTAACTTCACCACTTTGATTACAATTCAACTTCTTCTCTTAGCATCACCCTTAGCATCATCTGCCTTCTTGAGGTTCTTGTTTCCGAAGTCATGTTTTCTGCTCCAGAAAGCAGTGGTAATGTGTTCAGTGATGACTCAGTTCTTTCTTCATCATGGCTAAATGAAGCAGCCCATTTTTACAACAATTGCTGATTGTCCCCTCCAGATGTCCCCCCATGCTTTGTAATTAGATTAACTCCTTATATAATCCCCACAGCCTTCCTTTCCACTTCACACTACTGTCATCAGTAGGTTATATGAATAGTCATCACTAATACAGAAATACTAAAGCTGCCCCAGTGTTAGTACTGAGAAGACATTGCATCCAGGCAAGATGCACCAATACAACTTGGGAAGGAAAAAAACCCACAAAAAAACAAAACACAACCACCAGAGCTCAGAAACTGTTACTTACTTACCTTCTACTTCTGTTGCACCGAATTTCTCTGGAGCCTTACAGGACTGTGGGTTTTGACAGAGAACTAAAGTCCAAACAGACAGAGCTTTCAGCCTCTGACTAAGCACCTCACCTCGCTCCTGAACACAAGCTTGTCCTCCACACGCCAGTATCCCTCAGCCTCTGTGTATAAGTCTCTTCTTGCTTCTGAGCAGTTCCTAGATTACATCACACACCAAGTACTTGAGTATGTGAGCACAGGAGTGTCACAGTCTCTGATCTGCCATCTCTGCAGCTGACATCTCTCCAAAGTCTCACCAGCCTGTTCCCATGTACAGACCAAATGCTGCTGCAGTTTTTCTCCTGCTCAAATCACGTTTCCATGTTCTGAGTCACTTGATAACACAGTAAGCTGGATGTCCACTTCTACTGAGAAGATAGATTGAATTTAGTTTTGTTTAAGGTCTAAAATGCAGAAGATTTCTCAATTTAAGAACTGCATCTTGCACACCTAGGACAAGAAACAGCCTCAGGCAAACACACTGTTACTTTGCTGTAATTTCTCGAGTTAATACAGAGCAAACACTGCTCTCACAGGAGACAGAATAAGGAAATTACATGGAAAAACAAATGTGGGCTCCAGTGTTCTCTTTAGATTAAGGGGTAGAAGAGGTATTTGACATAACTTCCCCATAAAGGAGTTGAAAATTTTTAAAAAGTCAGGGTGATGGGCCATTACAGCTATTCTTTTGGTGTTCTGCAATTTATTTGTGGCCCTCAGCCTTCTCAAAACTGAAGTTGTACCTTTAATACTGTGGGAGAGCATGCAGGATGTCTTCCCTTGCAAGAAGTGCTGTTCTGTCCACAGAGCTGTGAGCTAAAACTTGGCATTACTGCACTCCGCTGACTGAACATGGGGAGCACAGTTCATCTAAGCATCTGCCTTTGCTTCCAGGCAACAAGAGGGAGAAGTGGGGAACAAGTACCCCCATTTCCCTGACCTTTCCAGATTGCTCAAGGTGGCAGCACTTTTGCCAGCTGATCCCCAGGAGATGCCACAAAAACAGGCATTAAGAATTCAGAGGGTTTTGGCAAATAGCATCTTCTAGCATTTCATCCAAGGGATCATCCATCTTAAAACAGTCCTACAATAACCTGGGTTTGGTCAAAGAGTAAAACCATAATTTGTGTTTCAGGAAGTGGTTCATCCCCTGTTTAGGCACCAACAGTGCAGTCTCCTGCTTTTCATGCTGCTGATGGTTAGGAAAAGACTACAGTTGTCACAAGTTGAAAACAAACTTTCAAAAAATGATGCATCTTTCTTAAAGTGGTGAGTATTACCTCAACACCAGTGTGTAAGCAAAAATTGTGCCAAGTTTCACCCTTGAAGAGCCATTCCCAGCCCAGGGGAGCATAGACTCGGCTATACCTCCTGTTCAGGTCATCAGTAAAGGTAAGTGTGCAGTAGTATCTAGAAGACATGTTCACTATTTCAGCTACTCACAACAATCTACAAGCCATTATTTTAGCATCTGGAGCAAATCTTAAGACCTTGCTCCAATGTCCAGCAGCACCAGTAGCCTGCTACATCCTCCTCGTAGAAGCTGTATTCACAGCATACTGTGCCATATACAACACACTTTGAACACAAGACAGATTACTACATCAACCTTGTAAAAGTTAACTGGTAACACTGGGCATCTCCTGCTGCTATATTTGAAACCCTGTGATCTCTTCTATTGGTTTTTTCTGGAATTAAGAAAACAGAATATTTTTAAGAACTTGATTAGTATTCATAATGAACATCAGTATCTGCCATCACCCATCTGTCCAGTCCAAAGATGGGTTATCCAACTGCATTAAAATTCTTGTTAAGTCTCTTCTGGACACTTCCCTTTAGTTAAAGGATCTTCTATTCTCTTAGACTTTGTAGAGCATTTTGTACTTGCCTCTGTATCTCTGCCATGAATGTTTAGCAAAGCCGCCTTCACCTCTCTCCCAGCAAGGCAGGGTTTTTTACTGTTACTGCTGCCATTAGCTATATTTAAAGACACACATGAATTGTCATGTTCACAGTAGATACACAACCAGATCTAACCAGACATTTGCAAATAATGATTCAAATGAACGTCAGGTCACATCAGGTATGTCTTTCAGTGTTCTCCCCAGACTTTACTGGCTCTACAGAGAATACTCTCAGCATCTTGCATGAACTCCACTGTCATCTCTGTAACCCAACTATGGTAATTGTAGCGACTGGGTCAAGACAAGGAATTTGTTAAAAACAATGTGGGAGTATTTCTGTAGGGAATAAACTGATGCCATCCTTCCAGAATAAAGCACACTGCACCAAGATTCGAGAAACGTTGCTGTAGTCAAGATGTACTTTCAAATCAGGACGTGCAGGGCTGCTGGTAAGGACCATATTAGAACTACTTACAGCCTGATCACACTTTGACTTTGAGAGATACTGTTAGGATTCAAGTGATCTGCTGTCAGCCACATCTAATCTTGGAGACCCCCTTCGGCTTGTCACCTTCCTGAGTTAAGAAATGCTGCACAACTGCTTTCCTGTAGGAGTGTCCTAAACTCTGCAGAAACTTGCATGCTTGCTGGCTGTGAGTAGATTATGAGCAACTCATTTGTAGTGCTCCAAACTGGGCTCAAAACTGAAGGTTGGAGAATAGAAGTTGTGAAAAGAATTGAACATAAATTAAACACTCTCTGATGCAGTTGCCAAACAAAGAATCATAAATTATACCTCATCTTAAGCTGCCTGGCTGGACTGCACAACCAAGTATTAGTGACAACCAGGTCACCATAACTTGATTGCATTTGTTGTTTATAATCAGGTTCAAATAAGTATGAGCAGGTGGTACTTGAAAAGGTCAGCTTTTAGATTTTCTAGATGCTCATAAAGCAATAATCAATGACTGTGTTGCCTACACTAATTAAAACCAGCCAAACAGGCTTAGGCTGCAGCTTCATGATGAGCCAGCTGAACAGTCCAATACTGCCAAAAGACATGGGCCACGCTCTCCATCTTCACCCACCACACCTTGTACCAGTTCTGGCCATGCATCATGTCTGTTTATGAGTCAACTCACCAACCAGACACACATTGAACCCAGTGGGGAGGAAAAAAAATATTTGTGCTAAGTTAAGCCAACTGAACCAGCTTGCAGCTGCAAACATCAGGCACAGGAATTCCCAACTCAAGAGCAGGAAGGGGTAGGGAATTTTGGCAGGAACACACCATCAACCCAGCTCAGCTGTTCACTAAACTGCAGCCAGAGAGGGGAACTGAAAGCAGCTGGCTCCAATGACATAATGGAAGACTTCTCTTAATAGTGGCTATAAACCCTGAAGTCATAAACTGTGAGAGATTGATAAGAAAAGCAAATAAACACAGGAGGTAGGAAAGTTCATTTAGATAGTTTAACTGAGGGTGATATAAAGGAGTCTGTTCTGAAAAACAACAACAAAAATACTTAACTTCTACTGTGTTACTGGACCCATACTAGCTGAAAATGCCAGAATCAGTAAGAACACAAAACAGAAAGAAAGAAATATGTTCAATTAATATTTTGTCACATTTCTTAAAGGATACCTAGCTTATGTAGTCCCATGGTGAAAATGCTTTGCAATCCAGCAGTATGTAAACAGAGATGTTAACACATCTAAAGCTAAATATTTTTAAACCACCAGATCAGATAAACAACATCCAAGAATTTAGGAAGCTGAATAAGCCATACTATGGACCATTAATTTTTACTTCAGTGAGTCCTAAAATGCTGGAAAGTATTAGAAGATTAGGAGAAAGCTAACACTGTACCACCACAAAGAGAAGAAAAGGTAACAATCCAAATAACTGTAATATAGAACTTGGTAAGAAAACTAAAATACAGTTAAGACAATTAGTGTCAGTCATGGATGTACTGAATATAGGTCTTAAACTAACTTGGGATTAGGTTGAAAATCTGGATCATAAGAGTAATAGGGTAAAAAGAAAACAAGATTTATGTAAGATACCCAATATAGCAGTACATGACATTTTGGGTTGTAACTAGAGCAATGCAAGAACATGATGCATTTAAAAATTAGTCTTAAGATGTATCTAAACAGGAAAACAACTTTAAGCACTTTTCTTGTAGATTCCTGCAGACTTCATAATATTTACTATCTTTCCAGTTACCTGATGTTGAAAATACTGAAGTTTTACAGATGACAAAAAACTGGGGGAGAAAACTAATAAGCTACAACTCATGTATAAGCCATTTTTACCACTTAATCATCACACAAAATAGTAGGAAGAGACTTTAGGATCAAATAAATAAAGACAAAATAACATAGCACTTTTGGATAACTAAGGACTTTTCTGAACTTATTCTTAAAAGACATCCAGGGCTAGAACTGCTGACAAATCTGCAGATCTTCATGGGATCACAGAAAAGCTGAGGCTAGAAGGAAACTCTGGAGATCATCTAGCCATTTCCCTTGCTCCAAGCAGGACAAAGACCTGGAGTCTTACAAAATTAATGAACTCTTCTGAAATTAAAATGTGGGTTTTAACAACAAAAAGGTCCAAAAAAGAGTGATTACTGTGGAACCAATTGTTCCCTCATTTACCAGTACAACCTCCTCCAGGTGATACTGGCTTTCTGGACCTTCCATTAGTTCAGTGAACATCTATTTAAGTATCACTCTCGCCTTACTCTTTTCCTCATTTTACCCCACTTGACTGAAGCTCCATGCTCAACACCCTCCTTTGAGTTTTTCTTTCAATAAAGAAACAAGTTCCCTGAAGAGAGCTCGATTTTACTCTCTTGATCTCAAAGGAATAGTGAGGTAAGCCTTTGTTTCTATTTATTCTTTTCCACCTCAATAAAACTTGATACCTGGCATCTTCTACTTTAGCGACTGGAAAAGACATAGGCCAGTGTGACAGATCTGCCTATACAAAGGAGTTTTGGAGGCAAAGTTCACTTCAGACTGATGTAAAGTTCCTACCAGAGGATAATTTCTGAGCTCACCTAGAGCAACTACCCCTCCCTGAATCCTGTCCTAAGTCTTGTTGATCCAAGACAAAAGCAACACTCTCTACCCTCATACTACATGCTCAGATTTTCTTTATTTGGACAGAATACATTGCTGTTGTTGCTTTCTCCAAGGATCTTCCTGCAATCTCCACCCATGTTTTTCCAGTGTCCATGTCAGACCCTACCAGGCCCTTAAAGGCAATTAAGCTGTCTGATATGATTCAAGCACATATTATGGGACCAAGTCAAATGTTCTTATCCCTTAAATAAGAGCTGTACCCACAAAGCTGATCTAAATTCTATGCACTATAGGATAGTCAGGTACCGTGCAGAGAAGACACGAAGCTTGGGGGAGCACTCTCCTAGTCACTGGTTTCTGGAATCTTTATCCAGATAATTCAAGGTTTATCAGTGACTACCTGCTTGGAGTCACTCATGGTATGAAAAGGCCTGTAGACCACATGTCAGAAAAAAGATACGATCTGTATTCAGAAATTCTTCTTCACGGCACATAACCCAGCCCTTTCCCTTTCTCTCTATCTCAAGGTTTTCAAAATTACCTCTAGCTCTGAGTTTCCTGAATAAGTAAGAGAAATACAAGTTTGAGAGAATCCAACTGTCAGAGAATCCAACTATCTGTGGTGCTGCACAGCCATTTAAATCACTTTCCGCATTGGGAGACAAGTAGCTTAGGTGTGTGACAGTGGTATCCCATAGATACCATTAATTAGAAAAAGGCTTTCAGCTTCAGTGCCTGGATGCATCCACGCATAGGCATGTACTTACAACACTCAGAAAAACCTGTAATCTGCCTTTCTTCTGTGATGATTAATTTCAATACAGGAGAACAAACTTTGAGATTGCATGGAAATTAACTCTCATAATTTATAATGGCAAAATAATCAGATAAAGCAAGCAAAACATCACCAAAAAATCAGCTCAGGCAAGGTCCCTCTAAAAAACAAAAAAATGTAATAGATAAAACCTTATAATTACATGTGAAAGTACTGGCTGTGATTAAGCTACCACTTCTTGCTTCTCAATTTTTATTTTTAAACAAGATGTACTAAAGTGTAAAATCCAGAGGCAGAGACACTAAAAATAGTATTATTCCATTTAACTTACTTTAAAGCCAATATTGAGAGTCTTAAAATAAAAATAAAAAGCCATGGGACTTGCAAAATCAGCGGAACAGGACACCAATGATTTGAGTCTATTTTATACTGTCAAAGTCTAAGGAGTGACTTCATTACAGATGATATGAACACAGGTAGAAAAACAGCACTGTACAGGAAAGGTGAACTGAACTTAGGTATGACTAACAGGGCTTATGCTAGATCCTTTAGTTTGAATTTTAAAACAAAGACTGTGTAACTTTTTAAGACATCTGCTCTAATTTAAGGAGATCACATAGAAATATTCCATGGCCTGCACTTTACCGGCTGTACTAGAAAATTGCAGTGCTTTGAAAGTTGTGAGTTTGAACAACAAATCTTGGGAATTGCCTTAAATGCAATTCCAATAAACAGGTCTTCTAGGTCTATAATCTCTGTGTTGAAGGATGAGAAAACAAATGCTTGTAGATTTTTTCCCTTTTTTTTTTTTTACTTTATTTTTTAACTTGTGGATCCATCAGAATGGAGTTCCATCCTTATTTTGAAACTGAAGATGCCTATCCTTCAAATATTACCCCAAAACGAGAACTTGCAAGCTGAGACAAACAGTATTAGAAAGCATCATCCTAAGTTTGGACTGATCACCTATACAACAAAAACACATTACACTCTATGCACATGTCTGCTTTAGATAAAATTAATCAAGAAAAAAATGTTGAAGAGAAAGACATAGCATGTCAAAATAGCATTACTAACAGACAGTAAACTGTACTTTAGTTACAGAATTCTTACTTTTCCTTCAGCTCTCTATATATTTAATTAAAGGCATCATTAAACCTTCTCAGGGATATGCTCTACATGAAAGCATGCCCAGTGTGATGACACCTTCATTTACTGTGTGGCCTGGTGATATCAGCAGGCAAACTGAACTTTATATGGCTCGTTTCATTTACCCACAAGGATCGGTTAATCTTGCTCAATGAAACACAGTGAAATCTGAAATTCACTACAGAAGTCCTCCTCTCTAAATACTAAGTAGACTTATTAAGAGGAAATTTCTGTTGTTTGAGAGCAATCCACCTACACACATCACTCATGCAACTGTTTGGTTAGTTCACGAAGCAGTGAATCCCATGCAAAAGCCTGTAATCTCAGGAACTTCATAAATATAAACAGCTGGAGGCAAAAGACCTCTGCAATCACAACGTGCACTGGCATGCCTCTAACACATTCTGTATGTTCTACTTAAAAGTGTCTCTCTGAATATTCAGGATTCGCTTAAAAAAGGAGTAGTCCAGTAAAGAACTAGAGAAAAAAATGTTCATAAATCAAAAAGCATCTCCTTCAAGTCCCACTTGCATGCTGTATGTCTGGCAGGACCTAAATCTTTCTTTGAATTACCTGGCTGTTACAATCACTAGGCACCTAAACGGCACCTGCTTCAGCACAGGGAGAGGGAAGGGAGACGCAGCTTCAACAGCAACAACAACCTGGTTATCCTGCCCAGCCACAGTTCACTGGTTAGCCACGTTTATGTTTTCAAATATATCCAAGCCCCAGTCTTTGAGAGAAATGAAACCAAATTCAAAGAGGACTTTCCCCTATATGAGTGAAACTATCAAAACAAAGCTAAATATCACCTTGGAAGCTCAGAACATAAAAGTTACTTAGAAAGTGTAAGAACTGATTAGACCCTGAAATAGAATCTAGATGGAAAATGTACAGGCTGCTATGGTGAAAGTAGTTAAAGCTGATGATCTAATAGCCTAGTAATTTCTGCCTTAAAATAAATTAGATTTCATTAGAAGTATTAAGAAAAAATCCAAATAAGACTGCTAAAATAATCACAGTTCATTAAGACTTGTTATTCCCCTCCCCCGGGAAAAAATTTTCATATTCCAGGAAGTTTGTCCTTCCTCAAGTTGCAGTGTCACAACATCAAATTAAATGCTCTAATTTTTTGTATCAGATGACAGACGATTATTTAGTCTTAGCTAAGAAATGAGTCAGATGCGTGAAAAGCCTTCAATACATTATAAACAGTAAGTTCAGTACTGTTCATACTACAACACAAAATTTTACCTTTGCAAATGGTTTTCCAGCCAAAAAGCTCTACAGGTATATGTTACAGAGATAAATTTATCTAGTCAAAAGGTTAATAATAATTTCAATGCTCTTACTGACAGGAGAAGACACAAAGTACAAAATGAGCAGCTATGCACCACCACTTGCACATCTGAATTTAAAAAGTATTTTCCAAAACTGTACTCAGGAGGTAATTGTGGTTAATATTAACCACAGAAGATTAATTAAAGGAATGCTTAAAATATTTATCAAGCCAATAACATTTGGCACACAACCTGGTAAGGTTCTGCTCTATAACCTTAAGAAATTTTATTTCCCATTCAACACGTGTCAATCCATAAGGGCTAAGTATAGCATCCTTAGCTCTGGTATCACACACTGGTGATACAGGGTTACCATCTTTCTCATATAAACATTCATCTTTTCACTAAGACAGAGGTAAACCAGTACATTTTGGCCACTCAACTCAAGCACTTGGGACAGTGCACACCTCTAAATGGCAGAACTCATTGTATACTTCCAAACAGATCCTCTCCTGCAAATAATCTCACAACTGGGACCTACCCTCAGTCTTGAGAAGTTCAAGGTTTCTCCTCTACTCAAACTCTGCTGTAATTTGGGCAAGGGCAAAACCAGCACCTACAACTCTGGAAAATATAATAGGATGGGAGACAAAAACACGTGGATGCAGACCTCTGGCAAATCGAAATACAGTACTCCCAGGTCACAGAAAGTAAGCAGTCGGACCTTGTAGCCTAGAAATGAACACTCAGCCTTCCGAGTCATAGAATCATAGAACTCTTTAGGTTAAAAAAGGCCTTTAAGATCATCAAGTCCAACCCTTACCCTAGCACTGCCAAGTCCACCACTAAACCATGTCCCTAAGCATCACTTCTATCAGTTTTTTAAATACCTCCAGGGATGGTGATTCCACCCCGGGCAGCCTCTTTCAATGCTTGACCACCCTTTCAGTGAAGAAAGTCTTCCTAACATTCAATCCAAACCTCCCCTGGAGCAACTTAAGACTGTTTTTCTCGTGTCCTATCACTTGTCACTTGGGAGAAGAGATTGACACCTCACTATAACCTCCTTTCAGGCAGCTGTAGAGAGCAATAAGGTCCCCCCTGAGCCTTCTCCTCTCCAGGCTAAACAACCCCAGTTCCCTCAGCTGCTCCTCACAAGCCTTGTGCTCCAGACCCTTCCCCAGCCCCATTGCCCTTCTCTGGGCACGCTGCAGCACCTCAATGTCTTCCTTGTAGTGAGGGGTTTCTCCTGGAAAGGCCTCACTGTAGCATGTCCTTTCTCCTGGCCAGGAGCCACTTACTCATCTACATTTAAAAGTTAATTGAACTCAATCAATGACACACCATCAATGTGCATTTTCTCCTGGTTAAGTGTATGTGTTCCTTTTAAATAAGGGCACTGATGATAAACGCCTAAACAGAAAATCACAGCTTTTTTCAGACTGCTTTAGAAGCTTGCAGCTTACACAGGGAAAGATTTCCTCAAGTCCAGATGGGGTCTCCATGTGGCCCGGATGAGAAGAAATGGAGGAGCTTTGCATCCTGCTTTGCATCCTTCTTTGCTTCCTTCCCCAGCACACTCAAGCTGCCCTTCTCCAGGCTTCAACTCCTGACCACAAGAGGCAGCACAGCTTTCAGCCATGGAAGGGGTGTCTGCCACCAGCCCCTGCGCTGGTGGGTGCAGCATGTAGGAGCACTCACAGGGCCCACCTCCATTTCCTGATCCCGGTGCCATCACAGTGCAGTGCAACAGGTTAAGGGTTACCAGCGCCACCACCTGAGGTATCTGTCCCACCTTCCTCTTAAAAATCAAATGCACGCACGATAAGCAAACCCAACAAATTAAGATACAGATGTGAGATACGGTTCTAACTCTCCTGGCCAAAACAAAGCTATTTGATTTTTATTAGGGTTAATGCATGATCTCTTTGAATCGTTAATTTTGAATCATTAATAATGAATCATAAATTGAATCATTAATCACTTCTCTCTAAACATCTCAGTTTCCTCTCAGTACTTAGAGGGAGCTTATAAGAAAGATAGGGACAGACTTTTTAGTAGGGCCTGTAGTGATAGGACAAGGGGTAATGACTTTAAACCAGAAAGAGGGTAGATTCAGGATATGTATAATAAAGACATATTTTACAATGAGTGTGTTGAAACACTGGCACAGGTTGCCTAGAGAGGTGGTAGGTGCCCCACCCAATCCCTGGAAACATTCAGGGTCAGGCTGGACAGGGCTCTAAGCGACCTGCTCTAGCTGAAGATGTTCCTGCTCATTGCAGGGCAGTTGGACTAGATGAGCTTTAAAGGTCCATTTCAACACAAAACATTCTGTGATTCTATGATCTACTAACAGAAATACTGAAGGAGTCTGTTGCATTCACACAGTTTCTAGAAGGAAGGTGGGGCAGGTGGGGAAGAAGGTTTATGAAGAGGAGGCAGTCACTGCCAGCCAAGTCATGAACACTCCTGGCATGCCCAGGCCCTGAAGAGAGCAGTGATCTTGGTTTTGCTATTGGGGTTTTCTCAGTTCCTCCTAGAGGAGGGACCTTCACAGGTCACTAGGGTACACTGCATGAGTACACCCCACAGACCCAGGGGGCTACTGGTTTGGGGGCGGGGAGGTTGTCAACGTTCACCCTCCCTTCCAGCACAGCCAGCGTGATACTCTTTTCTGTGGTTCTTTTGTAGCTATCTGCCAAACTGCAAGGAACAACTATTTCAGGGTTAATTAAATTTGGTTCAAAAGCTTACTGAAAGTTGGCAGCAATGCTTTTGTCATTTCTGGGCCTATGAATTGACAATTCTAATAAAACAAACATTTTTATATCCTCTTATTTCTAAATACAGCTCTTTTGAGTCTACCAGAACTTAAATTAACCAAAACACACAGTTCTTAGCTACCCAACTGAGCCTTGCAGTTTCTATGCACACTTGCTGTGAACTGGTCATACATAACTTAATGGAAGTTGGAGAATTGGGTCACTCTTGACTTCTGCACCATCATCTCATTTTGTCCACACCATCACAGCAAGCAAGTTGCAATTTATAAAGTAAAATCTTCAATGTGTTACCTCCATGCATTCTTCAGCAGCTCTTGCTTCAAAGTATACTAACTAAAGGTCAGCTCTCACTGAAACAAAACAAGTAGCACCAGCCTTGACTCAGGGATCTTGTACAATTTCAGAAAAATAGACTGGAAAATCTTGCAAGTGTGCTGTGAATTATAAACACTAGCTATTTCTCTAGTGGTTACACTCTCATCAGGACAGTTTAGCACATCTGGATTCTCTCACTGTGTTTTCAAACATGTGAACAAGTTCTGCAGATCATATTCAGTGTTTTGAACTGAAGCACAATCTCAGGGACATCCAGTATTTTGCATGTCTAATCTCAAAAGAGAAATATTACTCTAACATCTGTGATTCTATTGACCAGTTTCATATTGCCCATAACAGATTAACACCTCTTCCACACAGTGGAGTTTTATTGCAGAAGTGACCAGAATTTAGTCCTACTGCACTTGTGCCCTCATTTCTAGACACCATCATCGTTAGGCAAACAATCCAAACCACGTAGTTGGCTTTGCTGTTTATAAGCATGTTTGACAATTTAAAGAAAAAGAGGAATGCAAAGTTAATCAACTTCATTTATATTTCATCAGACTACTGCTGTAATTAGTGGTTTCCATCAAAACAGCTTCAACTAATACCCAACCAATAAAGTATCAACAACCGTATTTCTCTGCACATCATCCCAAATGGTACTCTTCTTGTCAGTGTCTTCACAAGCATTACTGTGACTCCAGAAATAATCTCAAAAGCATTGACTTTCTGGTAGGTCTGGGTCCCTCGTCATACTCCAGGTGCAAAGCACTGTGGTTTTCCATAGCTCTAGGATTGCTCTCCATGCCAGTTCAAAATACGCTGTTTTCTTTCTTAGCATAAACGTCCAAAAAACAGTGTCATACAACTATGTCCAGACTTAACACAAACAACCCTCTCAGTACTCTCCTGTATGGCAAAAAACACTTTAGCTCCATTTTTGCCAAATATTACCACTTAGGGTCTGGAATTAAAATATGCATTGCTCACAGTTAAACAGTTACTATGTTAAAAGTAAAAAAAAAAAAGTTAAAAAATACTTCTTATCTTAAGTCACAAGATATGGCTCAAGATTAGTTTTATGACTACAGTCATATGACAGGAACCATTATCCACTTAATCCACTGAAAACTCATACCAGGCTGAGTCAGAATCTCACAACCTGAAGAATGACATTCCTGAAACCCCTTCTTTCATCATTGGTGTCAAATCTTGAAGCCCAACACTACAAGAAAACCAAGTAGTAGATGGAGGGGAAAAACTGATTGCAAGCTTTGGGGAGAGACATCATTTGCATGTAGACGCAAGTCAACAAGCTTGTTAACTTTTTTCATGACTGACTTTTTGTTTAAAAAAAGTACTTCCACAAAAAGAAACAAAGTATTTAGGTAACTGGAAAAGAGAGAGAATGTATATCACAGCAGTGGTCCAATCATTTCATGGTATCAGACAACTGGAGAAAGTTTAGCCTGACAAAATACTTCGTACAGAAAGGAGCATCAAGGAAAATGGGGATTTTGTTTGGTTGGGGTTTTTTTATTATTATTTTTAACGACCTACGTTGAAAGAACAACAGAAACAGAATCAGATAATAGAAACCTGGTATATAAACAAAATTAAATCTTCTTGTGTCACTGTTGTCACACTCCACAAAGTAGTGTGGTTATACATTTTGATGCTCTTTCACTTTTTGCTTGACTTCAGCTTGTGTTTGTAATGATGCTCAACTTTTGTTCTCTTCAGGCTTTTTTTCTAATTCTCTGCTTTTTTTCTTTGCTGAAACACCTCACTCTTCACAGAATACAGGAATCATTACTTCCCAGTCTCTCCTTACCATGTGACTCTTCACAACAGTATCCAAGTGTTTCACAACTGAAGCCCACCTTCCAGTTAGTGATAGCTGAGCTGCGATATAAAACAATCAAGACAGCAAAGGGTCACTAACATCCAGGAATCCACAACTCTGGAAAGCCTGAAGCCTTCTACCCCAATCACAAGCTCCTTCCTACACCCCATATGTATTTTCATACACTTTTTGTTTCTTCATTGAATTCCAAGTCTTCCCTAGTTCTCTACTCAAACCCGGATCCCCCCAAAAAACCTACATATCCCACTTCCCCCCCAATATCATTGTCTTACAAAACCACACTTTAACCCACTCCTTTCCCTTCTGCCATCTATTTCCTGTGCACCACACCACCTTTCACCCCTGTTACCGCTCCTCTCAACTCACATAAACTTGTTTCCCTCACACCTCACTGGCTTTGTGCCTAACCAGTGGGGCAGCTTTAGTCCCACTGTCAGTCAGGTCCTACCGCTGCTGCACACACATCCGAATGGCACATCCAGACCTTCCTTCCCGGCTCCTCATCAGCTGCTTCCTGCACTTCGCAGCTCTCTCATCTCCACCACCAAAGCCAGCTTCTTCCTCCACACTGCCAGCACCTAGCAAGCAAGAGAAAAAGCATCTTCTCCCATTTCCAGTGACTGAACTGGCTCACCACTCAAGGAAATCACTCACATCTAGGCTTGGCCCGTCTTTAATTCCCAATTGTGCCGAATTGTCTCACGCTGGTAAGCCCAAAGTGACTATAAGAAGACGTGGCACAGCCTCCCTGAGCGGGCTGCTCACCCCCATCACCTCGAAGCCACCGGTATTTCAGGGGCACACTAGACCTCGGCCACGTACACACACCTCCAGAGACGCCTACAATGGCCCGGCTGTTCCTGCCAGTCCAGCCCATCGGCCTGACAACCTCCCAGCCTGGCGGCAAACCCACCCCGCCGCGGAGCCGGCTGGCCCTCTCCTGGCCTTCAGCGCCCAGGGGCGGTCAGTTGCCTCAGCGCCTCGAGGAGGGTGACAAACATGGCGTCGCCCCCCACCGCCTCCTCCGCCTCACCCGCCAGGGCAGCGGGCACGGCTCCAACGCGGAGCCGGCCGCCAGCACGGCCCCCCGAGGCCGGTCGGGCCTGCGGGCGAGAGACAACGTAGCCGTCCCCGCCGCGGCCGCCCCCACCCCGGGGGCCGCGGGAGGGCGAGAAGCGCCCCGGCTCCAGCGGGGCGGGGCGGCGGAGGGGCGCCGCCAGGCGGCCGAGGCACCGCCGGGCAGGGCGCCGGGCACCGGGGGAGGCGGCGCCGCAGCAGCCATCGCCGCGCCCATGACCCCCCGGGGCGGGGCGGCTCGGCTGGGCGCGGCTCAGTCCTGCCTCGCGCCGCCGCCGCCCAGGTGCGCGCCGCCTGGCGCAGGTGCTTAAATAGCGGCGCCGGCCGCGCTGCCACAGTCCTTCGCGCCGCAGCCAGGTAAGGGGCGGGCGCTAGGCGCCCTTCGCCGGCGACCGATTGCCGCACCTGCTGCGCTCCGCCCGCCCCCGGCCAGCCCGGGTCCCGAGGCCGGGCCGTGTCGCGCCGCACTGCGGGGTGGCCGCCCCGCTGCCCGCCGCCATGGCGGGACGCCGCCCCTCGGCGCCGGGGCCGGCGCAGCGCCCGCCGTGGGCTGAGGAAAGCCGCCGCGCGGGCGCAGCAGTAGCGGGCGGCGCCGGCCGCTCCTCCGGGGGTCGGTGAGGGAAGCGCGGGTGCGAGGAGGCAGAGCGCGGTGGGAGGGCGGGCAGGCCTGCTGCCGGGGGGGCGGCTCGTCCTCCGGCCGCCCCGTGGCGGGGCCGCGGCGGGCGGGTGGGCTTGCGCCGTGTGTCCCAGCGGCTGGCGTCGGCTCAGCCCCTGTCGCTGCCCGCAAGGGCGGAGGCTAGGGCTGCGCCCCTGCGTGGCACTGACCTAAGGCACGAATGCTCTGGGGTTAGAAAAGCCAGTTTATCTCCTCCCTGGAGAGTCCACCGCTCCCCACGCTGCGTCCCCGCAGTGACCTTTATGCCATCCCTGTGGAGGATGGGATGTGGCTGAAGGGGCCTCTACAGACCATTCCGTTGCTGTGTAACGCCCCGGTTGCTGCTGGTGGCGTGCCTCAGAGCAGGCGCTGGTGGGCAGGCTCTCTCTCGCTGGGGCGGTGGGCTGGCGCCGCACGGGCCGGGCCCCTCTCCCCCACGGGAGCCGGTGGACAGGCTGCCCTGTCTCCCTGCAGCATGTGCGCTTGGGGCATAGTCCATCCTGTGAAGATCATAGGGTGACTGGGAAGGCTTAGTGACTTAGAAGAGAGCGTGCCTGACAGGCTGGTGCATGAGGAGGGGTGTGACATGGGATGCTGCATTTTCCACATGGAGCAGAGCTTAGTTGCTTGCTCATGAGTTAGCAGTGGTTTAATGCCCCAGACCAACCCCAAGAAACTGGGACAGGAAGGCTTTGGGTAGCTTTTGGGGTCCTACATCATCTTGAGTCATATCTGTCTCAAAGACTTGTGTAAGTCTCTCTGCCACTTGCCTTTTGCTGCTTTGACGTGCATCAGCCCCATGGGACAGGCTTCAAGTTGCTCTGTCCTGATTTAGCTTTTTGAAGAAAGTCACCTCTGGCTTTAACTGTGTCTGTTTACCTTTTCCCCAGTCTCCCTGCAGGTACTACAGAAAATAGGAGCTGCTTTGTCCTGGCTCTTCTATACCACCAGCGTGTTGTGTACAAAGCATCTCACCCACATGTGTGGGACCCTTCACAGCCTGTTGTTGAAGCTACGTGCTGTCTTAGTTGCCTGCATGGCATCCAACCAATGAGTTACCAGACTTTGCTTTGCAAGCTTTTCTTTGTGTCCAGACACGCTTTTGGTGTCCTCGCATCCAACTGTGGCATCAGGACTCTTCCCCCTGCCAAAGTGAGTGGGAAACATTTGTGGACCAGCTTTTTACTCTAGCTGTTTTTCTCTTGTAGCCCACAGGGATAGTAGTTGGCAGCTTCTTCAGAGCACAGTTCTGTCTGGCACAGGTCAGAATCCCTGACTCTGCTGGTTTGTGTTAAGGAGGATCCCTGGTGCACATGTGCCTGGAGACTGGCAGGATTCATCCCAGTTTCTGGAAACTCCTACCCTAGCTGCTTTCCAGCACTTCTCCAGACATTGATTCCTGCCCCACCTGCAGTGGTTGTAAACAACAGCATAACATTACCCTTCTTATACTGTGAGCTAACATAATCATTTTCTCAACCGATATGGGCAGAGTTTCCCTCTGTGGCATCTGCTCCCTGCATAGGAATCTTCTTGCACAGCAGCATCCAAATCTTGGAAGTCCTTCTCCCTGGGATATCAGAGTTTATGCTCAGTGAGATGAGAGCACTGTCAGGCACTAATTAGAGACTGCATACACAAGAGGTCAGGTTGGGTATTTGGCATCTCAAAACTTGTTAGTGCTTGTAGACTTAACGTTGCTTGAAAGTAGAAAACTTAGAAGTACATCCTGTTGAGCATTTCGCCTTAGCTCTTCACATAAGTGATTAAAAACACTGTGGGGAGGGCAGCGTGTGAGAATGAAGGTGGCAAGCTCCAATTTAGTTTAATTTAACCAGCTATGCTCATGGCTGGGTGCTTCTGCTGAATGTCAAGTGAAGAGTGCAATCCAGGGGGGAATTGTGATATGATAAAGACCGGAAAAATGGCACAGGTACAGAGGCAGATGTGAATGGAGGAGAAAATGGGATATAAGGAGTGAGGGGAAGTGGAGAGCCATTATGTTTTGACATGGAAGTTAAAGTGAATGAAGTTGTGAGGACTTTTTCCTTCCAGGTAGCTTGTCCTGTCAAGAGTCATGGTTTAAAGTGAACCTGGGGGGGGGGGGGGGGGCAGGGGGCAGTGCTGGGGAATCAAAAATTTAATAAAAAAATAATCACACAATGGTGGTGGTGGTGGTTCCCAGTAGCAGCTCAAAACTTGGAAGTATGGGTGAAAACACCTAAAAGGAAAACTCTTGACAAGGGTGGCTTGTAACTTCTAAGGGGGTTTCCATTGTGGACTACAACTGGCAAGGTATTGTAGTTCTTGAAATAATAACACAGACCAGACCTGGTCCTTCTACGTGAAATCATTTGGGTCCTTTTGCAAGTGAAAGAACAGGAATGGGGCCTACTCTGGGAAGCATAAAACAGAGGGACAGCAGTGGTTTCGTTCTTCCAGTGCTTTTTTCTTTTAATGCTCAGTTCCTGAATTCATATGGTTGCATGAGGCTATCAAATTTCATATGAGTAGGGGGGAGTAGATTTATAGCCCTGCAGTTTGCAGTGGAAATACTGGACAATATGAACTCTCTGAAGGTTCAAGCAGAAAGCAAGAAGTCTCAGTTTCATCATTAAAACTTTTATTTTAAAACCCTTGGAGTTGTTCATAATATGAAAGTTGTAATACAAGTGTTACACAGAAAAATGACAAGGAATTGTGATGTTATTTCCTGTTTTATATACCTGGCATGGGCCAAACTTACAAAAGGGTAAAGCACTATATCATCTAAGTTAAGCTCATAACCAGACTTCCTTTACAAGCTATGTTTCCAATTCCCTCTTCTCTCATACTTAGCTGCCTCTACACCACTGGATTTTGTTCTAAGCAGTTTCTGACCTGGTATTTCCATGTCTGGTCTCAGACTTGGGGTCAATATGAAAGGCAAATTCTCTTATATCAATATTCCAGAGGAGATACCAGATCTAATGGAATTGTTTCAAGCACATGCTCAATATAAGGCTGGCTGCTTTCTTAAAATATTTTTTCTTGAAACACAAGAAATAAAGCTTAATCTTGCATTGGGCTTTCCATTAAAATTTAGTGGTAGTGTAAATGAAAAGTAGTCCTCCCTTAGACTTTGCAGCATAAAATCTGTGGCTTTCATCTTCAAAGCCACAACAGACTGTTCTGAATGTTCCTTCTTCTGTGGCCTGAAAGAATTAAGAAAAAATGCACATGCTTCATTTCTAATGTGTGTTTTAATTTAATCTCATGACAAGATTGGTGGAAGAGAAGCGGGCACTGTTGGAGTAATAAGAACAGATCTCTAGTTTTTTTCTTCTTAAGGGCTAATTGTTTGAAAATTTTTTCCTTCACATTATTTCCTTTTGTCCTCATTTACTTGTACTTATGTCCATATTTTCTTCCCTAGAGGGAACGGCAAAGAAAGGATTCAGAGTTCTTTCTAATTATAGTGTATTGCTGTTATAACAGTTAATGTGCCTTAGCAGAAAAATACCTCAAGACAGTTGTGTTTGAAACTGGGCTTTGCTGGGGTTGGGGGTTTTTTGTATTTCGGGTGACCCTTACTCAGTTTTGGGCCTTTGTTGGTAGGTCAGAAAATCTGAGCCACCTCAGATGAATTATGAAAACAGAAATTTTTCAATATGAAGGAGCATATGCAGTTATGAGAAACTATGTTATTAATTTAGGAAAGACCAGTAAAATTGAGGAAGGAGGAGTAATCAGCCTAATCCCACTTTCTGTGCTTGGTAGTGCCTTCAGACTGACTCGAGCTCACACAATATTGAAAGTGTACTTGGCTAAAGGTCTTCAGTTTGAAGTCTACCAGAATGTCTAATATATGGGGGTTTTGTGACATACTGTCCTATCTTTAGTGCTCTTCGTAACCTTTTTTTTTTTTTCCAGACTATGACTCTTCTACCAAGGGCGCCTTAGCAGTTTTTCAAACCAGTGTTAGTAAAGGGGTAGACTGAATTCAGAACAGGGAAGAAACACTTAGCAGACATAGTTTACAAATTAACTGACCATAGTAATGGAGTGCGTTAAGGGAGGTCCCTCAGTTTTGATATTTGAGATGGCTAGCTGGGAGATTTTGTTGCTTCCTGCAGTGGCCATCTTTTTGAGCGGTGCTGCTCTTTCCTTGCCCGTCAAGTCTTATGCTTATTGTGCCTTTTACCAGCATGCAGCTCTCTGCCTTCTCCCTTGTTGCTGGGGGTCTGGTTTGATGTTCAGCAGTAAAACATCTAATAACTTCATCATTCGTGTGTCTGCTCAGCCAATTCTTTAATTGGGTCCTACTCTTACAAGTGGCTAAGTAAAGTGACTCAATAGATTGCCTTGCGTTGCAGACAGATAATTATGTATTTGAGTGACTAGTGGGTTTTATGGATGTGTTTTGTTTTTATCTCAGTGGGGCACTGCAGTTACAGGGGAGTCATGCAAAGCTTGTTGTGGCTGACACATGTTCAACAGTTTGTTTCCAGAAATTACATAATACTTTGTATTTGTTGTGGATTAACTGTTGGGGCGTACGTAAGGAGGAAGCAGTATAACCTGACTTTTAGCTTACAGTCATCTGAATTAGTGGCAGGGCAGTGAAAGCTGGTAGAGGAAAGGCTGAAGGTTAACTAACAAACAGCAGCAACCAAACCAATTCTCTACTTGCATCTGTGACAGACTCCTGCAGTCCCTATATATCCTTCCAGATATATCCAAATCACAGATGAAGTTGCCTGTCATGGGAGGCGACTAGTGAGGGGAAGAAGGTCATGCTAAAATGCTGCGAGATGAGTACACTGAAGTACCTCTTACACTTGGTAGGGAACAGCTTTCTCATGGTCTCTTCAGACTTGTTATTTTCCATAGTCTGAAATTCCGCAGGTTTCAGGTTGGCTTTTGGTGGATGGTAGCCACTGGGGCAGAGATGTCTGTAGTTGCTAGTCACTGTGGTATGGAGTACAGGTGGCTGTCTTGAGTCCTTTAGGTCAGGATCCCACAAACTTCCTTGTGGGTAATGGCAGAATTTATTACTTTTTTTTCCCCTACAGCTCACTGAATGGCACTCTGTCCTAACTTTCAGTCAGGCTTTCACTGCCACAGTTTGTCCACATCCAGTGCATTTCTCATCCATACTACCATATGGACTGTTATTTGCCTCAGCACTATTTTCTTTTGTTTTACTTCTGAATCTAGACTCCTATGGGCATTCTGGGAGCCACCTTTGGTATTTCTTTTTAAAGCTTTCTTGGAGCATAGACAGGATTCAGAATTAGAAGAAGTTGAAAGGAAGTGTGGGAGCAGTATGCTTACCAAGTCTAACTGTGGAATCTGTGAGACTTAAAGTATATGGTCCTTAGTATGTTTTTTTCCTTTTTTTTTTTCTGTCTTTTCAAGAGAGAAGCCCAAAATCTTCTGTGTACTAGCTCTTGCAGCTGTATAGGACAGGAAACTGATTTAAGGAGAGAAACAGAAAAGTCTTCATAGCCGGTGGAAGGAGAAGCAAGATTTATATGCTTTGAAAAGGTATGTATTAGAAGATTTACTTGGTTATAAGTCCAATAGTCAGCAGTACTCATTTGCAGTAAGGTTCTTTCTCTCAAGAGCTGTCACTTCCTGCCATTCACTACAGAAATTTTCCATAGCTTTCTGTTTTCAAGGGGAAAGCTACCCTGTCCTTGTTTCTAAAATTCAGACTTTGAAAATTACGTACCCTTAATCGTAAGACTGTTATCTGAAGAAACAAATCATTTAGGTGTGAAACAGCATTTACAGTTGTTTCCAGTCTAACTGTAAAGCAAATTCTGTCGTTTCATCAGCATTCAATGGCAGCAAAATTGGTTAGGCCCTTAAATCCATAATGGAGGTAATACAAAACAGAAAATACACCACGAGTGTACAATACAAGGAGAGTAGCAAATGCAGAAGTAAATACTATAATGTAGCTAATTCCACTGATTGTTTTTTCTTCTTTTGATTCGTGTATTTTCATGTTCACAGATCTACTGTAGTTTTCTGCCACTTAATGGTAACGGGGGGAAAAAAATCCAAAAAAACCCAACTCATCTGCTTGAGGAGATTCTCTTGTAATGTATCCAGTGGCTGTTCCTGCATCAGGAGGTGAAGGAAATAATGGACAACATGGGAAACTTATTTTTTTCCTTTTTGTTTTTGGAGCTGTGTTGCTTTGTGCTGGATTCCTGCTTTCAGTCTTTATTCTCCAGTCATGCCCATCTGGAACCTTCAGTGACTGTAATGAGGTCCTTAAGGCTGCTGGGCCTGTGCTGGCTGTAACTGGACTGGTTTGTGTTTTACTGGCACGATCAAGGGCCAGGCTGTATATAAGACAAAGACAATTGCAAAATGAGCAGGTGTACAGCCTTGTTTTTTGTCAAGGGAGCTGTCAGTTTGCCCAGTTTCTCATATTTGGATTCCTGTTTTTAACTAGTGGTATGCTAATTAGCATCCTGGGCATTTGGGTTCCTGGCTGCAGCCCCGGTTGGCACACCATACAGCTCAACCACACCGGCAGTTCTGATGTGGACCTCCAGGGCTGTGGATTCCTGTCACTTCAAATCATGGGACCTTTGATTGTGCTCACTGGGTTGTGTTTCTTCGTGATAGCTCATGTTAAAAAGAAACAAACCTTAAATCTCAACCAAGAATCCTGCGAAAGTGAAGAACACCCTCAGAGCCCTGAATCTTTTCAGATTACAGTAGGTGGGTAAAAAATGTGTGAACTTTACATTTAAGAGTTAGTAGGGGTTTTTTCCCACTCATGATTTGCCTCTGAATATTACTTGTTTGAGCTCTAAATGTGTCCGTTCTGGCATGTCAGACTATCCAAAACTGAAAAATGTTGCTTTGTCACTTAAGTTTTCTGTATGGTCAGCTGGGTTACCTTTCTATTAAAGACAGAACCTCTCCTTTGGCATAAAAAGGAAAGGTCTCATGGTCTGTGCAAAAGAAGCCATGTAATCTGACACAAATGGGTCCAATCCCACTTCCTTTCCCAAAGGGTATAGCTGACACTGCAAATCACAGGTCTAATGACTTCTGTGACTATATTTAAGATTTATTTTAGTCCTGAGCTCTGACCCCTTAAACAGAAGAATCTGACTCATAAGCATTGTATTGTATTTCTTTTTAATCATGGCCACATCTTCCATCACTCAGAGGTGTAATTACAAAATGTTTCTGTTAATTGCACAGTTATTTGAATAAATGTAAGTTAGCAGGGAATGCTCCCCTGCATATAGTGCTACTTTTAATACCCCATGAATACATTTTATGCATAGATTATTCTGATAACTTTCTAGCTCTCAGAAAGGTTTGAGTCAATCATAGTGTTGCTTGACTATCATCTGACTAACTGGACTTGGAATACATTATGCAAAGCTTTTTTTGTTCTGCCTGTCAAACCAATGTACAGACCTGTAGCCTGGTAATCCTTAGAAAATGCGAGGATTTAAAGTCAGCTTTCCAGCCACCAGAATAAATCACAGGGTCAGAGAAAGGAATTTGGATTGTCTTTAAAGGCAAGAAAGCAAAATCAGTGGATTCCTTTTATACTTCCATCAGGAAAAGTAAAACTGAAAGGCTGAGGTCTGGTTGGCATAGTGACGTTCTGGAACAGTGGTGACTCAGCTAGAAAACACCCCTTCCTCACTCAACACTCTTGATGCTCCCTGACCTGTCCCTGCACACAAATTACAAAGGAAAAAAAGTGCCAACCAGCTGTGAATATTTATATAAATTATGCAAGCTCAGTGGCCAACAGGAACTTTCTGCTTAAAGAAAAAATAAGTGTGAAACTCCGCAATAACGAAGTTGAAATTGGCAGATATATGCTGCACAGTATGATAGTGAGTTATATATCAGTAGTGTTGTGGTACTAATGTTAATAGTGTGCCTTCAGCTACAAGTAATTTAGTAGGGAAACTGTCAAGGCACACAATCAGTCATCAGAACCATTAATGACTTTTGTTATAACACTGCAGTAGATGTGGAGAAACTTAAACTGTCCTGTTTTGGCTATGTGAGGAAAATTAAATACTTGGCTACCCTTAAAATGAGCCAACAATAACTGTATGCTTTGCACTTTCAGTTTCTGAAGACAGCCAGCAACGAGAGGTTTATGTCTCTTCCCTAGATGGAACACTCCCCTGCCCTAGCTGTATTTCCTAAATGAAATCTTCCGTTTATCAATATGCTGCATGTTTTATTTTTTGGTTTTGAACATACCTCCGTGTATTCTTAACAGCGCAGAATATAAGAGTTCTGTATGTGGGATCATTGCACTTTATCCTAAATGGCAGACAAGTACAAATACTGTCATTCCAAAGACAGAAAATATTCTAGGATACAGTTAGAATAAACAGTGGTGCCTAATGTTTCAGAGGTAGTAATCGCTGGGGGTTTTTTTCCCTAGGTGATACTGTAATGGTATTCCCACCTCCACCGCCTCCTTATTTTGCTGACCCTGTGTCACCAACTGTGACACATTGTCTTATGTCAAGCGGCTTGCCTACAAGTGAAAGTCCTCCACCATACCACTCTATCTTCAGTAATGGGTAAGACTTTTCTTCTCTGTCTTGGGAAATCTGAACTATTTCTTAAGGTATCAGAGACAATGTTCTTAAATAATCATTGTGAATTAACTTTACTAGGTGCTGCAAAGTTTTCTAGTGCATCACTCAACTTACCTCACATACCTTACTTGAAATGGCATTAAAATATTCTAGTATAAAAGGGAAATCACAAGCCACTGTGTGTCCTTTATGAAGGTTAAATTCTTACCAGTTTATGACTGAAAACTTCTGAAGTGAAAACAAAGCCTTATTTAAACACTTACGCAGATTGTCCAAGAGAAGGTGCCTCTGACAGCAATGCTCCAGTGGCATAATATTCACACTGCCAGATTTTAGGAAGCCTCTGTAGAACCAGTGCAGCAAGCCCTACATGATACTATCTACAGGCCCTGTGACCCTGGGAATGCCACTTTAGTGTGTTCTGTGCTCCCTGTGACCCTTATCTCTCCACCGTGAGGAAATGAGACCTGCCATGCTGGTTTGTCTTGTTGCTGTGTCAAGATAAAAGGATACCTTGATACTGCAGGAGTCTTCAGAGAGCTTGAAGGGAAGGTTGCAATGCCAGCTTCATCTCAGGATGTTGTACATGACACATGCAGCCACTTTTCCATACACGAGTACAGCTGATTTGCTAGATGCCGCCACCACCAAGCTCAGGGAGGAAGAGCTGCCAACTGACAGAGTTGTCTGCACCACAAGAACTTGCAGGGTTATTTAGCCCCTGTGGGTTACCACCAGTGGGCTGCTAACTTGCCACTGCAAGGGCCATACTAGGAGCCGAGAGTAGGTCTGGCCAGGAGAGCTAGATGCCACATGCCTAGAGCCCCCAAATACTTTTCAGGCCCGTAATGATTCAGAATTGACTTGGGTTTATCTTCTGGTAGATCCTATGTCAGCTTGTTTTTGATCTGTGAGTCAGTAGGTGGTGTGGTATTTTTTTCATTGGATGACTTTATTTTACAAGACTGTACCTGCAGCATCCTAAGCACCATCACTGCAACAAAAGCCCCAGCCTGCCTGGCTGTATTCCATTGTAGTACTTGTTGTGCCATTGCTTTAATAGCTTTCTGCTATACTCCAGACTTCTCTGCTCTCTTGAGGCAGTGTGTTTCATGACCAGCTGTACCAGCTGTGTGCCTGATGCTGTGTACTTCTTCAAAATTCAAGTACTAATCTTCCTTTTGAAGCAAGCAAGCAAGCACGAACCCTCTTCCTGCTCGAAGACCTACATGACACAGGAGGAAGATACTTGTGTTCGCAGTGGTACTTATTACTATGCTGTGAGCAGCCATGTCTGTGGGTTTTTAGTCATAATTTGAAGTATACCTGGTGGATTCTTGAGGCTCAGCCCCAGCTTGCAAAGCATTCTGTTCTGTAGGCAGTCACCATCAACAACTACTCATGTTGTCTTCCATTTCCTAGTGCCCTCCTTCAAACATTTTCTCCCCGTGTTTGTTGGACACAGCAGATGCCTCCTTTTGTTGCTTTTATCACAAGCCAGAATGTCCTTCTGCCTCCTGTCAAAATATCTTTATTTTTTAACATAAAATAAACACCTCTATCAAAAACCCTACTCACTCTTACTTGCTACTAGTGCAACACTCTCTAGTGCACAGAGGAACTGGCTCCCAAACAAAAAAACCGATCATGTATATACCACCTAGGGAAGGGAGACACTCAGTATTTGCTTCCCACTGACTGAGGTTCAGCTTAAGGTTGATGACCTATGCTGAAGGATGCAATGTCTAATAAACCTGAGCTACACACATAATTCATGCAGTCTGCTGTTTTTGCACTTAAATTTTCAGACCAAGTACTTTTTCTACAAAGCTTGTGAGAATCTGTTGATTATTCCTTGCCCTAAACACCTGCCAATTCAGGATGACAAGGGCAGATGCAGGGATGGGAAGATGTCAGGACTGATAAAGAAAAAGTGCTTTCCAGAGAGCAGTGGCTCTTATGACCTGGCACAAATCATTGTGTGAAGAAATATTTTATTTTAAGTATAAATGTATTTGCCTGTTCTCAAATTGTAAGTGAAATCTACCAGCTCTCAGAGCTATACACAGAGCAAGCAGGAGAGAAAATAAACTCCTGCTGCTGAAAGAAGGAATTTACATGAGGTCTCTGTGTTCTAACTAGGCTGGGTGAAGGTGTCCACAGCTGGAAGGTGTTTCATACCAGCTGCTGCTAGTCCTGGAGTTAGGCACCACACTGAGCCTGTCTGTGCTACAACTCCAGCATGTGCTGTATTCCCTTCTGGCATGTACATCCCAGATGTACATACAAAGCAAATGGATGTGTGTGGAGAAATTACTTGCCCTGACTGTGAACCTGGACCTCTGGTAGCTCTGCAACAGCCAATTCAAATACAGTCCATGAGCACCCTCAAAAACCATTTCAGTTTGAACACAATTAGAAGACCAGGCTGGAGTGGATGACTGGAAGAAATACAGGAATATGCATGTTCTCCTGTAGCCTTGCAAGCAGCTGAAAGACAGCAATTCATGTACCACCACTCTGTAAAAGTACGATGCAAAAAACTGAGGGCCACAGCTCCTTTCTACCCTGTATTTCAGGCCCTGAGTTCAGATGTGGGCTGCCTGCCCATGTGCTTGGTAAAATGTGTGGATTATCAAATGGAGTTAAAGAATACAGTGAGTGCATCCTGCACTGAAAAAGAAGAAATAAAGGGCAGTGGGAAAACGACACAAAAGCTAGTTCATCAGACTTCTTGTGGGCTTTCCCTGCAGGCACACATACCAGAGGACCCCTCTTTCCCTCATCCATTCTGCTACAAAATCCCCTGCAGCTGGATCAGCTGCCTCAACCCACAAACGTCCAGTTCTGGTGCGCCAAACTTGTGTGTGTGATCCCATCAACTCAATCGTTGATTGTCTGTCTGGACTTCTCCGTCTTGTGAGCATATGTACACAAAGAGGCAGCTGTAGGCCAGCTTGTTGGGGCAGTTTCTAGTAGAGTGGACAAAACACCTCAAACTTGGATGCAGAAACCCTGACCTCCTGCTTTGGTGTTCTGTGGCTGGGGGTGCGCATGCTTTGTGCCCATCCATGCTCCCCAGGGTCCTCACAGAGACCCTGTGAGTTGATACCACCTCTGGCTATTTCAATCAATCATACTCTCCCATGGCTCAGCACTTGGTAGCAGCCACAGCATCTTGACTAGTACAGATTGGTTCCCAAGACCTTTCGTTGAGAAGCAGTTGCCTCATTCCTCATAATGTAATGCCATGCTTGAAGATCCCAAAGGTGGAAGGGAATACCCATTTTATATGTGGATGGTTACAGGCAAATATAATTTGCTCTTAAGTGCATTGCTCCATGTTCTGTCAACAAGTGCTGTGGTGGAGGCAGTGCTGCATGAGAGAGCTTGTAGGAAGCTGAGTCATGGTCTGATCCCAGAAGTGGTTGGGTTTTTTCCTGCAATCTATTATATAGTGTTTCAGCATTTTTCTTGTATATTCTCTCTCTCCTTTAAACACACACACTCACACACCAGTAACAGCACTGAAAATGAATTAACTATGCTCTGTATTCCTGCTCCTCACAGAATGTTAGTGGGATTACAGATGTATGCACAAAAGCAAGAGTCAGCTCTCAGAGTGAGTCGTGAGAAATGAGGAGGTCTTCCCTTCCCTTAGGAAGCAGCTGAAGCGGTATGCTGAGAGCTAACTCCAGGGCGAGATGAGCAGGGTACCGGAACCATGCGGGTGCAACCGATTGGGATCCAGTTATGATGGTCAGAGGAGAGCAGTGAATACTTTGCTGCCCTCCTTGACTGTCATTTGGAACTTAGCATTCTGGTCATGCCCAGTTGCTTCTGTTTCTCTAGTTCTGAGCAGGACTGCTACTCCTTATGTCTGTCGTGGGTTGCTGGAAAGCCTAATAAAAGTTTCAAGTTGCCTTTCCTGGAAGATCTCAAATGGCCAAGGATTGTGATTTTTGAGATACAATTCTAAGTCTGGTAACTGTCTTTCATAAGGGAGGGGGACTGTGTCTGTGATACGACTACAGAAGGAAAGATACATTAGGAGCTGAGGATCAAGAGATTTAATAAGATTGTGAGACAGCCCTGCCAGAAGCAGCTGATACCCATAAGCCAGGCTGTGACTAGTGATGTGAAAGGTTAGAAGGGAGCATGTTTGCCCTTCCCCTCTGAAGAAAGAGTTGTCCTATGAGTCATAATGTAGCCCACAGAATGAAATCCTAATGCTTATGCAAGTTCCTTGCTTCAGGGATTTTTAGAGAGAGTGTGTGCCTACATACATGTTTATATAAGTCAAGTAGCATTTCACTCGCTGTAGAGAAATGAATTATGCTAATATGCAGTTTTGTGTTTTATAGAGCACAGCTTGCAGATGATGAAAGAACAGTTGCTGTTAGAGACTATGAAACCATATATACAATTTCTGGAAGCAGCTCACCTTCAGACATTTTACCGATGCTTTACCTCTCCTCTGAATCACCTCCAAAATATGAAGAAAAAGCATCAATAACAAGTAATGACTATTCTCCATGTTCTTCTTCATCTTCATCATCTATTTCCTTAGCCACAACTGACACCAGCTCATAGAGAACTGTCAGTTAGATTTAATTTTAAATTAAATTGTACACTCAGATTTAGAATTTTTGAATTTATTTACATTTTGTAATAAAACCAATAATGTTGGATGTGTCTCATTTTTCATTAAAAAGCATAAATGATGAATCTGGGTTTCAAGAAGTATTAGGTAATGTTGGTCTCCTGAGCCAGCAGTCTGAAGGGATTCAGTTCCCTGCAAGAATATTAAATGCTCATCTTCTATTACAGCTTCAGTTTCTATTTTTAGTTGTGCTTTATATAATGGGAGGTGCTAAGTAGAGACCAACTTTTTTTGCTTATTTTATTTAAATCCATTTGGAGCTTCAAAAAAGAAATAATTAGGAAGTGGTTTTATTTCTGTATGACTTTTATGGAAAATACTTGTTTGCAAAGTTACTGACTTTATATGTGCTCTGAGAGCATTACAAATAGGGTGTTGAATATTGGGACCAAGTATATTGTGGAGAACTTAAATGGTTACTTTTTGGTCTGCCTAGTAACAAACACTCCATAGCTTAATTTAGACCCTCTCTGGTCGTTATGTAAGTATAATCCCTATGAAAATCAGTTTTAGCCAGCAGTTAAGAGCCCTAAGGCAGCACTGAGGATAGTTAATAGGCTAACAGTTTAACTGTGGCAATGACTGTTTCAGGGGGATTAAGCTACTGTTATATATCATCATTCATGTTTTATACAAGGAGAGCTTGTTTTGTGAGAGTGAGTGCCACTCAGCGATGTTATCTTCCAGGTGCAGACATTACCAGCAAATGCAAGAGATGCAGTTTCATGGAAATCCATGCAACAGGCGTTTTTAACTGACACAGAACTTGACAGACCCTTCAGAAATACAGCCCTCTCAGCTCCTCTGTCCCTATGCTAACCCTAAGTTAGCAGTAGCTGCCTGCCTTCACGATGGGGTGACAACAGGCTTTAGTTTGACTTTGTGATTGTTTGCACCCATTCCCAAACTGAACGATTTGCTTGTAGTAGGTAAGGACAATTAGCAGCAACTGAGTTGCTGCTGTCTAATGCTTTACAACTTGCTCTGAACCTGATGCTGTGTCCAAAACCAGAAGGTGGCAGAGCTACCGTTTGGGCTTGGTTCAGCGTGGTGAACTTACTGGCGTTAAAACATCTTGCAAGAGCGATCTATGTCTTAATCATCTGAGTCTCTGAACACCTGTGTGCTCTGGGACCTCAGCTACAGCTTGACTTAGTCTTCTGCCATGCTGAATTTCAGGGAACCTGGCTGCAGCAGAATGCCAAGCTTTGAATTAAGCACTGAAGTTCCTTCCTGTGCCTGGGGAAAGGTGATTGCCTTGTGTCATCTTTCTATGACCATGCCTTTCACCTGCAGAGTTCTTCGGAGAGATGTTCAGGTCCTGCATTTGGCCATTTAATTCTACCTCTGTGTTGTTCCCTGAGTCATGCTAGGGCAGCTCTTTGTGCAGGCACACAAAAACAAACCAGCCAGTCAAGGGAGGTATATTTAGCCATCAACAGAGCTCAGGGGTTTAAGCGTGCAGAGTAATAAGCAAACACAGCATAGAGAGGGATTTAGTGTGTGGGAGCTGATTAAACTGGCATGGCTTAGCCATGGGAAATGTCTGTATGAAGAAAGGGGATCCACAAAAGCCAGCAGGTATTTTGTCCTCTTTTCTCAAGTGTTTTTTACCTAGTGAGTTTTTCAAGGATGCTATTCCTTGAATGCCTTCTGTAATCCAAGCTATGGTGTACAATCTCTTTCATTATTTTTTTTTAAGCTTTTGTTTGTAACCTGAAGCAGTGGTGCCCACTGCCCTGCATGGTTCATGCTTACAAGGCCTTGCACATGTCAAAGAAGCTTCTTTCTGTCTCTGGATTTATCATGCTGTTATATAGCAAGTACAGAAGCTGGGGTATTTTACCTGTGCAAAGATCAATGTTGGGTTTGTTCTGTTATTTGAATTACAAGTGAACACTCATTTGCTGAAAAGGTTAAACATCAAAAAGCATTTACTCTAAACAAATAAATCTTGAAATATGGTACCGTCTTCAAAAAAAAACCTACAGTCATGTCTGATTGCTAACTGTAAAGGTATTAACCTTTTGTGCTGCCTGCACTTTGCTCAATCAGTTGTTCCCAAGATGTACCCAGGAGACCAGACAAATCAAGTATGTTGACTCTAAGCTGAGTCCTCTGGAACTGAAACATGATCTTGTTTTTCTTCAGGGTTATTGTGTTTTGATCTTCTACTGCAGAGTCTCCAGTGCAGATCACCTTATTTCTGAAAAAGCAGTCTTCATGGAAAGCATGCTCTAGAGAGCTGCTGACCTGACTCTTTGGAGTCAGTACCTGAATTTCCTGGGAAGGGTAGGTGCTAACTTACCTCTGAAAAAGAGGATTGAAAACTGGTTCTCTCTGTGTCATCTTGATAAGATGCTTAAGAAATAGTTCAAGTTATGGCTGTATTAGTATCTCCAATTTCTGACTTGGAGAATCTTTCCTTGAAAACTTGGTGGGTGAGCTGGTTGCATTTCCATAACCTGCTCAGCACAGAGAGAGCTAACATAGCCAGGGCAACAGTATTTGCTTACTGTGCTGTCAAAATCTGTTTCAGCAAGGTCAGAAAATATAAGAGGCTAGCAGATCTGCCTCCACCACTGAAGGCTACCACTGGTCGAACAGCATTAGTGGGAGGAATTTTTGATGTGGGGAGTAGGGGTGAAATGTCTGTATTAGAAAGGAAGCAACACCTTGTAAAACTATAAAAGTAGCTTAAAATAATACAGAATAGCATTTTTATTGAGGAAGTGAGATACTTTACTGTCACACTAATGGTGCTATAACCCCCTTTCTGCCCTAAGGTTAGCTTAAGTGCTTGACATACAAATGCTAGGGTGCAAATCAAGTTGGTTACTGATTCACACTTACTTAAACAGGCAAAGTGGGAGGTAAGGATTGCTTAGCATTTGTAAGTGAAGTTAAAGTCTCTCTTCCTTGCTGCCTGCACTGACATTGCTCTGCTTCTAACTGCAACACTGCAATCCTTTGGATATGAGAAGGATTTACTAAAATATAAATGGATACCTCTTCTCTGGCAGAAGTCTTTCTTCTTGCATCACCAGCAGCTAAAAATAAATAGAAAGCTAACTCATCTGAAAAACTTGAGATTGCACAGATCTCTGCAATGATGCTGGTTTTAGGACAGCAGCACTTGCTGGATTGCACCCACCCCATCCTTGGCCCTTGTGGTTAGTAGCGCTGTATCCATCTATCCCTTTTCTATCCTGCCTCTTCAGAGTCATGGTTCGTGGAGCACTTCTGTGTCCAGGCAGACATTTTTGTCAATATCTCCACATTTCTGCAGCGAACATGTCAACCTTCATCTAGCATGGTGCTCCTCCCTCTATCACACGTGTGTATGTGGATCATTAGGTATGGGAATACCTTTAATTTGGTGTGCCTGCTCACAAGACAACATTTCCTGGGAGCATACAAAGCTACCTTGCAGGCAGATGCAGTTGCGGGCAGCTGGCTGAACCTGCTCCTCACAGCTTATTTATGCTTTGAGGCTGGCACTGTGCTGGTACAGGGCAGGAGTGCAAGGCCCACTTGTGATGGTTATTTAGGTTCTGCTCTTACACACGTAATGCATGTTTTCCACTGGAGTTGCCGTGTACAGTTGCCTTTCTCTAGGAAAAAGTCTCTCTTAGTCAAATCATTGACTCCTTAATCTTCCTTCAACTGAATGTTTCAATATGGAGTATACCTTGTACCTACTCTTTTTAAAGCCAATCAGTATGTGATAGCATGGTATAATTTTCTTTTATACAACATCTTTTGCATGTTCTGTGACTGAGTCCCTGACTATATTATAGGCATGTAAGAAAATAAAACTTCACTACAACAGGCTGATAATGTGAACAACTATGTAAAAATAAATAGCAGAAGGACAGGAGAAAAGGATTAAGTGTAGGCCTGTCAGTGTTTACTAGGATGACTCTTGAAACAGGTTAGAGAACTGAGGAGGTGCAGAGCCTTGCAGGAAACCTGCTTCTGACAGCAAGTACTGCAGGGGAAGACTGCATTGGTGACAGAAAATTGTGTAGAGGAACAGAAAGCAAAGAAGCACTTGTGTTCAGGGGTAAGGTCACTGAAACAGATGGGAGCAAAACTGTAGTGAGATCTCAAAATGGCACCCATTCTGAAAACCTTGCTCTGACCAATTCCTTAAGGTTTCACAAATGTATTTTCCTTTGTTTAAGAGTTATTTCAGGTAAAAGGGGATGCATTTAGTAAATCAGCATGTTTAAGTGAATTCCCAGAGCGTACGCTTACTTGGCAAAGAAAAGTACTGGCCTTAAAAACTCAATGTGATCCAGTGATCTCTTAAGATTGCCTGAATGCAGCATTGCCACCGTGTCTGGAAATAATGGGAGAAATCTTGGGAGGCTTAGAATAAATTGTATCTTACAAAGAGGGGCAGTTTACAGGGAAAGGTGTAATTTCAATTTAGATCCTGCTGCACCAAACAGAAGGTGTTTTCCATCCCATTTTCAAAGTTCAAGAGACAAGTAGCCTTGGAAGAAACCACCTGTATTCTCCAGCTGTGCTGCGGGCTTGCTTAACAGCCATGAAGTCATGTCCTAGGCCAGAGGCAAAGAGCATCAGCCATGGGATGATGCAACACCCAATTTGGAAAACTCTGACTCCAGCCAGCATCTAAGGACCATTGTGTAGGACCAAGGAAGCACTCCAGCACAAGCTTGTTGCAAATAGCAGTTGCAGAGTTCTTGAATGAATGAGGGGAGGAAGGTGATACTACATCTGTACATACCATTAGTTACCCAGCTATTGTGATACAGTGCTGCTTTCAAAAGGATGTTGGAAAGCCTGGAAGATTCAGCATTCAGTGACAAGAGTGATTCATGGTATGGAAAAACCTGACTTGTGGGGAGCAGTAACACAAGTCATTCCATTCAGTTTACCAAATGCAAGGCTAAAGGTGACTTAGATTTTAGCTATAATTACTAATATAAGGACAGCTTATCTAGTATTTCAGCACTTTCTGATGTAGTTGTCATCATAGGAACCCACTGCATTGCAAGCCCTAACACTTTGCTCAAGTGGTGCGGACTGTCCTGACTAGACTTGGTGCTCTGGGAAAGGCTGGTTAGAGAATTTGTTGGCACCCTTGGTGATAGAAAACACGTAATACTGACTTCGGAAACTTCCCAGATGTTTTTTGAAGGAGTCCACCACTAATAATCCCTCAAGGTCTATCTGCTAACAAATGAGAAAAACACATCTGCAATTGCATTCAGCAGCAGTTGATGCTTCAGCTAAAGGTGCCAAATTTGGTGAGCAGCCCCTTTCAGAAGTGAGCTGTTGTCACACATTGTGCTATGAACGAACGCACAGTAGACTAAAAAGGCACCTTTACTGATTTTGAAGAAGCAGTCTGAAAGGTGGATTTTCTAGTTCTAGAGCTATTTTTATCTTACAAATCTGAGGATAAGCTTGCTTCCCCAGAGCCGCTGGTAGCAGGAAATAGCACTATATGTTCTACCACCCGAGTAGTAATCTCTGTCCTGCGTGTACTCCCCTGCTATGCTAGTCAAAACAGATCGAGTAGTTGGGAGATTTTTCCTCCTTAAGGAATTATACAGGCATTCTACCAGAACCCTCTGGCAGCAGTTACTTTAGTCTGAAACTGTTAGGAGAGAGAAGATCTCAACATTCAATTAATCTGTCTGTTTAATATATGGGACATATGTTCAACAGACCGATTCATTGTGATGTAAAAAAACATTCTAGGTACTTCTGAGTACAGTGTAAGGTCCCTCAATTCACCAGGTTTAAGATTACGGAAGATGCTTTCTCATGTCTGCAATAGTGTGCTATTCAGTGTATGTGGGCTTCATTCAGTGTAAACTTTAAGGAAGGGGTGGAGACCCCACAACAAAAAATGTCCATAATTAAGGGGAAATTACAGAGCAGTTACGCTACCTTCAAACAGCTGGAAAGCTTTGGCTGGCTTGAAATAACTTCTCCCACAACCAGCAGCTCTCCCAAGCTGTTCAGCACTCACCACCCTGTTGCCGCTTACCCTCCCACCCACCTACTGCTCCCCCTTGGCAAAGTATCAGAAAACCTACTTTGATATTTTTTAAACCACGGAAGCTCTGGGCTGCAGAACAAGCTGCAACAGGGGTCCAGGCATGGCTATAAATGTCACACTTCAGAGCACTGCAAAGCACCCCCAGCAATGGCCACACATTTTCCTGCAGAAAATGGAGCTGGATGTGGTGGCCAAAGGACAGCGAGAGTCACCACACTGCTGTTGACTAAACGTATGCTGTCCATATGTTGGATGCGTCAGCTGGCAGGGGGCCTAGGAAAAGCTGCGGTGGCTGCAGCTTCCTTTCTCTCCCATCTGGCATGGGCACAGCGAGGAAGTATCTGTGGGTGCCAAATTAAAGAAGAGGACAAACAAAGAGATAAGCAGCCAGGCAAGGATGAAGCCATTTTGGAAGCAACGGTGGTAATTCAAGGAGTCTTTAGTGATCACTTCAGGCTTCACTTCTCAGACCTTTATTCTTCTAAGCAAAGTTTATTCTTTCACATGATGGACTCTGTTAACCATACACACACACAGTTCTTGTATAACTAACTTGAACCTTTGACTTTCAAAGCTCTGCCAAGTCCCTTACAAGCTCCCTTTCTCTTGAGGCAGAAGATACATTACACTCAGTAATGGAGCAGAACAACAACAATGTAGAAGATTTCTCCTTGAATGTCTTTTCTGTCACTCCTTATCAGCCAAACAGATCCGATGCCCTGGTGTCAGATGGGGATAAAGCTGGTGCCACTTTGCTCTTTTCAGGTGTGTTTTTGGGACTGGTGGGGATCACTTTCACTGTGATGGGATGGATAAAATACGACGGCATTACTCACCTGGAGTGGACTCAGTTACTAGGGCCTATTCTGCTGTCTGTTGGAGTAACTTTTATTCTGATTGCTGTTTGTAAATTTAACATGCTTACATGCAAGCCCTGTAAAGAAAGAGAGGAAAATACATCAGACCTTGACCAGACCACCAGCGGACAGTCCTTTGTCTTCACCGGCATTAACCAGCCTATAACTTTTCACGGTGCCACGGTGGTACAGTACATCCCTCCGCCATACCCACCCCAGGAAGGCATTGCTGTGAGTCCTGGCTACCTTCACCCGGTACTCAGCTGCTGCGGTGCTGCTTCCTCCAGCACCTCACCGATTCCCACTCCGGGCTCCTCTCACTTCTGCCCTGCCTACCCCCTGGATAATCCAGCTTTTACTGGAGATGAGAACTACACTACTTATCCTGCAGAGAATACCAGGTATCAGAGGTACATCTTCTGAAATGCCTTAGTGTGTTTGGACAGAGGCTTCTGAGTATTTTAAGTGCTTTGTATGGTTTCAAAGGAAACAAAAGCTAGTCCAGGGTGTTACCCTTCTTCAGACATATTTTTTGTCTTTGTTAGGAGTATTTCTTGAGTGAAGGCTATGGAGTCATAATTTTTCTGGAAAGCATTTTTATCCAAATTAAATTAATTTACGAATCCCTTTCAATATTCAATCTACTAAATCTCATGTTATTTTTTAAGATATTAGCATATATGCTCCTGCCTGGGTGGGGTGAGGGGTGGTGGTGTATGCTTATATTACTACCTTTAGGCTGTTGACCAGAAGGTTATCATATGTACAGCCACAGGCTTCCACTCAAACACAATCACAACACACGAGTCAGCGCACAAACAGCATTTTTACAACAATGCAAGAATCAGTTTGGTACCAGATGCTTTACCTCCTGATTATGCCTGGTCACAACACACTGCTTTTGCACTGTAGCAACCTTCCAGCCCTTAATCTTTTCCTGGTTTTGGGGCATAAGTAAGATCACTGCTATTACAGAGCAGTACGAAACTGCTTTAATCAAAATAATTTTCTATAGTTCTTTCCCCTAAGGAAAAATATTCTAATTATAGAAATTAGCGTTATATCCTTCTTAGAACATGTCACTTTTAGTTCATTTATGAAAGTCTGTTTGAAAAACTGCTGACTGACCCATTGTCTTCAGCAAGATGTGTGACAGGCATAGGCAGCACGAAAACAAAGGTCACCTCCTGACACTTTTATACCTCATGAAAAGAACACAGCAAATGGTTGAATCACAGTAAAACTTCATCTTGTAGCATTTCTGAAGAAGTCGGGAAGTGCTTTGCTCAGATAAGGCTGACAGAATGCAGCACTGAGGTTACTTGCATGTTTTGTGTTTGCTAAATTCTTCTTGTGCCCACTCACCTTCCTATTTTCAGGTCAGATGACAGTTCTGATGAACCAGAACTGCTGGAAGTCTATGCCTGTGATGACTTGTCACCTCCACGTTATGAGGAACTATACCCACTGTCTTCATAAAATAACCACAGACAACAGATGACAATTTTAAGAGACACCAGCTTTTTAATCCCAAGAATCTTTTTCTTTAAACACTTGCATGATAAGTGAATGTGAGCAAGGTCTTGTTACTGATACACAGTTTAGTATCACTGAAGATATTTAACCAATCCCTTATTTTTTTGCCTCAAAATTCATTAGCCTTTTGCTATGCAGTTTAATAGCAGAGCTATTAATTATTTGATGCCAAAACTATTAATACCAAAGCTATAAACTCAAGGTTCTAAACCCATATTAGAGTTGCCAAAAAAGAAGCCCGATTTTCAGACTTGCTGAAACCAGTGTGAACTGTGAATGCACAAGATGCTTGTGGAAGGTCGTGATTGCTGCTGGACATTCAGCATTATTAGAAAGCACTTGATGTATTCTTGATGTATTTTCCCTCTTGATTGCTTGGAAAACTTCAGAAGTGCTCAAGTGTCTGATCCATGAAAATGCCTGTGATATTTTAATTCTTTCTGATTCCTTAGACTAGCACATTTATTAGCAACTCCAGTCAACAGATCAGACTTCTTCTGCTTTGTTCACCTGTACCACATGGTCCTGTGGGCATTTTTGGAGTGCCCTGCTTGAACCAGAGCATCCCAAAGCAGAGAAAATACAAATAGTGACCACTGCCCAGTTTTACGGAGACCTCTGAGAGATCCTGTTTGCATCAAATTCAGTTCCCTTCCCCCCCTGATGGGATGTAAAACACCGTCTTCCACCAGGAGTCCTAACAACTACTAGGTTAATGTCCCTGAAGAAAATGGAACCTTTCTGGAATGTCGACAGAGGCATGTGGTCCTACCAGTTTTAAAGGCTTCGAAAATCACAGCTTTTCCCTGCTGCACCCTCACTCTATGGGAGACCTGTGGTGGAACCCCTCCTGAGGTCCCTTTCTTGGTTGAATGTGGGTTCTAGGCACACAACTTGGGCATTAGGTTCCTCCAGAGTATCCAGACAACTATGGGTTGCAGTGAACTTTCTTGTTCAGTTTCAACTTTCAAGATCAGCATGATTCCAGATGTATCCACAACTGTATTTACAGCCATATCTAACAAAGGATGAGGTGCATAAGCTCCAAAATCTGGCAATCCAGGATGGAGGTCCCAGAAACCTTTACTCAGGTACTGCATAAACCCCAGAGCAATGAGAATGCCATGAATCTTTTCATTTTTGTTTTGTATTTGCACCTATGCTTCAAGTTCTGCTTTTGAGTGTGCCCAGAAACACCCTGATGCCCTGACACAGCTGAAGAAGTCAATACCTCCCCATGCAAGATCCCATCAGTTTTGCCTATCATCTCCCTCGAAGGGCTCAAAGTAGAAGCTGTTCTCAGCCCACACCTGCTGGAGCAGGCACCATGCAAAATGATCTAGAGGGCCATGGTCACTGTCCAAAGTAACCAAGCAGTGTGCTGATGGTGTGCCTGTGGGTCAGTGTCCTGGTCTGGAATAGCAGAGCTAAAAGCTGGTGTCCATTACGGAATGCATGAACTTTCTCTTACTTGCCAACACAGCTGTCTCAGCTCCTGCCAGTTGTCATCAATCTCATTGATCTCATTCCCGAGGGCTGGAGAAGCCTGGTGTCGAGCACAGGCAGGTGGTACAGGATATACCTGGCAGCTGGAAGTCACCAAGTGTCCATGCAGCCTCACTAGCAATCAGGACACATAGCTCTGGATGCAGACATGCATTCAGAACATTGTTCAGTTGCACAGAGCTGCAGATGCACACCAACCTCCTTGTCTTATATACTTAGAGGGCACCAAGAAAGAAAGCATTTGCAGAGGGACACAAGACAACCATGGTGCTCCACAGTGATGGACATGACACTGACAGAGGTTGTATTTGGGACACAGCATTTAAACAGACTCAGAGGTGGGTTAGCAACTGCAGCAGCAGCTACTGGTCAGTGACTACAAGCTGTGTGCCAGGTTCTTCTCACTAAAGAAATATGTGGCATGCTGATTTTCAGCAGGAATGGCCTGATGTTAGCAGGTAGAGGTGTAGCTGGAGAAAGGCAAGCACTTTTTGTTCAGCGTGATCTCTACGGGATTCAGTGCGAGAACAGAAGGTCTAAAAATAAATGCAGCTTTCTCTTATGGAAATCTCTTGCTCCTCTTCCAGAATTTAAACGGAGGTGAACTCATCCTCCCTTCACAGCAGGAAACTGGAAGGTCCCAAATCCCCAGTTAGTTCCACATGGACAGATCCCTGCACTTAGCACATAGTTCTGCTGACACCAGCAAGCACTGCAGGAAGACAGAGGTCAGGCTTGATGGATCCAATTGCAGGACCAGGGTCAAAATTTCTACCCAGTCACCCTCCCCCACAAGAAGAAAATTCCTTTGGTTAGAAACCAAGAAACCACAGACTTTTGCTGCTTCTCATCCCACCACTGCTGCCCCCCCTCCCTCCGCCCCCCCCCCCCCCAATACATGGCGTAAGCATGTTTTATGGGGTAATAATAGCTTTATTTTTATGACATCAAATCATACTGTCAGACTAAATATGAGAAATCCAGAAAGTTGCACTGTGAATTCCATACTGGTTTTAAAGTTTACTTCTGTAGACATTAAATTTGTTGAAAGAGCCCTGGGTTTCTTTTTAGAGAAAAGGCTGTATAAATAAAGTTAAATAACTATGTATTAAAATTATCTTGACCTGTCAGATGAATTCTGCCTGAATTCTATAGAAGTTTTTTCATGCTGCACAGGTATCTTGAGAAGCTCCAGTCTGATGACATTTCCTTGATATACTGATTGCTGATTATTGTTTGTAAGAGTACAGCAATAGGCTATGAAGGTTTTTTCTTCCTCCTCTTCCTTCCACCTTCTTCCATCCTTTTTTCTATTTTAACAAATCTTTTATCATTAGGGTTTTTTTTTTGCTTTTGTTACTGGATGCTTAGTGATTTAACCATCACATTAATTCACGTCTCAGCTTTATGACCTCTTTCTGCCCTATGATGAGTGAAAGAACAAACCTATTTGGCCAGACCTTCAACCAAGGTGAACTGACAGAGCTCTGCTAGATTATACTGATTTAGCACCTTAGAGCACCTGGAAGATTTATTTGAGATTTTGCTCAATCCACTTTTCGTTTAAACTAATGCTCTTTAAACAAAATTACCTTCTCCCACATTGCCTGCAATGCTACTGCAGACCCGCAGAATGATGCTTTATTATAGTTAGATGCATCTGGACTTCTAGCCTTGGTGGCAGGCTGTTGTGTGCAAGTATTCAACTATGTAACACTGAATGAGTTACTGGGATTTTTTCTAATATGATTCCATTGGTAAGATTTTGACCATAAGATGGTTAACATATGAAGTTGGTGGAGATGTGTCTATTAATACGAAGCTGAGCACAACCTGTTCGTAGCAGTAAAAATTCTGCACAGAGGTGCTCTAAGATTGAGGAGCTATTTAGAAACACTAAATGCCACATGCCAAATGCAGCTGCAGGATGCGAATTGCTTCTCAGATAAAATCTAAATCTGAAGTCTGTTTTTTAACCTCGGTGCTGCCAAATCTGTGAGGAAGTACAGGACCGTATGAGCCAGTGCTCTGGTGTGCAGCATCTTCTCACGAAAGCCCGATTCCACCAGAGGTACCAGTTTCTGCCACTGGTGCTCCTGTGCCAGGTCCTGCACACATACTCGAGCGGAACGCCTGTACGAGTGGGTGTTCAAAAGCAGTAGTGGTGAAACTCTTCAAAGCGTTATTTTTAAACTGAACCGGGATTTAGAAAATTGAGGTCTCGGGGAAAAAATAAACCCGTAAGTAGGGCTTGTTCCTTTCCAGAGAGCCCTGTTTGCACACAGGGCAGCCTTCGGCGCGGGGCCCCGCAGGATGCTCGGGGGCTCTGCGCCGCGCCCTGAATCCCCCCGGGGCCGGCCGCCCCCGGCCCGCGGGCTCACCCCGCCAGCGCCCGCAGCGCTCGCCCGGCCCCGGCCCGGCCCCCCACGTCCTGCCGCCCGCCGCCGCCAGGGGGCGCCGCGGTGGCCCGGAGCCACCCGGTGGGGCCGGGCCGGGCCGGGGGCGGGGCGGAGCCGCTCCGGGCGCGCCCCGTCCCGCGGAGCTGCTGTGCCGCCGGCGGCAGCCGCAGCGCGGCGCGGCATCCCGCAGGCGCCGCTGGGCCCCCGTCCGCTCGGCCGTGTGGCGGTGGCGTGTCCCCGCTGACCCGGCAGGTGGCAAGGCTGCGGAGCCGGTACGCGGTAACGTGCTGCCTCGTTGTGTGCCACCTGGTTTTGAGCTGGGAGCGCTGAGGCTTTTCTCCCTTACGACGGATAGTAAAGATGCCATTAAAAAGTAGGCTGAGCTCCCGCACCGCTGGGAGCTGCCTTAAGGGGAAAAAAAGCTGTGGTGAAAGATCCAGCGAAACCACTGAAGAACCGAGTATCCCCACCCTCACAGGAGAGACGGACATCTGGAGGGACTTCAGCTTGGGGAGAGCTGCTGCACAGTGCACTCACATGCACCTTCCTCCCCCTCCTCCTCATCGTCCCTGTGACCTAATGGGACAGGCTTCTCTCTGCCTGAAGGAGCAGGGGGAGGTCCAGGGGTCATCTGAGAAGAACTAGGGCATGCTGTTTGTATACAGCGCGGAGAATAATCTGTGCCTGCTGCAAGTATCATTATTGGCTCCACTTTAGCTGTCAGAGCGAATAGACGTCAGCAGGACGTGCCGAACATTGCTGTTGCTGCCCCATTCCCCAGTGTGCACCAGCGTGTCTGGCAGAGACGCGCACAGCACGGACAGGTGGGGTTCTCGCGGGCGGTGTCTGCATCAGCTGAGCAGCACTGCTCAGCGGGAGCGGGTCTGCAAAGTGAAACAGCAGGTGCGGGGAGCCCAGCGCCCGTGCTGGGGGGGGTGGGGGGGTGGTGCAGGTGCAGGGCTGTGTGTCCGACTGTGGACTGAACGCCAATTAACACTTGGCATACACAAGTTGCTCTCCTAGGGTGTATTTTCTGTTGCTCGGCTCATGCTTGTGATGCGATGCGAAGCCTCACAGGGCAAGTGAGGACTGTGGGGAGAGCCTCTTCCAAGGTGCCTGATCCAGAAACACTCGTTGCCCTGCAGGCGTAGGGTGACTTGCAGCAGCTGCCAGAGTTCCATGTGTGGAAGCATACCCTTGTGGACCTACGTGAGAGGCTTGCCTCTGCATCCTGACACCAGCGAGCCCATGGCAGAGCCTCTCCCAGTACTGATGGAGGGGACTTTGAGAGGTGTCAGGGCGGTGTCGACACCTCCAAAGTTACATTGTGTCTAATTTAGAGACATAGCAGGCCTATGTCTTCCTGAATAACATTTGCAAAGCGATGGCGTTTTTCCATAGGGAACAGCCAAAAATGGCTTTCTAGTTCATGTGATCGGTCAGAAAATGCCCTCCTGAACTTCACCCCGTATGTCATAACAGCACAGGGTCAAGGAGAAATCAGTAATGCCATGTTTGCTTGTATCTGTGCCATGTGTGGCAACTCTAATGAACAATTGATTGCAGCTACACACGCTATTTAGCAAACACGATGGGACATGCTGTAGCAGGGGAGCTGCTGTACATCTTCTATAAAATCCTGGGATGGCATTATTGCTCTCCTGCTTGGGTTATATTGTGTCAGATTTTTTAAAAAGATAGTGGATGGTTTTTGTTTATTTCTGAGGGTGAATCATCACACTATATGTAAGATGCTGTGCTTGCTACTTAGTGAACAGGGCATGCTATTTAACAGCCCTGGGTATATGGCCTGGTATTTTCATGTTTTGTGTAGCTGCAGCTTCCTCTTTACTTATGGTTCAGTGAGTACTGTCAAGAGCTTAGCTTTAAGGTAAAGGTTCAGGCTTTGTCAGCCTGAAGACATACTTAAGAAAATACTGAACATTATGCAGTCTGAGTAGGTGACTGCCAAAAAAGAAATAGGCATGCATTTTAAACTTGTAACCATGAAACTGGTGGTAGTTTCCATGCTTGAGGTACCTTTATTGTTTTTCTGCTGCTTTGCAGCCCAGACCCAGCCAGCAACAGGCCACGCCAGCATTCAAGGCATCATTGGCTTGTCACAGCCTTGTGTTCCCAGGCTCCTGCCACACATGACTCTGGTCGGCTCAGACAGTGCTGCCTCACAGGGAGGCCTGGCAAAAGCTGGCAGCTTGAGAAAGCTGCAGTTTGCACCTCTTTGCTGCTTTTGTCACCTGTGGTCACTTCTTTTTTGCCATTTAGCATGCCACCTTTGTCATTTATGTAGAGCAGGAGAGCAGATACCATAGTGCATGCATTATGATAATTGTTTCATTATCTTTTTCCAAAGCCACATTATTTAGATAATCAGTTGGCTTCACACAGCTTATGCCATCTTAAGAGAGGGAGGAAAACTAACTAATAAGACTTCAGCAGAAATTAATCTCTTCAGAACTGTAGATGTGCAACAGGATTTTTGCCAAAAAGCAACAGTTCCCTGGAAAATCTTCTGTGGAAAGGGACAGAAAAAGATGGATTATTGTAAACAGTGAAGTCAAATTGGTACATACATAATTCATTGGGTCTGTGGTTTTACTAAATCCTGATAAAATAGTAAGGGAAAATAAATATTATTTTAACCATATTTGCCCAAATAAGGCTTATATATTCCACTTCCCCTGATTTTGTCCTTAAAATCAGAGGTACCTGAGTGTTTCATGATGTGCCAATGCTCTGCATTATTATAGCCTTCTATGTCTTTTTGGTCCTTTGCAGACACATATGTGCTTTCTCCTCCTGCCTTCCAAGCTGGCTGGACAGGAACCGATCAGGACACCCATAGGCAGCACTGTGCTGCCACAGGGGCACAGAGCTCCCTTTGCATCAGGATTGGGTTTTGACCAGATGCCTTTTTTCACAGAATAAGCACGGTTGTGCCTGCAAAAGCTGTGCAGATACACACATGCTTCGTCTTTACGAATTGATCACATCATATATGGACTTTATTCTTGTGTTTTAAGATCCTTGAATGTGGCCTTTATTTGTATCTATCAAATCTTGTGAGGACAGAATTCTTGATAGAGTGAGTAAAGACAGTAGTATGAAAAGTCTAATGCTTCTTGTGTGTTTATGGTTTTTTTCAGCCTGTTAAAACCTGGATAGGCTTGGAAAGAACAGGAAAGAACATAGAGAAGAAGCTGTGGTACGAATCACATCTGCAAATCCTTCCCTTAACTGTAGTGACACAAAATTCTACCCAGCTTCAAGAAAGCCACAGGGCAAAGGCATAAATGCCCAGAAAAGTGGAAAGATAGAAAGATGGAGAATTGCAGGAATGCCTGTGGAGGATGGCTTCTATTCTTATACTTCTATAATGAAAAGGAAAGGCAAGAAAAATAGAGCAAGCATAACAAATCAGTAATAGAGAGAGAAAAATATAGGGAGCTCTTCACCCCACCAAATCACGCAAGTGAACACTTTCCTAAGCAATGTTTCAGTTAAAAATAATTTCTTAACTCTTCCAACAAAAAACATTTGAGATTCTCTCCTAGAGCTGCATTTCTGAATAAATTCCATTATATTCGAAAAAGCTGCAAGATAGATGTGCAAAGCACAAAAATATGCAAAGAAAGATACACATGAACGCCAGTACCCACACTCAAAGAGCAGAATAACTTGCTTAAAATCACTGACTGTAGGGATGTGTCAGTGGGAGCAGGACTAATGCAGCAATTGATGAGAGACTGCATCACTGGGAGCATCAAAGTGGAAAAGATTTGCACAGCTCCTGCTGTGGTAGGCAACTGCACAAGCCCCTTCATAAATTGTTTAAGCTCCATGTTAAAATTAGGATTTGGTTTTTTCCTAGCTTTTAATGGAAGGTAGGAAAAAGTCAAGAAGAAAGAATAAGATCCAACATGGTAGAAAAATAAAAACCAGGTAATAGCTAAGGGGGAAAAAATCAACTCCTTTTACACATTATGCTACCTGTTTTAAATGCTTCTACTTTCTTAGCCCATGCTCTGTATGTTGCACTTAACATTGATGGTTCATCAAAATCAAGCAACAAATGTGTTAATCTTTAATGTTTTCTTAGCCTTACAGACCAGGAGGTGGTGACCCATAGGGTAGCATTACTAAGCTATTTCAGTTTTACGTTACATGTTCAAGTATTTTATGTTACCTTCCTGTTATTTTCATAAAAAGCAAGCTTTCCTCCATCTGTTTAGTAAAAAAAAAAAATTAAAAAATCCAAATGAGCTGCAAAACTATGACCCTACTTCCAAACAAATAATGAAACCTTAATGTGAATAAACATGCCTGCCTAATCAAAGCTGGGCTTGTGATCTAACTGGATAATAATTCACTTGTAATATCATCAGCACAGAATGAGTATCAGCCTAAGTATTGTTGGTGCAGGTGTAACTTAATGAATTCAGGCTCATTTTGTCTGGCATTTAGTTGCTTATATTGGTGTTGGGAACAGTTAGTCCTTCAATTTTTTGTAACAAGCAACACCATTAAACTGCCACAGAGCAATGTAAATCAGAGATTTTTCTTAGACCCCATAAAACAACCTACAAAAATGTTATTGCCAGATTAATCATGTGCTTTTATATATCCAGCAAACAGAACTGACTATAACTATTTTCATTTGGCTATTATTTTTTGCTATTATTTCAACAGTATATGGAAATACAAAAGAAAGAGTATAGTCTGAACAACTTGCTGTCAAAGGCGTAGAGATAACAGGATCCCAAACACAGAACAAGATCCCTGCTTGTATGCTTCTCTGCTGCACTGGGACACATATTTTAGTCAAGCTACATGCACGGTACAAGTAATGAGGACAGAAAACTGTGTGATTGCAGAGTCGAGTCACGTACCCATTTAGAGCATCTTGGGGTGCATGAGTGTATGTACTTTGTTTTGATTTGCACATGCGGGCATGACTAAAATACATATACCTTGATTTAACCTGTTAACACATAGCTGTATTAAGTCACTGAAGGGTGAAAAACAAGAATGGAAATACTAAGGAAAAAGCATCCACTGGTATTTTTCAGAAGTTGATGTTATTGTTCATTGTTTATGAGTGCATAAATCATTTTCATACATTTCAATAGGAACTGTGATACATTGTATAATAAAAATATTTCAGAATTTGTATCTTGCAGGTATATTTTCCATCCTCCATTTACTACAGAGTCATCTAATCCTGATTTGATGCCCCTCAACAGCAGAATTTTAAGTTACTGATCTCTCTTGCCTCTCACCAGTTTGACTAACTTTGCCTGACCTGCCACAGAGGACTGAAGGAAATCTGTCCATTTCAAAAGTGGAACATTACACACTGCCTTTCATGTTTCATACATGAATATGTTTTTCAGTCCTCTGTGAAAGCTTCTAAGATGTACATTACCTGCAATAGTGGAATAAATTCAGCTGTGCTTCCCTAGGTGCAACCATTTAAAATAAAGTCCCTTGTCCCCAGTTATGCCAGATTGGCCCAATAGATCTGAAAAATAATTATCTTCATATCGGGTACTTGTTACCATTTACCAACGAGCTATAGGAGCTGAAGAATATGATGAACTCTTCAAACCAGTTTTAATCAAATAGCTGCCAGAAAATGGCCAAAACAGAAAACTTTGCTGCTTTTATAAACAATTCATAATTAATGCATGAATAAACAGTGTATTTGAATTTTCACCAGCACAACTGTTTCCCCCAGCAAAAAGTTAATAGCTGAAGTACATGTTCCTTTAGAAAGTGCACTTTGTTATATAGAAATAATCTTAGCAGTTAATGTCTGGCAAAGCTTCAAACTCGGAATTACATTATGTTGGTAATTTTAACTTTATCATCTTAAATTGATCTAGTTTGGATGTATGAACACAAGCGAAGTAGAACAGCCCTCAAAGAGCTGCCTTTAAGCAGGCTTTATTCTATCCCATGAAGCTTTGTAATTCCTTCTGTTATTATTAATAGCTGTTAAGTGCTGACAGCATGCTTGGCACTGAATGAAACGCAGGAGCAGACATGGTTCTTGTTAAGGGTGGCTCTCGGGAGGCCATTTACTGTGTGTAACAACAACAACAACTTTATTGGAGCAGTAACCCACTGACACAGCTGCAGCTCGTGTATCAGGAGGTGTCGCTGTTTAGACAAAATAGTGATGTGCACATTTGATGTATGCAGATATGAATATGCAGAATTTTGCCACAGCTAACAAGGCTACCAGCTGAGTAGCCAAGACTTTCTGAGGTAGCCTTTGGCCCAGAGTGCCATTTATGCAGGAGTTTCTCCCTCAGCAGTGGGAGTACAGACCGCTGGAACACACTAAGAGCTTAGGAGCATCACAGGTGCTGGATGCACTGGGGTGGAAGGAGGGTCTCAAAGGGCAAACGTCTGCTGCTAGGGGTTATGGAAGGTGCAGCCACTGGATTAAAGGAAATGGCAGAAAAGGACAGGCAAGAATTTCAAGCAGAAGAGCCTTGAAGCTGTCTTATGTGGATGGTGTCCTTTAGAACCAGGAGCTATGGAAGCGTTGGAAAAAGGATTTAAAGGGACTGAGTTGGTAGTGTAGGAGGCAGCTGCAAACCTTGAACCCAAGACACCTGGAGGGAGCCAGGCTGGTGCTCCAGATTGGAAGACAGGGTGTCTGCTCCTCTGCTGCAGGGAAGGCTGGCAGGCCCACTGGACACCATCTGTCAACAGTCACAGGTAACCTGCAGGGATGATGCCAAATTTCCAACCTCCAAGGTCCTATCAGGTGTTATTGGTTGGTTTTAGCCTAGCCAATATCAGACCTCTGCTGCATTATCACTTGTGGAGGGTAGAAGAGAGAGAGGAGAGGCAGTGGCACCAAAACTCTGCCAAAAACGTCACGCTTTAACATGTATGTGAGTCGAGAGCTTTTTAGGGAATAATTACCCTCCAGCTCCTGATCAGGCATCTGTGTGGTGTCCAAAGCAGAAGAAAATGTGACTGGCTCCCACACACAGTGAGACGGGTGCTGACACCCACCAGTGGGTCCGACCTGACACATAAATGCCACAAAGGCAAGGATGGCCATCCTCTGCTGTCTTGTCCTTTGGATCTGCTCTAAAACTTCATTGCTGTGTCCGAGAACAGCTCTTGATACTGCAGGTGGAGTCATGTTTGCTTCTGCTTCGCCAGGGATCTACTCTGCTACTCCAGCCACAACCAGCCTTAGGTTAAGCACGTCTTGCTGTGGGCTTCTGACTTGGAAGCACAGGGACTAAAGCTCCACTGCACTAGATGCTGCACCGTATGGGAAGTAAGTTACCCCTGGGTGTACAGATGCTGGCTGGCGACAACGGCAGGAGAAAATAGGTCCAAACAGGCTAAAAAGTTCTCTTGAAACTGTTTATTTTAGTTTCTTTGTAATTGCCTGGCTGGCTTGTTTCCTGCTGCACAAAACCTTCCCTCCCCCTTCAACATCACCTACTCTCGAGCAAATTCTAACAAGCCTCGCCCCCTTTTTGCTGTCTGTCTTCTAACACTAATTTTAGATGCATCTGCTTTTTGAATACCTTTGCCTAAAAGCAACCCAATTGTCAGAAAATGCCTAATAACACTCTGAAAAACACAATAGCTTTAAGCTGTTACAGCTGGGTACTCAAAAAATGATTAATTCAGAAGTCATTAGTCACCTGTGACCATTTAGGCTGTAAAATATATGAATGAAATGGATTTTTTAACTTCCTAGGGAACAGCCTTGCTTTCCGTACTCCAGTATGCAGTGTTCCCAGTGCTGTTAATCTCTGCATTCCTGTAAACCATTGATTCTGTCTGGTGTATTAACACTTGAGTTTTTAAAGGCTGTTCTCTGCACAGTGTCTAGAAGAGTTACACCCATTTGCTCGTGATGTGTTCATAAAAGGACCATTGGAGGGGGTGGTATGGAAGGGGGGAAAGGTCTGCAGGAACTGTATAGTGACTGTGCAGAATGAGCTAATTTCCCTATCACTCCTCTGCTGGGAACATGCTCTCACACCTCACACAAGAGTAAAGTTGTGACAGCATTATTTGCAGACAGGCAGTATGAGGTAGATGTTTCCCAGTGCACCAAAGGGATCTGAGATCATAAACACCCTGCCCAGATTGCTGGGATCTACTGCGCTGCTGTGCCTGCAATACAAGAGGCAGAAGTCCCAGCGAGGCTAGAGCTAGTCACCTTGGGTACTGGCAATCATGGAGCAGAGGCAGCATGGAAGGATGAACAAGCTGTTTGAAAAGCTGAGTAAATATTCAAACAGTTCACCCATGATGCTACAGCTGGACTAAGAGTGTCAAAGTTGTTTTTCAGCTGCGCTACATCGTGTTGCAGTGGCTGTAGAGCAGACCTCCTCCCCAACTCCTTGCACCACTATGGTGCTGATATAATGTTAGTCTAAGGAAAAGATAAAAGATACAACATGCCAGCCAGTCCAGAAGTGGCTCATTTTCTACAAGACTTTAATTGTGACAGCAGAAATAATGTATCTGTTACAAGATAGCAAATAGAAAGGACTTCACTGAAATTACTGTTGTCTGTGTGGAAATTGATACTTATATATCCCTGGTTTCTCCTGTCTCCCCATCTCTCAAAGAAAAATCTAAATTAAAAGACTGAGCAATAGAGAAGATGTCTCACTCACACTACTATTTACTACTGCTTGATTCATTTCACTTCATAGTTTTTCTTTAAGCCCAAGGCCGTTCCCAGTCTCCCTCCTCAACAACACACCCACTTCACGTGTCTCCTATCACTGCTCCTTGTTTCCTTCTGCACTGAGGACAGAGTATGCTTGATTTAATTAGTTTTTAAACATTAACTCCTCCATCACCACCCGAAGAAAAGCAACCTTGTTCCTCTACCATAGAAGTAGCCTCTTTGTTTTGCTGTTGTATTAGTAAATTAGTTAGCCTTTTGTTTCCCCAGTGTCATTGCAGATAAGATGGTCATAAAGGCATTGCCAAGCAAGCTTTAAGAAAAATTAAACATAGAGTTGCAAAGCATTGTAATTAAGGCACAAAATAGGCCTGGCAATCCTCATGGTAATTAATATGTCATCTTCTTCCTATCTCTTAAACCAAATAATCTGCAAACCACCACTATATTGGAGCATTATATCTGCTATAACTTATGTCAGCTTGGATCATGCATCCCCCTTTTTCTTAAACAATGTTTGGCAGACAACTGAGTGTGGAAACTAGACTGTTTTACATTAGTCAGCAGTACATTTAAATCATTCTTACCAAATGATTTACTGTAGATTACAAATTCTTATATGGCATTTTAAGTTAGTTATTAGGCAAAGTAATATATCACCAAAATGATGGGGTGCATATGTATTTTCCTTCAACATTTCTAAATTTCTCTTTGGTTTGGAAGACCTCCCTACTCCTATTTTCCCTAGTTGAAGAAAAAAAAAATGTTTTTAAGAAAAAAGGGTAGAAGACCCCAACGTTTCTGCCTGTCTTCTCCAACTATTGCTTGTCAAGAGGATTTTTCTGCCTGTGGGAAAGTCAGGTCATGAGGAGATACTGTTAAGTTGGTTAGTGCTCTCCAGATAGATATTAGCAGGTGTCAGTATTGCACAGCATTTCCATACCTTACTGTGTCCCAACAACAGGAGGAAAAGCTTGGAGGAAAAGGGTTAAGACTTTATATCAAACTGGAAAGGCAAACTGTTGTGGCAGAATATATAAAGTGGAGTATCTCACAGGAAAAAAGAAACAATGTACTCATTCTCTATGCACAGACATCTCTGCAGACTTCTGAAAATTGTAGGTGCTGTATGACAGTGTAAAAAGAAGGATTTGCTGACTTTGTCTAGCAAGTGGACTTTGAAACCCAAATGAAAGAAAGGTAGAGCACACTAATAAAGCATGGGCTGTTGCACCAGATGCTCACAGGTAACTGGAATCCTTAAAAAGAAACACTGACATAAAATAAATTATGTGGTTGGGGTTTTTTTGCTGTGGCCCAGGGTCCTGCAAGCACTAAAAGACAGCAAGCAACTTTGCATTTACAACATAAATGAAATAAGGTGTACTATTATCTCTGCTTCAGAGGCAATAAAAATAAAGGAAGCTGTTCATCAGAGCAAAGTTACCTGTGTGTAACTGTGTAAATCAGGACCTATGGCCCTAACTCTGTAGCCTGCTGCATGCAAACACTGGCACAGTTGGTTTCACCAGGTCTGTGTGTGGCTGCAAGGATCCATTCATGTGAGCTTTGTGCCTGGCACAGCCAAAATAGACAAGATCTGCACTGCATGCTCATTTTGGCACCAATCAAGTCTTTATCTGCAGTTTCAGATGGTTGACAAATAACCCATGGGATTACTACAACATTTATTTCATTTATTAATGTTGTAAGGTCTTACTCAAAGCATATAGCAAATAAAAAAAGTAAGTGCCCAAAACAAAGGAGTGATCTAATATCCATTATTAACTGCTGCTTGAACTTCCCTATCCCCTCCTCAGGTTTCCAGCACATTCTGTAAGAGATCAGACTCTGTACACTCCTCAGAGAAGTCTACCCCAGATGATACCAGAGGAGGTATGCGGTTCCCACCATCATGACTCTTCACTGGAAGCTTTCAAAGAAAGGCACCTCCCTCTCCCTGCACCAAAACCAGAGATGTTAGGTCTTTTTCCTCAGCCAGTGCCAACACTCCAGACATGAGATGAGGACAGAGGCATTTACTGGGACAAGATTTCAGATTATCAGACAAAGCCGATGTTTTATGTTCACCCTAGGACAAAATTGAAAATCATTGCCAATTATTAATCATAGGCACAGTGTTGTCTGATGAAGAAGTAGGTTGAAATGGATGATGTTCAGAAGGAGTGTCCAAAAAAAAAGGGTTCAAGAGAAATCTGATCTTGAAGTGAACAAGGCACAGGTAACTATAGCAATGTGAGCCTACCTGGAAAAAAAACCCTACAGATTCTCACCCCATCAAATCATGAGACTGCAATACAATAAGGAATTAAACTAGGGGTAATACCAGTCATTCTGGACTGAAACCCAGAATTCAGTCTAAAGTGCTCGGGTTTCCTCTACAGTGCATATACACCTAAGAAGAGGGCCCAAGCAGTTATGAGTCAGAGCACAGAGCTGTACAGAATGGGCTAATGAAGAATGCTAGGAAAAGGGGAGCCTGTGAAATTGCATCTGACCTTGTGCAGTTTAAGCACCTGATGGGTATCTCTGTAGGAAGCTGTCTTCACCTACATAAGTAATACAGCCCAGTACCCTCTCTGGATCCACACAGAGCATGGGGTTTATCTCAAGTGAAGGAAATGTTAACATTGGATATACAGTTTAAAAAAAGAAAAAAAAAAAGAAGTGGATTACAGCATTTTGTCTGCAAGTGGGAAGGATGGCTTCATTTCCTGTCTTAGCCCACTTGCTGGTGACTCACACTTCCTTCTGACCAACCCATAGAAGCATAGACATTTCTCATTCCTCTCGTAGCTGTATGGACTGAAGAATTTAGTGAAGGAACATGGCTCTGGCCTCATAACCAGCATCACCTGGAAGGCATGGGAGTTTTGGCACTTTGAGTCCTCTTCTGAGGAATTAAAAATAAAAGCATTATATTAAAAATATTAGCAGACCAGGAAGCAGGTGCTAGAATGCCTGGAAACCAAGGATCCAGAGCTGTGCTCTATCACACCGAGTTTTGGATTAACTTCTGCAGTGCAGCTCAGCTTAAGAAGGGAAGTGGCTTAGATACTCTCATGACAAATGGGACACAGATTTCATCTAAGACTTTTCAGCCTCTGAGGCTGAGGGGGACGTTGAACCCAGGTGTCTCACTTCTGTTTCAGTGTTATATATACAATGAGCTCCATCCATTTAGTCTGTCTTTCAAGCTGGCATCTGGAAGCACATTTAATCCAAAATAAATTAGATCCAAAGTCAGATCTTTCCAGTGTCTCCTAGATGAGCTTAAAAGTCACCTGCTCAGACAGGTCACATAGGGAAGGTTAGGAAGAAAACCAGCAAAAATTTCAGGCTGAAATTGGACTCTTGGGATCCACATTGCACTCATCAACCCCTGGGAAGGGAAGGGGGAAAGAGAAAGACTGTTTAGTAACCTTCAGCAAAATTGTATGATGGTGCCCATATAAAATGCAAGTTCTCCTACACAGCCAGTGAAGCCCAGTATTAACTGGGACACCCAGGTTTCCAGATTTGGAACAGACCTAAATAAGAGTGATGGTCTCAGGGTTCAGAGTAAAATGATTCAAGGTAGGGGGACTGTAAATGTGAATATCTGGAGAGTTATACAGCTGCCTAGCTGGGATTTTGTGGGACCCAGTGGCTATCCAGCCCTTCCTGAGCCCTTTCTAAATACCTATGTATTTCATTGTAGCCTACCCCAAAAGATCGCATAAATTGTCCAATGTTGCACAATAGTATAGTGGTGACAAGACAGCTCTAAGCCTTAGAACACATTGCTTCTGCTTTCAAAAAGGTGAAGTCTAGTAAATAACAATTTTGTATGTACTACTCAGTGAGCTAGAAAAAAGACAATCTTAGCTGAACAGTCTCCTTATAAAGGCCCAAGACACAATCCGCATGGAATTTATTTTTTCTTCCAGCTAAGACAGCAGGATTGAGCCTTAAAGATTCTTTGTTAAACTGGTTAATAGATTATTGTCCAAAGTAAACATATTTCAGTAAGTGCAAGGCTGGTTTTTTCCTCCCTCTTTCCGTCTTTTGTTCAACTCAGCTATTTATGATTCATTTCATGAGACACTAGGTTTTCTCTGAAGGCACTAAAAAGAGCCAGAGCTATCAAACAGTTTTAGTGACTACTGCCAACAAGGAACTGTTTTCCCCTATGCCATAAAGCAGGCACTGTCAATAGACTACAACCGGCAATAAACTATTAAAAAAGGAATTTATGATGGCTACTTATTATCCTCCTGAAATAATGTTGTTACAAGGCTGCCCTTTCCAGTCCTCCACCCGGATCACATGGCAGATGTCTAACAAAGGGAAAGGCCCAGATCCGCAAGGACTGGCTGCGAAGGGCCGGGAATTGCCCTGCATTTCGTGGGCACACACCGCACGGGGGTTTCAAAGCAGCACGGCAATTGTCCCATGTTGGACTGGGATTGCTATACAGGAGTGTTTGATTTAAGGTGGGATCTTAATTAAATTATGTATAGAACATGTTGAATCATTTTAATAGCTAAATATCAAATTATGTAGGAATGTCTATTATTGTTTAGCAAGAAATTGGTGAACCACAAAGACGAAATAAGAAACGGCAAAAACCTCAAGTGGAATCAGATCTGCCTCCTTTTTTAGACTTCAGAAAAAGTCCCAGTTCTAGTTCTTGTCCCTTCTTCTCCAACCCCATAACAGGCTTTCTTCTTTGCTGAAGTGTCTGCCTCTGTTAGGTTGACATTTGACTGTGATACAGATCTGCAATTGGCATAAATTGTGGCATACCGCTGGCATCAATAGAGCTATCATATCTTACTCCAATTAATGAACTGTTGCCTTCAACAAATATTTTAGAAAGAAGGGAAAAACAATACAGCTCAAGCTTCAGCGTCATTTGAGTTGTCTCCTTTTGATCTGGACCTTCATCCAGTGTGCCTCTTGAATTCCCAGTATGTCAGACTGGAGACACACAGGCTGCGGTCAAGGCTGAATGCACTGCCCGGGGGGATGTCTCCTAATAACGAATGTCTTTCAGGAATGATGGAGAAGGCCCTAAAGGTGTGTAGGGGAAAGAGGGGGGTGGTTTGAAGACCTTAAGGGAGAAGGAGCTTTTGGGTCTAGAGGAGGGAAAGTTAGGCTAGGCTGAGAAAAAGAGCCAAAAATGAAGTGTGGAAGAATGGGAAGGGGATAGTCACTGAGTTTCAGTTTAAAACAAAACAAAAACAAAAACAAAAAAACCCCAACAAAACACAATTGCAGCATCAAGGTTTCTTAATGTCCTGATCTATCACGGTGGTGTTACAGAGGGGGATCCTCCTCTCCTCCACATCGCTGCAAACAAAGAACGGTTGCCTGATACCCTGTACCCCAGACAGTTCATCTCAGGGAAAGAACTATTTTTTTAATAGCATATATTAGCCTGAGAACACAACACTTAGTCTCAGCAAGGGACAGCTCTGGAGTTTTTAAATTCAGTTCTGTTAATTTTATGAACTCCAAACAATGTACACCACAGAAGATCAGGAAAAGGCGTGCATAGAGACCTCAAGCAAAAATGAACCATTTTACTACGGAGAATTTTTTACAAATAGTGTCTCTGTGCTAAGAGCACTGATGAGCATGAGTTAAACTACTGCTGAGATTATAACATTGGGTTTGCAATGTGTTCAGTTATTATTTCTCAGGGAAGGACACAGTCTTGCCTGTGACTGTCTCTTGCTGGCTTCTTGACTTCACAGCTCAGCTGTGTCAAGACTACATCTCTACAGCAAGAGCAGCAACAATTAAAATGCCAAGACCATATGAGAAGCCATATATCCCGCAAAACCACTGGAACTAGGAGTTGTGCACTTCCATCTCAGAGTGCCTGTTTAATTATTGCTTTTCAGTAATAATAATAATAATAATATTAGTAACAGAGTTATTGTTGGTTTTGTTATTGTTATTGTTATTGTTATTATCATTATTATTACAATGCAACCTTTTATTTCCACAGCACCTTCTGTCCCTGCGACATTCCCACAGCCCGCGAGCACCCACCCAGCGGGCCGGGGGCACGGGGGGGAGCCCAGCCTGCGGCCGGTCACACAGCAAAACCTCCCCTTCTCTGGGACGCCACTGAAATATGCTCGTTAATCATTATTTGACTCTTCCTGCCAGTGTATGAACGGTCTGAAGTGAAACCATCACCTTTCATTTAGTCCAGAGAAGACCGCAGTAAAAAAAACCTAACCCTTTAAAATCTATCGTTTGGTAGTATTTTTTAAGCAAGGGGCTTCGACGGCAAGTAGAAAAGTGTTTAAGTGCACGAAGAGAAAGAATCGTTTAATTAAAAGCATGAAAGAGGACGAAAGACCACATTCGTTCTTGCTGTCGGGTAACGTATGCTTATCCTGTAATTGCCTGTAAATAGCCACTGCAAAAGCAGTTCAGATTAGTGGTTTTCAGAATGAGGGATGGAAATTCTGACGACTTTAGCTCTCGAAAGCTTGCTTACATGAACTTGTGTTGTACCCGGGAAGGGGGTGGGGTGGGGGTGGTGGGGTGGTGATAAAACCAAACCTATAGAAACGCTGGCTTGCAGGAATATTTTTCCAATTATCACCTTGGCAAGATACAGTTCGTACTTCCAAAGCCAAGCTCTCCCTCTCCAGCACGGGTTTTGCACTCTCCCAAATGTCCTCCACTTCCCTCCCTTCCTCCGTCTCCCGAGCCTCCCACGGGTTTGTACAAATCACTCACAAAAATGCCCCTGGGTGTCGTCGCTTCGCGGTGCTCGGAGGCGGCGGGCGAGCTGGGCTGTGCCAGAGGCTCCCGCGCCCACCGGACGTCAGCAGCCCCGCCGGGGTACAGGCAGCGAAAGCCGCTCTCCTGGGCCACCCCATGTCCCTCACATAGGCTCGAAAACCTTTCATTATTTTTTTTTCTTGCTGGTGAGAGGTACCTCTCTGTAAAGCGCCTCGGTAAGACGCCGCACATTTTAGGACATGGCTGCAGAGTGGTCCGTGGGGAGAAACGAGAGGGTCGACGGAAGGCAAAGAGCAGGGTTGTGCCCATGGGGAGCCCTGCGGGTCCGCTCGCAAGCCCGCAGCCCCCGGAGCGGGGGCAGCCGAAGCCCCGCAGCGGCGACGTTCCCTGAAGCACCCACCCGCCGCCCCACAGCCCGGCGTGAAGCTGGAGGAAAGCCGGGCTCCTTGCTGGGGGACGAGGAGGTAGCGCCGAGCTGGGGGTCTCCTCCCCCGGCAGGGCAGCGACTGGCACCGGTGCCCCCGCAGGGGCTGGCGGAGCCACCGGCCACGGCGCGTTAAGGGTGCGAGCGGCTCCGCGGTGTGGGGGGACCCGACTGCAACGAGAGCCCGTGCGCCCCTCGGGAGGGTGGGGGGCTGCGGAGGTAACCCTGTGGGGCGGCGTTTTGATTTCTGAGACGTTCTGTTAATAACGCGTTGGTCACAGCACGCTCGTGCTTCCCGGTGTCGTGGCGCCGGGCTATGATTTTATGAGGGGACCGAGCCAGGAAATAGGGACTCGCACCACATCACGCATACTGCCCACCCCGTCTTACTGAAACACAACAGGCTACGTGGCTACATCGACAGCTTATTTCAGGCACAAATATTAGCGTGCCAGGTGGCCGCAAACAGCACCCAGTTCCCCGACTTGCATCCGCGCAATTGCATCGGGACAACCACAGATGCTCGGGGAAAGATTTATTCCCAAAAATTCAGCTCCCGCGCGTTCCCTTCGGCCGCCGGCGGCCGCGTGTGCGCAGCTGGGAGCGGGGAGCCCAGCACCGACGTGTGGGCTCCCCGCCGCCCCCCGCACCGACGCTGCTCCCCTCCGCGCCACCGGCCGCAGCCCCGGGGCCGGGGAACCGGGTCCTCGGTGCGGGCTCCCTCTGCTCCTGGAAAGGCAGCGCCGGGGTGCGTTTGCTGTACGTGCGGCACCGGGCGGATCTGGGAGACGAGATGAAGGCAGACCTCCTCTCGTCTCCTGACCGCGAAAATCTGGTTTTGAATACGTGTGCGTTTTTTCCAGACGGAGTTTTCCACTACCTGTTGACTGGAATCACGTATACAGGGGAAGCTTTCGATATAATGCTGTTTTCGCTCACTGTAAATCCCACATGTTGCAGTCAAATTCTTACCAGCTGGGAGGGCCAGAGCAGTAAAACCCAGCAATTCCGTTTCATCATAAATCAAGTTTATGAACTGTAGTACGAGGTACATAACTCTGGAAGCTGCGCTCTTTAGTGGTAAATGGCTGTTGAAACGTTCAACTGCGGCATTGCCAAATTCCCTTTTCCAGCTAAAACTTGACACAAGGTAATTCTTACAGTGATCGGCATCTCTTGCTTAATTTGGACGCAGACCACCTGGCATAAATTGTATTAGACAAACAGAAACGTAAACCTCGGAGCGTAACATTTAGAATAAAACCCCCAGGCGCTGATGAAGCATTCAGCCTGCGGTTCTGATCCGTATATTTGTAATCAGATGCGTGCAGGCGCTTGGCCGCGGCAGGCTGTCACGCAGTTGTAGTCGAAGAATAAGTGACCTCATTTTAAAAGGAAATATAAAAGAACCCGTTCAAATTTCGTTTTAAATGGCACCTTCCCCCCTCTCTACACTTGCAATGTGTACAAGATCGGAAGAGAATTATGCCCGCACAAGAAAAATCGCCCATCCTAGCGTCCCAGCGTACGTGATATTTCCTCCTGGCCTTAAATTTCTTACTGGTTTATTCAGGAGCTTTTTAGGAAAAGGGGAGCTGAAGGAACAAACCGGTGGTGTCCTCTCGTTCGTGCTCGGAGGCTGCTTTGCAGTAGACTGAGATGACTCTTGCGCCTCTCATGTAAATTACTTCAGGTTACCATCTACACCGAACTTCAGCGTTTCTTGTTTGAGGTCTGATCCTGCACTAGGTACGAAGGTTCTCCAGGAGTTTGTGGGGGAAAGTAGTTTAGCCCAGTATTTGCTCTTATTTTTTTTCATAACTGCACTTATCGTTTCTAGCAGGCTTTCAGAACGAGCTACGGCGTTTAGCAAGTGACTGGCGATTATTACCATTATAACACAACTAGGAATATTGCGACGACGACCAATAAAATATATCGGTCCAGCAGCGGAGAACACCGCAATTACGGCAACCTAATAAAAGACTTGGGTAGACTCCTCTGAGTCCCGGGAGGCAGGATAGGGTCTTTATCAGAGCTCTGTAGCTTGTCAAAACTTGTCTAATCAAAGGAAGTGAAAGTGAGGAGAAGGACTGGGATTTCGCGGTGTACCTTTGGAGCTGGGAGATGGTTAGGGATCGAGTCGAATTGGGTTTGCTCATGCCAGCGTGCTGGTGAGGCTGCTGCGGGCATTTGGGCTAGGAAAAGTCTCTTATACGTTGACAATTTTTCTCCATATAAAAACCACATGAAAGATTCTCAGGATTTTACCCTTGGGAGAAAAAAAAAAAAAAAAAACAAACCACACGCCACACACCCACACACACCGCATTTAAATGACAACCTGTTATATGCTGGGGGCTCCCAGGACTCTCAAAGAGGTGTCTCTTGAGTTTGAACCAGCTGAGAGATACTTTAAAAGTAATTGTGACTCTGTTTAATAATTGTTCCATTTTCCCGTCCGGTAGCAGAGGATTTAGTCATAGAAAAAGCTCCATAGATATGTGCAACAGCTTCGAGAAAGTACAGAGACATGCTGCGTCTCTCCCCGTGGGACCGGCCTTGCGTTTTGTGTTGTAATGTACGTATTTTAATATTTCTCCATTCAAACTTCCACTCAGTATTTTTGTGCAGTTGAGGAAAAAAGTAACAAAAAGCAACCCCGAGGATGCTCTGGCTGGCACGGCTCTGTGTGAAAAAACGTGTTTCCTTGCAGAGTTTTCTGTCTGCGGTTGTGATTCTTGCATGGAGTGACCGCGCAGGCAAACGCGGGACAGGGGCAGCCCGTCCAGCCCGGTGCTGCGCCTGCATCTGCTCGGGGGGAACGGGAGCACGGATACGGGCAACTTACTCGCTCCGTGTTCTGGAGTTATGGGAGCAGGCTGTAATTTTTATAGATATGTATATCTCCTTAACAGTTTTTTATAAAAAATAAAAATTGCCGGGTTTTTTCTGTATAAAGTATAGACAGAGTATAAAGTCTGCGCAGGCAGATTTTATATTAGCAGCTGAGAATGCTTGAAGTCCAGGATAACGGGAAGAAAATTGCTACCGTTTGTAAGGTGGTCATAATACTGTAAAACAAGATTGGGAGATTTAAACCCTCCCATGCATTTTATTCCTCGGTGTATTCTGAAGTCAACCAGCTTCTGGGTGTATGGGATGTTACACAGATGTAAAAAAAAAGACAAACCAACAAAACAAAACAAAACACTTTTTTTTTTTTTTTAACGGAAGCGAGCTTTAGCAGTGGAGACTGCTCTGCTGGAATTAGATACGTTACCGTTTTCCTTGCCTTGTTTTAGCCACCCTTCAGACCAGTTTTGTGTGATAATCCGTATTGGCACCCCACCACCTAACCCACAACAGTTCCAAAAATGCGTCTTGATTCATGTTCGCAAGCGCCGCTGCCACAGCAGTAGTGATGCTTCTACGAAGGATCGCGTTTAGGAAACGCGTTCGCTGTGCCTCATTCTTCTGGAGGCATACAGCTCCATTTTCATCTCCGCTTTCACAGGAGAGATCATAACCTTGCTTTACCTTCCAAATGGAAAAGAAAAGCGTCTGCCTGTTCCCGGTGTTTTAATGTCCGACGCCTTAACGCTACCATATTGACCATTAACACACAGATATAATCTCTTGTTAAAAGGTTTAGCTCGTCCGCTCAGTCAGCGAACTGCTGGCTGAGCCGGCCCTAATGTGAGGCAGAAGAAGAAGGCAGGACCAGGCGAGAGACAGAAGGCGACCGGGAAGAGCTGAAGAGCTTTATTAGATAAATGTATTAATCTGGATCCCAGCTGTATTTGCAGTGTTTTCCAAGATTCCTTTCAAAAATCTTTCTTGTCGGATGTGGGTTTCCCTAATTAATCACTCATGCCGTTGTATACATTACAGCTCGAGAGTGTAATTTTAGTCAGTTGTTTTGAAGCGCGTTACCGATCCCATCTGATTTGCATTTGTCGATTAGGCGTAGAAGAAACGCAGCACTTGCAGATAGGAGCCCCGGTGCCCGGCGCCCCCGGCCCCGCGCCCGCCGCCGCCCCTCGGGCGCGCCCCTCGGCCGCGCCCCTCGGCGGAGCGGTGCCACGCTGCGCCGCCGCCCCGGGCGGGATGCGGCCGCCCGGCGCCGCTCCCCGCGGCAGCGCGGCCCGCGGGCCGGCCCCCCCGGGGCGGAGCCCATCGCCCCCGCCCGCCCTCCCGCCGAGCCGGGGCCCCGGCGGGCTGGCAGCGCGGAGCGGCGGCGGCGGGCAACGCTCAAACCACCGCGTCTTCTTGCCTAGCCTCCTCCTCCACGTGGGCCGCCACCCCCCGCCGCAGGGACGGCACGACCCCCGGGGACCGCCCGGGTGCTGGGGTGCCGGCGCCGCCGAGCCCCGCGGCCGCTGCGGGCAACTGCGGCGCCGCCGGCCGGAGCCGGCCCGAGGGCGCGGCCGCCATCGCCTCCGGGCCGCGGCCGTCACCGCCTCGGGGCGGCGCGGCCATCCCGGGGCGGCGCGGCCATCCCGGGGCGGCGCGGCGGCTCCGCCCGCGGAGGGGAGGGCTGAGGCGGGGCCGCCCAGGCCGCTGCCGGCCTCGGCCCGCCCGGGCCCGCCCCGCTGCGCCGCGGATGCCCGGGGACGTCTCGCTTCATCTGTCACCAGGTCTGCTCGCCTGCCCAGCTGTCAAAACAGGGGGTGTCTTTTTCATTCCAGCTCACAAAGTACCAAAGGGGAAAGGGGCTTTAATGCCTGTGTTTGGACACAAGCAATTATCCCTAATTATTGTTTTTCTTTTGAGCCTGCCCGTCCTGCTGGAGAGCCAGCAGATGAGCATGCTCTAATCCTCCCCAGTCGGTTGATCTCAGTGGGTTTTGCGGGACAAACCGGGCGAGAAGGCGTCGTAGCTTTCATCTCGATGTGAGTTTTGAACTGATTGAAACTCGTTGCGATGGGAGAATTAACCTCGGAGAGCAGGCTTTCAATGGCCCCTGATAAGAGATTATACGTGTTGATGGCAAGCTTTTCTTGGCAAAATGGTTTCAAAGGACTCGGAGCTGTTAAATCAAAGCCCTATTGAATTGGTGGTAGGCCCCCCTTTAGAGTTCTCCCTCCTTCTTCATCCCCCGGTACTGTGTGTTGGTAATTACTAGCAGGGGTGGGAGAAGGAAATCAGAAAATCTTCCAGGAGGGTACACACCCCAGCGCACAAGGGTGATGAGCAACATCAGCCAGAGAACTACGGCGAAACCAAAAGAAAATTTTTTTAATCCCACAGAGCATAACTCCATAAACACTCAGGGCCAGAGCAAGATAAATCCTGTTCTGCTGCAGTCTCCTGTCACATGTCTGCTTCTTGCTTTGGTGGGGGTGCAACAGCAACCCAAGGACTCTGTGTGTGTGTTGAAAAGCTAGATAATATTTAAGATCAGCAAAAACCTTGATGATATCTCTTTAAACAGAAGCCACTTATTCTTCGATTTTACTTCTTCTCCACCTGTCTAAAGTGTGTGTCCTGGGCTGCGGAATTACACATCTTGGTAAAGAGTCACCATTATTACAAAATTTGAGTCACATTTAGTTGAATACTTTCTCTTCCCCTGTCTCAGAATGGGGACTTTGAAAAAGCCTGCGCCCAAAAGTGAAAGTTGTCTGCTCCCACCACTTATGACTTAGGGAATCTTTGTGTGCTGATCCACCCTGGATTTCGTAAATGAATGTGTGTTTGTTCAGAGGCAGTTCTGGGACAATAGATGTGGTTCTGATTTTGATTGTGGAAAGCTAAAACCTAACAGAAGAAAATCTTCTCAGAATTACAGGAGGAGATAAAAGTTTTCCATCAGACAGACAATCCACTTCATGAGAATCGCTGACAAGAATGCAGCACCCACTGCAGAAAGCTGTTGAGACTGAAGTTTTTCCAGCTTTTAGTTCCGCATTGGGATCTGCTGGCAGGCAAGGAGAGATGTTTGGATGGGCCAACCTTTATTTATATGGGTATTATATAGGACTTTGGGACTTTCTTATTGAAATTATGTGCCAGTTGGGTGTTGACAAGAATAAAACATTAATATCCAAATCCAGAAACATATGAATTAAGTAATTTTATGAGTGCTGCTGACAGTAAAAGATTAACCTCTCCAACACTGTAGCCTGCAGTGGTAATGAAGAGCCAGTGGAAGCAGTGGCAATATGGTGACAGGCAAACAGCTTAATGGTGAAACAGCTGGAAACTGCCTTAAAGGGAAGAGATCAGTGTGGCCAGGAGCTGAATTTCTGTAAACCTGGACACTGACCTACGGAGCCATTACAGCTAGCTGCCTTAGCCGATGATCCAGCTGTAAGAGGGAGGCCTAAGTTTAGGGTTATTGGAAGTATGCGCCGCGTGCTGGTAGTCACGCTACCCAGACTGTCAGGTTTTGAAGTTGGTATTTTGTTACATTTGCCTTTTCTCTCCAGTAATGTTCCACTATTTGAAGTCTTTTGTTTAAAATCTTTGTGTGTGAGGGAACATTGCTGGTTTTAGAGTGCTGCGCTGGTTACTGATATGCCTTGGGTTTCCAGCTCCTGATCCAAGCTCAAGCGAAGGTAATTTACTGAAACCTCCATGACCTTGAACCCAGCCCTTTTTAATGCCCAGAAGTATTTGCCAGAATATAAACATATAAATTTTTTTAAAATCTAGAAGATTAAACTATGATTATGATTAAACTGCAATTGCCTATGCAATTGCACAGGCAGTATGAGTGCCAGAACAGTAACCTTTACTTTTTAAGTGACATTAAATTGCCACAAAAATCCAAGTTGTTTGGGATCCATTCAGCTTGTATTGAATCATGGAAGTTTTCTGCCAGCAGATTGTTTAGTGGAAAGCCTGATAGTAATTGGAAAACATGGGTTTGAGTGGAAAATTAGTAGAGGTTTTTTGTTTGCTTTTGTCAAACTGTATCTCAAGCACCACTGGAATTACAAAATGCTACTCAGTTCTTACTGTTGACTGGGCCTGTGAGTATTGTGGAAATTTTGGGAAGAAGAGTAATAGCTTTACTTGTTCTTACTGTTTTGGTTGTTGGATTGCTCTGCAAATGATCCTAGAGAGTTCACAGACTGTGCAGGGTCTCGGAACTCATACACTGCACAGAATCTCTTCTTCTTTGGTGAAGTGCCTGAATCACCACTAAACTTTTGCAGAGCTTGTCAGGAAGAATGAACTTGCAGAGTTTATACTCTCCATAGAAGCAAACAGCTGCAATGTGGATTTTATAGCTTACATAGGATGAAAGAAACCTGTAATCGTTAGAGCAGATAGAATAGAGTGGCTTTATATATATTTGGCAACTCTGAAGAGACATCTGGGGCAAGGCTTTTTCATCGTTACTTCAGAAATGCCTGCGAGTCCTGAACAGTTAGAAAGTTTGCCACATAAAATAGCGTGCATACAATTTATCAAATGAAAGGGCTGGTTTCAGCCCCAAAGACCCTAAAATTTATATACTCAGTGAGAAGCAGCACTTGGATCCAACAAGCAGATGGTGGAAATGTGGTATAACAGCAACACCTTCATCAGTCCCAGCAACAGCTGCAGCACACCAGCTTTCAGCCATGGTCACAGACTGACATCCCAGGCAGATGTAGTCTCTTTCACCAAAGGAGAGAGACTCCCACAGTATCTAATACTGTGATGGATCTCCTGAGGTTCTTGGGCTCAGGAAGGTATTTTGGCTCAGTAGCTTCTGTGGTCTTGACATGTGGAACAGTTTTGGCTCTAGCAGCCTCTGGACAAAAGAAACTCTGTGACAGAGAAATAAAAAAAAAATCCCATTTATACACCTCCATCCCATTCATACCAGGATTACCTCTCACTCTCCAGACTCCGCAGGAGTCCTTGTTCAGATATTTCCCAGACAAACTCCACATGTCACAGAATCACTGTTGGTCACATGAACTGACTAACCCACCCATGAAGAGTTCCAACATGTTTCTGTCCAGCCCTTCAGTAGCAGAAACCAACATCGCTATAACTATTTTCTCTCCTCAAACAGACTTGCTATGTAATCAGACACAAATAGCTATATAGTCCAACCCCTTCCACTGCATTATCCCTTGCCATAGGTCAACAAATGCTTCATTCTACAAAGCAATAACTAGACCATGTAGAATTAGACTTCAGCTGTTGCTCAGCAGGAACAAAGGTGAGCTCTTACGTGAAAGTATGGTATGGGCCAAATCCCACAGTCCTTATTTTTATACAGACTACTTGTGAAAATTTCTATTGGTCCCTGTAATTGTTTTCAACATTTATTACCATAAAAGGATGAAAAATACTGGGAATAGTTACCATACTTGCTGTGTCACGTACTTAATAAGGTGCTACCGAGAGAGAGGAATGTTTGTGCCCAGAACTTGGTTGCAGAGCATTAAATCTTCTTTAGCATTGTGAGTCCTGTTTTTAAACTCACATTTGTTTTTCAACAGCAAGGTGGATTTTTTTTTAATTAAAAGATAAATATTTGGAGTTTCATTTCTTGATTAACAAAAGTTTTCCCAGGTAAGATAACTATGTTTCTGAATATCTTGATATAATGTAGCAGGATTTGAAGAAAATTGGCTCAAGGCAATCTGCAAACACTTCAGAGAGGACTTTTACAGAAGACTTTTTTTTATGGCTTATGAGAGCCAAAAGTGAAAATGTTCCAGCCTATAGCAGGTGCCACAAGCTTCAGAGAAGAAATCACAAAGAAATGCTAGCCAGTAGGGTTTAATAACATTTTAAAAATGCAGTCAAAGGCAAGTTAAGATGCACAACAATGGGCTCAGGCATTACTCAGTGGCTAAAAGACCCTTTGCTGACATGATGTTGGGTACTTAGGTCCTTCTGGCATACTGTCCGTCGATTAACTTTCTAAGATGCAGAGTAACTTGTACAAAACCAGGCCTTCTTCACAAAGGCAGAAGCTTTAACTCAGTTTTTACTATTAACTCAGTTTTACTATTCTGCTTTCTCTAGCCATATCATTCTTAGAATTATATCAGAATATTTTGCTTAATGTCCCATATATATATAGCTCAATTAAATGTATTATATTATTATTTTTACCAATTGTTTCACTTACTATTCCACTGATGCTCTCTGAAATAGTACTGTTTTTTAAATACCTACAACTACATAGGTCTTAAAAATCAAATCTCCTTGCACATTCTAAAAAGCATACTTATTTCCCAGCACAAAGCTATGGATCTTCCCCAAACTCTGCCTTTTACCCTAAATGAAATACCATAGCTTTCCTACACAGATCCCCCAGACACTCCAGTATGTTCAGCTGCAGAACACTTACCAACTCATGGCCTTCCTTTCAGCTCCAGACATACTGTCTTTAGTGGCCCTACACAGATGGACATAGACATGATCAGAGATATGTGTTTAAAGGATTTATTTAAAGGAAACTTACTCATTGGCTGATATTTTGAATAGTTTGTCATTATGAGGGCCTTAGCTTTTTTACAGATCCATTCTAACCTGCTCAGTGATTAACAAGGCTAAGCAGCCTTTTGTTTTTTAAAAGTTGGGCAGATGACAAGCACTTTCAGTTTAAAATCACCAAGACTGTAGAATTTTTTCTTTGATTTTTCATTTTTCTGTGGGTTTTTTTTTTTGTGGTTTATTTTTTCGTTGTATTTTATGTTTGTTGATTGTTGTTGGTGGTGGTGGTTTTTTAATGGGTGTAATATTTATTGAACTGCTTGTCTGAATTCTGACATTTTATACCCATCCTTACTTTTTGTTTTGATGGTAAGCCTTGCTGTCCTCTCATCCCACATCCTCAAAACCATCTGTGCAAATTTCCCTGGGCACATGTGAGAGGAGAATGGGATGCAAGGGGCATCCAAGCATCAAGGACTTGTGAAAGGGGCTGTGGGAAGTGCTGACTGAGTGGTTGGCTGAATGGCAGCAAGTGGGGCTGGATTTTGCAAGCTTATGCAGCTAGCTGGGTTATGCAAAGAAATACATTTGTGCATGAAATGATCCTGGCATAGCTTTGAAATCAAGATGCTGTCTGCACCAGGGCTCCCATAGCCACAGAAATGAGAACTTAGAAACACAGGACATCACAGGCATCAAAATATCCTCGATTATAACATTGCCTGAAAAAAACACTGAGATAGTCCTTGGAAACTGATGACTTTCTAGCAGAGTGACCAGTCTGTGACTCACAAACTGGGCAGTTTGTAGGCAGCCAGTGCAGCTCCTGTGCCTCATGATCTGTGGCTGGCTGTGAACAAATACCCCATGAACTGCACAATAGGTGCTGAAGAGCCTAAAAACACCATGTAATCTTGTAATGTAGCTTCATACACAGCCCAGCCATGTCTCCTAGTGAAGCAGTGGGACCTCAGCTAGCCTTTGCCGTATCTCAGGTGCTCTCTATTTCCCTCTTTTCAGAAGTATAAAATATATGTCTTTCATCTCTCAGCCCCTGAAGATCCTGGCATACAGCTTGTTGTATGAGATAGTGGTCATGAGACCCCTGGCCTCAAGTCTGGAGCACAGGCTTGGGAGACTTTGACTTTATGTAGACAAGGCAATCTATATTCCCTGCATAAAAGCAAGGGATAAAGTCCTAATACGCCTCACAAATTAACCTGATAGCTCCCTCTGGATCTGAAATAGTAGCACATAATCAAAATCCCACAGCAAGCAGCAAAAAGGAAAAGCATTCTTTGTGCTACCTGAAAGCACCAACACAGACTTTACTGCAGCCTCCACTGGTGACCAGTCTTGGAGACAAGTAGAAAAGACAACCCTCTAAAATAGAATATATATGCTGTAGAATGTTCTAGAGGAAAAAAAAAACCTTATTTTCCCATTGCAAGATCCTAGATGAAACCATAGCACATGACATGCTTTTCTTCACTAGAGTTTTGGCAAATCTTTTACTTTAATTGTACATTTGAGATACTTCCATTTGAAACACTGAAGGTATAACTCAAGAACAAGGCCATAGTTCAAAAGAAAAAGAAATTCTTGTGTGTCTGCATTTTAGCTAAGATGCATATCTGTCATTTTTGTGTGTTGTTGTGTTTGCATGGCAAGGTTTTGGTAGCAGGGGTGCTACAGGGGTGGCTTCTGTGAGAAGATGCTAGAAGTTTCTCCTGTGTCTGACAGAGCCAATGCCAGCCGGCTCCAAGATAGACCCACCACTGGTCAAGGCTGAGCCCATCAGCAATGGTGGTAGGTGCCACTGGGATAGCATATTTAAGAAGGGGGGAAAAAACCTGCTGGAACAGCAGCCAGAATAAAGGAGTGAGACTATGTGAGAGCAACAACTCTGCAGACCCCAAGGCCAGTGAAGAAGGAGAGGCAGGAGGTGCTCCAGGTGCCAGAACAGAGATTCCACTGCAGCCTGTGGTGAAGACCACGGTGAGGCAGGCTGTGCCCCTGCAGCCCATGGAGGTTAGCGGTGGAAGAGATCTCCACCTGAGCCCGTGGAGAACCTGACACTAGACCAGAGGGGTGCCCAAAGGAGGCTGTGACCCTGTAGGGAGCCCGTGCTAAGGCAGGCTCCTGGCAGGACCTGTGGACCCATGGAGACAGAGCAGCCCGCACTGGAGCAGGTTTCCTGGCAGGACTTGTGACCCCGTGGGGGACCCAGCTGGAGCAGGGTGTGAAGAGCAGCAGCCACAGGGAGGGACTCATGTTGGAGGAGCTCATGCAGGACTGTCTCCCGTGGGAGCGACCCCACGCTGGGGCAGGGCAGAGCGTGAGGAGCCTCCCCTGAGGGGGCAGGAGCAGCAGAGACAGTGTGTGAGGGGCTGACCGCAGCCCCCACGCCCCGACCCCTGTGCCGCACAGGGGAGAGGCAGAGGAACTGGGAGTGAAATTGAGCCCTGGAAGAAGGGAGGGGTGAGAGGGAAGTTGTTACAAGATTTGGTCTTATTTCTCATTATCCTGCTCTGATTTGATTGGTAATCAACTAAACTGATTTCCCCAAGTCAAGGCTGTTTTGCCTGCAACAGTAATTAGTCAATGGTCTCTCCCCGTCCTTTTCTTGACCCACATGCCTTTTGTTGTATTTTCTCTCCTCTGTCCAGCTGAGGAGGGGAGCAGCTTTTGTGGGTACCTGGTGTCCAGCCAGGGTCAACCCACCACAATTGTGTTTCATTTACCTCAAGATGAAAGAACACTTTCCTTGTTTCTAATACTCGACGGTGTAGAGAGAAATGCCCAAGTGCATGGACAACAACAGTTATAAAACTGGAAAACCATTGCAAATTGACCTACAGGACCAGGAAAGTAAAATTTCTCCTGGTAGACAATAGGAGGTGATTCACACAATCGCATTGGCCTTGATGATCTTAAAGGTTTTTTCCAACCAAAATGATTCTATCATTCTGTGCTTCTATTAAAAGTTTTCAGTCTTTGACTTTAGTTTCCAACAAATGGTTTTGTAGAAGCACGAGAAAGAAACCCTGATATATAGCTAACTGCATGAATAATGTAAAAAAATATTCATATGTTGAATTTTGCCCTTTTATCTCAATCCTATTGGATTTACTTTAGCAGATGTCAGCATTTTAAATGCAGTTGGAGCATGTCTTCTGAAAGAATTTTTAAAGTTGTTTATGATCAGCTGTAGTGATGATGTGCTGTAGATTAGAACCTAGAAAGCAGAACATTACAGGCATGCTCAGTTTACAGATGTTGCTGTGTTAGTTTTTGGTGCCCTAGAGAAAAGTATTCAAAGATATTGAAACCAGCTGTTTCTCCTGTCAGTGCACCGGATGCTTATCTTCTTGCTCTATATATCAAAATATCAGTGTCAAAATTTACCATTACTGCATAAATTGGAGACACTTTGATCTAAAGATAAGATAAGATGTTTCAGTCAGTATTATGAGCAGCTGTACTTAGTATATTTAAAAACAAAATGTAAAGGAATATTTTTATTATTATTCTGCAAAAATATTCTGTAAAAATATGTAAATTATGTAAAATATAGTATTCTGTAAAGAAAAGCATGAAGTAAAGGAAAATAAAGCAAGTGATAGAACAGTCACAAAATAATTCCAAATCAACAAATTATTTTGAAAATAAATAAATGTATTTTTAGCAACACTTTCAGTTTAAGTATTTTTACATTTCTGGTTTTCAGGGAATTCAAAATGTCTATTTTTTTCTAATTCAGTGGAAGGAAAATTCAAGTCTCACTACAATCTGTAAAGTCAAACTTCTGAGTGCCAGCTGTCTTTAAATGTTTCTTGGGTCCTGCAAAACTTTTAAGACCAGTACTAAAAAGTAAAGACATAAGACACAGAAAATGTAAGGAACTTTCAAAGTGCATCTCTGAAATGACAAGGGATTCTTTAAAAAATGGAAATGTAACTGGAACAAAGGGAGGAAGGGAAAGAACACAGAGAATAGAGGGAGAAGGTGACAGCTAAACATCTACACACAGGAGATGGTGTACATTTATTGAGGGTTAAAGGAGGATCTCATACACCTGTACGTCTTTGGCAGAACATGAGAGGTGGCTCACAACAATTAGTGATTTCTGTGATTCTTTTCTGGCAATGGTCACAAAAGGGCTGCTCACAAATGTGCTTGTTTGGCAAACTGCATTATCAGACACCACCTCCCAGATGCCCTCAATACTGCATCCAGTCAGCAAAAGTGACTGCCAACATCCCTTGGTTCACAATAAGGCCCAGCAGAAGCTCTGCTCTTCTACCCATTTGCTGAAACTTTTATCTGAGGCAGCTAATTATATGTTTCACTTTTTCATTGCCAGAATCAAATCTATCTCAGTCTCTGTCTCATTGATTACATTAACTAGAAATATTTGCAGGAATCATGGACAGTGAACTTTACTTCACTCTGAGGATAGTGATAATAGTCTTTCCACCTCTTCTTTTTTACATTGTAAAACCGCTTAGAAGAGGGATAGCAAATCTGCTACAGATAAAAGTCTCTCTAAGTTTACCCTACAATAAATCTCACATTTTTGGTAAAATTGTACTTATATTTAATTTTTATACCTTGCCGCTGGTATGGTGTCTAGATATACTAAGTGCTGTGCAAGCAGTTTTTGATCTTTTAGTACTTCCATGTTTTTCAAGATAGCACCGAAAGATGCTGATTACACTGTGTACTGAAACAACCAAATACTTCTCTGGAGGGCGGCCTTACTAGTTTCAACTCTAGATGAATTTAGTGTGGAGCAATGCCTGGCTGGGAAGAAATTGCAGTGAAAAGTTACTGGGTTGCACGAAGTTGATAATGAGAGATTCAGCAAGCAGCACTCCCCTCCAGGTGTTAAAAGTAAGCCAATACTCCAGAACCGTTCTGGGAGGCCATCTGGTACAAAGGTACCTGGATACCCATGTCCCACCAAAAGTGAGTTGCCTAAAAATCTTGTGGAAGGTGTAGCTTACCCAGTTGAAAGATGCTGTCTCAGGCTAAAGCACAGCAATTAGACTGTGGTTATTCGTGCATATGACCTATTCTGTCTCTCTGGTCTCCTTCTCTTGTTTCAACTGGTTACAGTGCACATACCCTTTCTGCCCAAAACTTCTCTGAACTGCTGTGACTCATTTTGCTTCACACAATAGCATACTGGGTGTTGATCTAAGTAATTTCATAGTCAATGTCCTATTATTTGTTCTTGAAAGATGATTCAAAAAAGGCAAGCTATTTTTGCATATAGAATCATAGAACCACAGAATCATAAATTGTTTAGGTTGGAGAAGATCTTTGAGATGATCATCATGGTCAGAAAGTCTGACTTTGGCCTAAATTCAGGAATATCTAGGACTTCATAGGAATTTGTTTTAACCCCTCCCATGTTCTGCGTAATCATAAAATCAGTTATGTGTCATGCTTCTCACATGACAGACATTTATAAGTGTTGCTCATGAGCTGGTAATCAAAATATATTCTATCAGATCATCTATATTGGCCTATTTTGTATTTTTTATTCTTTTTCAGCACTGTATTGCTGCAGCAGACAGCAGCAACTGGGAGCTCACTGCTCTACATGAGGAAAATGTTCCAGAAATGCAGTGATTTCCCTAGGGCCACTGGTAATAACTTGGTGATAGGAAGTGTGTGCTGGGCAAGCATTGCTGGACAGTTACAGTGGCTACAAGCAGATGAGAGTAGGGGTAAAGCTGTACCGCCAGCAATGAGCTGTTGGATCCAACTTAAACCACTAACAGGCATTTTTATTGTTATTGTACTTATTAACCTTCATGACTAAAACAGGCTTTATCAGCAAGAAACTAGTTGGCTGGCTGACTCTACGTTAGGAATAATTAGCCTTAGTTATCAAAACATTGCTTGCATATTTTACAAAATGCAATGTTAAAAAAGGTAACAAATCCTAAACATAGTTTAATCCAGCAGAATTTAGCACTAACATAGTATATCTTCCTCAGTGGAAGCTGCCCATACAGAGTTCTGTTTGTATATTCAGAGAATGACATTATTTGTGAGAAATACATTTGTCTGCTCTTTTCATATCACTTACCACCATCCATGGCCAAAGTAATGTAAGTGGTGGGATGTACTATGGGTTTCCTGATCTTTTCTTCTTTGGGATCCTTTTCAGTAGGAACAATTTCAGCCTTAAGGAAAATGCCCTTTTGGGGATGATATGAAACCAGAAATTCTCTGAAGTCATTGTCACTGGAAAACTGCTTAAACAAGAATAGTATGTTCAGATAAAAATCCTCCCTTCCTCTGCAAGATGTTCTTAGGCTGAATTCATAAAGCTCTTTCTTTTTATTGTTGCTTCCACAGTTTTACTGATAGTTTTGTTTTACATTATCTGATGGAAATTTATGCAAATTAATAGAACAGAAGAAGACCAGGATTGAAGACAATTTTCTTTAGGAAGAAGATTTTATATACCATTATGTAAAATCTGCTATTTAAAGTTAAATTAAAAGTTAAAATTAAATATTATGTGTGATGTTCTTGAAATTCTTCAAAAGAAAACTTGAGAAGGTCCTGGGAAATGTTCATTAGTGCTACTTCTGCATTGTGTCAGAGGTGGTTAAAGCAATTTAGTTGTCATGTATAAGCACCAGGACCTTCTTGGTGTTGGAAAGTTGGTTATTGTGAGCTGGGTGGCCTAAACTTTGTGTGTGATGGCCCCACTTCACTTAGGGATGACTCCAGATTAAGAACATGGGAGAACTATGTTTGGTTTGAAATGCTTGTGGAGCCTCCCACTGGATTTTCAGGCATCACTTCTGACATCCTGTGATCTGAAACTACTTGCATGCAAGACCCGTTCACAATAAGCTAATAGAAAACTGTTGAATCCAATGGGAGCAGCATTACTAAGTATCTCTAAAGTTAAGAGAAGGAAAACAGTGCAACTCATGCACCATGCAGTGCATCAGAGATGTGTGTGTGATCACACAAGCATATTTTCGTTGCTTATCTGCTGGTAGATGTGTGTGTTATCAGCCATGAAATTGGTTACAGTGCTGGAAACAATCCCTTTCAGAACAGGCTTTGTATTCTTGTTCTTTCCACAGGAATTTTGAAAATACCACTTACCTGACTGCTGTCAGGGTATTCGTTATACTTTGCTGACACACCAGTAAGAACATATATAAAATCTGTTTCAGAGTTTTAGGTCAAATTTTGCTTTTCACTATGCTAATGTTAATACAGAGAAAAGCTACTGCACTTCCACTTGTGTAACCAAAAGCAGAGTTTTGCCTTAAGGAACATGAGTGCAAATGGCAAGGTATTAAAAACACAGATGGAGAGAGAGAGAGAGAGGTCCATGTGTGGAAATGGTTTATATTAAGAGTCACTTGCAGAAGCAAATGAGAGTTTTGCCCATGCAAGGCCCATTTGACCCAACATTTTTCTTTGTGAATGGTAGTTTTAGGGCAATCTGTAATGAAGACGATTTGTTCTGCCTAGGCATGAATGCCCCATATCACTTCCACTCTCCTTTCACCCTTTTGGTATTTTTCTGGACTGATGCTGAACCAAGCCTCAAATCCTAGTTGTCTATATATTCAACAAGGGTTGGCAGTGCAGCCCTGATTTTTTGATGTCATCAGAGGACTGTTTCCAGTCAATCGGGAATGTTGTCTCTTGTGATAACTGGCTGCATAGAAGATATAAACCTGTCAGTTTCCCGGTGCATTAAAGGTCTGCTAAATTCTCTGCACAAAATGTCAGTGTGTCATTGTAACACCTGAAGAAATTTCTGAAGAGAAATTTTTAGTAAAAAACAAATTCAGGTCTGCTTGTGTTGAACGGAGATGGTAGAAAATAGTAAACAAACTGATTTCTGTTTTCCATTGCCTCCTGAGCAACCTTGGCGTCTGGTTTCAGCATCTCTAGTAACAGGCTAATAATAGGCAAGTAATACTGAAATAATAGAGTAACACTCTAATAATAGAGTGATATTCTTATTTTTTTGGTTCCCTTTCTGAGATGTAGATCTTGGACACTGTGGTCAGAGCTTCTGCTCCCTTCATCAAAATATTCCTCAGGATCAAAGTTAACTGTGATAAAAGTTATCAGTCATTGAGTTACTGGCTGGATCATAACAAGCAATCATAATAATTCTAAATTTGACAATGTTTGAATGTTTTATTTTTCATGCCAAAGTTCTTTTCACATAATTTAAGCACTAAGGAAATAATACAATTACTTTTACGCTCTCTTGTGCTGTTTCACCAGTCACAGCACTGTGCTGTTTCTAATGACCCAACCACACTTAAAATTTCTGATTAGGTAGAAGTCACTGCATGATTTGCTTATCTGGAGATTACATCACTGCTAACGTGTTTTGTATTGAAAGATGCAATCATGCCCGTGGAGTTGGTGGATCTCCTGTTACTGTCCACCACCAGGCGGAGTTTGGGTGGCCTCTAGGAAGTGTGTGTGTGCAAGTGGACACATGAGACTGACAGAGCTCTGGGGGCACACCGGGGCCCTCCAGCATGGCTTGTTACTGATGCTTTCTACCCTGGGAAACAACGATTTGTTTGAATCTTCTGAGGCTCATCCACAGTGCAGGTAAGAATGTTATAAAATCATAGAAAAGCTTGGAAAGACCTTTAAGATCACCAAGTCCAACCATTAATGTAGCATTGCCAAGTCCACCCCTAAACCACATCCCTAAGCACCACATCTACACATCTTTTAGATACTTCCAGGGATGGTGATTCAACCACTTCCCTGAGCAGCCTGTTCCAATGCTTGACAACTCTTTCAATGAAGAAATTTTTCCTTATATCCAATCAAACCTCCCCTGGCACAACTTGAAGATGTTTTAATGCTTAGTGCACATGTGAGGGTTTCCCCGAGCAAACTAGTTGAATGGCCCCCAACTGGACGAAAAACTGCAGCAGGTAAGCAGCATAGATGGATGGTGAACTTAGCTTCAAAGCCACTTGGCATTGCAGGGTAGATGGTATCACCTCAAGATTAATATTTGCATTTGTTTGAGCAAAGGAAAACTGCCATAATCTACTGCCCTCAGAGGAAGTGCAGTTATTTTTCTTGCCAGTTTATACTGGGTTTTGTTTGACCTCTATCTTTTTTAATAATCTGAGCAAGCAGCCAGAAACCTTTCACTTCTAAGCCAGGAAGAAACAGTAGTATTGTGAGTTCCAGGTATCTGCATTGGTGTAGGCTTTGTGTGTGCATAATTATTTATTACAGTAAATGGCAACATCTACTAACATATGCAGAATTGCTCATAACTTAGTAGAATCTTTAAAGCTGTGTTATTTCTTGCAAATGTATTTTTGAGTATGTCTCTTAGCATGGCGCCAGAAGTGAAATAAATTTCACTGCTTAACTCCTTTGCTGTGGCTGACTGAATGATTTCAGGCATGGCTGTGAGCAATACTTCATTCTCTGGTGCAATCTGCATACATGGGTTATTTGTGAAAAATGGGCTTTTTCCAGGGAAGCATGGAAAATGATGCAGAATAGATAAAGGAAGGACAGCTATCAGGGTGCCATATTGAAATAGAACATATGGCAAAGGATGTTTTTTGACATCTGTGTTTAGAGCTAAACTAAAGAAAGATCCAACAAAATCTTAAATAGCTTGGAAAAGTAATAGGTACCTAAAAGAAATGTAATGTTTCCTATTATATCCACTGGCAAAAAAAATGAAATCAGAACAAAGAATGATGTTTCTGTGAGAGTTTGGCAGATGTGCAGATGAACTTACTAGATACTAGAAAGTGCTAAGAATCAGTAACAATGCAGTTACCAAGCTTATATTGTCATGGCATTGGAACTGGGCGCAGCTGGATCATTGGTATTGATCAGGAAACACGCAAAAAAGTGTAGGACAAAACCAGCTGAAATAACAGATGATTCACACAAGGTCAAGTAAAGACATAAACACAGGCTGAAACAAACCGAAGCAGTTTACGCACAGAAGGATAAGCAATGTAGATGTTATGGGAAAGCGTTTGACAGTCACTTTTACCATGACCTTGCCTCCAAAAAAGAAATCACTATGCAGAAATGTACTTGTAATACTAGAACCATTTCCCTCTAAGTGGATGGTGAGAGTAACATCTCCTTTGGTGGGTTTGCCTTCACTAACACATGCTAGATGAATCCCTGTAAAACAAGGATTAAATATTGTATGCAATTTCAGCCATGACCAAAGCAAGTAGCTCAGACTCTAGTGCAGCAAGCATTAAGAGTAACAGCAGGATGAACTTGCAAGATAAATCCTTCTTGTGAGTTGGCAAGACGTTCTGGGCAAGAATCATTCAATAGCACTTGAGGGCAGGTGCTTTGGGGTGATACCCACTGACAGATCTAGCCAAAAGCAGGTCCCACAGAAAGCACCTTCAGAACACATCTGGGAAGCACAGAGAGCCCCTTCCGTGCTATTTGAAGGCAGAGGATGAAGTGAATGGAGTAAAAAGCTGTGAACAATGTAACATGATGTCATGCCATGCACAATTCCAGCTCAGTGCACTCCATGTAAGAAGAGATACTTCATTTGTATCAGGGTGCTTTTAGAGGCAATTCACACCTGCTTGAAGAACAGCACCTGGAAATCAGCTCTGAGTTGAAACCAATACAATTGCCACCAGTGACAGAGAAAACTTAAAAAAAAAAACAGATTGAGAACCATGTGGAGATGGGGAATGTTAAATAAAGTTATACAATTAACAGAATGGATGAGCAATACGGTAGCTGTTAAAAACCAGACAAACTATACACATGTATTGTTCAAATCCAAAATAATATTGCATGATATGAAAGAGAGAGAATTGCCCTGTAATTACACTGATAATTGAATGTGTTCAGCATCATATAGGAAGAGATGTATACTAGTTCTACAAATCAAGTACACATACTCTCACATTTGTGTAGTTCATTTTCATGTCAACTATTTATTGGCAGAAAAATTGTGTTGCAATGTTGATAAATTTGTAGGTTGAGCAAAGTTGCAGAATGATTCCTGAGCACATCTGCTGTGCAGCTTATGTTATACAGCTCCAAAGCAAAGAAGTATGCATTGTGCCTTTCTACTGCTTGTACAATTTTTGACGTAAAAAAAAAAAAAAAAGTGAAAAAGAAGGAAAGAAAAATATCATAACATCCCTTTCTATATTAGTGGGAGTGTGCATGGTTGTGTAGAATGCCAAGCACAAACATTGGGATCAGAGACGTGGAACTGCTCAGTGCTTTTCCCCCTGGCATCGATGAAAAGAAATCACCGAAGGGAAGGCAAGGTGGTTCTTTTATGGTTCCTGACAGTGAAGACTGTTGCCCCAGCAGGGCAGATCAGAGACTGGCAATGAAAGTCTAGGCTCAGCATCTGGAAAGAGTGAGGCATTGCAGGAAGCTGAGCCACAACAACACACACAGATTGTAGAGGTCCTTAGGGAGAGGTCGCCAGCATCCAGTGTGGAACAAAGCTGTAAACAAGCTGCTGTTCCTCACTGGAGCATGGCACTTCCATTACTTGGGATTTGGTCTTTGGCTGTCAAACTGAGCCAGGCTCCTCTCTAAAACACAGCCACCAAAGCTACTGTTCTCTTTTGGTAGTCTTGAAGTTTGTTCATTAGAGCAGAGAGTGAGATACTTGTGTGCAGCCCGTGGAGGCCTATCTCTTCGTCTCTGGTGCAGACAAGTGTCAGAAAGGAGCTTCAGCCTCTGTTGCAGAAGTGCACAGCTTGCATAGCCACTGTATAGGCAGGACTATGAGATCCCGTGCATACTGGCAACTGGACATGGACATTTTAGGATGGGTAAGTTGGTATTCAATTACTGAAAGCTCAGACAAACTTTGCAGCTACTGGAGCATGAATTTTCTGGATTATTTTCTTAGATTTGAGTACTTTGTAAGTGTAATTTTGTATGTCAAAGTAGCCTTTCTACTCCTTCCCATTAGTGCCTCCAGCTACATGTGCACTGTCTCTTGGAGGTCAGATAAGGCAACAACGCAAGGTCCAATGTGTTTTTTGACCCAGATCTTACACCTATATTGCCACTGGTAAGACCCAAGCATTTTCCCTGTTTCTTACCCTGCAATACCTCTACATTTGGATGATATTACTATACAGGGGCTTTCCTGCCAAAAGGTCCTCCATAGGATGCTTCCCTAGGAAACTTTATTGTGAGAAGGAACCCCTGCCCCATCTGCTGTGAGATGACAATGACATTCTAATACCACATTTAAAGACATGATGCAGGCTACAGAGTCATGTAACTTTATTACTTGCTTAATTTGAAAACAACCTAGAAAAAAAATTAATTCTACTCACTTGTGGCTTCCCCATCTGGAGGGCATTGAGCTAGTCTCACTGAGAGAGCTGCCACAAGCATATTGGGGGTGGATCAGATCCCTGTTAATGTCAGTGGTATGTGCACACTATCACTCATTGATTCTACTGGCATGTAGTACAAGCAGCAAGGAAAGCCTATGTTCCTCCATTAACTGACTTTGCCATATAAATTAGGATCTCCCAGTATCTGGAATTTATAAATGGATTAAACTAAAACCAAATCGTGTTACTGCTCAGTTATACCATCTTTTTGCAGGCTGACAATGTTTTATAGTTCTAGGTGTAAGCCCTAGAAAAAAACAGCAGCTATTGTGACATGTTTGAAACACTGAAAGGCTAAAGTGAGCAAAGAGGAAGGAGCAATCTTAGATGACTAATGGAAAGAGCGCTGCTAGGAGAGCATGTGCCACTTAGCAAGGCCTGGGGGTCTCATGGCCCCAGAGGAGGTTCTGCTGCTGCTTAGTGCACATCAGGGCACTCCCATTGCTGCGTGACTGGCTGCATCACGATGCGAGGTGCACCACGGAAACCTGAGCAGGGCTCCTTTCAGCTGTATTTGAATACCTCCCAGACATAAATCTGCATCCAAACTGGACATCTAGGCTGCTTTATAGCCAACTAAAACTGGTGGAGAAGAAATTATCTCACTGAGTTTTTATTAGTGAATCAAATTGCACTTTTCTTACTACTGTAAAGGAAATCTAGATGATTTGCTTGATATACAGCCTATTGTTATACAGCAAGGAGGTTTCACCCTCTATACATGAGTTTCCATGCTAGGAGAACAGTATACCAACTCTATGGAGGAGAGTTTGGAGTTTACCAGAATTACCTGTGTGCATGTACTTCACTCAACAGCCAATTTATTAGCACTAACTTGCAAAGTAACAGGCTGTTTTCAAAACTTTCTTCACCCTTCATTTGGAGTAGGGACTGAACTCAGCTCTCCCACATCCCAGGAGAGTAGATTCACTGCCAATCTGTTGGATAATTGCACTCCCTCTCTCCCAGAGAAGCTGTTCCGTTTTGTATGAATAATTAACTAGTCATTGCAGCAGTGGTTGGTACCTCACTTGCCCACATCCCAGATGAGCATGCTAACCAGCAGGCTGGAGAATCACTCCCTTACATTTCCCATTCTCCCGTCTGGCTTGCTGAACACTTATTTATACAAAGGGATTTATGTAGCTTAAAGAGTAGAAAGGCTCGTTTTGGAATAGCCTGGGGAATGGGAGACCTGAATCCAAGTCCTTGCTCTGAATCAAGCCAAAATAGAATCAGAAAGCTGGCCTCTCTGTCAGGACCATTGAGTTGTCTGGTTGTTCATACAACAGGGCTCAGGGAAAGACCTTTCTCCTTGAAATACTGTAGCAATGAAGCCTAGCTGTCTGCTTCCAAAAGAGGGGCTGTAGCTGAGAACCCCAGCTGGATGTAGCTGGGAGTCATGCACCTGCTTATCTCAGACACTGCTGTCCCTAGCATTTCACACCAGGCAAGTGTCTCTCTTAGACACCAAACCCTTCCTACAGTGTGTGCAGGATGTAAGAACTGCCACTTTTCAGAATGAGGATCCCAAAGGGACTGTAAGCCTCAGTGTTACATCTTTGTCATCTCTCCTTTTGTTCCCCTGATTCTATAAATTGACCACAGGGGCTCCAGGAAATTATAACTGAGTCTTTGGACACTGCCATTAGGTCTAATATCTGATGTGAACTTGAACTCTTCAGCTGAATCAGTGCACTTTGCCTGCATCTCTACTGCCCAGGCTTTTGTGTTTCTGTCAAGTGTGGCAGTAAGATCTGCCCTGAGTGTAGGAGTAGGATGCCAGTGTATACTGGGTACTCCTACCACCTGGGTGCCTTTTTCAAAAGGAGTCAGGAGAACATAGGCAAAAACAGTGTCTCTCTGCACACTGACATGTGCGTGCCCATGGGCAGTTCAGAGACTCTGCTCCAGTGCAGAATCAGGCTTTACTGGTTTACCAGAGTCCTCCAGAGTCTTCACTGTGCTTTGCAAGTATTCAAGGGAAAAAAAATGCTTCTGATGATGCTCTGGTGTGTTCTAAAGAAAGCTGCAGTCCAGAAAAAGGGGAAAATCCACCTGAAACTACTTTATGAACTGCATGAGGACTAATCAGTGACTTGAAAAATGTGTTCCAACTCCATCCCATTAGAAGTGCCTGTGCCAGCAAAGATATGAGGAGAGATCAATACCTGCTTCTACCAGATAATTGTGTGGCCCTCAAGATACTGCACAACACAGTGTCTTTACCTACCTGACTCAGAAATGTTGCTTCAGCATGTGATCGCACAGCAGGGTGAGGGGGGAAGTGGTCTGCCTGGGTGTGCAGATTCACCTGGTGCAGAAACCCCAGCTTTCTGCATTAATGGCACCTGCAAGAGGTAAGATCCGTTGCAACAGGTTTCAACTCACAACAATTTGCTTAAGTGTACACATTCCTTCACCAAAGTGTCTCAAAACAGTAGTTAGGTCAGCTCACCTAAAGAATTACCACCACCTATTTAACTGAAATGGATTTAATATGAATTTGTGGAAATGTGACCGCACAACTTTCGACAGCAAGGTTTTTTCTATTGCTTATGATACGGAGTAAATAAACAGAGATAAATCAAGTTGAAATCAAGTCCAAATAGAGTTGGAAACATCTTATAAAGATCAAAGATATAAAATGGTAAAGGACGTCCTTCTGTTGGGCCTTGAGATTTAGGGTAGACCCCCTTACTTTCTAAACTGTCATAGAGCTCAGGTGTGGCTGGATCTATTCCTAGTCTCAGACTTGAACAATGGATTAGATTTAAAGGGGAGAGAGAGAGAATTTGTTCACCATTCAAGATTTTAACAGCAAATAAATGTATTTTCAATCACAAAATTACATAATCAACCTAACTACTTCAAGCTTGCTATATATATATATATATATTATAGCAAAGGTATATGTACAAAATACATACTAAATTAGTATTACACGTACTTAAAAGTTTGCCCTTGACTTCAGTGAAATACTTGTGTCCCATGCCTTTGCATTCCTCAACAGGTGAAGGGTTGAGACTAGAGGAGCAGGGTAATCAGCCCAGACCCCACTGTTGACTTGCCCTGAAGGTCCCCATAGTATCACAAACTTAGTAGTCTGCAAGCTCTAAGCAGTGTCCCGCTCGGAGGGAGATGCTAGCCACAGCCCACTGTGGTCCAGGAGACCAGAGAGGTCTCACTGTTTATAAGACTGTGAGATGATTGGCTTTAGTCATCTGCTAATTTCCATTCTAACCACAACCTGAGTTGGTAATTTCTCAAAAATTCTGGGAACAGTATGTCATTCCGCTCAGTTACCACTCAGGCTATGATCTGGCAGGAACGTTCCAGTGTTTTAACTGTTCCCATTCTTCTTCCCTGTTTTGACCAGTCAACAGAGTTCCAGTACAGAAAGTGCCATTCTCTGTCTTAGCCAAGTAAGAGTTACTGGTACAGTCAAGAGGTGCTTAACCGTCCAACTCATTACTCAAGGCACCGATGCCTAGCTGGCAGCTCCTGAGGTTGTAGAACAGCCCAGAGAAGGGGGAGAAGTGCACCACCACAATCCATCCCATGACTAAAGTCCATCTATCCCTTTCATAGAATGCTCTTGTGGTGACCTCTTGCCTCTGTGCTTATAAACAGAGTGTTGTTATATTCCCATCATGATCAGTGGGAAACTTTTACTTATGTTGCCCTTGTTAAATATGATACATAAGCGCTGTTATATATGTGAGGGTTTTGTAGTGGTGCTGTCTGTTTATCTATCCTCCATACTTTAACATATAAACCAATGTTTAACAGTAAGCATAACACAATAGAGTTTAACAAAATTACAATGAGATATCGTATTCAATTCAGGATTCCCATGGTTGCCAGTGACCGTGCGAGTAACATGGTTTTCTCCATTTTTCTTCACTCTTTCTAGGACATGGTGAATCTTCTGTGTAACATGATAGATGGCAATTGGAGTCTTTTGTTCATTGTGTCAGATTTGCTTTAGCAATTGAGTTAGGTCATCATGTTGAGTAGTTTTCTTAGCAATTTAAGATTTATTCCAATGGGCGTAGGTAGTAACTTTTTATAAGATGTATAGTCTGATTGTAAAAATTGATAGGTGGTTATGGGAGCTGAATAGTTAAATTTGCATCCTATAATTTTGGTAAAGTTGCAAGCACAGATATTTGAGTCATCATATGTTTCTATGGTGGTGTCATCTATAAGTATAAGATTACAAAGGGTTCTCGTACAAACACACCCATTCCCAACGTATAAAAGTACGGTTTCAGGGGTTTCATTAGGGTGTATTTCAAAATGACAAACATTTGCTTAATGTCAAGACAGATGTCTTGGGCCTTGATGGTGTTCCTTTCATGAATAAATCCTTGTTGTTTTCATACAGCACACACATCAACATAAACTTTTTCATTTGCCCTAATTTTGTTGGGCCTATACTTTCTGTTCGAGTACAGTTCCATTGTGATTTAATTCCAGTGTGATGATTCGGTATACAGTGTATACCAAATCATTGGATAGCATTAAAACAAAGGCTGTGATTTTACTGTCAGTGGGGTTATAAGTGAAATTAACTGGATGCCACCAAAACTGGAATTCCCTTTCAAATTTAGTTGCAATCAACCCATGGCCATGCTGTCATACACAAATCCCACAACGGGCATTCCATAATCATAGAATCAAACAATTCTGTATCATGACTTCCCCAGAGGCAGGATGCAAGTACAGTTTTGTAAAGGTAAAATTATACCAACAATCTGTCTCTAGTATCCTGTAACAGCATTTCTCATTGTCCTTTGGTTTGGGAAAGTCAGTGTGGTATATTTTAATTTCAGTGGGTCTTTTATTAGTGGATCCATTAATTACCCTGCATCTTGTTTTTATTTCCTCTCCAGGTTTTGTTTGAAGAGAGAGTATTTGGTGGATGTCCTTGCTGTTATGTGATATTCCAATTCTCTTCTCATGTAATGTTTCTAATTTCCATTCATCTCTATGAGGTATGTGCCTCACTTTTGTGTACCACCAGGGTAGCAAGGTTCAGGTTTATTTTATCTTTTGGTGGGATTCCAGCACTTCTGGTGTAATTCAGTATTGTACGGTACCAAAGATCTTGTGTCTGTGTAGGAGGTATTACAGTTGTTGGAATTAAAAGGAAAAATGGGATTGTATGAGGAATGTATTGTTGGTGTGTTTGCCATCAATATGGGTTCATCTTCCCCTGCAAGAGAAAAGATGAAAGATCTCAGTGGGGATGACTGCATGGGTTAACCCTTTTATGATACAGGATAGATCCATAGACTCCAAGGTTAGAGAAAGTCAGGGAGGGGAATTGTATTTGTTTGTGGGTTTGCTTTTTAAAAAAGAAGTAAAACCAGCCTTGATGTAGAGGCGTTATCAAAGGTGTCAAAATAAAGCAGGTGGCTTAAAAACACGGTCTGAATCTTCATCTATTATTTTTTATAGTGTTAGCTTGACCTGCTGTTGTTCTCCAAAGGAATACTTCTTTTTCAGGGGCATGAACCTACACTTACCCAGCTTGAGGTGTTAAGGCTGCAATTTCTGTCTTCCACTAGGAGAAAGTATTAAGATTAGCTCAGGAAAATGTTAGGAAATTTACACAGGAATATCTGTTAAATTGAGTCATTTCTGAAGAGCAAATATCTACCTGCTGTCCACTTCAGCATGAAGGCTGGATGTGCTGGATGTGTGCTACAAAATCTGAAATACCGTCCAGCTGGCTGGTAGAGTGCCACTCTTTGTTCTTTTGTGAGACTTGAGGATCTCCTGTGTGGTTATTTTTGTTAATGGGAAAGGTTTTCTCGTTCCTTGTCTGCCTCCACCTCTGAAAGCTGCTCCCTCTTGTGGCCTAGTGAGATTTATGGCATAGTATATGAATTATGCTATGCTTGACCCTTTGCATAAAAGGAGGAACAAGCCAGAGGTTTATGAACTGTAAAAGGGAGCATTTAATAAATTTGATTTGTGTCTGACTGTCTTCATTGTTATAAGGTACCCATGTTCACACTCCTTAGAGACAAGAGATGAGTAAATAAACATTTGCAAGTTCTTAAAAAAAAAAAAAGGATCGTCCTCTTGAGTAATGATTCTCCTCTCTAGGAAACAAAAGGCAGTGAGGCAGTGTCCCATTTCTCATCAGTATTATAATAATACATGGCACTTACATATCCATTTTCCTCTGTAGGAAATAACCTCATGGCAGTTTACAAAGGAAGTAATTATCATAATGCCTTAGGCATGCGGAAGTGAAGGAGCTGCTCAACATCGTAGTGGTTTCTTTCTATTGCTAATTCTAAATGCCAGTTTGGTGTATATATTCAAAACACTCAAACATGATGTCAGTAAGCTGAGGGTCAGTTTCTGTTCTGGCTGTCATAAGCATTGGTATTCTCAGGTGGTGGTGTTTTTGATGGACTATGGTAAAACATCTTTCTGAACTTTTAATTTTTACCATATGCCTTTGTCCAACAGCAGGTAACTTAAAATCAAAGAAGACCTGCAGTTAGTGTGCCTATAATCTCAGATACTCACAGATGTATCCTTCTGGATGCTAGTATGAAAATATTTCCCTCATTGTCCACAGTGACATCTTTTGACTCTGGTGATACCTTTCATCAACCCATTTCACAGAGCAATATAGGAGATTATGTGGAATCTCCTCTGTTTGTCTCCCTCCTCCTTGTCCCTGGAGGTCTCTGGCTGCTGGGCTATTGGTACAGCCAAAAAAAGGCAACAGTTCTCTCTTGCCTTTCATCTGTCAGACCCTAAAGGACTAATTATATTTAGGGTCTCTGCCCCAAAATCGAGGATGAGTAGTGAGAAGAGTCTAGCTCTGAATTATGCCCTTCCCGTCCTACCGACCCACTTAGAGGTTCTTTTATTAGGTTCCTTCTCTTTTGTGAGTCTCACATATACATTTGGTTACCTTCACCCCTTGAGCAGCCTGAGTGCCCACCTGGGGCTGGGGCCTGCTTCAGGAGGCAGGTAACCACTCTCCTTTTGCTAACTGCAACCTTCATTTTAGATCACGCTGCCAACAGACTTGAGGCTCACTGTGTTCTCTTTCACCTCTTTTCTCTTTAATTCTGTGACCTGTTCTTGATCTTTCTCTGCCTTCATGTTTTGGCTTTGGCCCAGTGCCTACTGTCGCCAGCGTGAGAACCGGGTGCAGGGGAGGCTGGACCTCTCCTCTCTCACGTGGCTATGGGAGTCTGTGCTGGTCTTGCTCTCCTCCCTTTCCACGTGCCCTCTGGGATCTGCTGATCCCTTTCTGTACCCATTATCTTTATTCCTCCAGCCCCAAAGCCTTATTATTTCATTCCTTAACTTTGACAACCTACAGTTACCAGGCCTCTTGCTTTACCACCCTCAACTCTTTCCATCCGAATCACTTGGAATCACATGCTCTCTCTCTGGCCAGTCATTTTCTTCTCCTGTCAATACCTTTCTTTAGCTTTTCACACTAAATTCTAAGTTTTATTTCTCATCTATGGCCTGAACTGAATTGCTTCTGCCTGCTTTTCTCCTTGTGGCATTTATCTCACTGTGTCAACTGGTCTCTTCACTCTGCCCGCCCCAGCGTCCCCCTTCCTGTCTCTCTTCTGGTCAGGTTCCCTGTCAGTCTGTATCTTCCATCTGCTCTGTCCCTCCAGAACTTCCTCTAAGCCTCCCTGTAAACATGCAATTCATCAACCAATAAACAATTCTCTGCTCTCCTCTTCAGCCACAGAAAACTTTTTTTAAAAAAAAAAAAAAAGAAAGAAGGTCTCAAAGACTGTGAGGGTCTAAGAAAACAAACGAATGATTTGTTTATTTATTATCATTTCAGATCCAAGTGTCTCCTAGGATCTATATAGAGTGCCTGACACATGACTCTGTAAGCACTTCATCTGGAAATAATTGTTTGCAGGACCTTCCCCACCTCCCCAGGACTGTAAGCTCTCCAGGATAGGGATGTTGTCTTCAATTTGCTTATAACGTAGAATGCACAGTTGTGATGCACAGTAAATGTGACGCATTACAATGTCTTAGTAATAGTGACGTCGCTGTAATGATGATTAATAATGTTATCTCAAGCAGCTGATGTATATTTTAATGAAGGAATGCCTTCCAATGAATTTGGATTAAAAGCTAATCTTTTGCCTTCCATTGTTTACATATTTTAGTTTCTAATCTTCTCTGTACCAGATATTTATGCAGCCTGAAGCAGACTACCTGTTTCTGTTCATTGTGGTAGAGAACCAGTTATGAACTGGAGGGTAAGAAAGAGGGAAGGAAGGGTTCATGCAAGGATATGAGTTGTTCTGAGTCATCTTTGGAACCTATAATTTTTCCACTCACTTTAAAAACAAACAACCAAACAACAAAACTTGGTTTCTTTGTGCTTTTTGTGCAGTGTGTTGAGGGCATCTTATGTCACTTTATGTAGCATCACATGCTGAGATGTTTGCTATCCTCAGATAACCTGAAGCAACACAATGCTTTTAGAAATGGAATTGCAGATGGTATCTCATATCTGAAATGAAACATTTTTGTTCTGGTGTACTGAGTAGATTTTAAATGTACAAATTCAGCAGAAGTGTGATGTACTCTTTCAAAATGCTTTTTGCTTATCTTTCATGTCCCCCATGACTTTGCTATAAAACTTTACAGCTGTAGAAATCTGTTGCCTTTGCATGTTGACAACATGAAATGAAAAGCACATAGAGGCATTTTGGAGGTACCCCTTTTTACAGTAGCATGTATACATACATGAAATAGTAGCTTCACTCAGTCTTCACTTCCACTACCACATGTACCACACACATGCCTTTTTAATTGGCACAGACACATTTCATGTATCTGTGCCATCACACCTATTCTGAAGTTAAGGCTGTACTGCTCAAGGTGCCACAAGTCTGTTTTAGTGACCTCTCAGTGACCTCTGATGTTGCCTGGGTCACTAGATTAGATGCACTAATGCATCCAGCCTATAGTTTTCTAGACCCATCACTCCCAGGCTTAGTCAAAGCATCCTTGATTATGACAGCAACTTGCTGCTGGTATAGTGGTATGGCCCCAGTTCACAGCAATGTTCATGTTTGTATGCAGAAAGTGGGAAGACAAGGATCCATAAAATTTTCATTAGAACAAACTGAAGTCAGAAGAGGAACCTTTTTTGAATCACAGAGACAGGAACTTTGCACTTGATCTGCCCAGCTCTTACCAGTGGGTTTCACTACAGCCACTTAGAATTACTAGAAAGCGCTAATTCAGCTACCTAACGCTGTCAAAAGATATATTTGATCTAATTTAAATAAAAGATCTTTAGGTAATGGTACCATCACACTTTGTTAGAAATAACTAATCCAAAAATTGGAAAGATGAGTTCCGAAAGTGTATGGAAAATATACATTATGCTATTTGAAGTAATAAAAGATGCTAGTTAGTTTTCAAAAATATTTAAAATAACATCAAATATGCAAGTAATCTTTCCTCTGAAGCCATTACAACCAATACAAGTATCCACATACTTTTTCAAAATCACGTAAGTATACTTTTATATGATAGCTCATCAAGAAATCATTATAATTTATTGGGACTTATAAATATTTGAAACAATTGTTATGTATATATAAAAATTTCAAATCTCAGGTAGTGCTTATTAGTAGCATAATCAATATAGATATATTATTTTCACAGCTATTTTATGTGCCATGTGTTTCCATACATATGCATGTAAGTAAATGTTAACTTTTCCTCTTCTTTGACATGCACATTTCAGGATGTGCCCAGACGTCCCCCTTCACCCAAGAGTGCAGCAGTCTGCAGCTGCATCGCTACAACCAAACTCAGTATTTTCAACTGTTTTTTATCTAACCTTATTACACCTCCCTGGTTAGACAGTGCAGCACCTTCCACTTGAGAAAGACCACACTGAAGGGCCCACCCCTAATTTGTCTCATTTAGCCTGAAGGAAAAGTCCTCCCAATGGGACAGCAGAAGCAGTGCTGTTTCTCTTCAGAGAAACAACTCAACGGTGCTGTGGCGTATACTGTACACTTAATCTAAGACATATTTTGCTAAAAACCTCAAGTTATATTCAACATATGGCAGAGGATCATTATTTTCAGTCTTTAAGTCAAACCAGATATCAAGTTGGAGGTGGATCTATCATGATCTGGCAAAATTTTCCTTGAGTGCTTAGTTTTAACAAGTGTAAAAAGGAATTAAAACTTAGACTAAAGCTAAGTGATGTGCTGCAATGGTCTCATGGAGGCTTCTTGGTTGCCTTTTATTAGTGTCCTGCTACTAAAATGACTGGAGATTGGGATAATTTCTAAGGCCATTTGCCTTCTCTCATGACTCTGCTAAACCAACCCAGCCAGAAACGACATGCAGACTCATAAAAATTCTTCTGTAGAGGAAATTTTTGCCCCAAAAAACCAAACCAAGCCCTCTTTGGTACAAGCTGGTTAATCCCAAATGACAGGTATTAAAAACTTTTGGTAGCAAAGATCTGCTAGGTCTTTACAGTCATTTTTATGTTATACAGGGTGAAAAACATTATGTTTTGGGCTTCAGTTTCACATTGAAATTGCGTTACCATCCATCATCTGTGCTTAAGATGAGCTTCTCCATCTTATTCTTCTGCCCCCATATCTCACTGCTGTATCCTCACTCATCCCTTCCGCAGTGCTTCCACCAGGCTCATGAATACCTATTGTAATAAAAGATTAAAACATTCGTGATATGGCCTGCTGACATTTTGAAAACACAAAACCATTCATGATAATGTTCCTTAAAGGGGTTTGCATAGAACCAAATACAAACAAAAAGGATAATTGTTAAAAAGAAATGGCAAATAAACAAGCAGACCCCCAAGTAGTCAGGACAGGTGTATTTGCCCAAAATCTTCACTGTGCTGTCACTAAGCAACAGCATAAACAACCCTGATTTTGCATCCGCATGATGCCTCTCAGACCCAGGAAACAATTTACGAGATACACAATACTGTTGTGGAAAAATAGTTTGGGAATATGATATAAGTGTGAGATAACTGTACCTTAAAATTAGAGGTATCTATCAGGTCCACAATATGGCAGTAGTTGTTACTAGAAAGCCTGAAGTGTGCTAAGATGTGTTTGAGTTTAGGCAGGACTGGATTACAAAAAATAAATCTGCATCTGTTGTGGATTTTAAGTTGCTGAAAATCCAGGTGATCTGGACTCAATTAATCTAACTCAGTTTTCTTAAAATGCAAAATTTATTTACTTTCAGCTCATCATAACTAATATAAACTGCAAAACAGACTGACTTGATGAATAAGTAAGAACTGTATCTTGCAACATCCTCTTCCCAAGAAGGACCAATCTCTTTCTCCTTTCATTTTTAACAGTTACTTGTTAGACAATGTTTTGAAAAAAATAAGCTGCAAGTGTTTCCAATGTTTATAACACAGTCTTTATTTTTTTCTTAACAGTGGTGATTTTACACTCCCAAATATTCCTTTGTAAATGCTGGCTTAGTATTTGAGGTTAGCATACTTAAGTAAATATTTAAAGAAATAAATGAAAAATATCCAATGTTCATGGTCTTTGCCTGATATCAAGCAGCCGGACTCAAAGCCTGCAGTGAACTCAGTGTTACTTGTTTCTCCCAAGTATCACAAATTCCACTCAGCACCTTGAGGACCAATGCACACAAAGAGACTTTTTTTTTTTTTTCACTTTTGGGGTAGAAACCATGTTGTTTGATCTAAGGAGTTTTGCTAGTCAGTTTGCTTCCTGTTTTGAAAAAAAAGGAGCAGAACAAGACGAATGACACCTCTTTTGGGGAGTAATGTATCCATCCCGTTATACGCTCCGTTTCCTGCGTAAGATCATGATTATTATTCCATTTTTCCTTTTAAGACATGTCTAAAATCTTAGTCATGTAACTTGCTGAGAGGTTATTAGCAGTATGTATAGACTCGGTGTTGTGTTGCAGGTGTCTATGTTTATTATGAAAAACTGAAATTTAAAAACGGCAATCAGTACTCTGTTTCAACTTTCAGTTCAGCCTGTGTAATCTGATGCTCCAAACCCCACAGCTGTTGTCTGCCCCTATATGAGATCTCAGCGAGGGGCCAGGCTCTGCTCTTATTTTCTGCAGTGCAATTTCACTATGCCAATGGAGTCACTGGAAGTCTAGAATACATGAGAGTGTATTTTGGCACCAAGAGTCTCTGCAATGGAAGGGGCATGGTATGTTTTACTGATGAGCAGAGCTGCATTGCTCTGCTGAGAAGGGGAGCTGTGACAGGGAGTGGGCTCCAACTGTGCCACAGAGTATCCTTTGGTTAACATCAATGCAACTGTGGCTGCAAGAACGTTTTTCTAGTTTTGCAGTCATTTCTGTAGTCAATGACAAAATGTTTTGGTGGATGCATCTTACAGGCAGGAATTCTTTGCAACTGATTTTTATTTCAGGCCTCGGATGAAAGAGTTAAGTGGGTCAGAGACACAAAAGGGGCAGCTCAGGCAGGACAGGAGACTCAGATAAGTGACCACCTCTGTTGTGTGTGACTATCAGTTGGCAGAAAACACCCTCAAAATAACGTTTTTCTTTACAGAAACACTAGCTTAATTGTATATTGCTTATATTTGATGTTAGCTGATGCTTTTCCTTCTATTAGTGACGCTTCCAGGATTTCCTGTACAAATTACTTGAAATAAATTTGGATTTAGAAAAGATTTGTGTTTTATTTTCCTTGATCTTCACAGAAGCAGAGATTCTGCCTGCCTTCCATTTCATTATGCAGTACAGAGGGAGAATAAACCAGTTGCAGGCATGTCACAGTTAGTTAGAACCAGGACCAGGAAATCTCTTCTCTCTGGATTCAAATGCATTTGGAATAGTTGGGCTATTTCCAAACTATGAAAGTTTTTAAAATATGTATTTAAAAAATGACCCAAACCTGTTTTGTTTTTTTACAATGCATCAAAACATCTGAGAAGACTCTTTGAAATATTGTTTCTGAGCATTTATTACCTTTGCAATATCAGTAATATCAAGTTCGAGTCTCCATACGTTCATTATGTAACTTCTTCGTGATTTACGCTGAGTTCACTGTTCTAAATAAAACTTTAACAAGATACCCTTTCTTCAAAATGGATGCTAAAAATCATGCTTGCATTCAGTGGGATATTTTCAGTTCTCTTGCAGATTACAAAAGTACAAAATACTTCAATTTACCTGTTTTTGAAGGAATCTGTCTTGTTAGAAATGTTTGTAGTCCTTAAGTAAGACTGGACAGGCAGAAATACTAGATTATGGCTTAGTGGGATGATGTTCTTTATTATCATGAAGCCACGTTTTTTGTTTTTTTTTGGGGGGGGGGGGGGGGGGTACAGTTACATTGACTGCTTCCCCACTGAACGCTTGCATGTAACAGGGAAAACTCCAATAAGGTACTTAAAATTTGTGAACATTGATCCCTCCATTAACCTCCCCAAGGGCGCTTAGAAGAAATGATGAAATGTGACTGGCCTGGCCACATTAAGCAGGTACCTTCCACAACTTGCAGTAGGGAATCCAACTCTGAGAAATGTTAAGCACAGATGCAAAAGCTTTGGGTTCAAGCAAATACAAATCTTTGTTTGACATAAACCTAACAGACTCATGGAGCTCTGACACAGCAGCAGAAGTTTGCCAGCCTTCCCTGTTACTGATGTGCTAATCAATCAACATCACATTGTGCTAAGCGTTGTTCAGTGCCAGAAGAACATTTGACTGCAGAGCTTGTAATAGAACATGGGGGCTAGACAAAGAAAGCAGAAAGATACATTTAAACAAAATGAGGGAGGAGTGGCTAATTACATCTGAGCTGCATCTCTATTTATCAGAACTCTAGGGAGGACACATGGGGATTCTTACTGTTTCCTGCAGTTTTATTATTTATTTATTATATTTATTATTATTTATTATATTCATGTCCACAGCAGTGATTCCCACACTGGGATTTATGGATTACCAGGGAACTGTGAGGACATGGCAGATTGTCTATGGAAATACAGTATGCTGCAATGTTTTGGAGCAAAGAATATTCAAGTAAAAGTTTCATGAGAAGCAAGCAGACTGGTCCCTTATCACTGAAGAGTCACAATGGTCTGTTGCCCTAAAAAATTTAGAAACCTTTACAGCTTTCCATTTTTTTATGTTTTTTCAGCCCACTAATATCAAAGTTTACTACAGCCACGTTTTGAAGCATTTTGGTTTTCATTTTTGAAAGCTGTTAATAAAAATTTCCTATTCTTCTAATTTGTGGACTCCACCCAGTTTTGGCAATTCACAGTTCTTAAGCAATGTACATCATATGTAGTCTGAAGCACTAATAATAAAATTGGATCATACTAACACATAACAGATCGCGGAAGAAAAAAAAAGGGATCTTGGTAATCTTGGCTGTGTCGTAACTACAGCATTAACATGCTGGCTATAGAGAAAATTGCATGCAGAGTCTTCCATGTATCTCCAGGCAGACCTGGTGGAAAGCTGCAGCTCTGGGCTTTTCTGTGCAGATACAATAATTCAAATTTAGGACTCCTTTAAACAGAGAATATTTTCTTCCTTCATTATTGTGTGAGTGTATATAAGCTGGTGTATTTTAAATATTTTAGGATTCTTCAGCCCTATAATCACCACAAGCCAAGCCTGAGATCCCAGAGCTAAGAAAAGAAAACTTTTTAAGAGTTCTGGGACTGCACTGAAAGCCAGCTAGACAAAGGAGAAAAGACCTGTAAAGAAGGTGTTGTGGCTGTTGCCTGTGCAACATATGTTTTTCAGGCAAGACCTCAAGAAGGAAAAGAAATGGGGTCAGTGTTTCCTTGGCCTCAAATCAAAAAGTTCCTCTTGTGAATCTGGAATATGAAGTGGCTCTTCGTGAAAAAGCAAATAGTTTTGGAGTTCAGCAATGGAGAGGTCTTGAAAGAATTTTCAGAGACATCGGCCCAAGGTTCAAAAACGCAATGACTTCATGCCAAGGAGCAGAAAAAGCTGAAACACAACATAAGACCATCGAGCCCACAGCTAAACATGGAGGAAAACATTCTGCAGAAAATTAAAAGGGGAAAGAAAGCTCACACCAGAAAAGGAACAACACCACTGATGTGGTGGCTGGCACAGGAATGGAGAATATCCATTGATTTGCAAAACCTCCACTGAAATATGCCAGCAAAGGAAAGGCACAAATTCTAGTTGGAGTTTGGGGTCCTAAATGATGGATGGGAATTTTTCGTAAAAGCACACAAAAAAGGAGGAAGTTACAAATTGAAAATGAAGACAGGTAAAAAAATACTTAGGAATGACACTTGGGGATGCAAGTGAAGTTAACGTCTGCAATGGAACAATGCTGATGAAGCATTGTACTTAAAGGTTCAATATGAGACCGGGTGAGGAACAAGTCCCAGCCCTACGGAAATGTGAACAGAGGACAATCACCAGCTGGAACAAGAGCTTATGGGAACATGCCAGCTCTCTCTGTGGTCAGATGGAGCAATCATGCTGGTGGCCATGAGGCCACCAGTCACCTGGCATGCTGGCAGGAGTGGCATTGCTCTGGGACACAGACTCACTAGTGAGGCAGTTCCCACTGTATCTGTCAGAAAACCCACAGTGTTGGATCATCTTTTGAGGGGAAAACTGACCAGTGGAAGAACTATACAACATGACAGCAGATGGCATTATTTGTAGAATCAAAAAGCCAGCAGTCTCAGCCAAGGCCCTAAAACCTGTAGGGAAGAGGGACTCAGACTCTACATTGACCTCAAGGAGCTGAGCAAGAACATTAAAAGGAAATGTTTCCACTTGCTTGCAAGTAACAACATGTGTGCTGGGAGAGTGGGAGCCAAATTCCTAAGCAAATTTGTTGCCTTGGTAGGGCTTTGGCAGATTCTCCTGGACAAAGAAAGCTAAGGAGTATTGGCTTCTCAACAAACTGCTTGGCAGATGCTGGTGTGTAAGGTCACCTCTGGGCACGTGTCTAGGACCAGAAACGGTTCTGCTGGCATTGCTACAACTATCCTACTATTAAACTACTTAAGGTTTGTGGTTGCCCTATTGAAACAACTGTTTCACTGTGACGCCTGATGCTGCTGGAAAAGGCCTTTCCTGGAGAGCTAAGGGACAAGAAGGGACTCTGAAGATCCATCCCACCCCATATTTCCTGTGTGATCTTGCATGTTGTGTCTATTAGAAGAGTCTTTTGCAAGTGAGTTGTGGGATCAAAACATGCCAGAGAGTGAGGAACTCAAGTACTGTGCTGAGGGAAGCTGGAGCAAACACAGCTCTTCTCCTCCCTCCCTCAACTGTCATGCCACAACTATGAAAGAGAAGCATGGATGGCATTTTTCATGACTGTAGCAAAAGTCACCGATATTGAGAGAAAAATTGCCAGCTGGTGTAAATGGACCCAAAGGAGCTCTGCTGACTCACACCCACTGAAGACATGGCTTTACCAATATTTTAAATGAGGTATTAACTAGATAATAACAATTTGGTCAGAAAGCTAAGAGAACTGAATTTGGCATGGGTGACAACCCCAGCTCTGCTCTCCATGCCTCCCCAGGGGCTATGGAACACTGAATGGCAATAGCTTGTAAATCTTCACACCCGCTCTTCCTCAGTATAGGCTGCAAAGGCCAGCCCTTTCTCCTGCTTTTGCAGAGCCTTGTGCCCAAGCCCTCCGCAAAGAGAATAATCATTGAACCATAGAATGCTTTAGGTTGGAAGGGACCACAAAGATCATCTAGTTCAAACTTCCCTGCCATGGGCAGGGACACCTTCCATTAGACCAGGATACTCAAAGCTCCATCCAACATGGTTTTCCAGGGATGGGGCATCCACAACTTCCCTGGGCAACCTGTTCCAGTCTCTCACCACTCTCACAGTAAGGAATTTCTTCCTAATGTCTAATCTAAATCTACCCTCTTTCAGTTTAAAGCCATTACTCCTTGTCCTATCAGTACATGCCCTTGTAAAAAGTCCCTTTCCAGCTTTCCTGTAGGCCCCCTTTAGGCACTGGAAGGCTGCTATGATGATGCATCATTCTGGCTGTTTTGGATGTTCACAGGTGGCTGCTGGCTTGCAGGGGGCTCGTTTTCACCTGCCATGCATATCACCTAGGCTATCGTTATCGTCTGTCTTCTGCTAACACAGCTGCCTTTTCTGTTGTGTAGGGAAGTAAGTGTACTGCCCCAAATTGCTTGCCATAAGTAGAAACTGAGTAGCAAATGCCAACCATTTCCCAAAATCTCCTTGCTTCGAATGTCACATTGGTTCTGGTCACACTCACTCTGCTGCTGGGCAGAGGTGATCCCCAGGCAGCCTGGGTAGTGCCAGTGTCCAACTCTAGACGCAGAGCAAATCACAAGCAAGGCAAGCAACCTCCACAGCAGCCCAGTGAGAGGACCACCAAGACGAGGGCTGCTGCCGTTCCTGTGCCCAGGCCATCCCCGGCCACTGCTGGGGCTGCCGACAATGGTGCCAATTAGTGCCAGTCGTGCAAGCGGTTCCCACGGTGTGGACACCTGTCTGCAAAGGAGAGCACTGAAATCCCCCACGAATCTCAGAGAGGTCACTGAGCAGCCATTCGATGCTAATAACTTTTGGTCACTACCAACTTGGGCCGCAATCGAACCATTGACCTAGAGGTGAAAGGCTGTATATCCCATTACCAATCTGCTAAACCATCCAGTCTCCCTATTACTGCAATTTTAATTAACTGAGCCAATGACATGAAAGCTGAAGGGAGGGGGAGCAGGCAAGGAAGCGAGAACACATTGGCTTTTACACCAGATTTGTTTCTTTTGAGTGGATTCCACTTTTTGTTGAACAGCCTTGTGCTAACCAGTGCCCATGAGACACTCCTTAACCTTCTGCTCAGCACAGGACAGGACCATGCAGTCTGTTAATAGCCAAATGGGTGCAACAATGCTGCTGCCCTTGCTTTGCAATGCAGCCCCTAGTAGAGCAGCTCCTGACATGAAGATCCGAATTTTACTCTCATCAGGAACCTTCCTTAAAGTAAAACAAAGAAAAAAATGAAAGGAAGTTCCCACATGATAAATTCTGATACAGTCTTTTTCTGGAACAAACAAAAAACTCTTTGCTCTCAAGTCCCTGGATGCTAGGACCCAGAGATAGCCTGCCTTTATGCTCCATAACAGGGATGCGCTCAATAAGCAGAAAAGCAAAGGTCTCTGATGAGAAAGTGATTTGACCAGCCCCAAGCTCAGCTGATACAAATCGCTGAGAATGGCTCCACACTTGTTTGAAAGAAGCACAAAACACTGTACTCCTCTGGTGAGAAATCATGTCATTGCCAGATGCAGAAGAGAAATAGAAAATCACAATTTGTTCAACTTTGGCAACAGTGCACATTATTTCTTCAGTCGCTCCTTTCCATGAATTTCAGTCAGTGTCTCCCCTGCTGGTTGGGAGCACTGAAGGAAGAATCGTGAGCCCTACAGGAACTCTGAGGTTGCCATCCTCAGTTTCACTTGTGCCATTATCACCAACAGTTTCTCATGGAGAAGAACCTCTGTAGCTTTCCTGTCAATTCTATCACCATCACTTGAAGGCTGTATGCAGCCTCTCTGGGTTCAGAAACACGGGAAACAAATCATTGCCTCAGCCTCTGAGCAGCTCTGTTGCCTTGCGCTCTGCCTGCACGTGAACCTTGCGCTGGAATTAGACAGCAGTTAGTATTGCTCCTTCGTGCTCATGTGTTTCCTTACCCAAGCACCTACATTTCAAACAGCATCCACCGCACTGCCAAGCCTGGAGTGTTTCATGCTTGTTCTTGCATGTGAGTTTGATGACTCATGGCATGACTATTTTTTGGGTGTGTGGTGATTATCCACCATGGTCTAATCCTACTGCATAAACGACAGACAGAGAGTCCCTAAAACACAGCAGCTCCTTGGGGTCTAGCATCCTGTGAAAACCCTGCTCCTCACAGGCTGTTCCTGTCTCCAGCTGCACAAGCACCGGGGGAGGCTGATTGCAGCCTGATTCCAGTCCCCAGCGGTCTGCAAAAGCCGCTTTTTGCTCAGGGCCTCACACACAGTGTAGACCAATCCTTAACGCAGGGCTTCCCAGCAGCAGGGAATGGCTCAGCTGAAAGCCTGTGCAAGCCCTCATATGTACCAGCTTCTTTGATGCTCTCTTGCCTTGTTATTTCAAATGCTTTGCATGTGTAAATTGCGTAACATATCTAGAAAAAGAAAATGAGCAAAGAGAAGCCAGGACTAAACTGTGATTTTAATTATACCTGTGGTTGGATGGAAAGTAACAAACCCAAGCTATGTGCCCTTCTGGCTCTTCTCTCCCTCCACCACTTTCCTGTACCCTACGGACTCTTCTCAGGATGCACTAGCTTTTTCTTTAATGGTCTCCATTTTGCTCTTAGCACCCCTCTGGAGCACAGCCTTGCTCTATTCCCTGCTGCCCTGCCGTCCTTCAATGACCCCTCTCCCTGTTGCCAAAGAAGGCATTGAAGTGTCACTGCACAGACCTGGGAGTTTGTTGCGATGTGAGGAGACAGGTCAGAAATGCCACGGCAGCTTCACAGCTCAGAATGGGGGGAGTGGGAAGGGGTGAATTATATGAGGAACAAAGAGCAGCATCCCTGCTAATGAGCTGACCTTCAACTCCTCTATCAATCTTCATCTGAAGATCTAAGTGCTAGAGGTTTGAATATAAGAACTGCATTGCAGCATCAAAAGTGTTGCCGAGGAGTGACAACAGCTGCTTGGGAAAGAGTCAGTGCAGTACTTCTAGAGGAACCTCCGCACTACCGGTTTGAGTCAGGTCCCTGTCCTGGCATTCCTGCTCTCCTGCTGCTGCTGTGCTCAGGTTGGTTAGGTGTGTACCTAGGTAGCAACCAAGAGGCAGTGAGGAAAAGCATCTCCATTGCATCTTCACTGGCTCTGAAGGTATGGGCACTCCTCCTCTCTCACAGTGTAAAGCCAAAGAGGACTACCTTAGCCCTGAATGCTTACCACCCCTCAGTAGCTGGCTGCTGGAGTTTCTGTAAAGCTAACCACCCAGCTTTCCTAACAGAGGCAACACAGCTCCTTGGAGGAGAGTGGGCTCTCTGCTGGTGGTCTGGTCTCAGAAGGCATCTGCCTGTGCTCAGTGGATGGTGGAATGGAAAACAGTGCATTAACTGATTGGATGGCCCACAAACTCAGGCAAAAGCTTAGATACGGAGACAGGCCTAACACCATGACTGCTCTCTGAGTAATGAAAAGGATGGTTGCAGGCTCTGTTTGCTACAGCCCCCTGCTAATGTGAGCAGGGAGTAAGGCATTAATAGCACTGGCTTTTGTGCTTTTAGACTGAAAGCTTCAAAGTTAATAACCTGTTGAGATGAATGAGACAGTTCACCCACTTCAGAGCTCTTTCCCAGGCTGCTTGCAAACTCAGCATGACAAAGATTTACACTTGGTTCCTGCTTTTAATAATTTGTTTTCATACCCATCCTGACTTAAAGTGTGTGTTATACATGGAAATGAAACTCTAGATTCTGGAGCACATTTCTTGCATGAGAGTTGGATGCCGCAGCAAATCCCACTAGCACAGAAGCACAACCCTGGGTTATGCTTATAATACATCCATACCTCAGGCAGGCATAGAATGGTTTTGTATGCTGATCTACAAAAGTCTGCCACAGAGGATTTATCTCCTCTTTAGTGACAATGCACTCCACTTTTACCTCTGCAGAACTAGCTATTGGGAAACACTACAGCCAAGGTCCCCAAAGCAGACCTCTCCAATGCTACTTTCCCTCTAAGAGTGTGAGGCAATGCTGTAGCGCAGAGCACTATCTGATGCATCACGATAAATCATGGAGAAGAGGTCCTGGAGTGCTTTGCAGCTGGTGGATGCTCTGCTTAGTGGAGCAGTGTGGAGGGCACACCTGGCTCAGTGGCTTACCCGTGGCAGTGGCACAGTGCTGCAGACTCCCCCTGCCTGGGACTGCAATGCAAGGCACAGCTGGATGTGTGGGACAGAGGGGGAGGCAGCGGGAGTGTGCTGCACTAATGTGAAAGGTAGTTTTAGCTGTGGGAGAACATGAGGAGGATGGGAGTCTAGAGATATGACAGGACTCAGAGGTCTTGTGGAGGTTTTACTCCCACTTGCTTCAGTGAGTTTTACCCACCAGTGTTGCTCAGAGTATTTTGAACAGGAAATACTTCAGCAGAATTGCTGAGTTTCCTGTGACCTCACCCTTTCTCCATCTTCTCTCAGTGATTTGTGAGTCTCTGCATCAGATGCTTTCACTCCTGACCTGCTGTAGTACTTGAAAATCATGGTTCCTGGATGTCCCCCAGAAGCCTCTGCTGCCTGCTATAGAGCAGCTTAAACTCACATACTTCTTCCTTAATTTCGATGCTTACTGGATTTGGACTTTTTACCTGCTGCAAAGCTCTTCATGTGACCTCCAGTCACATCAACATTCAGCCACTAAAGACAGCATCAGACTGACACCCTAGGGACCAGGCTCAGCTCACACAAAAATGAGCCACAGGACAGACTATGCCCTTGGCCATCATGGTCCCAGGCGCTGCCACTGTGATGCCCAGCGAAGATGCAGGAGTCTTCTTGGATCACCACCCCAGGCTGGCAGCTGCCTCTGGGAGCTGCAAGCAAGGGCTACCGGCAATGTTGTCTCCCTGCAGATGCCTTGCCACAGACACGGCAGAGGTCAGGAACAGCACTGGACTAAAACTGAGCATCTGAAGTGGAGCTGCAGCAGACAAGAAGAGGCAGTCCCGAGGCACCAGAGTGACAGAAAGCTGCTGCTGGGAGCTTGACTGCATGTCAGACAGCATGTGAATGCTAACCACACAGCTTGGACCTTCAGGGGGATTTTGGCTTTCCAAGTACTGGAGATTTGAAAATCATTGGCTACTTTAAGTAAGAAGAGCAAGGCTCAGGGCAATAAAAGCCACTGGAAGGTGAAGGAGAGGAGATCCTGCAATCCTGACCCAGGTCCTACCCTAGGTGTCTCTCAGGCCACTTGCTGTTTCCAGTTTAGGTTTTGTTTGTTTCGTTCTGGACATGGCACTAGTTCCTGGCCACTTTACCACACTCCACAACCCAGCCTAGACCTGAGGTGGCGAAGTGCCCTAGCTCTACCACTGCCATACCTCTGGCACAATGCTTCCTTCCTTTCCCCCAAGCCTGACTCCCTAAGCTTGCCGCTCTCAGGACACATAGTAGCAGTCCTGAGAAAGCAAAGGCAGGCACAGCCAGTGACACAGATGTTTCATTTCCCAGGGGGAATGCCATTGCTACAGCAAGAGCTTGTGTCCCTGCCCTGTGTGTAATCACTAAGCTTCAGCTAATGCGTCAAGGGTTACTAAACCAAGTTTTAGCTCAGAAGAGTTGAGCAGCATCTCCCAGCTCCCAGGACAGCAAATTCATTTCCCTGGATAGCAGGTTCTCCACTGACCCTGCACCAATCATTGCTCCTGTCCTGGTGTTAAGAACTTGTGTAAGCATTCCTCACTGGGTTTCCCTGGGCCTGCATGAAGATGACACTTTGTTGGTCCGCAGTGGCATCACTTACTGTTATGTGACCCACTGTGACTGTTACCTGCTCACCATCAGAGGCTGCCAGCAGGATAGACCATCCATTACCTACATCCTTCATCTCTCCCTGGCTGTGGGTTCTTTTCCCATTGATCTGCACTTAATACCCCTCTCCCTTTATTTACATGCCTGTTGTCCCCAGGCACACACAGACATGACATGCCATAGGCAGCACATAGACTTTTCTCCTCTGCTTTACTCACTGTTCCTGTTATATCGCTGGTCTGTACTTTTCAGGCATGGGTACCCAGACCAGACAAACATCAGGGACAAAGGATCAGACGCTGGAGCAGACAGAGCAGACCACCAGCCACAGATTGTTTAAAGCAGGGAAAATATGCTGGTGCTGCTTTACTTTAAGGAAGGGGAAGGAAAGATGCTTTATCTGCCTTTCTGCAGCTCCCAGTTTCTTGTTCAAGGAGTTTTGGGTTCCCTGGGGGAAGCTGGACCACCCAAGGATGTAGCCACACTCTGAGGCGCAGAGGAGGGTGAACATCTGCTGGCAAATACAGAAGGGTGGGAAGGAGGGACAGCAACAACAGGGGAGAGATATATGCTGAAAGTCATAGGCTGCAGAGTGCAAACAAGCTCAACAAATGTCCATGATGCTGATGAAATCTTGTATCTCAGGGGGACGAAGAGCAGTGATGAACGGTACCTGTATTCATTTATGCATGCCAACATCACTGAAATTTATGCATCTAGTCACTCTAACAATTCTTCTAAACAGATTTACATGCTCTTTTCACTCATCTTACTAAAAAGCTCTCTGTACATCCCTTACTCTTGCAAATGCCCCCTGACATGTCAGTGGTGGAGTGCATGAAGTGCCTTACAGCACGGCAGATAGGTCTTGCTGGGATTCACAGTCATCTCAGCCTCTAACCCCAGGCTTCTTCATTTTAAACCTCTGCATGTTTGTACACATCTCTTGATATCTTTACATATGGGTTCTCTGTAAACAAGAGGGGGTTCGGTTTGGGCGTTTTTTTTCACTTTTTTGTTTTTGTCAAATGCATTTATCCTTCATTCAGCTGACCAGTTTTCATTAGCATCTCTAGGAGAGTGAAGGCCTGAGGGTACAGGCTGCAGGGGACAGCACTGCTAAGACTATGGGCTGAGGGTGTGGGCAAGGTGTGGAAGACAACATTTGAAACCAAGAGATGTTTTATTGCTTGCAAAGCAAAACACACAATGGGGTAACACTACAAGCATTGAGGATTTCTGCATAGCTTGCCAAAGCACCTTTCCAGTTTTGCTCTCCCAGTGAAGTGAAAAAGCTACATGAGTGCTCAGCATCCCATACTGCATGCCTTCCCCTCCCCAAGTATCCTGCTCCCCTTGGCCCCGTCTCTCAGCAGTACTATGTTGAGGGCAGCTGGCATGCAGGAATCTTGTAGGGAACAGCCCTGAGTCTAACAGCAAGGAACTGTTGCCTTACTTTCAAGCCGCCAAAAGACAATCAACACTGTTTATTTTGCTTTCCTTATCAGTGGTCTCCCTAATCTGCTCTAGTTGTCCCACATCAATCTTAAAACATGAGCATTGCCCTGTGTATAACATTTTTTATCAGTATTTTGAGGTCTCAAAACACAGCAGTGACACAAAATATCTGTGACACCTGTCACAAGAGAGAAGGAAAAAAAATTTCTTGTTTCAAATCCACTCCTAACAACGTATTTCAGAAAGTTGTTTCAGATTGGAAGACCCACCCTAAAGCAGGTTTTCCCACCAAAGGAGGAAGGTTTTTCCACCAAAATTGATAAAGAGGGGTTGTGGGGTTTTTTTAGAGCACAGGGCCATGAGTGGCTTCTGACAACATCTTCATCTGCCCTTTCATCTCCCGCCCAAACACTTGTGTTTTACTGTGGTGGGGATAAAATTCCCTCAGCTAAGACTTTCTTCATGTGCCTACAGAAGCTGGCTGGCTACCTGTGAGCTCTGCTATGTGTCCAGGATTTCCACCAAATACAGACTTTGGAAGGGGGTTGTGCTTGTGGAAATCCTTGTCTTTTCCATAGATCTCCATTCCCCATTGCTGTATGGGCCTATCCTAACAAACCATAAGTATAATCTATTACAAAATTACAGTGTTTTGCAGGTTTAACAGGTTACATTTACATACATGGATGCCTTCCTAGCTTATTCTAGCTAATGCTTCCTTACAGATTCCCCTAGGGAAAATTACGTCCTCCTTACTGATACAGATGACAACAGGAGTATCTCCTAGCATTTGATCACACTTCTAAAAATAAGGCCACTACACCACAGAGTACACTTTTGCTGTGGTATCCCAACGAAAGGTATAAAAACAAAGGCTGAGAGTTCTCTTTGTAGTGCCCTTTGCTGCTCCTCTGATCACATCTAATGATATCATCTAATAGATATATCTTCAGAAATAGTGTGTTCAGTGGCTGACTGAGAACTGGCGTTGTTAGCTGAACTGATTTTCAGATTTGTGCATTAGTTTTCAATAGAAAAGGTACATTTCATAAACAGAAAGAAAGCTCAGTGCTGTTGCTTGTAGTATGCAGTTTATCCAAAGCAGCATTTGGAAACTGATGAAAAGCAAGAGAGGATGTTTAGATAGTGTAATAACTCTGAGTTCATGTTGTAACTTAATTAAAGTGTTGTGTGATGCCATTTGTGAGTCTTCGATAGGCTATTGCCACATGCTGCCTTACGCAGCTTTTCTAACCTTACAGCCACCACCATGTTTTATCATTTACATGTGTTCAGCTTGGAAAATAAACAACCAGAAAAAGTGAACGGTCTCAAAAGGAGACAATTGTCTCTGTGTGGAGACAGCGGTATAGCTGTCTATCCCCATGCGCTCAGTGCAGCTTGTATTGCTTTCTCTTAAACATTTGGATTAATTTCCTGCTTAGAGTAGACCGATCCCTCACCAAAGTAAAACCCGTGTCAGCTTTAGCAGGAATGTTTTCAAAGTCTCCACCTGGGAAGACTATGTCTCTGAGTGGGAAAATAAACACATTGGCCTTCAGTTGGTTCACTGACTATTTTCTCTGCTGACAACGCTAATTGTTCTGTCAGTCAGGATGATGATGGTTTTCAGCACCAGATCCTGAAAGAAAGAGAGGATAATGTTGCCTTTTGTTAGTATGTGGGCTCAGAAAATGTGGCGGTACTTAATTTCACCTGTATTCATAAAATTAGCTTAGAAACCAGAGGAGGCTGGATAGCACCTCCCAAATGGCCATGAGCTGACACAGATAATGACAGCTTTCACTGTGTCTTTCTTTATGTTTCAGATTTAGCAGATCAGGAGGAATATTTCATATATGCTCACAAGTTTTTGAACTGCACTGTACCCTCAATTATGTCATTACACTGGGAAGTGACGCATTTCACGTAACAGAGCAAAGCTGAGGTTGTTATTCATATCACAACTGACATGCAGGAAAGATAATTTGCAAATCATAAGATTTTTTTCCTCCTAAATGAACATCTTTTTATAAAGGGGGACTTTGGCAGAACGCTAGTAGTACCAATGGGAAAACACCAGTGACATATGCCACAAAATATTCATTCAAGTCAGCACCAATTGCTAGTATAAAGCAGATAAAAACCTGTAGCCAGTAGCTGAAATTACTTTAACAGACTTCTAGACCACCTAGATCCACATCTGCACTGACAGTGCTTTTCTGAAAATTCAGTGATTTTTTTTTTCTTAAAGCAATCAGGGTACCAATGCTGTAATACAGGAGCACAGAACCCTCCCTCGTTATGTGTAAGACAGTGAATATACCCATTTCACACACAAGAAGGGGAAATAAAAAATGTGTCCAGAGCATTTCTTATACAGTAATTTCTTACACAGTATGTGTACAACATAGGAAATTTAAATATTCTCTCACAGAAAACACTAATACCTCCAAACATGGTGCCACCATCATCTTTCTCACAAGCCACTCATTTCCTACTCAGTTAATAGAACATACCCAGAAAGAACTCTTCATCCTTTAATTCCACTTCCCCAAAACCTCTGAATGTTACAACACATAGAAATTTGGGGGAACTACACAGCATGCAGTTTCCCTGTAGATGGCAATACACTGTGTATTTATGAACGTGTATGCGTTTATGCAAATAGATAAACCCTCCATCTGACAAAATACTGTACAAGAAACCACAATGTCAATGTGCATATATATATTGCATAAAGTTGGTTACACTGGTGTCATATATGTGAAATATCTATTCAAGGCACTGGCGTACCCTCACAGCAGACTGTATTTGCAGCTGTGTAGTGAGCTACTTGTGCTCCTTCATCCATTAAGACAGCTGCAAAAGTCGTGCATCGCTTCCTCTTGTGTTGCACCACTTACACAGTTCATTATGGCCCTCACACACAAAACCTATGGTTTAGGTGTGAGGGCAAATAAAGAAATACCCACAATGGAAGGCAGCACTGAGCTGCTGCCTGCTCTTGGGGAGGTCTGCTTACCCTTCTGTGCCCTGGTGTCCCATCTTGCTCACCATCTGGCTTCTCTATTTCAATTGCAGAGACTTGCTCTTACTCCACATCCTCAAGTGCCCACAACAATGAAAACCTCTAAATAAGATCAAGGCCACTAGCACATAAAGTATAGTAAGTAACAAAGATGATGTGGCGCACATATGAAATGCCTGCCTTGTTCTGAAATAGACATCACGTAAGTCACAATACACAGATCATCTGACAGTCAACCCCATCTACCTTTCATACTGTGTCACACCACCATTGCTACCCTATATTCCAGATTTCTCATTGCTTTCAGACCAAAAAGCTACATAACAAATACTGAAGGGTTAATATTACAAATACTCAACACTCTAAAGGATTCACTAAAAAAAAATGCACTGATGAAACTCTGTACAGTGCCATGTGTTTAATCAGTCTAGGCCTGCATTGCATTCTCCAAAACCAGAATTTTCTGTAGGCAAATACTCACAGTATTAAAGTCAGTTACCTTACTCTATTCTGTGTCTGAGAATAAGCATTTTGTCATGTTGGATATACATAGTGCCTATCTATCACCCCTCCACACGCACAGAAATAAGATTGTGGGTGTGGGAACAACTTCTGTTTTGTGGGCTATATACTACTGCTTCAAATTACTGGGTGATTATGTAATTTATTATTATTGTATGTGGGTTTTGTTGTGCTGCAGGGTGGTTCTTCTTGTTAGGATCTTTCTTTTAAATACTGATTACATTGCCAAGGGATGTGAATGGCCATCCTTGAAATCAAAAGGAATAATTAACACACAGTATCATTAAGACCTATCTTCAGTCCTACATATAATATGTATATGTTATGCTCTTTTTTGTTTCATTCTTGCTCTATAGCTGTTAAGGACAGCTTCAAACATGGCTAGCAGGGACATCAGTCAACTAATAACTGGCTCAGCCTTTCTTCCCTTGTTAATTAATGTTGGCTGTAACTGGAGTTAACACATTAAACGAACTCAGAACTGAAGTACATGTTTTGGAACTCTGCAAAGCAGGGAGCTGGGGCTAGACAGCTGGAACCAAGAGTTTTATAGTATTATACCCTTAACAAGGAGACTTGTTAAAATCTAAAGATTTTGATGGCATCAGATCTGAGATGGAGATTTAGCAATGTTTTTCTCAAGTCCATGTCAAACAATGAATAAAATAGAGATGGAAAAAGTTTATCAAGCTGCATCACTACTGCAGAAAAACTTTCATCTTTCAGTGCCTTTCTTGTGTCTTTTTTCACCTGTTTCATCTTCTAACCTGTCCTCCTGATTCTTTCCCTTTTCCACAATATGGCAACGCTCCTCTAGCTCGTTTGCTCTCCTCACTTGTTATTGCTGCCACACTTCACCAGACCTCAGACTGACCTACTATCAATCATTTATGTTATTCAGATTTTGCTTTTCTGAGTGAAGGAAAACATGGAACTTCTCACAATGAAGTAACAGTTTGTATCTTCTTATTACTTAATGAAATAAAAGGCTGCTGCTGGAAATTCTGAATGAGTTCTTGAAAATCTGGTTTTAATACAGTAATCCTATTTTTTTGGCGTAATAGTACTGCAAGATTACTTATGAAAGGGAGAAACAATAGCAATAGTTAACAGAACAAACATATATTAATCCTTTAATGTGGAGCTACCTTATTTCTTCACTATAAGCTAAGCTTCAAGCTCTTATTTCTTCTGAAAACTAAGCCTGACTCAAACAAAGACTTTCTGCACTACCCTTCTGTGTCCAAAAGACTACAAAATATTTTAAAAGATGCAACGGCAAGTAAGTAAACAAAAGATATGTAATAATATTTGAAAGTAGAATTTGCTTTTTTACCCTTCCATGCTAGTATCAGAAAAAGCATATCAAAGTCATGTTAATGGGATGGGATGGGATGGGATGGGATGGGACATGCTTTAGGGAGTTACATATTTATATTTTATTATCATGATAGCAGCGGACTGTCTCACTCTATGTATTGGCAGTAAGCTGCTTTATCACAAATGGCTACTTCATTTTCTTACTGAATTAATCCTGTTGACAGACATGACATACTTTTGCTGCTGGGTTATTGCTGGTCATTGCTGATGGGCTGATTTATGGTTGAGAGGGATTGCAAGAGTGCTCCATTTTCATTCTAAGGTCTTGTTGAGAACTGCCTAAAGTAAGTGAAGGCACATCTCCCCGCTAAATACACATACACATCTGCCTTAGGATTCACATCCCTGCAATATCTAGGCCTGAGACTCACTTGGAAAGTTATTGGAGGATTGGAGTTAGTAGGAATTGACACCACACTTTGGTGCTTTTTCTAAAACTTTGAGCTGTGTCTGACATCTGTCCGCAGACTCACTGGGTTTTTCCCAGGCCTGTAACCTGTCTGTAGCTCTGTCTGGGCTCTTCTGTAAGTTTTTACTCCCAGGTTATGGCTACCGAGGTTTTACACAGAGGTTTTCTTCTTCACCTGCACAGTCATAGCTCTCATTTTGGTTTGTATTGTTTCACCTTTTGAAAACTGCAGTCTCTTTTTCTGTGGTGGTGGCAAATGCTGCTTTTGTCCCTATCTGTTGATTCAGAGGAACCCTGCAAAGATCCTTCTCACTTTGACCGTCTTCCTCTTTGCATCTCTCTGTTGGATCCTGTTTCTCTAAGGCACCAGACATCACCAGTATGGTCTTCATGTCCCATTCCTATCATAGCATCTCCACACCCCACTACTCTTGCTCTCTCTTTCTTGGGGTTTGAGGTGACCCACCTCTGCAGATCACCACGGGAAATGGAAGTGTCAGCAGTGAAGGACTTATTGCTCCCTCCACAGAGGAGGCCCAGGAGATGATACTAAACTTTAAGTAGTAAAAGTACGTTGTTCAAACACTGAGTCATCTCTAGCCCAGGCACTCCACAATGAACCTGTCTGTAGAGCAGTCTGTGATGTGCCCAGCGCAACACTGGTACAATTACTTGTTGGGAGAGATGTGAGCCCTAATGAAGGCCTATGGCCATGAGAGGGTTCCTGTAGGGACTGGTGACTGGAATCCACAATGACACCTCAGAATTGTCCCCTGGTTTCTTTCTGACAGTGCATTGCACTAAGCAGCTGGCCAGCTTGCTGCCACCCTACTTTTGCTCGGGGGGGGGGGGGGGGGGGGGGAGGGGGGGGGGGGGGGCAATGCCGCAGTAGTCCTACAACCCAGACAAGTGGCACCATGATGGAGGAATTTTGGTTTCTTTCTGCAACTGAGCGGCCTCCCAACACCAGTCACTGCCTACAGCCCTCTTTATATGTAAGTGCTCATATCTCCTGAGCTAACACTTTACTTTCTGTCCTAGCCAGGCACCACTTACATTAAAAAAAACAAAAAACAAAAAACAAAAAAACCCCACCAAAACCCAAACTAAAAACAACACACACAAAAAAACCCAAAACCAACAACAAAACAGAAAGCATCCAAAAAAAGCACACCAACACAAACAGGAGGCTGCAGGAGTGTCTGTCAGGACGTGGGGTGGGAAAGATTCCCTGGGTGGTGAGTGTGTCTGTGCTCGGCCCCGGCCCCGGCGCGGTGCCGCAGCAGTTGCCAGCCGACCGCGGGCGCGGAGCAGCGCCGTGTCGCCGCACGCTCCCGCCGGGGCGGCCGAGCTGCTGCCCCCGCCGCCAGGCCACCCCAGCCCTCCGCCCCAGGCGGGCTGCAGCAAGCACAGCGAGAGGGGCTTTTTTTTGTTTGTTTTAGGTTGCGCCCCCCCCCCCTTTTTTTTTCCCCCAAGGGGGGCTTAAAAATAACTCCGCGGTCGTCACTGGGCACCGGGCGAGGACGTGGCAGGCTTCGCCAGAGCAGAGGCACTGCACATTTGCCATTTCTATTAAAAAGCTAGTAAAGTTAACACAGCCTCATCGGCATCTGAAATACCAGTTTCAACCCCATTCCTCACTGGAGGGGATACACTAGTATGTTTCTTATTTTTATTTTCCTTATAGCCTGTTAAATTGACTAATAAAGTCAACACAGAGTTCTCTGTGTGGCTTCAAAAAACTCGGTAATTTTGTTAGAAAACGTTGAAATCCAACCCCAAAGTATTCAGCCCAAATATTTAGTTAAAGTAACCCTGTGGGTTAATAAACTAAACAAAGGCAAACCATGCAAAACTGCAGCAATGAAAACCAGGCTTAAATAAACGAAGGAAAGTTTATAAGAACCCTTTAGCTGGAAAAAAACAGCGAAGGAAAGCTGCATGAAAGTTTAATACGAAGCATGTGATACGCAGGGTCTCGTTTTACAGGTACGCCGCTTCGCCTCGGACGGTCGTTGTCCCCAGCAAAATTTCGAAAATTATTTTTCTGCTAAGCTGCATTTCCTTCTAGGCTCACGGCCGCGGTTTCTGCTGAAGAAACCCCTCGGCAGCTCCTGGCAGGTTAGAGGAGCGTCTCTGCGCGGCAGCTCTCTCTCACCGCCCGCGCCCGCTGCTGATTTCGGTGTCTGACTTGTTCAGTTATTTCAGCTCCAGTAATGTGGTTGCAAAATATTTACCTTTCACACAAGAATCTGGATTATTTTGATTAGAGACCGATGCGCTCTTCAAAAGGTTTGCTTATGTGCAAGAGTCCTTCGAAGAGAGGCAGGACAAAAGATCCCTATTTTCAACCGCCGCTTTTAGACGAGTTATAGCTAAAAACCGGTTCGCTGTAGGGATCGAGTAAGCCTTTTTAAAAAAGAGATAGGGAGATTTAAAACAAGCTGTTTAAAATCTCTACGCTAAATTATCTCAAACTGCCTTCAGCGCGTTGTCGGTTTGGTAACAATTATAACCGTTGCTGTTCCGTAGTTTAGATCATCACGACAGAGATCTTCATGACAATTGTTTTTTGATCAAATAAAGGGCATGGGATTGGTGACATGTTTTTCTCTACGGAATAATGGGTTTCCAAAACTATTTTCTTTCGCATTATATCCCCAAAGAAGCAGCCGGGGAGGAGAGCGCTGGAAAAACAAGTCCCAAAATAACAAGAGATTGTTTAAACTTCTCTTAGTTGCTTTTCATTTTCAAGAAAAGCTGAATAAACAGCGTCGGCCCTGCCTGACGGCGCAGAAAGCAGGTTTGCAATGAAAGAGGCATGCAAAGGAAAAAGAGGAGGGTTGGGTTTTTTCTTCCCTTTTCGAGCACTTAACTTTCCCCTTTTCAAAAAGGAGCTGCGTGCAGCCCAGGGAGGACTTTATTTACCGTGTATAGAAGAAAGAAGAAACAAGTCAAATTTAAAACTAAACTCGAGGTGTGCTGGGAATAGATCGGACCAAATGTTGGGGAAATTCTTTTATTTCCCCCTTCTGATATTTTTGCCTAATTCCGCTGCTTAACTATCACCCCCCTGTACTGCCAAGGAAGGGAACGGTCCCTTTCCGTGGGGAGCTCCGATGAAATGATTTTCTTTAAAAAGAAAAAGAAGAAGAGAAAGATGGACTAAGGAACTTGGGGCAACAAAGCTTTACAAGGAGAGAAGAAAGACTGGGGTAAAATACGACACATTTATCTATCAATTGCTAGACAAGACAAAGAAGGCTTAACAACAGTTTGAAAAGAGTGGCCTGTGAATGGTTACTATTCAATTTGTATTTTATTCCCCGCTGGTCATGGAACTGAGATCAGAAGAAAAAGTGAAAACACATGGCTGAGGTCAGTAGGATCAGAGAACCACCACATACAGCAAAGGGAAGGAAAAGCAATGGGAACTTGTGTGAAGAAATGGATTATATAAACAGAGCTTACCATCGCCTGCACCCCATTATCCTATAATTTACACTGCATGGGAGCATAGAAATATATTAAACTAGTGATAGGTTTCACTGTTGCTTTATGCCAATCAATTCCATTATATACTTTCAGACATGTTTAGAATTCTTGGACTAATGTGTTTATTTTAAATATCACAGGGAAATTATGACATCACCGGCAAATAATGCTGGGGAAGGTTGTCTTCCTTTTGAAGTATGCTGCAGTGAAACATGATTTTAATTACATAATCACTTTGAAACCGTAATTATATAATAAACGAGGGGGATTAAGCGGGAAGTATATAGTACATTAAAAATTGCTTAGGTCTTGGAAAAACAAACCGAACACACAACGAGAAACGCTCGGTCACGGGGACCGCTTGATAAATTCGGGCTATCGCATTCAGTTGCGTTTCGTCCGGGGCGATGAAAAGATGTCACCTCCGACAGCCGGCGACGTTTCCCGGCCCCTTAGGAAGCTAATCCGGCGCTGGTTTCACAGGTTTCACCGCCAGCCCTGCCGCTGGCTTCGCCGAGCGGGATCGCGGGCGCGGGGCGAGCCTGGCCCGCAAGCAGCCGCCGCCGCACGGCCGCGCCGGGCAGGGACACATTTGTTCCCGAAAGGGGACGTGGTGGCCCTGTCCTCAGCCCGGCGGGCCCCGCACAGGCTGGCAGCGGGGCCGGCCCCCCCCCCGCCCCGCCGGCCGGCAGCGCCGCGGGGTCTGCGCCGGGCCCGCGCGGGGACGTGCCCGTGCACCCGCCGGCCGGTGCGCCCCATAGCTCCCCTCCCAGCCCCCCCCAGCACCCCAGCACCCCCCTAGCCCTCCCCCAGCACCCCCCGGCTCGCGGGGCCGGCAGCCCCCCGCCCGGCGCCCCGGCCCTGGCCCTGGCCCCGGCGCCCATCGCCCATCGCGCCGCTTTCCTCCGGAGGGGCGGGGGGGGGGGAAGTTCTGTTTCGCTTTTTAGTTTTTGTGTTTTTTCTGTTGCAAGTTGTTGGTTTGGCGGAGCCTTTTGGTTTCTTTGGGGTTTGGTGGTTTTTTTTAAAGCGCTAGACCGGAACGAGGCACGGTGGTAGGGTCCCTCCCTGTCCCGGGGCTGCCATCGCCTCTGCCCTCCCTGCGGCGGCGGGCAGCCCCCTGCCCCTGCCCCCCGCCCCCGGGTCTGCCGGCCGCCCCCCGGCCGCGGGGCCGGGACCCGCACGGCTCTGCCGGGGCTTGCGCGCTGGCCACCGAGAGCGCCAGAAGCCCGGCGGGGAGGGGTGGACCGTGGATGGATCCTCGGACCCACGCGAAATTCAGACCCGGTTGAACCCAGCACAAGAGTCTCCGCTGGCGCAGACGACGTCTGAGCTGCACCGGGGGTGGTATACTTCACACCTTGTTTCCAGTGGTTTATTAGGGGTCATCTTGGATCTCTGGGTACATAGGCTCGGCTCTTGCCATGCTGCCAGTGAGCTGCTCTTGACACCTACCCAAGAGGTTTCTCCCATCAGGGACATGCCTGGTCTTTGGGTCTGCACTGTGGATTTCCTCCCCAACAGGACACCCCGTTTTCTAGAAGGTGGAGGGGAACCACAACAGCACCAATGCCCCGCACCATAGCAATGGCTTGGACTGCCCCACACAGCTTTATGCTGGACAGGGAAGCTGTAGGTCTGTCTTCCCTCCAAAGACCTGGAGATGGTCTCCTTTTGGTGTGCTTCTGGCAAATCCGCTGCTCAGAGGAGACCCCTGCAAGTGCGGACAGGTCATGCGAAGAGCTGGCTTATGGAGGGGCAAGCAAGCATAGGCACTCTGCTTGGTGCGGCTTGACCTGGCCTCTACCTGCGGGGAGCAAAGCAGACCAGCAGACCAGCACCCAGGGGCCAGGCAGCTCCATGCTTCGGTCCAGAGAGTCTCCAGCCACCCCCCACGCCCAGTCCATCTAGCAGGCTTTTGCTTTGTCCCTGAAGTCCAAGATCAGCCTTTGTGGGAGCTGCAACTCCAACACACTGCCACGTGGCTGGCCTGGAAAGCGCAAAGGCAGGCGACTGCTTGCAGATGGCACGGAAAGCCAAACTGTATGGGAGCCTCATCAGGTGGCTCTGGACCTGGGCAGACCAGTTGACTCCCCACACTTCCCTGTGGACCAGCCCTAAACCCCTGGTTCATCTTCAGCAAGGCAGCTTACGCACACACGCAGATGCTAACCACATACCCAAGAGACTGTCCCAGAGAGAGTCATTTCCCCAGATGCTAGCTGTGTGGTCATGGATTCTCAGGAATATATTTTTTTCATATGAAAATATTTATTTTTCCTCCAGATGTCATGGTAATTAATGCGGAAGGATGCACTCTGTTAAATATGTGAGGGAGATCATGGTGCCTCACAAGTCTGTAGGAGTCCCTGGAGCACCCAGTACCAGATGGCAGTGATGAGGCTCTGATGAGTGCATGTGGGTGTACAAAACAAGCCTCATCAAAAGTCTCATGAGAAGCTACCACAAGAGAAGAGAAGCTGGTCACAAAGAGAGGGATAGGAAATGGGGGCAGGTTTGTGGTGGAGGGAGGTGGCTCCAAAGTTTTCTAACTGGTGTTCCTGCACTGGTCAAAGGGCAAGTGCAACACAGGTGTTTTGATCAGAAATTA